>NC_091284.1:558895449-559529060 GCF_032444005.1 Ranitomeya imitator | reverse complement strand
CACTGAACAAAGCTGTGCCGCCTGTTTACTACGGTTGCCAATTTTGAACTGCATTTCGACTACTTACTGATTTGGGCCTACTCTCTGTGTCAGCCTCTCATTCCAGTTGTCCTCCACTGCAATGCCCCCTGGTTAGTCCTGTGTTACCAATTTTGAACTGCATTTAGCCAACTTTATTCTTTGGGCCTATATCTGTGTTTCCTCCTCATCCCGCCCATTGCCCAGCCAGTGATAGATGAGTCTGCTGGTACATTGACCCATAACGCAAAATTCCCCGTGCACGCTACACATCAAGATTGTGACCCTGCTGAAAGTCAGGTTCCTCTTCCTGCATACCATACCAACCTTACACGGGGACAAAGAGGAAGGTGCAGATGAAAGTGCAGGTTCCTTCATCAGGTGGGGGGAGGAATACTAGTTGGCGACGTCACTGGCACAGGGCCTCTCATAGTACGCAAAAGTGTTGCTGCCGGTGGGAGGCGCCCCCGCCGTGCAAACACACCGCTGTACTTTGAGGGGCCCTGTGCCAGTGCCAATGCCAACGAGTGGGCCCCCCCTGCTTGCTCAGGATCACAGCACTTGCAAAGTTGAAATACTTACCTCTCCCTGCTCCACTGCCGTGACTTGGTCCAGATTTACTGGGCCCACTAATTACTTGAACCAGCCCTACCCCCCACAACTTTAGCCAAATGACCCCCAATTTAAAATGCCTTCCAATTATTATAAGCTAAATTACGATTGACAAGCTTCTGTAACAAGAATGGATGTTTTTGCCATTAAAATGGGCAGTGTAGGTGTTTTCCTGGCCTCCACTCACTGCCGACTATGCTCCCCCATTGACTTGCATTGGGTTTCGTGTTTCGGGCGATACCCGACTTTTTGCCATAATCGGCCGATTCCACTCGACTCGACTTCTAAGATAGTCGGGTTTCGCCAAACACGACTCGACTCTAAAAAGGTCAAGGTCGCTCAACCCTAGTCCCCAGGGCTCCCGCTATATTAGGGACAGATGGTAGATGGTGTAGAAAGAAATAGAGGACACAAGGTTGCAGTCTCTTTACCTCTTTACCAGTGCAAGGCAGCCAGAGTCCAGGGTACCGGATCACAGGTGCTGGTATGGTTCAGCTGGCTTGAAAGCGCTTCAGGATACCCCCTAGCCGGGTGGGGTTGGAAGCCTTCATCTCTGTGCTGTGTTGCAGTCCCTTGCTTCCTTAAGCCTCACACAAGGTCCTCACTTTCTCTCTGTCCCCCTTTAGGTAGGACACTACCCACATTACAGATAACTCAAGTCTTTTTACAGGGTTTCTCAGATGACTCCGGGCTCTATGCATTAATGTACCTTCAGATATTAATGGTGGACAGGTGACTTGCAATCTGCTGTCCTCAGGTTTCTGCTGTGGGGCATGAAGTTACCCCACAACCTCGGTCTTCCGGCCACTGGTTCCTGCACTTCAGCATGGAGGAAGCTCAGTTCCAGCTTCTCTCCAGCTCTTCACTCTCCTTTGCTTCTCTTCCTCCTTCCCTCTCTACATTCTGTTCTGTTCCTTTCTTTCCTTTCCAGGAGCTGCCGAACCATCAGTCTGCACGGCCTCACTGTCTTCCTTACTCCTGCCTCTGGCAGATTCCTCTACTTTCCCTACAGCCAGAATATATACTGTATAGGGGAGCCACCGACAAACTGGATCAGAGCTCCCCCTTCTGGCCTGGAGTAAGAACATGTTGTATGTTTGTGATACCTGTTAAAGGGATCCTTCCTCGCTTCCAAGCATGGCATCACTCTCCCCGTGAGGAAAGCAATACCACTGTGACAGCCGAACTCCTGGGGTGTCACATAAGCGATGAACAAGGCGAGCGGTTTAAACCAGGACATTAAAGTAATGGAACGGCGCTACCAGGGTTTTTTGAATGACTCAGTGATGGCAGATTACTGTTGGATGTTATATAGGGACATCACTGAAAAAATCATATCAACAACAGTCTAATGTCAAGCACTTTTAATTTATGCTCATATTTTGGTTTCTAATTTGCATATAAAATTATTTTGGTTCAATAAAAACTGTTTTGTAAGGTGAAACATTTTTTATGATGTGTAGATTACTGTTTTCTTAATGTCCCCAGTATATTTCCTATACCTTATAATAATGATTCTGCTCCATGGAAACATTATGTGGTACAGAAAAACTATATACATTTTTGAAATCAGGACAAAAAGATGATTCAGAAAAGTACAAAGTCACAACTGCGATGATTACAAAAAATATTTTTTGTAGACCTGTATTATTAGAGGGAGCTCACAAATATGCAACCACATTAAGTTAGTTTTGTTACCTTTATTTATCCATTAAACTAACCAAAACTAGTACTTTAAGAGGGTTTATAGATTTTTGATATCCACTGTATATTACATAATAGTGGTCTAATGCTTATAAAACTGTACTATACAGGAAATGCCTATTTTGTTAAAAATCCATTTTTATACTGAATTAAACAAGAATAGCTTTCCCACTGAATTCAGGCCACTTCCAGCTTTACTCCTGTGTATCATTACTGGACCGTGTAACAAGATGGAGAAAGCCTACTGCACTTACAGACAGATAATAGGAGTAAAATGCTGGCTCTCTGACAAGGGGTATTGAAGGGCGCATTGTTAAATAAGTATTTCTGAAACACTAACTCAGACGGCTAACCCTTCACCGAATGTTCCAGCCAGCAGCAAACTTTGAAATCAGAAAGCCATATAATATTAATATGGGTATGACTGTGTTTCCTAATGCTATCTTGGCAGAATGAATTATTTTCATGTATCTCTTATGAATATGAACATACTGCTTTGTAATGTAACAAGCAAACTATTTACTATAAATATGAAACATCTGTGAATAAATGTGCTACATTGTATTGTGGATAGGAGGCCATAAAAATATAAGTAGAATGTAGCAGGCATTGAGTAATGAAGATTTTATTTCTATTTTATTTAGTTATTGGTGATCTCTAGTTTAGGAAACATTCCTGTTCAGCTTAATATTCTTCTTCTCTCTCACCATAACACATTGGGCACAGCAAAAGTCGTCAATATTTAAAGGGGTTTTCTAGGTTCAGAACATTGATGGCCTTATCTTAGTATAGGCTAGTGATGAGCGAATTTGTTTGGAAAACAAACGCCAAACAAAAATTTGGCACGAATATGCTACATTCGGATTCGTGATTGGATACACAAGCAAAATTTTATAAAATCAGTAAAAATCGGAAACATGTGGTAAAAGTGTGGAAAAACATCTGTATATAACAAAAATAACACTGATATAAAGGAAAAGAGGAAAACAAAAAAAAAAACTAGAAAGCTGCAGATAAACTCTGGATTCTATGTGATAAAATCAAAAGAATAAGCCAAAAACTGAAAATGCAAATAATGATTTGTCGTGATAGTCCAATAGTCACGCTGGACCTGACTTTAAAATAACCTGACCATGACATCATCGAAGGTCCTTCACTCTCTGCAATTCTCAGGAACGGAGGCGGACGCTTGCAGCGGTGACAGCCAGGGTCCTTCGGAGGGGTGAGTATAGCCATGTTTTTTATTTTTATTCTTTATTTTTTACATTAATATGGATCCCAGGGCCTGAAGGAGAGTTTCCTCTCCTTCAGACCCTGGGAACCATCGAGGATACATTCCGATATTTGTGTCCCATTGACTTGTATTGGTATCGGGTATCGGTATCGGCGAGATCCGATATTTTGCCGGTATCGGCCGATACCATTCGATACCGATACTTTCAAATATCGGAAGGTATCTCTCAACACTACTGTTCACACATTCTATGCTATAGTCATCAGAAGTGTGCTCAAAAGCTTCACAGAGTCAAGAGGAGGAAATCTGCATGGATCCCCAACCATTTTTTAGTTTGGATCTGGGGCCAGATGAAGTATGGGTCGAACAGCATCCTGACCCTCGTCAGACATTAACCCCTGGGGGGGTGATCATGATGAGATCCAGATATCTGAGGTTCACATGGACTGTACTGTGCTGTCAGGGCAGGAAGAGGAGGAGGGAGACTCCAAGGGCGAGATATGTGATAACACAGAGGATGATGATGATGATGATGATGAGGTGTTAGATGCCAGGTGGCGTGAACATAGGGGCACACAGCTTAAGTGGGTCATCTGAGGAAGAAGACACATCACAGACATGTAGTGATGCAGCCATGATGAGCAATGTATCTTCAGCCATAACTGTGGCTGTGCCCAGCAGTGTCTGCGAGTCTGCAGGTCGCAGGTGAGGAAAGGGTTGCCTAGCCTGGGCCTTTTTTGACACTGCTATGGATAAGCCAACTTTGCAAACTTTGCAAAAAAAAACAGTAGAGGTAAAAGGTGCGATCATTTGACTACTACATGTATGAACCCTCACATGCGTAATCAATATGAATTACTCTGGGAATCCCACTGCGCTAAAATTCAGACCAGCGGATTTCAAAAACCATCAGCCAGCCCATCAATCACATCTGCTGCTTCTTCCTCCTCCCCTGTTACCGTGCCAACTATTGAGATGCGGGTCTTTGACCGGAGAACCTCGGGTTCTTTACCCGCTCCAGTCAAGCTGACTGAGAGGCTGCCATCAGCTCTAATGGAAGCGGACATGCCTACTGTTTTTGACAGATCTCGAAGAACAAGCACACCACAACTTTCTCAATCCACCGTATCATCTCTGCCTACACCTCTTTCATGGTCCAGCAGTTTTTCATCCCTCTCTCAGCACTGTAGCCAGGCCATGGTTCCACAGTTGTTGTCACGTGAAAGATGTTTTCCTCCTATGCATGACAAAGCTAAGAGGTTGAACTCCACCATCTCCAATCTGTTGACCACAGAAATGCTGTCTTTCCGCCTGGTAGATACAGTTTCCGAAAGCTGATGGCCATTGCAGTCCCCCAGTACTAATTGCCCAGTCGCCATTACTTTTCTAAGAAAGCTGTGCCTGCGCTACACCAGCATGTCGCAGACAACATGACTTGTTCCTTGACTAAATCTCTGTCTGCCAGGGAGCATTTCACCACAGACTCTAGGACGAGTAAGCATGGCCAAGGGCGTTGCACCTCGCTGACTGGGCACTGGGTGACTCTGGTGGCTGTGAGGGAAGGTGCTCCTCCACAAGTCTTGGAATCCCCAAGGCTTGCAGGACAAACCTCTACATTTAACTCTTCCTCCACTGCATCTGCCTCCTCCTCTATCTCCTCTATGGCCTCCACCTGTGTCCTCAACCTCTGCCTTAATGAGACACTCATTCCAAAAGTGTAAAGCGAATCCCCTCCACCTCCATGCTGAGCAGCAAGGGCTCACCGCAATCAGGCAGTATTAAAATTTATATGCTTTGGCAATCGCATTCATACAGATGAAGAGTTGTGGACAGCTCTCCAGGCTGAGCTTCATCAATGCCTGTCTCCGCTGAACCTGCATACAGGGAAGGCAATATCCGTAAAGTTGTGAACCTGGTGGCAGCCCTATGGCAAGAAAAAATCAAACACATGCCTTGCATGGCTCATGTCCTCAACCTGGTGGTACAGCGTTTTTCCGGTAGTATCCTGGCCTGGGTGAGCTGCTCCCGAAAGCATGTAAGTTGTGTGCTCATTTCTGCCATTCGCACCCCTCTGGTCTTTGCCTTGCATCAATATAGATGTCTTTGTCCATGCCAATTAACAGGTTGATATGTGATGTGCCGACATAGTGGAATTCCACTCTGCACATGTTGCAGCGATTGTGGCATCAGCAATGAGCCCTGACGCAGTATGTCATGTCACATAGCCTGTGCCAATGTAGTACAGATGTGGCGCATATCACGTTTATGGATGGACACAGAATAAGGACCTCTGCACCCTTCTGCACAGTTTCAAAATGGCTAAAATGATGGTTAGCGCTGATGCCACCATCATCAGCATTACTATTCCCGTCATCTATATGCTGGAGCAGACTTTAAATAGCCTGTGGGAGGAGATGGTGGTCACAGAAGAAGAGGAGGAAGCAGAGGAGGATGCGGAAGGGATAACTTTATTTCTAAGTTCCAAACTGTCGTCACACAGGTGGGTGCCAAGCGAGGGTAGATTACTGCGATCGAGGGTGGCTGGTGATAACAAACAAACTGTTATCAAAGGTGAAAGAGCCAATTAACAAATGGAGGAGGAAGAGGTGATTGGCAAACAACTGTCAGATGAAGAGGATAATCCTCCACTCTCTGTTTTTCATGGTTGATGGGAGGGGATGGAGGAAACAAGCCTCATTGTTAGCCAGCCACCAACACAGCATGGGCTTGGATCTCATGGTATGGATCAGGACCTTTTTTTGGTCGCTGATCACCGGCTGTCATCGCTGGATCGGCGTGTGTGACGCTGATCCAGCGATGTGTTCACTTGTAACCAGGGTAAATATCAGGTTACTAAGTGCAGGGCCGCGCATAGTAACCCAATGTTTACCCTGGTTACCATTGTAAAAGTTAAAAAAAAAACACTACATACTCACATTCTGATGTCTGTCACGTCCCCCGCCGTCAGCTTCCCTGCAGTGACTGTGTCAGCGCCGGCTGTAAAGCAGAGCACAGCGGTGAGCCCCTAGTCCATTTAACTGCCGAGCAAAAAGATAGAGCTCTCCACAAGAATCCACTTGGCACATGTCTCCATGAGCAGCCGCCGTCATCTGAAGGGCTGCGCTGCAATGCTATGCCCGGTGTGCGCTCCTCTGTGTGCCAACCAACACCTGGACGTCCACTCTGTGATGCTCTGTCTTGTGCAGGCTACCCTGTGCACCTGCCGAAATGGGTGAGTTTCCCACATGGCCGCCCTATCTCTGCATGCTGCGGCCTATCACTCTCCTCACTTCAGCTGCGGTCTGCTCCTGCTCAGCTTTCAGGCGGGAAGCCCTCTTCAGTTCCCGTGCAACCCCTTTTACCTCAATTCGCGTGGCTACGCCCCTTCACCCTGGTTATCGGCTCGCTCCGTCTGCAATCTTATTCCCTCCAGGAACAGGAGGTTCAGCCCCAGCAGTTCCGGACCCGGCGCTTCAGCAGCCCGGGTAGCCGGGTCCCCCCTTCTACAATCCCACCCCCACCTCTAATTATCAACTTTCTGCCAATGCACAGTGTGCTCAGAAAGCTGCCAATCAGTGATGTGAAACGAGTTATACAGAGCTCAACATTTAGAGAACTTTAGAGACAACTCTCTGCTGCTACATCATGCTTCTTCAATGACAAAGCAAAAATCTGGTCACAGATTACTTTTAAAACAGTTGAATAATGGAATGCTGAAAGTAAGAACCCAACAATTCGATATTGATCCTAGAAATAAGCCATCAATATTCTGAACCTGGAGTAGTACACAAAATATGAGAAGAGTGAATTTGTGTTCAACCAAGAATGGCTCACATTTTAAATTGCTTGCTTTTGTAACAATAACTGACTATTAGCACCCTTCAGCTGTAAACCCCCTTATTGGACCCATCTTACAAGTAACCTTAAAGGGTTATTCCCATCTCCCATATCATTTCTCGATATGTAGTATGTGTAATAATAATAATATTAGCAAATACCTCCAATTAGAAATGTAGCATAGTTCTTCTTACTCGCTTTGGCTTTTAAGGCTATGTTCACATTGCGTTAGTGCCATCCGTTTAACGGATCTAAGTGGCACTAACGCAATGTAACTGATCTGTTAACGCACCCATTTCCATCCATTATCATAATGCATAGCGTAACGTAAAATCGGCATGCATTAGCAATGGTCCATTACTTTGTAACGCACCTTCGAATGCAGTCTACCGCATTTTTGGGTACGTTAGGGTCTAAAGCACAGTGAACGGACGCGTTTGCTGTGCATAGACCTCCATTACTAACATATGCTGACGCAATGGTACCATGCGCGATTGTAGAAAAAAAAGAGATTTTGGGCATCAGCGTTAGCGCATCCGTTTAACAAATCTGTTAAACGGATGGCACTAACGCAATGTGAACCTAGCCTTACTCCATGTGACAGGGTCACTGGTGCCGAACGTAGTGTTTTCCCAGCATATGTGCTGAGAGCAATCCAGTCACTACATGGGCATGGCTTTCATGGTGGGTAGGTCAGAGATGGGTGGGATGCCTACCCACCATATATCCACCTCCAGGGTGTGGCTAGAGGGAGTTAAATGTCCAGCTATTTTTTTTTCTCTGTGTTTGAGGAGGAGAGGAAGCCTCCTGACTGTAGCTCCTGCCAGAGCTGCCATATGTGTTGTCCCAGAGGAACTGGGCAGGACTGTATATTAAATTTTTATTTTCATTTGAGCCAGACAGGCTATTTTTCTCTTACCAGTCTGAGTTTTCAGTTTATGATGCAATAAACCACCCAGAGACTTTAACCACATGTGTTCCTGTGTGTACCGTGAGGAGCAGCTAGGTGAGCCGACCTTCCACATTAGGTATACAAGGTTATGACCACTTGTATAGTGACATTTAGTTTATTGTTAATGGTAGTAACCGTGGATACCTAAGCTAATGCCATACCTACCCATGGGGTAACCAACATAGCAAATGAGTAGAACTATACTACATTTCTAATCTAATTGAAAGTATTTGCTAATATTATTATCATTACACCTACTACATATTGGGACAGGATCTTGAACATGGGTTGAATCCCTTTAAGTCATTACTATGAATGCTTGACACAGTTCATTGATATCAATACTGTACACTGTTTAATAGAAAAAGATGCACGATGAGCCGGTATCGTAGACCTGTGAGGTGCACAATACCTGCCTATTGCGCACATATTCTGGCAGGTATCAGTAGATTTGATGCCGCCTGCTCTAATGTGGAGGTGAGGAGAGCAGAACTAACCCATTAGGAAGAAAAAATAAGTTTCTTACAGCACGGAATCCTTATCTCAAACCAATTGAAATCTTTGGATAGAGAGGAAATCTGTTATTTAAAACAGGAATCCTGCAGCATTGAAGATTTTGCGCGGGCTGTAGTGGAAGAGTGGACGAAACTGCCAGTCGACAGGAGCTAAAAGTTGTCCTTGCTGTCAATGGTAAGTATTGGTGTTTCTTCTTTATTTATTGTTTTATTAGCTGCATATGTGTAAACTGGCTAACTTTTTTCGCTGAATATTTTTGGAAATTGCATCAAAATATTCTAATGATATATAGTTAGTACACATCTACTTATTTCTTAATATACTGTATATACGGTATATTTTTTTAATCAAAAAGATTGCCAGTAATTTTGACCAGAACTGTAGAAAAACGCCACTATTGGATGGTACACGGCAGCCCTTATTTTAGATTTTTCCCAAAGATTCAGAAGCTTTAAAGGTACCTTCACACTGAGCAACTTTACAACGAGAACGACAACGATCCGTGACGTTGCAGCGTCCTGGATAGCGATCTCGTTGTGTTTGACACGCAGCAGCGATCTGGATCCTGCTGTGTCATCGCTGGTCGGAGCTAGAAGTCCAGAACTTTATTTGGTCGTCAGGTCGGCGTGATTCGTCATGTTTGACAGCAAAAGCAACGACGCCAGCAATGTTTTACATGGAGCTAACAACCGGCGAGAACGATAAGTGAGTCGCCGTTACGTCACTGGATCGCTCCTGCATCGTTCTGGTGTTGCCGTGTTTGACGTCTCCTAGCGACCTAAACAGCGACGCTGCAGCGATCGGCTCGTTGTCTATATCGCTGCAGCATCGCTTAGTGTAACAGTACCTTAAGTTACTTCTCTTCTGATACCATCATTTACATATACTGTTTGTATTTATATTTTTTTCCAAAATGGAATTAGCTCTTTAAAAGTGATGATCATAGCATAGGACTGAAATGTTTTTCTCTCAAAGGCAAGAGTTGGTATGCGAACATGAAATCAACATATTAGGAATTCCACTCACAAAGGTAACGGAATTTTGTCTGACAGATTACATTATTCTATACTCTCTTTTTATAAATGAATCATGCTGAGAAGTCAATTTGCTCTGTGCTCATAACTGTAAAAACAAATAGGAAAAACTATATGTTGCTGAAACATAGTATATACTACATCGTATTTGATGCAACAATGTCACCCCATCACATGATCAATGTTGTAATTAATCGGGGATATTTTAAAACCTGTTTGGCTGATATGATTTGATAAAGTGCAGATGCACAGCAAATTTATCTTTGTGGTATTTTGCAATCTCCTCATGCAGTATTCCTGCTGTTTTAAGTGCTACAGATAATCCTGGTGACATCTATCTCCTACTGCTGTGGTCGCCTATGTATTGTGTTTCTTCATGTGACTGTAAATTAATAATATCGTGAACACTCACACATGAGTTTATTTTCTTATTATTTCAGTTGTATTGTAATTGACTATATTTCAAAATGTAATTCATGGAACATAAAATTTAATAGAATAACGACTACATTTGGGAGCAAAAAAGAAATCCACATAAATTTTAAAGCACCACTAAATAAATGGCACTTGTTAAGTAACTATATTTTGAAAAAGAAGAAATCTCTATGGATTTTAGAAACCTATATAACTTTAATTTCAGACTTAGTCACAAATATATCAAACCTCTTTCAACAGAAATCTAGCATCAAACAGCTTAAAATGTTGCAAACTTTTTGGACTACTTGCAGTTAAGCAAAAATATTGTGACTTTTAACATTTTAATACAAATTCTGGCCAGCTCCAATAATTATTTTAAAAGTGGACATGAAGTGCATGTGTCACGGCTGTGTAACAGTCACAACACATGCATGGTGATCCTGTTTGTTGGTCTCTCCATGCATATGATGTGACTGTCACACAGTTGCAACACATACAGCTGCGGCGCCGAACAGTTGATTATCGGGAGTGCTCCAGGTATCTCGGTTTCTCTGCAGCTTATTTGGTTAGTGCTATAGCTATACGGATAAGGAGGGAGCTGAACATATTCGCTCATCTCTATTCATAATAATCTTCACCAGAAAACCGGTGTATATTTTGGCAGAAATGTACACGATGTCCTACCTGGAGTAATATTTCTGTGCGAATGCACATCGCACATTAAAGATGAACCAAATTAATTAAGAGGCACATGCCTCTTTATGAATTTGGCATCTCTTACTACAGGCACATCATTCATTAAGACTGTGTCTTATCTCCTTTTGGACCTTTGATGTCTGCTTCTGTCACACAATGCCACCATATTTATTGGAGGGGATGGTGGACAGATTAAGACACGAGACTGTGGACAATGCAGCTTCGGTCCAGAGATAGAGCCTAATGTGGTAGGGGCTTGTAGTGCGATTTAGTCTGGCAAAATTGGTGTGTGTGTGTTGTCCAGCTGGACTAATCAACTCCCTGTTTTGGCAATGGGACACCTCCATGCCCTACTAAACCTCCCAACTTACTGCTTAGAGGTGCTAATAATAATCTATTCTAAGTCTGGTTCCCTCATGTTGCTCAGCTCCTATTCTTCCTACTGTATTCTCATTCTGACCTTGGCTTGCTAACGATTCTTCTGACTTACAATTATGACTCTTGTAAATTACTCCTGTTCTGACACAGTGTCCTGATCATGCACGCTAGCCCTTTCAACTGGCCAGCGGTTGCTTCGAAGATTAAAATCAGGGTCCCTGTCTAAGTTCATATTTCAGAGCTGGAGTTCAACCCTAAAGAACACGGCTCCCTTCGGACCTCATAGTGTAGCTAGTGCAAAACCTGTCCAAGGAAGCCTTACTTAGACCTGTCATGCGACCACAGACCTAACCACTTTACAGACTGGGCTGGAGTGCAAAATGCCAGTCTAAATGAATCAATGCCATATAGTTTATTTTTCTGCTGGTTTGCTTTCATATAGAATATAATGTTTTTTTTTAATTTATCAGTTATTTACTTGTTTTTTTTTCCAAAAGAGAATGCCAAATTTGATTCACCATTGTGTCACAATCCATGTTTGGATCTGTGGCAGATCTGGTTTCCCTCAGATATAAACTTTTTTCCTTTCTGGTCATTGGGGGTTAATGCAGTTTACTCCCCCCGGTGGCCGCTGGTGTTATTGCACTGCATTGCTGCTGGGTCAGCTGATGTTTGTGACCACTCCCACCTTCCTTTATAAGGTCACCTGGTGCTTCAGCTGACTGTTGGTTATACAGGTCCTTTGGATACCAACCTTGCTTGAAAAGGAGCTTGCTGAGTGCTGTTGTTCTTCAGCTAAATACTCATTCCTGGTGCCTTATTCTGCTGTGCAGTGCATTGCAACAGAGAAAGCTAAGTGTGGTGTTATTGTTTCTTTGTCCCTTTGTAGTTTGTGCATTCACCTATTGGTATCATGTTCCCCTCAATATTGTTTATTTGCTTTGTGGTGCTGTTTTCTCTGTTCACCTCCTGGGGTGGGGGTTGGGGGTTTAGTTCAGGGTTTAACAGGAGACAGGGACAGGTCAGTGACTTGGGCCTCCCTACCTTCAAGGGTACCCCCAGGTTAAGGAAAGACAGGGCTTCCCTCAGCCTGAGGGGCAGTTCAGGGGCCCAGATTCCTCATCTCCTGTTTTCCTATTTTTGCATCGTGACACATTGTTTCTTAATGAGGAACTATCAATTCTTCTAACATGTATTTTAGTAAATACTTAGATTGTTATTAACGGGAACCTGTCAGCAGGATTGTGCACAGTAACCTACGCACACTGTCAGGTCGGCGCTAGGGTTGAGCGAAACGTATCGGACAAATTCAAAAATCGCCGACTTTCGACAAAGTCGGGTTTCATGAAACCCGACCCGATCCTAGTGTGGGATCGGCCATGAGGTCGGCGATCTGCGCGCAAAAGTCACGTTTCTTATGAAGCTTTCAGCGCCATTTTTCAGCCAATGAAGGAGGACGCAGAGTGTGGGCAGCGTGATGACATAGGTCTCGGTCCCCACCATCTTAGCGATGGGCATGACAGTGATTGGCTTGCTTTCTGCGGTGTCACAGTGGCTATAAAGGGGCGTTCACGCTGCATTGCTGTTTGTACGCTGCTGTGCAAACCAACTGCTTTTTTAAAAGCAAAAATCCTGTTGCTCCTTTCTGCAGTTATCTTGTTTATTTGTCCACACTTTTGTGTGCAGCAGTCCTTTTTATTGCTGCCAAACTTTTCCTGAGATCATTGTAGGGAGATTGAAATTGTGCTACAATCCTTGTATTATTTCATGTATCTTCCAGCCACTTTCTGCCACTTACATAGTGTTGTTTTATGCCCTGGGCCTGAGTTTTGGTTCAGTCTCCCCCAAAAAAGTGGCATTCAAATTCTCACAAAGTGGATATACTGCAGTTCTGTTAGTTTGTGGTATGTCAGCCAGCCACTTTCTGCCACTTAGATTGCGTTGCTATATCCACTGGGCCTGAGTTTTGGTTCATTTCAAAAACCTGACCGGCACATCCAAACATAGACTCAGTGTGAACAGGTGCTGAACCTAGAGTCGCCAACTCGTATATAGTTAAGTAAATAAGGCAGCACACTGCAGCGCTAGAACATACAAACTTGAAAAACGAAATTTGAACTGCATTACTGCACTAGAAATATGAAAAATGAGAGCTTTTAGTGCATAAAAATGGCCAATTTTATGTGTACCTGGTAGCCCCGTTACAACATCTCTCTTATACCAGGTCCTAAACTTGCCTTACTTCGCTGAGAATAAACGTCTCCATCTGAATGGGTACATGTGAAAACCTCTTACTAGACTAAAATTCTCTCTCTCTGTGGAGGGGTATTGGACCTGCTGTAATTAAAACACCTGAAGCTAGGAGGCGGAGTGCACGATCAGAAGGCTAAAGAATACATTTCAAAAACCTGACCGGCACATCCAAACATAGACTCAGTGTGAACAGGTGCTGAACCTAGAGTCGCCAACTCGTATATAGTTAAGTAAATAAGGCAGCACACTGCAGCGCTAAAACATACAAACTTGAAAAACGAAATTTGAACTGCATTACTGCACTAGAAATATGAAAAATAAGAGCTTTTAGCGCATAAAAATGGCCAATTTTATGTGTACCTGGTAGCCCCGTTACGGCATCTTTCTTATGCCAGGTCCTAAACTTGCCTTACCTCGCTGAGAATAAACGTCTCCATCTGAATGGGTACATGTGAAAACCTCTTACTAGACTAAAATTCTCTCTCTCTGTGGAGGGGTATTGGACCTGCTGCAATTAAAACACCTGAAGCTAGGAGGCGGAGTGCACGATCAGAAAGCTAAAGAATACATTTCAAAAACCTGACCGCACATCCAAACATAGACTCAGTGTGAACATTTGCTGAACCTAGAGTCGCCAACTCGTATATAGTTAACACTAGAAGTCCCGGGAATTTCAAGATCCCCCTGAAGTCCTGAGAGAGGGTCAAATGACCCTCAGTCCATATTGACACCTTAATTAGCATCCTTTTATTTGTAATTGTGCTCTTGCCTGAGGAATCTGCAGGGGGGATTATCTAAGATAAGAGTGTGTAAACAGAAGAATGCAAGCTATTCCTGAGTGTGGGGGTTGCTTGTGAGAATGTGAGCTGCTCCTGAGTGTTTGCCCAACCCCCCCCCCCCCCCCCCAGCTGCATTGCATTAGCAAATTTGCATGCAGCTTTATGTGCTGTGGGGGAGAAACCTATTTTGTTCACAGGAAAGAAAATGGAGAGAAGGCACACCATTGAAGAGGCATTGGAACTGATTCTGAGCAACACAAACCCTTCTGACTCAGATGGAGAAGACATAATCCTTCAACCGGATTCAGACTCTGAGCTGTCTTCAGGTTAGGCTGGCTTCACACTCCCTTTTTTGCCTGTTCATTTGGATGCTATGTTTTGCAGGGGTTGGTGCAGATAAGGGTCGGTGACTTCCATGTGCACGGACCACGGAGGAAAGTGAAAAGCCTAAAAATAAAGAATTTCATATTCACCTCAGTCCAGCGCTGACAGTTCCTCTCACTTCCGGTGCAGCTCATTAGGCTTATGAATATTCACAGAGCCCAAGAGTGAACCGGAAGTGAGAGGAGAAGAGGCGCTGGAGGGAGGTGAGTATGTGGTGACAGCAGACAGCGCTATCTGTGGATTCACGGATAGCACACGGACATCACCCACGGTGCATGGGGGCCAAAAGGGATCCTGTTCTGCTTGTTTCAAAAACGGACAGAACAGGATGCCAAAAAAGGCAGTGTGATTTACCTATTTTATTTCCTGACTATCTTTTTTATTTTGAACCAAAACAAAATGCTTATTTGAAATTATTTATCTTGCAGACCAAAAAAGAGAGCTCGGTTGGCGAGTGAGCCGACAGAGCCGACAGAGACTGCAAAAGATGACACAGTGTGGCATGAAGTACAAGTGGGGAAACATCTCCATTTGACCCCAATAGAACCGTACCCTACAGATGGAGAGCCAAGTGCTAAGGCCAGACGAAGTGTCCAGAGTCGCCTTCAGAGCTTCCTCTGTTTTATCAGTCTTGACATGCTTCGTAGCATTGAAGAATGGACTACTCAACATGCATGTCACACGGAGCAGGTGGATTGGTTCATGGGTCTACCGGAACTAATGGCATTTATTTCAGTCATTATCTTGCGGGGGGTGACCAAGGTTCCATCACTACATGACAGCTGGTCAGCAAACCTGGGAAACCCAAGGATCATTGCCACTATGACCCGAAACCGCTTTCAAGACATCATGCAACACCTACGCTTTGATGACATGTTCACGCGCAGTGAGCGAGTGGAGACCGATAAGTTTGCTGCAATCTCCGATGTGTGGAGATTGTTTGTCACCAACTGCATCGCATCCTACAACCCTGGTCGACACATCACTATTGATGAACAGCTTTTCCCATCAAAGACTCGCTGCTGTTTTCTGCAATACATTGCAACAAAACCAGACAAGTTTGGCATCAAGTTTTGGGTGGCTTGCGACTTGAAATCAAAGTACATCTGTAATGTCCTCCCATATCTTGGCAAGGACCCAAGTCGTCCCAGCGGGGAGAGGATGTCCGAAACTGTAGTGATGAGGCTGATGGAACCATTCATGGACAAGGGCAGAACTGTAACCACAGACAATTTCTTTACATCATTGTCACTTGCACAACGACTGCTTAGCCGGGAAACCACTATCCTCGGCACAGTCAACAAGAGTCGCCGGGAAATTCCTCAATCCGCTAGACAGATGGACCGCACTGAATTCACCACTCAGGTGTTTTCAACCACTGGTGCCACACTGACAGTGTATGCACCCAAACGAAAGAAGGCCGTCTACATTCTCAGCAGCATGCACAGCGTGGTTGAGACTGAGGATACCAACAAAAGGAAGCCAAACACGGTCACACAATACAACCACACAAAGTGCGGTGTGGATGTAATGGACCAAATGGTGCGGGAGTACAGCGAGCGTGCAGGAACACGGAGATGGCCAGTCGCCGTGTTCTACAACATGATTGACATGGCAGCACTCAATGCTCATGTTCTTTATCAGGCATGCACTGGGGTGCGGGAGAGATGGGTGGACTTCCTGGTTGAGCTTGCAAAAGAGTTAGGTGGCCGTCATGTGACTGAAAAGAAGGCACGCAAGGAGAAACTCCTTTGGCAACTTCCTTCCACACCCAGCCCTGGCAAAAGGGTGAAGTGTCAGGTCAACCATCGATGCACGAACAATTGTGCAACTGAGAGATGTGTTGACTGCTACAAATACACGTGTGGCAAATGTACCAGGGACATACCCAGGCAGTGCCAGGTATGTTCCGACATGTTCAGACAGACTGCTGAGTGAGTGCTGAAATGCTAGTCACACAAGGACATGCCACTCACACACACACAGCCCCCCACTGCAGCCTATTAATAATATGTGTGGAATTGTTTTATTCCTTGTATTTTTTTAACATTTTTATAACAAAAATAAAAAGCATCCTTTACCCTTTCCCCCTCCCCTCTTCCCACTCCTCCACCAACATCCCTCCCTGTTGTATAATTTGATTATATTGTTTTCTTGTTCACTGTTTGATCACATTTGTTTGGCCATGCCGCTTATACACTGCTCATCTTGAAAATGTGACTATTTGTTTGATGTTGGTGTGAAATAACCCTTTAGTGAAAAAAAAATCTTACTGGTTTTTAAAAAAAAATAAAAAGCATCGAAACAAATAACAGTTGTTCTTTTGTATATTTTTCACACTAAAATTTCAGTCCTCTTGTGGGAATTTTTTTCGCGCCAAATTTGCACAAGGCCTAAAGGTACAGTTACACGTTACGATCTCGTTGACGATATCGTTTGAAAATGTCACGTGATCACGTCGTTCATGCAATGTCGTTTTCACATCGTTGCGTGTAACGTGAAGATATCGGACGAACACATCGTTGGATCGCTGATCGCAGATTTGAGGTCAGGATCTCAAATCTGACGATCCTCGTCCAATTATGTGTCAGAAGATGTGCAGCATCGTTCAGTGTAACGCTGAGATGAGCGATGTCGGTCTAAATTCTCCTATTCCTGCCATTGTGAAAAATCGTTCTGCAAACGTTTGCAATGAGGCTAACATGGAGCCAAAATTTACATCGTTAACAAGATAGTTGCATGTGACGCCTCTTGGACGATGTGAAACTGATTGCAGGAACGATGTGATCATGTGACATTTCTAACAATATCGTCGACGAGATCGTAACATGTAACAGTACCTTTGACCGCTGCGGATCCGCAGCAGTTTCCCCTGAGTTTACAGTACAATGTAAACTTATGGGAAACAAAAAACGCTGTGCACATGCTGCGGAAAAATCCGCGGGGAAACGCTGCGGATTACATTCCGCAGCATGTCACTTCTTTTCTGCGGATTTTCACCTGCTCCAATAGGAAACTGCAGATGAAAATCCGCAGAAGACACCGCAGTAAAAAACGCGATAAATCCGCAGTAAAAACCGCAACGGGTTTTCACTGCGGATTTTGGAATTCCGCTGTGGAAAAATCCGCAGTGGAATCCGCAAAGTGTGCACATAGCCTTAGACACAAATGCTTCTGGTCATTACTCACAGCTGTACCTTGCTCTAAAATTTCTAATTCTCTATTTAAAATATATAAAAAATGATTCATTGTTTCAGCGCTTTTTTGCTCAAATAAAACTAAACTAAATACAATATGTATAGTCTTTATATTATCAAATACAATAAACTGAAAAGAACTAACTTGAAACTACATGGGTAAACTCGATGGAAAACAGCAAACAACCTCCTGTGGTGCAACAGTAATGGCCTTAATTACAGAACAAAAGACAGTGAATAGAGATAAGATAAGCTATAGATAAAATCCTTTAGGTCATTTGACCCTTCTCTGGGTTTCAAAGGTAGAAATGTCAAATGACCTGTCTCTGGGACTTCTAGTGTTAAGTAAATAAGGCAGCACACTGCAGCGCTAGAACATACAAACTTGAAAAACGAAATTTGAACTGCATTACTGCACTAGAAATATGAAAAATGAGAGGGTTTAGCACATAAAAATGGCCAATTTTATGTGTACCTGGTAGCCTTGTTACGGCATCTCTCTCATACCAGGTACTAAACGTGCCTTACCTCGCTGAGAATAAACGTCTCCATCTGAATGGGTACATGTGAAAACTTCTTACTAGACTAAAATTCTCTCTCTCTGGAGGGGTATTGGACCTGCTGTAATTAAAACACCTGAAGCTAGGAGGCGGAGTGCACGATCAGAAGGCTAAAGAATACATTTCAAAAACCTGACCGGCACATCCAAACATAGACTCAGTGTGAACAGGTGCTGAACCTAGAGTCGCCAACTCGTATATAGTTAAGTAAATAAGGCAGCACACTGCAGCGCTAGAACATACAAACTTGAAAAACGAAATTTGAACTGCAGTACTGCACTAGAAATATGAAAAATGAGAGCTTTTAGCGCATAAAAATGGCCAATTTTATGTGTACCTGGTAGCCCCGTTACGGCATCTCTCTTATACCAGGTGTTAGGTCTCGAGTTCCCACTTCTGCACAGGGGGAATCTTGGGCCGTCTCCGCTGCGGTCTCCCATTCCTATCCAGCCGCAGTGGAGTCTGCTCAGCAGGGACGTCGGTCCCAGCGTCTTGCTCGGTCTCGCTCTGTACAGAGAGTTACTGCTGCTTCTTCAGCTCCTGCCATTAAAGTCAGTGCTGGTCAGCAACGAGTGGACTTCTCTGGGACTAAGTCCTTATTTGCGCACACTGAGCATGCCCAGGGCAAGATCTCCCGTTGGAGATCGAGGGTCATGTGCTCAGGCTCTGCAGCGCATTCCATTGGTCCTCTTGGCAGGTCTTGGAAGGGCAAAGTTTCTGTGGCCACTTCCTGTCCTGCAACTATATAAACTGGCCGTGCGGTCATGCGCTAGTGTACAATTATTGTGTGTGTGTGTAGATGGATGTATGTCGATGGATGAAAGCTCCTAAGTATCCCTCCCTAGAGTTGTTGATTGCTCGCGGATGATGGTAGCTCTCTAGCGCCCGACTATCCATCTGTATGTTACACACATCACAGCGTCCTATAGCTGTGCCTGCCAGTACGGCGCCGTGCGCTTGCATTGCGCTTTCCATACCCAAGCCTGGGTGGTTAGTGGCGTCCGTCAGTGCGGCATCGCACGCACTCTTGTGCTCATTTATTACTAATAAGGTTCATTACACACCCAGTTGCGGTGTTGTGCCAGCAAGGGTCTAATCGGACTTCAATCCCTTTCGGGGTTAAGTTCGCTGACTACTTGCTCGCGCTCTATGTGCGGTACCGCGGGCCTGTGACTTAACAGGATCGCTTTCTTCACATTGGGTGAGGTTTAACCCACGTGTTTATACTTTTAGTACCGCCATATAGTCTGTCGTTCACTAGCAGCGGGTTTCGCCTGCACGGTGGACCCCGGACTGCGAACGCATCTATATTATCTTACTTTTTGCGTTCCGCCAGTCCTAGCATTACACTAGCGCCAGGGTCTGGCTAGTGATGACAGACAAACAGCAATCCTTCCGGTATATCCAGCAGCTGGAGGGTAGGTTGGCGGCTCTCGTGAGCGCAACCTCAGCTGTGGATGTGACCGCAGTTGCTGTACAGGCTGCCAGCGTGGCTGCAGCAACTTTGTCCATTGCCACCCCTGTTCCGACATTTTCTCGCCTCCCGCTGCCAGAAAAATTTTCTGGTGATAGCAAATTTTGTAGGGGATTTGTGAGTCAGTGCTCTATTCACCTTGAGCTCCTGGCTGCACGTTTTCCCACAGAGCGGGCTAAGGTGGGATTTATTGTATCTCTATTGTTGGACAGGGCGTTGGAATGGGCTACGCCGCTGTGGGAGCGTGGCGATCATGTGGTGCAGAGTGCTCCACTGTTTTTGAGCACTCTGAAACAGGTCTTTTTAGGACCTCAAGTCACCCATGATACTGCGCTCCAACTGCTGGCATTAACTCAGGGTGAGTCCTTGGTCAGTCATTTTGCCGTCCAATTCCGCACTTTAGCATCTGAGCTGGAATGGTCGGATAAAGCTCTTATCCCCATATTTTGGAGGGGCTTGGCTGACCACGTAAAGGACGCTCTGGCCACTAGGGAGATTCCTACCACACTGGAGGAGTTAATAACAGTCTCCACTCGAATTGATCTCCGTTTTAACGAGCGGAGGTTAGAGCGAGCCCAGTGTAGGCAGAGGTTTCGGCTGGCTCCTACTTTCGCCAAACCTCTGGAATCTCCGGTCCTGGTTCCTGAGTCACATGAGGCCAGAGAAGTGTCACAAGCGGGATCTAAGTCCCGGACCGCTTGTGCACTCAGGGTCTGTCATGTTTGCCAGCAGTCAGGACATCTAGCCACCAGATGTCCTCAGCGGTCGAGGAAACGTCAGCGTCTAGTGGTCGTAGGTGGAGGTACACTAGACACGGCGACGTTTGCCTCTAAATTGTCCTTTAAGGGGACAATTACTATAGGCTCATTCTCCCACTCAGTAGAGTTCTGCGTGGATTCTGGGGCGGAGGGCAATTTTATGTCTTCTGCCTTCGCCCAACGTCACGCAATACCCCTGGTTATGCTAGCTCAACCTGTAACGGTACGAGTGGTGAATGGGTCGACACTGCCCTCACAGATAACACACCAGACCATCCCTTTTACTCTGTCCATGTCGCCATCTCATCAGGAGATTATTTCTCTGCTCGTCATTCCAGAGGGAATTGATGAGATCCTGTTGGGAATACCTTGGCTACGGTACCGCTCTCCTCATATCGAGTGGTCCTCAGGCAGAATTCTGGGATGGGGTGAATCTTGTGGGGGTAGGTGTCAGAGGGAGTGCGTTCAGGTTGCTACAACAGAGGTACCCGCAGATCTATCCTCTCTCCCCAAGCAGTATTGGTCTTATGCAGACGTGTTCTCCAAAAAGGCGGCGGAGATCCTGCCCCATCGCCCCTATGACTGTCCTATTGACCTCTTGCCTGGTGCTGAGCCTCCCCGGGGTAGAGTCTATCCGCTATCTCTCCCGGAGACGGAGGCAATGTCACAGTACATCCAGGAAAATCTGGCAAGAGGGTTCATCAGGAAGTCAGTGTCACCTGCTGGGGCAGGATTCTTCTTCGTGCAGAAGAAGAATGGGGAATTGCGTCCATGCATAGACTACAGGGGTCTTAACGCCATCACCGTTAAGAATAAGTACGCTTTGCCTCTGATATCCGAGCTATTCGATAGGCTTCGGGGAGCAATGCTATTTACTAAATTAGATCTGCGGGGTGCTTACAACCTGATTCGCATCCGTGAGGGGGACGAATGGAAGACGGCGTTTAACACCAGGGATGGGCACTATGAATATCTGGTGATGCCCTTCGGGCTCTGTAATGCCCCAGCCGTTTTCCAAGACTTTGTGAATGATATCTTCGGGGATATGCTTTCCACCTCGGTCGTAGTCTATCTGGATGATATTCTCATCTACTCTCCAGATATTGACTCCCACCGGAGAGATGTTAGCAAAGTCTTCGACCTCCTACGGGCAAACTCTCTCTATGCCAAGTTGGAGAAGTGTATGTTTGAGCAGGAGTCCTTACCTTTCCTAGGCTACATCATCTCAGCCCAGGGATTGGCTATGGATCCTGCCAAACTACAGGCTGTGATGGACTGGCAGGAACCCCATTCTCTTAAAGCGGTGCAGCGCTTTATGGGATTCATCAATTATTATCGCCAGTTCATCCCGCACTTCTCAACTTTGGTAGCTCCCTTGGTTGCCCTCACCAAAAAGGGGGCGAATCCCAAATTGTGGTCTGAGGAGGTCTCCAAGGCCTTTATCTCTATAAAGTCACACTTCGCTAGCACTCCCATTCTACATCGCCCCGATGTTGATAAGCCATTTATCATGGAGGTGGATGCCTCTTCTGTTGGTGCTGGAGCAGTCCTCTTCCAAAAGGATGCTCAAGGTCGGAAGCATCCATGCTTCTTTTTCTCCAAGACCTTCGCACCAGCAGAGAGGAATTATTCCATCGGGGACAGGGAGTTGCTAGCCATGAAGTTGGCTTTCTCGGAGTGGAGACATCTCTTGGAGGGAGCACGTTTTCCCTTCCAAGTCTTCACAGACCATAAAAATTTGGTGTACCTGCAGACAGCTCAGCGGTTGAATTCTCGCCAGGCCAGATGGTCCTTGTTCTTCTCCCGGTTTCATTTCACCCTCCATTTCCTTTCTGGGGAGAAGAACATTCGGGCCGACGCTCTCTCTCGCTCCGTTGTGTCATCTGCGGAGGAGGAGGAGGAGGAGCCTCGGCTTATTGTCCCCACCGAGAGCTTGAGAACTGTGGCTCCGGTTTTGCTGGAGTCTGTGCCCCCGGGCAAGACTTTTGTTCCATCCAGTTTGCGACCGGAGGTTCTTTCTTGGGCGCACTCGTCCAGGGTGGGTGGACATTTTGGTACTAAAAGGACATCTGAGCTACTGGCGAGGACATACTGGTGGCCGCATATGGCCCGTGATGTCGCGGAGTATGTTCGGGCGTGTGTCTCTTGCGCCAGGAACAAGACTCCTCAGCAACAGCCAGCTGGTTTGCTTTATCCTCTGCCCGTGGTGGACAGGCCCTGGGAGATGGTCGGGATGGACTTTGTGGTGGGCTTACCCAAGTCTTGTAACTGCACCATTATCTGGGTGATCACCGACCATTTTTCCAAAATGGTGCATTTGGTGCCTCTTCCACGGCTACCATCTGCACGGGCATTGGCTGTCTTGTTTATCAAGCATATCTTTCGCCTACACGGTTTGCCAGACAAAATTGTTAGTGACCGGGGTCCCCAGTTTGCGTCTCGATTCTGGAGAGAGCTTTGTCGTCTACTCAGTATTGAGTTAAATCTCTCTTCGGCATCCAGAGACGAATGGGTTGGTTGAAAGGGCCAACCAGACCTTGGTCACATATCTGCGACATTTTGTTTCTGCCAGGCAGGATGACTGGGCATCCTTTCTACCATGGGCAGAGTTTGCACTTAACAATGCCGTAGCCGACTCCACCGGTCAGACTCCATTCCTCTTAAATTACGGCCAGCATCCGCGTGTTCCTGTGCCCATGCCTGTGTCTTTCGCTGACTCCAGGGTGGCAGACTGGGCTGTGGAGGCATGGGACATTTGGGATCGCAAGCAGGATGCCATTCGGGCCTCCAAGGAGAGAATGAGGTCCTCCGCCGATGTTCATCGGCGCCCCGCTCCGACCTTTGCCTCTGGCGACTTGGTGTGGCTCTCCGCCCGTAACATCAGGCTGCGAGTTGAGTCCACTAAGTTTGCTCCTCGCTACTTGGGTCCCTTCAAGGTTCTCGAACAGGTTAATCCCGTGGTCTACCGTCTGGCTCTTCCTCCACGCTTGGGTATCACCGACACCTTTCACGTATCCCTCTTGAAACCCGTATACATGTCCCAGTTTTCCGAGTCATCTGCCGGGACATCGGGTTCGTCTACGGACGATTATGAGGTGAACGCTATTTTGGGGTGCAAGGTGGTACGCGGCAAAAAGTTCTATTTGGTGGATTGGAAGGGTTATGGCCCAGAGGACAGATCATGGGAACCTGCTGAAAACATTCGGGCCCCACAGCTCATTGCTGCCTTCGAGCGTAGCGAGGCCCAAGGAGGGGGGGCCCTAGGAGGGGGGGTAATGTTAGGTCTCGAGTTCCCACTTCTGCACAGGGGGAATCTCGGGCCGTCTCCGCTGCGGTCTCCCATTCCTATCCAGCCGCAGTGGAGTCTGCTCAGCAGGGACATCGGTCCCAGCGTCTTGCTCGGTCTCGCTCTGTACAGAGAGTTACTGCTGCTTCTTCAGCTCCTGCCATTAAAGTCAGTGCTGGTCAGCAACGAGCGGACTTCTCTGGGACTAAGTCCTTATTTGTGCACACTGAGCATGCCCAGGGCAAGATCTCCCGTTGGAGATCGAGGGTCATGTGCTCAGGCTCTGCAGCGCATTCCATTGGTCCTCTTGGCAGGTCTTGGAAGGGCAAAGTTTCTGTGGCCACTTCCTGTCCTGCAACTATATAAACTGCGCATGACCGCACGGCCATGCGCTAGTGTACAATTATTGTGTGTGTGTGTAGATGGATGTATGTCGATGGATGAAAGCTCCTAAGTATCCCTCCCTAGAGTTGTTGATTGCTCGCGGATGATGGTAGCTCTCTAGCGCCCGACTATCCATCTGTATGTTACACACATCACAGCGTCCTATAGCTGTGCCTGCCAGTACGGCGCCGTGCGCTTGCATTGCGCTTTCCATACCCAAGCCTGGGTGGTTAGTGGCGTCCGTCAGTGCAGCATCGCACGCACTCTTGTGCTCATTTATTACTAATAAGGTTCATTACACACCCAGTTGCGGTGTTGTGCCAGCAAGGGTCTAATCGGACTTCAATCCCTTTCGGGGTTAAGTTCGCTGACTACTTGCTCGCGCTCTATGTGCGGTACCGCGGTCCTGTGACTTAACAGGATCGCTTTCTTCACGTTGGGTGAGGTTTAACCCACGTGTTTATACTTTTAGTACCGCCATATAGTCTGTCGTTCACTAGCAGCGGGTTTCGCCTGCACGGTGGACCCCGGACTGCGAACGCATCTATATCATCTTACTTGGTGCGTTCCGCCAGTCCTAACACCAGGTCCTAAACTTGCCTTACCTCGCTGAGAATAAACGTCTCCATCTGAATGGGTACATGTGAAAACCTCTTACTAGACTAAAATTCTCTCTCTCTGTGGAGGGGTATTGGACCTGCTGTAATTAAAACACCTGAAGCTAGGAGGCGGAGTGCACGATCAGAAGGCTAAAGAATACATTTCAAAAACCTGACCGGCACATCCAAACATAGACTCAGTGTGAACAGGTGCTGAACCTAGAGTCGCCAACTCGTATATAGTTAAGTAAATAAGGCAGCACACTGCAGCGCTAGAACATACAAACTTGAAAAACGAAATTTGAACTGCATTACTGCACTAGAAATATGAAAAATGAGAGCTTTTAGCGCATAAAAATGGCCAATTTTATGTGTACCTGGTAGCCCCGTTACGGCATCTCTCTTATACCAGGTCCTAAACTTGCCTTACCTCGCTGAGAATAAACGTCTCCATCTGAATGGGTACATGTGAAAACATTCAGATGGAGACGTTTAATAAACTTACCTGGAGCAGCCAGTGCCAGGCAGCAGCTACCAAGGCAAACAGGATCATGGGGTGCATTAAAAGAGGTCTGGATACACGTGATGAGAGCATTATACTGCCTCTGTACAAATCCCTAGTTAGACCGCACATGGAGTACTGTGTCCAGTTTTGGGCACCGGTGCTCAGGAAGGATATAATGGAACTAGAGAGATTACAAAGGAGGGCAACAAAATTAATAAAGGGGATGGGAGAACTACAATACCCAGATAGATTTGCGAAATTAGGATTATTTAGTCTAGAAAAAAGACGACTGAGGGGCGATCTAATAACCATGTATAAGTATATAAGGGGACAATACAAATATCTCGCTGAGGATCTGTTTATACCAAGGAAGGTGACGGGCACAAGGGGGCATTCTTTGCGTCTGGAGGAGAGAATGTTTTTCCACCAACATAGAAGAGGATTCTTTACTGTTAGGGCAGTGAGAATCTGGAATTGCTTGCCTGAGGAGGTGGTGATGGCGAACTCAGTCGAGGGGTTCAAGAGAGGCCTGGATGTCTTCCTGGAGCAGAACAATATTGTATCATACAATTATTAGGTTCTGTAGAAGGACGTAGATCTGGGGATTTATTATGATGGAATATAGGCTGAACTGGATGGACAAATGTCTTTTTTCAGCCTTACTAACTATGTTACTATGTTACTATATAACGGTTGTTATTTTGGTTAGATTTTCCAAAAAATGAGGACGTCTGGTGGAAGAGCCCGTGGGCGGTGGTTGCCAGCTGGTACTGATGGTGGTGGTGGTGGTGCATCTGGTGGTAGTGGCAAAAGCACAATAGCACCTAAGGCTGTTGAGCCAGCATCATCGTCTGGCTACACAAGGCCTCGAAGGCTCCCTTATCTGGGAGTAGGAAAACAGTTTTTAAAGCCAGAGCAACGGAAAAAAATTTTTGGCTTTCCTTGCTGACTCAGCCTCTAGCTCTTTCGCCTCCTCTTCAGAAAGTTCCAAATATAAAAGAAGCAAGTCGTCATTGGATGCTCCCAGTCAGGAACAAGACATTTCCTTGTGTCCTTCACCCAAACCAAAAGTGAAGGATGCGTCAGGTGACACTACAGGTTACTCCATGGAGCTCTTTACACATACCGTGCCTGGGTTAGAAAGGGAAATTGTTAACTGCCCATTACAAGATAGAATATTATGCTGTTCCATTGACTCAGATCACTACATTGCCCTTGCAGTGTACTGAGTCAGAATCTGACCCTGCTGAGACTAAGGTGCCCCGTCCCGAACGCTATAGCACCTTACACGTGACACAGAGGAAGGTGCACATGATATTGAAGATAGATGACCCAGTTGTTGACCCAGATTGGCAGCCATTGGGGGAACAGGGTGTCGCTGCCAGTAGCTCAGAAGCAGAGAAGGATGATCCTCAGCAGCCATCTACATCGCAACAGCTGTCATCTGGCAGGCCAAAAACGTTTGTCGAATACAAAAACCGTTTTAGGACAGCATGGCCATCCGGTGAGAGTAGCACAGCGTGCAATGCCTGAAAAGGTTTTTTTTATAGTAGGAAGAGTGTAGTGTGGCAATTTTTTAACCAAGATCTGAATGATCAGTCAAAAGTTATCTGTAAGAAATGCTCAAAGACCTTTAGCAGAGGGAAGACTCTTCAAAATTTAAATACAACGTACATGCTTAGAAACTTAACCAGCATGCACTTGCAAGCCTGGACTAACTACAAAACGTCCCGTACCGTTGGTGCACCTGCTCAGAATGAAGGTAGTCAGCAATGCTACATTGCTCCCCTCACTGTAAGGCCACCGGTTAGGACACCCCCAGCAGCAATTGTGGAGGTATCGTCGCAAAGCCAAAGCAGTCAAAGAATTACAAGGTTATTGGTAGGAAACACTGTATGTAGGCCAACATCAAGAATACCATCACCAACCCTCTCTCAATCCGCCATGTCCACCACCACCACCACCGCTAGTTCCACCATATGCACCTCTCCAGTCCAGCTTACCCTACAAAAGACTCTCATTAGGAAAAGAAAGTATTCATCCTCTCATCCGCGTACACAGGGTTTGAATGCCCACATTGCTATACTAATCTCGTTAGAGATGATGCACTACGGGTTGGTTGAAAGCGAAGCTTTCAAAGACCTGATAGCCTACGCAGTACCACGCTATGACCTACCCAATCAGCACTTCTTTGTGAGAAAAGCCATCTCAGCCCTCCACCACATGTCAAAGACCGCATTGTCCATGCACTGAGGCAATCAGTCAGTAGAAAGGTGCACCTCACAACAGATGCATGGACCAGTAGGCATGGCCAGGGACGTTACGTGTCCATCACGGCACTCTGGGTTACTGTGGTGGATGCAGAGTCCACAGGGGACAGCCATAGTGGGACAGTTCTGCCAAGTCCACGGTCTATGAAACAGTTGCCGGTAGGCATTCGCCACCCCTCCTCCTCCTCCAAAAGCGAAAGCTCATCCACAGAGCGCAGTCGCACGACCACTCCATTTGCAGCTGCCAGTGTTGCACATGAGGTGTCCCATTATCGAACAGCTAGTGGTAAGCATCAGCAGGCTGTGCTACAAATAAAGTGTTTGGGCGACAACAGACACACCGCGGAAGTACTGGCCGCGTACTTGCAGCAACAAACTCAGTCATGGCTGGGCAGTGTGCATCTTGAGGCGGGCAAGGTAGTCAGTGATAACGGAAAGAATTTTATGGCTGCCATAGCTCTTTCAGAACTTAAACACATACCTTGCCTGGCTCACACCTTGAACCTGGTGGTGCAGTGCTTCTTCAAAAATTATCCGGAGTTACCAGCCCTGCTCCTGAAGGTGCGAAGACTTTGCTTGCACATCCGCCGCTCGCCCGTACACTCCAGCCGTATGCTGAACCATCAGTGATCACTGAATCCTCCCCACCACCGCCTAATAATCGACGTTGCAACAAGGTGGAACTCCACACTGCACATGGTTCAGAGGCTGTGCGAACAGAGGCGTGCTGTAATAATTTGTGGGAGGATACACATACACGGGCAGGCAGTTGGATGGCAGACATGGAGTTGTCAGGTGTGCAGTGGTCGAAGCTACAAGACCTGTGTCAAGTCCTTCAGTGTTTTGAGGAATGCACATGGCTGGTAAGTGCAGACGACGCCATCATAAGCATGAGCATCCCACTAATGCGTCTGCTGATGCAAAGTTTGATGCATATTAAGGAGCTGGCGTCTGCAGCAGAGGAGTAGGGAAGCCTAGATGACAGTCAGCTATTGTCTGCTCTGGGAACTCTCCTGGACGAGGTGGCGGACGAAGAGGAGGATGATGGGGATGAATATTTATGGAGGAGGATGCTTCTCAGGGGGCAATACAAACTGGTGGCGTTGCAAGGTCAGGTACAGGGTTTTTGTGGGACACAACTGATGTTGATTTGCAAGAAAGTGCTCCTCAACCCAGCACAAGCAGTGAATTGATACCTGGAACATTGGCCCACATGGCTGAGTATGCCTTGCATATCCTTAAAAAGGGACCCCTGCATTATCAAATGGTGACCGATGACGATTACTGGTTGTCCTGCCTCCTGGATCCACGATATAAAGGAAAATTACAAAATATCATGCCACATCAGAACATTGAGCAAATATTGGTTACCAAACAAGCAACTCTTGTAGACCATTTGGTTCAGGCATTCCCAGCACACAGCCGCGGTAATGGTTATCACACGAGCCGTAGGGGGCAACATGGCAGAGGTGTTAGAGGTGCACAAATCCGAAGTGGCGTTGGACAGAGGGGTTTTATAACCAGTTTGTGGAGTGATTTCGCAATGACCGCTGACACGACACTGCTGCATCGATTCAAAGTGGCAGGAGACAGCATTTGTCCTATGGTTACAAAATCCTTTTCCTCCCTTATCGATGTTATCCCTCACAGGTCATTCCCCTTTGATTACTGGGCATTAAAAATAGACACCTGGCCAGAATTGGCAGAATATGCATTACAGGAGCTCGCTTGCCCTGCTGCTAGTGTGCTATCAGAAAGAGTCTTCAGTGCTGCTGGTTCAATACTGACTGAAAAAAGGACACGTCTAGCTACCCAGAATGTTGATGATCTAACCTTCATTAAAATGAACCAATCATGGATTTCAAATTATTTTGCCCCTCCTTCCCCTGCTGACACGTAGCTTACAGGAAAAATGTCTTGCTTTTGGCCTTCTCTTGCTGACTTCTCCAATTCCTATATTTGCAGCTGATGAATGTCCACCATAGGCCATTTTTATAACTCCCTATATGGGCTGACTCCCCCGACAGGGCCGTGGTTACCACCTGGCACAAGCACCCGTGCTAGTGCCGTTTGCCTGGACAGGTGGGTGTGCCCACTCTTGGGCAACGGCACTGGCACAGGGTCCCTCATATTACAATGAAGTGTCTCTCTGACGGTGGTGGTGCCCAACCAACGTCAGACACACCGTCGTAATATGTGGGGGCCCCATGCCAGTACCGCCGCCCACGAGAGTGTTCCCCCCAGCTCGAACAGTGCTCTACCGCTTGCAATACTTACCTCTCCTTGCTCCACCACTGTGTAGTCTGTGCTGTTAAATCCTTCAATGGCACTGCCAATACAAATTTGTTGAAATGATAGATGATAGTTAAAATATACAGGGGCCCTGGCCTCCATTTATACCAGTTAAAACTTTGCGCCTACTACCACTGTCTGCTACTCAGCAGAAGAGCCCACCCCTGTACCTAGCTATGTTCCTCGTTTAGTCCTGTTACCAATTTTGAACTGGATTTAGCCTACTTTAGAATTTGGGCCTACTAACTGTGTCTGCCACTCATTACAGTTGTCCTCCACTGAACAAAGCAATGCCGCCTGTTTAGTCCTGTTACCTATTTTGAACTGCATTTAGCCTATTTTATTACTTGGGCCTACTAACTGTGTCTGCCACTCATTACAATTGTCCTCCACTGAACAAATCAATGCCGCCCGTTTAGTCCTGTTACCTGTTGTGAATTCTGTGGCTGAATTTACTTCTGTGGTCACAAGTGGTATTGCAGTCTCTGGGCTTCCTCCCTCAGGTGTTTTGGTGAGCTCGTTGGCTGCCTTGCTATTTAGCTCCACCTGAGTCTGTCTTCCTTGCTCCTTGTCAATGTTCCAGTGTTGGATCTGAGCTACTGCATCTTTCCTTGGGCCTGCTGCTCTGCTAGATAAGTGCTTCTAGTTTGTTTTCTGTTTTTTCTGTCCAGCTTGCTATTAACTTTTGCTGGAAGCTCTGAGAAGCAAAGGGGTGCACCGCCGTGCTGTTAGTTCGGCACGGTGGGTTTTTTGCCCCTTTGCGTGGTTTTCGTTTTAGGGTTTTTTGTAGACTGCATAGTTCTCTTTGCTATCCTCGCTCTGTCTAGAATATCGGGCCTCACTTTGCTGAATCTATTTCATTCCTACGTTTGTCTTTTCATCTTGCTAACAGTCATTATATGTGGGGGGCTGCCTATTCCTTTGGGGTATTTCTCTGAGGTAAGTCAGGCTTGTATTTCTATCTTCAGGCTAGTCAGCTCCTCAGGCAGTGCCGAGTTGCATAGGTAGTGATAGGCGCAATCCACTGCTGCTTATAGTTGTGTGAGGATAGATCAGGTACTGCAGTCTACAGAGATTCCACGTCTCAGAGCTCGTCCTATTGTTTTTGGTTATTGCCAGATCTCTGTATGTGCGCTGATTACTGCACGCTGTGTTGCCTGATTGCCAGCCATAACAGTTACCAGTTTTGAACTTCATTTAGCCTACTTTATTATTGGGGCCTATATCTGTGTTTCCTCCTCATCCTGCCCATTGCCCAGCCACTGTGAGATGAGTCTGCTGGTACATTGACCCAGACCACTACATTCTCCTTGCACTCTACACAGCAAGAATCTGACCCTGCTGAAAGTCAGGTTCCCCTTCCCGTGACATACTGGCACAGGGCCCCTCATAGTATACAAAAGTGTCTCTGCCAGTGGGAGGCGCCACCCGCCCTCAAACACACCGCCATACTATGAGGGGCCCCGTGCCAGTGCCAACGAGTGGCCCCCCCGCTTGCTCAGGATCACAGCACTTGCAAAGTTGAAATACTTACCTCTCCCTGCTCCACCGCCGTGACTTATTCGCGTTTCCTGGGCCCACAAAAATCTTGAGCCAGCCCTACCCCCCCCCACAACTTCAGCCAAATGACCCCCAGTTTTCAATGCCTAACTATTATTATAAAGTAAATTAAGATTGACAAGCTTAAGTAATAGGAATTGATGTTTTTGGCATTAAAATGGGCACTGTTGGTGTTTTCCTGGCCTCAACTCACTGCCGACTCTGATTCCCCATTGACTTGCATTGGGTTTCGTGTTTCAGTCGGCCCCCGACTTTTCGCAATGATCGGCCGATTTCACCCATCCCGACTTTTGACAAAGTCAGGTATCGCGAAACCCGACTCGATCCGAAAAAAGTAAAAGTCGCTCAACTCTAGTCGGCGCCGTTATACTGATTAAAATGATACCTTGGTTGATGAAATCCGTCGTGTGGTTGTTATTTAATCTTTATTTTCAGTCTTGAGTTAAAAATATGCTTGTGCTGCGGGGCAGCCTGTGGGGGTCTTCATGTGGTGCCCTGATTAGGTATTCATCAGTATGGCGTCTGACAGGTCACTGATCCCTCAGTGACCTGCCCCCTAGTTTGCATAATGAATATCTTTACATACTGAAAAAAAACTTCTGCAGGCAGATGCCAGCTGTGGCACCTGCTCTTCAGCATAATCGAATGGTTCATGTCCCATTAATACATGTTCTTGATGTTATTCAGCTACAAAAAAAAAATCAATTTGAAAATGAAACACGCCGCGTATACGCAGTAACAGCTATCGGTGTATATAGCTGTGATCTGATAACTGCTACTGCGCATGTGCCAGTGGCTCCATCTTACTGAAGAAGAAAAAAATAAATTCCTCCTCCAAGATGGTGCCGCCAGCACCTTCTGCAGTAGCAACTATCAGCAATCACTAATAGCTGCAATTGCGCAGGCGAGGGCAGTGCCATCTTGAAGGAGGACATTTTTTTCTACAGCAAGATGGCACTGCCAGAGAATGCGCAATAGCAGCTATCGGATCACTGATAGCTGCTACTGCAGAGGTGCGGCAGCCGCCATTTTCAAATTGATTTTTTTGGGGAATATCAGGAGAACCACAACATATTAATTATATACACAGTACATATGTGATTATGCTGCAGCGCAGGTGTCATGCTTGGCGCCTGCCTGCAGAAGGGGTTTGTTAGTTTTTTCCATATGTATAAATAATATTCATTATGTAAACCAGGGGGCAGGTCAGTGAGGGATTAGTGACCTGTCATCAGTCTGCATTATGAATATCTAATCTCTTTGAAGAGTTCTTAAGAAAGTTCCAGAAATATAACAATAGGATAGTCAAATGTTTACTAAAACACATGCAGCATTTTTACAATTGTTTTTTTTTTTTGCAGGTTTTTTTATGTAAATTAAAAGTTGCTTTTTACAGCACCAGCAAAGGCTATATAATTTCAGAAATCTCATGCACACATTTTTATTCCTGACTAAATTTGTGAACTATGGCGTTTTTTAAAACTGCATCTACAATGTCAATTTTTCAGCATTTTTACAGATTTTTTTACCCATTGATAACATTGAGAAAGTGAGAAAACATGTCAAAAAGCAGCAAGTGTTTTTGCAGTGTTTTAAAGCATTTTTTAGGAAAATATTTTTTAAATATACCATAGACAAAGCACACTTGTAATCCACCCCCCCCCCAAAAAAAAAAACAAACAAAAAAAACCTGCAAATGGCTGAAAAACAGTTTTTTTTTAAACATAGTGCTTTTGCTACCAAAAGAGCAAGTTTTGACTGCAGAAAAAAAAACGCTACAAAATCTCTGCATGTGCACATAACCTAAATGTCACAAAGGAATTGTTTTTAAAAGTCCTCTGTAGGTTAGCCCTTGAAGTTGAATCTGACATTCATTGAGTTGCTCAAATTCACTACTGATGATAATTGGACATGCATATAACATAACAATATGTCAAGTGAAAAAACAAGAAACACTTTTTATATCTTAGATACATTGCATATCATGTCTACTGGCCTCAAATTTATATGAAGAGTCTGGAACCTTTGCTGAAAACAATTGAACAGACACAACAGAACTTACAGGATGCAGAGGATGATTTAAAGAGGTTTTATTCAACATTTTGATCAATAGATCTTTGACCAATAATAATTTCCACAAGATGTGTTTAAAAAATGTTCCTGTGCTTAGATAATCTAATAAATGTGTCCCTGCTCTGTACTGTGTAATGTCTGTGTCTGACCGTACAGGGACATGGTCTGACCATAATACATCTACTGGAACGGGAAGGAAACGAAAGAGAGGACAGCACAGAATCGGAAATAATTATTTATCTCAGGTAAAACATTGCTTAAAAACATGCAGTGAAATGCTTCTCCTCACAAAATGAATCAGCCGTGCTGTAATGTCTGTATCCTCTCTTTTGCTTCCCCACTGCCCAGGAGCTGTGGTGTGATAAGACCACGTCCCTGTACGGTCAGACACAGCCATTACACAGTACATAGCAGTGGCACATTTATATGATTATCTCAGCAGCGGAAGCAAAAAATGAACACATCTAATTATGGAATTTACTTTTATTCCAAGATGTATTAAGTAAAATGTACTTTGTTCATGGCAAAACCCCTTTAAGGGGCATTTACATTGCAAGATAATAGTGAACAACCGTTGTTTTAACGCTTCTATTACAATAATCTCACTGTGGAAACAGGCTGCCGTTCACCCAATGTACAAGCAAAACACTTGCGATGGGGACAGTTACCCCCTTCTCCATGCTCATTAACCTCTACCTGTGTCACAACAATCTCATTTCAGTATGTACAGCAAATCTCCAAATTTGTGACTCACCTCTCAGAGCAGCAACTTAAAGGGAACCTGTCACCTGAATTTGGCGGGACTGGTTTTGGGTCATATGGGCGGAGTTTTCTGGTGTTTGATTCACCCTTTCCTTACCCGCTGGCTGCATGCTCGCTGCAATATTGGATTGAAGTTCATTCTCTGTCCTCTATAGTACACGCCTGCACAAGACAAGGTGACAGGTTCCCTTTAAGCAATACGTCTGCTGAGAAAAAGGAAATAAAATTAAATAAAATCTTCAATCATAAAGTAATAACATAAGAGAAAAAAATCAATAAGTTTTGGTAATTTAAATTAGTGAAGAAAAAATATAGATGGTACATTTAATCAAAGCCAACTAATTTTATAGATCTCTACCCAACCTATTCTAACACTTAAAGCCCCAAAATCTGTACACTCCATTCATCTTTACAATAAAGTAGTTATCTTCTGACTATTGTTGCTCTTTACATTCCATTCTATCACCATTTTGGTAAATACTCATGCAAACCTTCAGCTGTACCGTACTATGTGACTACGTGACGACTTTCAACCATTTTCAATGCAGAATGAAGAACTACTTTATTAAACATCCCGAGAGAGTAATAGGATCATAAACTGTAATGTTGATATACATACATATATCAGACAAAACAGAGAAATACATTTTCCGTTCCCATATTCTTGAGGGAACATCGTTGTATAACAAAGATTCAAAAGATGCTCTCTTTGAATACAAGTCTTCTTGTTTAGTTCCCATTCTGCAGTAATGAGAAAGGAAGAATAAGTTCTTTCCACTGTGAATGTTCGACTCTATGACAATATGTCTTTGATTTTGGACACTAATATTGATCTGTTTGCATCTGTCTCTTTCCCAACAGCTGATAATGACAAAGGCATGTGACTTCCTGTTATTGAAATGACAAAAAAAGACTCGCACATCCAAACTAGTGTGAATAGGTGCATACCAGGAGCAGCTACCTCCATACATAAATATACAAAAAAGGTTGCACTCTATCGTGCAAAAGCATGTCTAATATGAAATATATGAAATATGAATAGCAAAATGGCTTTTGAACATTAGGAAAATATTTAAGAGACGCTTTGCACAGAATTTGATATAATCAAATAGTGTGAGCCCATCAACCAATCGTCAAGGTGGTCTCATAAAACTGATGGGTCCCTGATCTCCCTGTCCAAATGTGAACACTTACCGAAGGCCAATGTCTGTATGCCTGGGTGAATGTGGACACCTCTGTTCAGCAAAGCCTACATATGGGTTGACCGGGACCAAGTGTGATGAGATGCAATTAAAAACCACATGGTGATGGGAGGAGTGCGCAGTCAGTCAGCTAACATAGAAATGACAGAAAAAAAGACTCGCACATCCAAACTAGTGTGAATAGGTGCATACCAGGAGCAGCTACCTCCATACATAAATATACAAAAAAGGTTGCACTCTATCGTGCAAAAGCATGTCTAATATGAAATATATGAAATATGAATAGCAAAATGGCTTTTGAACATTAGGAAAATATTTAAGAGACGCTTTGCACAGAATTTGATATAATCAAATAGTGTGATACCTTTTTTGTATATTTATGTATGGAGGTAGCTGCTCCTGGTATGCACCTATTCACACTAGTTTGGATGTGCGAGTCTTTTTTTCTGTCATTTCTATGTTAGCTGACTGACTGCGCACTCCTCCCATCACCATGTGGTTTTTAATTGCATCTCATCACACTTGGTCCCGGTCAACCCATATGTAGGCTTTGCTGAACAGAGGTGTCCACATTCACCCAGGCATACAGACATTGGCCTTCGGTAAGTGTTCACATTTGGACAGGGAGATCAGGGACCCATCAGTTTTATGAGACCACCTTGACGATTGGTTGATGGGCTCACACTATTTGATTATATCAAATTCTGTGCAAAGCGTCTCTTAAATATTTTCCTAATGTTCAAAAGCCATTTTGCTATTCATATTTCATATATTTCATATTAGACATGCTTTTGCACGATAGAGTGCAACCTTTTTTGTATATTCCTGTTATTGAAGTCTCCCAGTCCCAGGGTCTCAGCAAGATGAGCTCAGGACAGGCAGGTTCGTTATTTTTAAATGATTATTGTCACCTTCTTTTAACTAGACCTATATATGGTAGAAATACATGCTCTGCATTAATGTCTACTTTGATCTGTGGATGCTTTCTGTTATCTTTCACAGAATAAAGCCATTATGGAGACAAGGAAAAGTTTAAAGTGACCAAAACATGTGCAAGAAACAGGAAAAAAATCCATATCAAGAAGCTGTGTGCTCAAAGACCAAGAATTCATATTTGAGCAACCTGGAGATGTTATAAAAACCATGATCCCACATGATCCTAAATTCATGAAGAACATGTTCACCATGACTCCTTCTCATTCCATCTCCTATGATTGACAGCTGCAGTGCATTCATCTGTCTATATGTCAGAAATGAGTAATTGAATTGATATGATGTCCTTTGCAATACAAATATTCCTTGACAAAGCACTGTTCTGAATGCAATCCCCTGCATTTGGATTTTTTGTTCTTCTTGGTGGAGAGAGAGGAAAGATAAGTGGCCTGCTGACTATTTTCTCCATTGTCCCTATTTTCACCATTGAATAAGAAATGTATAAATTCACATTCCAGTACGGGGCGCTGTCATATAACTTTCCCTGAGCTACTGGTGAGCAAAAATGTTGGAGGTAAATATCTGGACAACTCATCATTTACTTGTATAGTCTGTGACGCGGCCATATTGCCATAGGGGTGTTGACAATTCGACCATGTCAAAAACAAAAATCCATATCTGCTCCCTGTTAGTCTGAACCCACTGCTTAGCGGTCAGTAGGGTTGAGCGACCTTGACTTTTTTAGAGTCGAGTCGGGTTTCGCGAAACCCGACTATCTCAAAACTCGAGTCGAGTGGAATCGGCCGATTATCGCGAAAAGTCGGGGGTCGACCGAAACACGAAACCCAATGCAATTCAATTGGGGGAGCATAGTCGGCAGTGAGTGGAGGCCAGGAAAACATGTACAGAGCCCATTTTAATGGCAAAAACATCCATTCTTGTTACTGAAGCTTGTCAATCTTAATTTAGCTTATAATAATAGTAAGACATTTGAAATTGGGGGTCATTTGGCTAAAGTTGTGGGGGGTAGGGCTGGTTTAAGTAATTAGTGGGCCCAGGAAATCTGGACCACGTCACGGCAGTGGAGCAGGGAGAGGTAAGTATTTCAACTTTGCAAGTGCTGTGATCCTGAGCAAGCAGGGGGGGCCCACTCGTTGGCATTGGCACTGGCACAGGGCCCCTCAAAGTACAGCGGTGTGTTTGCACGGCGGGGGCACCTCCCACCGGCAGCAACACTTTTGCGTACTATGAGGGGCCCTGTGCCAGTGACGTCGCCAACGAGTATTCCTCCCCCCACCTGATGAAGGAACCTGCACCTTCATCTGCACCTTCCTCTTTGTCCCCGTGTAAGGTGGTATGGTATGCGGGAAGGGGGACCTGACTTTCAGCAGGGTCACAATCTTGCAGTGTAGCGTGCACGGGGAATGTTGCGTTATGGGTCAATGTACCAGCAGACTCATCTATCACTGGCTGGGCAATGGGCAGGATGAGGAGGAAACACAGATATAGGCCCAAAGAATAAAGTGGGCTAAATGCAGTTCAAAATTGGTAACAGGACTAACCAGGGGGCATTGTTTTGTTCAGTGGAGGACAACTGGAATGAGAGGCTGACACAGAGAGTAGGCCCAAATCAGTAAGTAGTCTAAATGCAGTTCAAAATTGGCAAGAGTAGTAAACAGGCGGCACAGCTTTGTTCACTGTAGGAGAACAGCAAGGAGCGGCAGACACAGATAGAAGGCCCCAACCCAACTAGTAGGCCCACTGCAGTTTTAAAATTCCGAAAGACTGAAAACCAGATAATTGTAGGTCATTTTTTGTAAAGAGGACAGCTGTATTGAGTGGCGCAGCCAGACACTACAAGTAGGCCTTAAACCACAAAGTTGGCTCGACGCTGGTTTAAAAAAGGTTACATGGGTACACGGTCTGCATTGTTGTGCTCAGTGGAGGACAGTTGGAAGGAGAGACCGCAGAAAGACTTTGTAGGCGTAAAATTACAAAATAGGCTCTATGCAGCTTCGATTATGTGGCAACCCGGAGAACACCTTGGAGCGGCAGACACCGTCTTTATGACCCAGACCCAACTTGTAGGCCTAATGTAGTGTTGTTTCAACAACTACTTAAGACGAGCATGAAGATTGAAGCAATGGAGAGGAAACCTGGAGAACACCTTGGAGTGGAAGACACCGTCTCTACAACCCCAGACCCAACTTGTAGGCCTAATGCAGTGTTGTTTTCAACAACTACTAAACGAGAGCCAGAAGATCGAAGCAATGGAGAGGCAACCTGGGGGACACCTTGGAGTGGAACACACCATCTCTACACCCCAGACCCAACTTGTAGGCCTAATGCAGTGTTGTTTTCAACAACTACTAAACGAGAGCCAGAAGATCGAAGCAATGGAGAGGCAACCTGGGGAACACCTTGGAGTGGAACACACCGTCTCTACAACCCAGACCCAACTTGTAGGCCTAATGCAGTTTTGTTTTCAACAACTACTAAACGAGAGCTAGAAGCTCGAAGCTATGGAGAGGAAACCTGGGGAACACCTTGGAGTGGAAGACACCGTCTCTACAACCCAGACCCAACTTGTAGGCCTAATGCAGTGTTGTTTTCAACAACTACTTAAGAAGAGCTAGAAGATCGAAGCAATGGATAGGCAACCTGGGGAACACCTTGGAGTGGAACACACCGTCTCAACACCCCAGACCCAACTTGTAGGCCTAATGCAGTGTTGTTTTCAACAACTACTAAACGAGAGCCAGAAGATCGAAGCAATGGAGAGGCAACCTGGGGGACACCTTGGAGTGGAACACACCGTCTCTACACCCCAGACCCAACTTGTAGGCCTAATGCAGTGTTGTTTTCAACAACTACTAAACAAGAGCTTTAAGATTGAAGCAATGGAGAGGCAACCTGGGGAACACCTTGGAGTGGAACACACCATCTCTACACCCCAGACCCAACTTGTAGGCCGAATGCAGTGTTGTTTTCAACAACTACTAAACAAGAGCTTTAAGATTGAAGCAATGGAGAGGCAACCTGGGGAACACATTGGAGTGGAAGACACCATCTCTACAACCCAGACCCAACTTGTAGGCCTAATGCAGTGTTGTTTTCAACAACTACTAAACGAGAGCTTTATGATTGAAGCAATGGAGAGGAAACCTGGAGAACACCTTGGAGTGGAAGACACAGTCTCTACAACCCAGACCCAACTTGTAGGCCTAATGCAGTGTTGTTTTCAACAACTACTAAACGAGAGCCAGAAGATCGAAGCAATGGAGAGGCAACCTGGGAGACACCTTGGAGTGGAAGACACCGTCTCTACAACCCAGACCCAACTTGTAGGCCTAATGCAGTGTTGTTTTCAACAACTACTAAACAAGAGCTTTAAGATTGAAGCAATGGAGAGGCAACCTGGGGAACACCTTGGAGTGGAACACACCATCTCTACACCCCAGACCCAACTTGTAGGCCGAATGCAGTGTTGTTTTCAACAACTACTAAACAAGAGCTTTAAGATTGAAGCAATGGAGAGGCAACCTGGAGAACACCTTGGAGTGGAAGACACCGTCTCTACAACTCAGACCCAACTTGTAGGCCTAATGCAGTGTTGTTTTCAACAACTACTAAACGAGAGCTTTAAGATTGAAGCAATGGAGAGGAAACCGGGAGAACACCTTGTAGCGGAAGACACCGTCTCTGCAACCCAGACCCAACTTGTAGGCCTAATGCAGTGTTGTTTTCAACAACTACTTAAGAAGAGCTAGAAGATCGAAGCAATGGAGAGGCAACCTGGGGAACACCTTGGAGTGGAACACACCGTCTCTACAACCCAGACCCAACTTGTAGGCCTAATGCAGTGTTGTTTTCAACAATGACTAAACGAGAGCCAGAAGATCGAAGCAATGGAGAGGCAACCTGAGGAACACCTTGGAGTGGAACACACCGTCTCTACAACCCAGACCCAAATTGTCCTATATTTACACCAGTACATACTTTGCGCCAAATTACTAGGTCTGAAACGCAGCAGAGGAGCCCACCCCTGTACCTAAGTATTCCACCCTTTTGTGTTTTGGTTTTGGTGTAATGCGAGACATTAACATAGTAACATAGTAACATAGTTAGTAAGGCCGAAAAAAGACATTTGTCCATCCAGTTCAGCCTATATTCCATCATAATAAATCCCCAGATCTACGTCCTTCTACAGAACCTAATAATTGTATGATACAATATTGTTCTGCTCCAGGAAGATATCCAGGCCTCTCTTGAACCCCTCGACTGAGTTCGCCATCACCACCTCCTCAGGCAAGCAATTCCAGATTCTCACTGCCCTAAATAGATTAACATCTATTTATTTTTTGGGAGTACTAACTGGCAGACACTCATTAAAATCGGCCTCCGCTGACAACACGAATGCTGCCTGTCTACCCCTGCAAGAGAATTCCAAGTGTCTACAGCCCACTTTTGTTATGTTAGGCCTACTAAGCCTGTCTGCGGTCACTCCTTCCACTAGTCCTCCACTGACCAGACCACTGCTGCCCATGTACCCCTGGAAGCTATTTTAAAGTGCCTACAGCCAACTTTTGTTATGTTAGGCCTACTACGCCTGTCGGCGGTCCCTCCTTCCACTAGTCCTCCACTGACCAGACCACTGCTGCCTGTGTACCCCTGGAACCAATTTTAAAGTGCCTACAGCCTAATTTTGTTATGTTAGGCCTACTACGCCTGTCTGTGGTCCATCCTTCCACTAGTCCTCCACTGACCAGACCACTGCTGCCCATGTACCCCTGGAAGCTATTTTAAAGTGCCTACAGCCAACTTTTGTTATGTTAGGCCTACTACGCCTGTCTGCGGTCCCTCCTTCCACTAGTCCTCCACTGACCAGACCACTGCTGCCTGTGTACCCCTGGAAGCTATTTTAAAGTGCCTACAGCCAACTTGTACATATAACAACAGTCGCACTCAAGGAAAAAAAATTCCCAGATTTTCGGTTTTTGCTGAAAAACGTGTTTTCTCTTTATTGTGAATACCAAAAAAGGTAAAGAAATCACCGCAGTGTTTCAAAGTAGGTAACGTTTCGACCTATAGGGTGTTTCTCAAACCTTACTGAAACATAAACAAAAAAGTACAAAACAATCACCAAACATAAATATACAATATATACAACATATACAAAATGGATTAAATTTACACAAACTTATATATAAATATATATGAAAATTCACAAGATCCCTCTATATTAGAGATGCGTGCTCTGTTGCCCAAAATCATCTGAGACAAAGCAACAGAAAACAGGATAAGACGGGAACACAGGTGCACAACTTCAGTATTGTCATAGGATGCTGACATAGCGGCGAGGCACCAAAGAATATCGGGCTAGCAGAGGGCTGCAGGAGAAGGGAGCATCGAGACCACACTAACGTAAGAGAACAGGAGTATTATTAACATACAATACGGTACACAGTGTTGCAGCGGTAAAAAATACGGTATAATAAGCAAACACAGTAAAACAACCATAGTAAACAGGTCCAGTGCTATAGACCAACCCAGGTGGTGGGATCTCTAAGGAAGAACTAACCATGTGGTGGAATTTCTAAATGATAGGAAACTAACCTTATAGTTGAAGGAGCAGAGCTGTGAGCATGGAAGGGTGTACAAGTCCCAGTGCGGGCTATGGGAGAAATGGCCACCATATTAAAATGGTAAATGAGAAGTTACATAAGCGAAAAAAGGCTATAGCAAGGTGTGAAGTAGCATAATTACCTATAGCAGCTTAGTATTTGGTGTCTGCGGTGGTGGTGTGTGGAGGACCGGGGATCTGAGCGCCTTTAAGAGCAGGGCGGCAGGAAGTGTGGGGTGCGCAGCTGTATACCGAAAACGAGGTGTGGTACGCTGGGAGTCAGGGGGCGCATGCGCGGTGTGTACGCGGCAGTGTCCAGGCAAAGGAGAGCGAGCGCCAGAAGCTGTGGGCAGGGTTACAGCGCAGGGAGCCGAGATGCGCATGCGCACTGAGAGCCCAGTGACGTGGAGAGAAGGGACCAAGAAGAGTAAACTGCGCAGATGCAGAATACCTAGGAGGAAACAGGGGAGGATACTAGAACTAATGTATGAGCTGGGAGCGGACACTGGAAATGTAAACCCCTAGAAGTGCTGAAGGAAACCGTAGTAATGGGAGCAGAGTGTTGTAATGGAGAGGATATACCGCTGGGGTACCTGGTATATGGCATGATATATGAGCAGACGCAAAAATGGTCAAGGTAACATTGTGCAAAATAAAAGAAAATTATGGCAAAAAATATGGAAAAATATATATATATGGAAAGAATGAAAAAATGAAATGGACATGTAATAAAAAACGGACATGTGATAAAAAAACAGGTAATGAAAAAACGGGATAATTGATTATAATCATGTGGAAGTAAATGAGGGACCCATGGGTGCTAGGAGGAAAATCTAACGCAAAATGTAAGAATGAGACTAAGGTATGGAAAAAAAACGGCAAAGGAAAAAGCCAATACATGAAATGAAGTGAACATAGCTATAACAGAAAAATCAAAAACATCGAAGAAAAAAATAAAAATAAAAAATAAAAAATAAAAATAAAAAATAAAAAATAAAAATAAAAAATAGAAAATAATAAATAATAAAAATAAAAAAGTAAAAGATGAAGTATATGAAACAATACAGTTGCACAATGTACCATACTCACCCAACGGGGCAGGCAAAAGGCTAATGTGTCTGAAAGAATAAGGTATTGGTTAGTTGGAAAAAAGGTATAGATCCACCACCTGTATGGGTATAAAAGTTACATCAAAGTATACAAGATGAACATATGGTTACTTGACTGTGAGATCCAGCTCCCTGTTGAGACCTCTTGGGGCCAATGTCTGCAGGGTGTAGATCCAATAGGCCTCCCTCTCCTTCAATAATTTAATGTGGTTACCACCTCTTCGAGGCCTCTCGACCTGTTCAATTACTTGTACTCTCAGTTGCGAGACACTGTGGTTCGCACTGATAAAATGGTGTGGAACTGGTAGCCAAGTCTTCTTACAGCGTATGGTGGATTTGTGACTAGCAATTCTGTCACGTAGATGTTGGGTGGTCTCTCCCACATAAAGTAAGCCGCACGGGCATTTCAGGAGGTAAACTGCATAGTTAGTATCACATGTGTAAAAACCTTTAATGTTATAGAGTTTGCCCGAGTGAGGGTGAGTAATTTTGTCACCCTTAATGATATTAGAGCAACATGCACAGCTGAGGCAAGGGAATGTGCCTCTGCGCTCTGTGCCAAGGAAGGTCTGTTTGGGGACCCTAGAGAAGCTCCCTATGTCTGCTCTGACCAGGCTATCCCTAATGTTCTGGGGGCGTCGTTTGCACATGAGAGCCGGAGTCTGGAAAGCTTCAATGTTAGGGTAGGATTTGGCCAAGATGGACCAATGTTTATGGATGGTGGTGTAGATTGTGGGCATTACCGGATGGTGTGTATGAACAAATGTAACTCTTTCTCTAGAAGGGGTAGTAGGGGATTCCAGGTGAGGTTCCAAGGCCCTGGCTTTCTCTTTGGTAAGGAGTTCCTGAGGATATCGTCTGTTTCTGAATTTATTGGCCATCTCATCCAGGCGAGTGGGGACCAGACTCCTATCAGATACTATCCTCTTGATGCGTGCGAACTGAGAGCGGGGTAAGCTGTTTTTTGTTGAAGCGGGGTGGCAGCTAGTATAGTGGAGTAAATTATTGGTGTCTGTAGGTTTTGTAAAGATGTCAGTGGAAAGGGTACCCATGTTGTTTTTAATCACCAGGGTGTCCAGAAATGAGATTTGTGTCATATGCCAATTTAACGTGAATTGTAGTTCAGGTCTGATGGAGTTGAGAGCCTCGGTGAAAGAGAACAAGTCTTCGGGGGACCCTACCCATAGGCAAAAAATGTCATCAATAAAGCGTAGCCAACACTTGCTGAACTGTTGGAAAAGAGTGTTGGTGTATACGTGGGAACGTTCAAAATTATCCATATAAATATTAGCATAGGCGGGCGCCATGTTAGCGCCCATGGCTGTCCCACGTATCTGTCTATAAAAATGATCCCCAAACAAGAAGTAATTCTCCCTCAGTACAGTAGAAAGGAGATCAAGGCACAGTTGAATGGAGTTATTGCTAAGGTGTGATGATTGAAGAAACTCCGCAACTGTAGAGATACCTAATTCATGGTCTATAGAGGTATACAGGCTCTTTACATCGAAGGTTGCTAAAATGCAATTGGAAGGGATATTGGTAATCTGACTAACGGAATTTTAGACACAAGCCACTTCCTTCATTCCATTAGTCAGATTACCAATATCACTTCCAATTGCATTTTAGCAACCTTCGATGTAAAGAGCCTGTATACCTCTATAGACCATGAATTAGGTATCTCTGCAGTTGCGGAGTTTCTTCAATCATCACACCTTAGCAATAACTCCATTCAACTGTGCCTTCATCTCCTTTCTACTGTACTGAGGGAGAATTACTTCTTGTTTGGGGATCATTTTTATAGACAGATACGCGGGACAGCCATGGGCGCTAACATGGCGCCCGCCTATGCTAATATTTATATGGATAATTTTGAACGTTCCCACGTATACACCAACACTCTTTTCCAACAGTTCAGCAAGTGTTGGCTACGCTTTATTGATGACATTTTTTGCCTATGGGTAGGGTCCCCCGAAGACTTGTTCTCTTTCACCGAGGCTCTCAACTCCATCAGACCTGAACTACAATTCACGTTAAATTGGCATATGACACAAATCTCATTTCTGGACACCCTGGTGATTAAAAACAACATGTGTACCCTTTCCACTGACATCTTTACAAAACCCACAGACACCAATAATTTACTCCACTATACTAGCTGCCACCCCGCTTCAACAAAAAACAGCTTACCCCGCTCTCAGTTCGACACGCATCAAGAGGATAGTATCTGATAGGAGTCTGGTCCCCACTCGCCTGGATGAGATGGCCAATAAATTCAGAAACAGACGATATCCTCAGGAACTCCTTACCAAAGAGAAAGCCAGGGCCTTGGAACCTCACCTGGAATCCCCTACTACCCCTTCTAGAGAAAGAGTTACATTTGTTCATACACACCATCCGGTAATGCCCACAATCTACACCACCATCCATAAACATTGGTCCATCTTGGCCAAATCCTACCCTAACATTGAAGCTTTCCAGACTCCGGCTCTCATGTGCAAACGACGCCCCCAGAACATTAGGGATAGCCTGGTCAGAGCAGACATAGGGAGCTTCTCTAGGGTCCCCAAACAGACCTTCCTTGGCACAGAGCGCAGAGGCACATTCCCTTGCCTCAGCTGTGCATGTTGCTCTAATATCATTAAGGGTGACAAAATTACTCACCCTCACTCGGGCAAACTCTATAACATTAAAGGTTTTTACACATGTGATACTAACTATGCAGTTTACCTCCTGAAATGCCCGTGCGGCTTACTTTATGTGGGAGAGACCACCCAACATCTACGTGACAGAATTGCTAGTCACAAATCCACCATACGCTGTAAGAAGACTTGGCTACCAGTTCCACACCATTTTATCAGTGCGAACCACAGTGTCTCGCAACTGAGAGTACAAGTAATTGAACAGGTCGAGAGGCCTCGAAGAGGTGGTAACCACATTAAATTATTGAAGGAGAGGGAGGCCTATTGGATCTACACCCTGCAGACATTGGCCCCAAGAGGTCTCAACAGAGAGCTGGATCTCACAGTCAAGTAACCATATGCTCATCTTGTATACTTTGATGTAACTTTTATACCCATACAGGTGGTGGATCTATACCTTTTTTCCAACTAACCAATACCTTATTCTTTCAGACACATTAGCCTTTTGCCTGCCCCGTTGGTTGAGTATGGTACATTGTGCAACTGTATTGTTTCATATACTTCATCTTTTACTTTTTTATTTTTATTATTTTTATTATTTATTATTTTCTATTTTTTATTTTTATTTTTTATTTTTTTTATTTTTTATTTTTTATTTTTATTTTTTTCTTCGATGTTTTTGATTTTTCTGTTATAGCTATGTTCACTTCATTTCATGTATTGGCCTTTTCCTTTGCCGTTTTTTTTCCATACCTTAGTCTCATTCCTACATTTTGCATTAGATTTTCCTCCTAGCACCCATGGGTCCCTCATTTACTTCCACATGATTATAATCAATTATCCCGTTTTTTCATTACCTGTTTTTTTATCACATGTCCGTTTTTTATTACATGTCCATTTCATTTTTTCATTCTTTCCATATATATATATATTTTTCCATATTTTTTGCCATAATTTTCTTTTATTTTGCACAATGTTACCTTGACCATTTTTGCGTCTGCTCATATATCATGCCATATACCAGGTACCCCAGCGGTATATCCTCTCCATTACAACACTCTGCTCCCATTACTACGGTTTCCTTCAGCACTTCTAGGGGTTTACATTTCCAGTGTCCGCTCCCAGCTCATACATTAGTTCTAGTATCCTCCCCTGTTTCCTCCTAGGTATTCTGCATCTGCGCAGTTTACTCTTCTTGGCCCCTTCTCTCCACGTCACTGGGCTCTCAGTGCGCATGCGCATCTCGGCTCCCTGTGCTGTAACCCTGCCCACAGCTTCTGGCGCTCGCTCTCCTTTGCCTGGACACTGCCGCGTACACACCGCGCATGCGCCCCCTGACTCCCAGCGTACCACACCTCGTTTTCGGTATACAGCTGCGCACCCCACACTTCCTGCCGCCCTGCTCTTAAAGGCGCTCAGATCCCCGGTCCTCCACACACCACCACCGCAGACACCACATCCTAAGCTGCTATAGGTAATTATGCTACTTCACACCTTGCTATAGCCTTTTTTCGCTTATGTAACTTCTCATTTACCATTTTAATATGGTGGCCATTTCTCCCATAGCCCGCACTGGGACTTGTACACCCTTCCATGCTCACAGCTCTGCTCCTTCAACTATAAGGTTAGTTTCCTATCATTTAGAAATTCCACCACATGATTAGTTCTTCCTTAGAGATCCCACCACCTGGGTTGGTCTATAGCACTGGACCTGTTTACTATGGTTGTTTTACTGTGTTTGCTTATTATACCGTATTTTTTACCGCTGCAACACTGTGTACCGTATTGTATGTTAATAATACTCCTGTTCTCTTACGTTAGTGTGGTCTCGATGCTCCCTTCTCCTGCAGCCCTCTGCTAGCCCGATATTCTTTGGTGCCTCGCCGCTATGTCAGCATCCTATGACAATACTGAAGTTGTGCACCTGTGTTCCCGTCTTATCCTGTTTTCTGTTGCTTTGTCTCAGATGATTTTGGGCAACAGAGCACGCATCTCTAATATAGAAGGATCTTGTGAATTTTCATATATATTTATATATAAGTTTGTGTAAATTTAATCCATTTTGTATATGTTGTATATATTGTATATTTATGTTTGGTGATTGTTTTGTACTTTTTTGTTTATGTTTCAGTAAGGTTTGAGAAAGACCCTATAGGTCGAAACGTTACCTACTTTGAAACACTGCGGTGATTTCTTTACCTTTTTTGGTATTCACAATAAAGAGAAAACACGTTTTTCAGCAAAAACCGAAAATCTGGGAATTTTTTTTCCTTGAGTGCGACTGTTGTTATATGAACATAGTTTGGAGTATCCCTCCATGTTCAGTCTGCACCACCATTAGCGAGAGTGCACGTCTTGTTCGTTAATACAGCCAACTTGTAGGCCTAATGCAGTGTTGTTTTCAACAACTACTAAACGAGAGCCAGAAGATCGAAGCAATCACTTGTAATCAAATGGGAATGACGGTGGAGGGAGAACATCGATAAGGGATGAAAAATAGTTTGTAACCATACTGGACAAATGTTGTCTCCTGTCACTTTGAATTGATGCTGCAGTACCTGTCCTGTCTGCGGTCATAGCAAAATCACTCCACAACCTGGTCAGAAAACCCCTCTGTACAACGCCACTTCTGATTTGTGCACCTCTAACACCTCTGGCCTGCTGACCCCTGCAGCTCGTGTGATAACGATCACCGGTGCTGTGTGCTGGGAATGCCTGAATCAAACGGTCAACAAGAGTTGATTGTTTGGTTGCTAATATTTGTTCCAAGTTCTCATGTGGCATAATATTTTGCAATTTGCCTTTATAATGAGGATCAAGGAGGCAGGCCAACAAGTAATCGTCATCGCCCATCATTTTAGAAATGCGTGTGTCCCTTTTGAGGATACGTAAGGCATAATCCGCCATGGGGGCCAAAGTTCCAGTTGTCAAATCTGCGGTTGTGCTGGGTTGAGGTGCAGTTTCAGGGACTTCTAAGTCACTTGTCTCCCTAAAAAAACCTGACCCCGGCCTTGCAACGCCACCAGTTGCTATTGGCCCCGTAGAAGCTTCCTCATTACAAAAATAATCATCCCCATCATCCTCCTCGTCCTCCTCCTCCTCCTGTTCGCCCGCTACCTCATCCTGTACACTGCCCTGACCAGACAATGGCTAACTGTCATCAAGGCTTTCCTCTTCCTCTGCTGCAGACGCCTGCTCCTTTATGTGCATCAAACTTTGCATCAGCAGACGCATTAGGGGGATGCTCATGCTTATTATGGCGTTGTCTGCACTAACCAGCCGTGTGCATTCCTCAAAACACTGAAGGACTTGACACATGTCTTGTATCTTCGACCTCTGCACACCTGACAACTCCATGTCTGCCATCCTACTGCCTGACCGTGTATGTGTATCCTCCCACAAATTAATTACAGCACGCCTCTATTTGCACAGCCTCTGAAGCATGTGCAGTGTGGAGTTCCACCTTGTTGCAACGTCGATGATTAGGCGATGCTGGGGAAGGTTCAAAGACCGCTGATAGGTCTGCATACGGCTGGAGTGTACGGGCGAACGGCGGAAATGCGAGCAAAGTCCGCGCACTTTGAGGAGCAGGTCGGATAACCCCAGATAACTTTTCAGGAAGCACTGCACCACGAGGTTTAAGGTGTGAGCCAGGCAAGGAATGTGTTTCAGTTGGGAAAGGGAGATGGCAGCCATGAAATTCCTTCCGTTATCACTCACTACCTTGCCTGCCTCAAGATCTACAGTGCCCAGCCAAGACTGCAATTCTTTCTGCAAGAACTCGGACAGAACTTCCGCGGTGTGTCTGTTGTCGCCCAAACACTTTATAGCCAATACAGCTTGCTGACGCTTGCCAGTAGCTGCCCCATAATGGGACACCTAGTGTGCAACAGTGGCAGCTGCGGATGGAGTGGTTGTGCGACTGCAGTCTGTGGACGAGCTCTCGCTTCTGCAGGAGGACGAGGAGGAGGAGGAGGGGGTGTGAACGGCTACAGCCAACTGTTTCCTAGACCGTGGGCTAGGCAGAACTGTCCCAAAATTGCTGTCCCCTGTGGACCCTGCATCCACCACATTCACCCAGTGTGCCGTGATGGACACGTAACGTCCCTGGCCATGCCTACTGGTCCATGCATCTGTTGTCAGGTGCACCTTTGTACTCACAGATTGCCTGAGTGCATGGACGATGCGCTCTTTAACATGCTGGTGGAGGGCTGGAATGGCTTTTCTCGAAAAGAAGTGTCGACTGGGTAGCTCGTAGAGTGGTACAGCATAGTCCATCAGGGCTTTGAAAGCTTCGCTTTCAACTAACCGGTAGGGCATCATCTCTAACGAGATTAGTATAGCTATGTGGGCGTTCAAACCCTGTGTACGTGGATGCGAGGCTAAGTACTTCCTTTTTCTAACGAGAGTCTCATGTAGGGTGAGCTGGAGATCGTGGAACTAGCGGGGGTGCCGGTGGACATGGCAGACAGAGACGGTTGGAAACGGTATTGTTGCCGCCGGTGCCCTAGATGCAGTGTTTCCTACTACGAAACTGGTGATTCCCTGACCCTGAGTGCTTTGGCCTGGCAACGAAACCTGCACAGATACTGCAGGTGGTGCGGAAAATGGTGGCCTTACAGTGACGGAAGGGATGTAGCGTTGCTGACTAGCTTCATTGGCCGAGGGTGCTACAACCTTAAGGGACATTTGGTAGTTAGTCCAGGCTTGCAAATGCATGGTGGTTAAATGTCTATGCATGCAACTTGTATTTAGACTTTTCAGATTCTGACCTCTGCTTAAGGTAGTTGAACATTTTTGACAGATGACTTTGCGCTGATCAATTGGATGTTGTTTAAAAAAAATGCCAGACTGCACTCTTTCTAGCATCGGATCCCTTTTCAGGCATTGCAGACTGAGCTTTAACCGGATGGCCACGCTGTCCTCCAACAGGTTTTGGCTTTGCCACGCGTTTTGGGCCAGATACAGGCCCGGCAGATGGAACCTGTTGCGATATTGATGCCTGCTGCGGCCCCTCCTCCTCCGCTTCAGAACTACTGCCGCCTGCACCCTGTTTCCCCAATGGCTGCCAATCGGGGTCAACAACTGGGTCATCTATAACCTCAAAAAAGTCACAGAAAAAAGCAGAGATGTTTTACCTGCTGAAGCCTCCAACTGAATGCACCAGCCATCATCTATAACCTCCTCTTCTATCTCTTGTGCAACTTTGTCTGTGTCACCGTGTAAGTCGGTGGTATAGCGTTCGTGACGGGGCACCATAGTCTCATCAGGGTCTGATTCTGGATCAGTACCCTGCGAGGGCAATGTTGTGGTCTGAGTCAAAGGAACAGCATAGTAATCTGGCTGTGGCTGTGCATCTGTGCACTCCATGTCCGATTCAACTTGTAGTGGGCATGGCCTGTTAACTGTTTCACTTTCTAAGCCAGGGACGGTATGTGTGAAGAGCTCCATGGAGTAACCCGTTGTGTCGCCTGCCGCATCCTTCTCTGTTGTTGTTTTTGCTGAAGAGGACAAGGAAGCGACTTGTCCCTGACCGTGAACATCCACTAACGACGCGCTGCTTTTACATTTACCAGTTTCAGAAGAGGAGGCAAAAGAGCTAGAGGCTGAGTCAGCAAGGTAAGCCAAAACTTGCTCTTGCTGCTCCGGCTTTAAAAGCGGTTTTCCTACTCCCAGAAAAGGGAGCGTTCGAGGCCTTGTGTAGCCAGACGACGAACCTGGCTCCACAGCTCGAGACTTAGGTGCTATATTGCTTTTCCCACGACCACCTGATGCTCCACCACCACTACCATCATTACTAGCTGGCAATGAACGCCCACGGCCACGACCTTTTCCACCAGACTTCCTCATTGTTTTAAAAACGTAACCAAAGTAACGGTATTTGTTACTGTAAAAAAAACTACAAGATGAACTCAAACCTCTGTAGGATTTAGATATCTCTTTATAGTGGGTGAGACTGCAAGGAAAATCAGGCACAATGTTACACACTCGGTTTTCTGTGGCACCAAATGAGAGAGATGCCACACACGCAGGACTGTCACTCAAGCACAAAGGCCAATATTAATCTCCCACTGTTTATTTTTTTTTTTTCAGGGAGAATTTTAAAACCCAAAACAGACACTAGGTTTTCTATGGCCCACTATTTGAGAGAGATGGCACACAGGACTGGCACACAAGCACAAAGGCCAATATTAATCTCCCACTGTTTATTTTTTTTTCAGGCAGAATTTTAAAACCAAAAAAAAAAAAACAGACCCTAGGCTTTCTATGGACCACTATTTGAGAAAGATGGCACACAGGACTGGCACACAAGCACAAAGGCCGATATTAATCTCCCACTGTTTATTTTTTTTTTGAGGGAGAATTTTAAAACAAAAAAAAGAAAACAGACACTAGGCTTTCTATGGCCCACTATTTGAGAGAGATGGCACACAGGACTGGCACACAAGCACAAAGGCCAATATTAATCTCCCACTGTTTATTTTTTTTTCAGGGAGAATTTTAAAACCTAAAACAGACACTAGGCTTTCTATGGCCCGCTATTGGACAGAGATGGCACACAGGACTGGCACACAAGCACAAAGGCCAATATTAATCTCCCACTGTTTATTTTTTTTTTCAGGGAGAATTTTAAAACCCAAAACAGACACTAGGCTTTCTATGGCCCACTATTGGAGAGAGATGGCACACAGGACTGGCATCCAAGCACAAAGGCCAATATTAATCTCCCACTGTTTATGTTTTTTTTCAGGGAGAATTTTAAAACCCAAAACAGACACTAGGCTTTCTATGGCCCACTATTTGAGAGAGATGGCACACAGGACTGGCACACAAGCACAAAGGCCAATATTAATCTCCCACTGTTTTTTTTTTCAGGGAGAATTTTAAAACAAAAACAAAAACAAAACAAAAAAAATAGACACTAGGCTTTCTAAGGCCCACTATTTGAGAGAGATGGCACACAGGTCTGGCACACAAGCACAAAGGCCAATATTAATCTCCCACTGTGTTAGGGCTAGCGGAACGCACCAAATATTAAGACAGGTAGAGTATGGTGCGTTCGCAGCCCGGGGTCCACCGTGCAGAGATGGAACCTGCTGCCAATTAATGACGGACTATATGGCGGTACTCATAAGTAAACACACGTGGGTTAAACTTCACTCAACGTGAAGGAAGTGATCCTGTTGCGTCACAGGACCGTGGTACCGCACATAGAGCGCGAGCAAGTAGTCAGCGAACTCAACCCCAACTAGGATTGAAGTCCGATTAGACCCTTGCTGGCATAACACCGCAACTGGGTGTGAAAGGAAACCAAATAACGATTTTAAGGCACAAGAGTGCATGCGGTGCCGCACTGACGAATGCCACTAACCACCCAGGCTTGGGTAAGGAAAGCACAAAGGAAGTGCACGGCGCCGTACTGGCGGTCACAGCAACTGGACGCTGTAATGTGTGATTCGTGCTGTAGGCTAAGTCGGGCGCTAGATAGCAACCATACACCTTCCGCAAACAGACATTCAATAGGGTAGGCGTATCCAAGGACGACTTGCACTCACAACATACACACATTAACAATTGTACACTAGCGCATGGCCGTGCGGTCATGCGCAGTTTATATAGTTGCAGCACAGGAAGTGGCCACAGAAACTTTGCCCTTCCAAGACCTGTCAAGAGGACCAATGGAATGCGCTGCAGAGCCTGAGCACATGACCCTCGATCTCCAACAGGAGATCTTGCCCTGGGCATGCTCAGTGTGTGCAGACAAGGACTTAGTCCCAGAGAAGTCCGCTCGCTGCTGACCAGCACTGACTTTAATGGCAGAAGCTGAAGAAGCAGCAGTAACTCTCAGTACAGTGTGAGACTGAGCAAGATGCTGGGACTGACGTCCCTGCTGAGCAGACTCCACTGCGGCTGGATAAGAATGGGAGACCGCAGCGGAGATGGCTCGAGATTCCCCCTGTGCAGAAGTGGGAACTTGAGACCTAACATTACCCCCTGTCCTAGGGCCCCCCCTCCTTGGGCCTCGCTACGCTCGAAGGCAGCAATGAGCTGTGGGGCCCGAATGTTTTCAGCAGGCTCCCATGACCTGTCCTCTGGGCCATAACCCTTCCAATCCACCAGATAGAACTTTTTGCTGCGTACCACCTTGCACCCCAAAATCGCGTTCATCTCGTAATCGTCCGTAGACGAACCCGATGTCCCGGCAGATGACTCGGAAAACCGGGACATGTATACGGGTCTCAAGAGGGACACATGAAAGGTGTCGGTGATACCCAAGCTTGGAGGAAGAGCCAAACGGTAGACCACAGTATTAACCTGTTCGAGAACCTTGAAGGGACCCAAGTAGCGAGGAGCAAACTTAGTGGACTCAACTCGCAGCCTGATGTTACGGGTGGAGAACCACACCAAGTCGCCAGGAGCAAACGTCGGAGCGGGACGCCGATGAACATCGGCGGAGGACCTCATTCTCTCCTTGGAGGCCCGAATGGCATCCTGCGTGCGGTCCCAAATGTCCCGTGCCTCCACAGCCCAGTCTGCCACCCTGGAGTCAGCAGAAGACACAGGCATGGGCACAGGAACACGCGGATGCTGGCCATAATTTAGGAGGAATGGAGTCTGACCGGTAGAGTCGGCTACGGCATTGTTAAGTGCAAACTCTGCCCACGGTAACAAGGATGCCCAGTCATACTGCCTGGCAGAAACAAAATGTCGTAAATATGTGACCAAGGTCTGGTTGGCCCTCTCTACCAACCCATTCGTCTCGGGATGATATGCCGAAGAGAGATTCAACTCAATACTGAGTAGACAACAAAGCTCTCTCCAGAATCGAGATGCAAACTGGGGACCCCGGTCACTAACAATTTTGTCTGGCATACCGTGTAGGCGAAAGATATGCTTGACGAACAAGACAGCCAACGCCCGTGCAGAAGGTAGCCGTGGAAGAGGCACCAAGTGCACCATTTTGGAAAAATGGTCGGTGATCACCCAGATAATGGTGCAGTTACGAGACTTGGGTAAGCCCACCACAAAGTCCATCCCGACCATCTCCCAGGGCCTGTCCGCCACCGGCAGAGGAAAAAGCAAACCAGCTGGCCGTTGCCGAGGAGTCTTGTTCTTGGCACAAGAGACACACGCCCGAACATACTCTGCGACATCACGAGCCATATGCGGCCACCAGTACATCCTCGCCAGTAACTCAGATGTCCTTTTGGTACCAAAATGTCCACCCAAGCTGGACGAGTGTGCCCAAGAGAGAACCTCCGGTCGCAAATTGGATGGAACAAAAGTCTTGCCCGGGGGCACAGACTCTAGCGAAATCGGGGCCACAGTTCTCAAGCTCTCGGTGGGGACAATAAGCCGAGGCTCCTCCTCCTCCTCCGCAGATGACACAATGGAGCGAGAGAGAGCGTCGGCCCGAATGTTCTTCTCCCCAGAAAGAAAATGGAGGGTGAAATGAAACCGGGAGAAGAATAAGGACCATCTGGCCTGGCGAGCATTCAACCGCTGGGCTGTCTGCAGGTACACCAAATTTTTATGGTCTGTGAAGACTTGGAAGGGAAAACGTGCACCCTCCAAGAGATGTCTCCACTCCGAGAAAGCCACTTCATGGCTAGCAACTCCCTGTCCCCGATGGAATAATTCCTCTCTGCTGGTGAGAAGGTCTTGGAGAAAAAGAAGCAAGGATGCTTCCGACCTTGAGCATCCTTTTGGAAGAGGACTGCTCCAGCACCAACAGAAGAGGCATCCACCTCCATGATAAATGGCTTATCAACATCGGGGCGATGTAGGATGGGAGCGCTAGCGAAGTGTGACTTTATAGAGTTAAAGGCCTTGGAGACCTCCTCAGACCACAATTTGGGATTCGCCCCCTTCTTGGTGAGGGCAACCAAGGGAGCTACCAAAGTTGAGAAGTGCGGAATGAACTGGCGATAATAATTAATGAACCCCATAAAGCGCTGCACCGCTTTAAGAGAATGAGGTTCCTGCCAGTCCATCACAGCCTGTAGTTTGGCAGGATCCATAGCCAATCCCTGAGCAGAGATGATGTAGCCTAGGAAAGGTAAGGATTCCTGCTCAAACATACACTTCTCCAACTTGGCATAGAGGGAGTTTGCCCGTAGGAGGTCGAAGACTTTGCAAACATCTCTCCGGTGGGAGTCAATATCTGGAGAGTAGATGAGAACTTCATCCAGATAGACTACGACCGAGGTGGAAAGGATATCCCGGAAGATATCGCTCACAAAGTCTTGGAAAACGGCTGGGGCATTGCAGAGCCCGAAGGGCATCACCAGATATTCATAGTGCCCATCCCTGGTGTTAAAAGCCGTCTTCCATTCGTCCCCCTCACGGATGCGAATCAGGTTGTAAGCACCCCGCAGATCTAGTTTAGTAAATACCCTTGCTCCCCGAAGCCTATCGAAGAGCTCAGATATCAAGGGCAAAGGATACTTGTTCTTAACGGTGATGGCGTTAAGACCCCTGTAGTCTATGCATGGACGCAATTCTCCATTCTTCTTCTGCACGAAGAAGAACCCTGCCCCAGCAGGTGACACTGACTTCCTAATGAATCCTCTTGCCAGATTTTCCTGGATGTACTGTGACATTGCCTCCATCTCCGGGAGAGATAGCGGATAGACTCGACCCCGGGGAGGCTCAGCACCAGGCAAGAGATCAATAGGACAGTCATAGGGGCGATGGGGCGTAAGGATCTCCGCCGCCTTTTTGGAGAACACGTCTGCATAAGACCAATACTGCTTGGGGAGAGAGGAAAGATCTGCGGGTACCTCTGTAGTAGCAACCTGAACGCACTCCCTCTGACACCTACCCCCACAAGATTCGCCCCAATCCCAGGATTCTGCCAGAGGACCACTCGATATGAGGAGAGTGGTACCGTAGCCAAGGTATTCCCAACAGGACCTCATCAATTCCCTCAGGAATGAAGAGCAGAGATATAATCTCCTGATGAGATGGCGACATGGACAGAGTAAAAGGGATGGTCTGGTGTGTTATCTGTGAGGGCAGTGCCGACCCATTCACCACTCGTACCGTGACTGGTTGAGCTAGCATAACCAGGGGTATTGCGTGACGTTGGGCGAAGGCAGAAGACATAAAATTGCCCTCCGCCCCAGAATCCACGCAGAGCTCTACCGAGTGGGAGAATGAGCCTATAGTAATTGTCCCCTTAAAGGACAATTTAGAGGCAAACGTCGCCGTGTTTAGTGTACCTCCACCTACTACCACTAAACGCTGACGTTTCCTCGATCGCTGAGAACATCTGGTGGCTAGATGTCCTAACTGCTGGCAAACATGACAGACCTTGAGTGCACAAGCGGTCCGGGACTTAGATCCCGCTTGTGACACTTCCCTGGCCTCATGTGACTCAGGAACCAGGACCGGAGATTCCAGAGGTTTGGCGAAGGTAGGAGCCAGCCGAAACCTCTGCCTACACTGGGCTCGCTCTAACCTCCGCTCGTTAAAACAGAGGTCAATTCGAGTGGAGACAGTTATTAACTCCTCCAGTGTGGCAGGAATCTCCCTAGTGGCCAGAGCGTCCTTAACGTGGTCAGCCAGGCCCCTCCAAAATATGGGGATAAGAGCTTTATCCGACCAGTCCAGCTCAGAAGCTAAAGTGCAGAATTGGATGGCGAATTGACTGACCAAGGACTCACTCTGAGTTAATGCCAGCAGTTGGAGCGCCGTATCATGGATGACTTGAGGTCCTAAAAAGACCTGTTTCAGAGTGCTCAGAAACCGCGGAGCACTCTGCACCACATGATCGCCACGCTCCCACAGCGGCGTAGCCCATTCCAACGCCCTGTCCGACAAAAGAGACACTATAAATCCCACCTTAGCCCGCTCTGTGGGAAAACGTGCAGCCAGGAGCTCGAGGTGAATAGAGCACTGACTCACAAATCCCCTACAAAACTTGCTATCACCAGAAAATGTTTCTGGCAGCGGGAGGCGAGAAAATGTCGGAGCAGGGGTGGCAATGGACAGGGTTGCTGCAGCCACGCTAGCAGCCTGTACAGCAACCGCGGTAACATCCACAGCTGAGGTTGCGCTCTCAAGAGCCGCCAACCTACCCTCCAGCTGCTGGATATACCGCAAGGATTGCTGTTTGTCCATCATTACTAGCCAGACCCTGGCGCTAGTGTAATGTTAGGGCTAGCGGAACGCACCAAATATTAAGACAGATAGAGTATGGTGCGTTCGCAGCCCGGGGTCCACCGTGCAGAGATGGAACCTGCTGCCAAGTAACGACGGACTATATGGCCGTACTCATAAGTAAACACACGTGGGTTAAACTTCACCCAACGTGAAGGAAGCGATCCTGTTGCGTCACAGGACCGCGGTACCGCACATAGAGCGCGAGCAAGTAGTCAGCGAACTCAACCCCAACTAGGATTGAAGTCCGATTAGACCCTTGCTGGCATAACACCACAACTGGGTGTGAAAGGAAACCAAATAACGATTTTAAGGCACAAGAGTGCATGCGGTGCCGCACTGACGAACGCCACTAACCACCCAGGCTTTGGTAAGGAAAGCACAGAGGAAGTGCACGGCGCCGTACTGGCGGTCACAGCAACTGGACGCTGTAATGTGTGATTCGTGCTGTAGGCTAAGTCGGGCGCTAGATAGCAACCATATACCTTCCGCGAACAGACATTCAATAGGGTAGGGGTATCCAAGGACGACTTGCACTCACAACATACACACATTAACAATTGTACACTAGCGCATGGCCGTGCGGTCATGCGCAGTTTATATAGTTGCAGCACAGGAAGTGGCACACAGAAACTTTGCCCTTCCAAGACCTGCCAAGAGGACCAATGGAATGTGCTGCAGAGCCTGAGCACATGACCCTTGATCTCCAATGGGAGATCTTGCCCTGGGCATGCTCAGTGTGTGCAGACAAGGACTTAGTCCCAGAGATGTCCGCTCGCTGCTGACCAGCACTGACTTTAATGGCAGAGGCTGAAGAAGCAGCAGTAAATCTCAGTACAGCGTGAGACTGAGCAAGACGCTGGGACCGACATCCCTGCTGAGCAGACTCCACTGCGGCTGGATAAGAATGGTAGACTGCAGCGGAGATGGCTCGAGATTCCCCCTGTGCAGAAGCGGGAACTCGAGACCTAACACACTGTTTATTTTTTTTTTCAGGGAGAATTTTAAAACCCAAAACAGACACTAGGCTTTCTATGGCCCACTATTTGAGTGAGATGGCACACAGGACTGGCACACAAGCACAAAGGCCGATATTAATCTCCCACTGTTTATTTTTTTTTTCAGGGAGAATTTTAAAACCCAAAACAGACACTAGGCTTTCTATGGCCCACTATTTGAGAGAGATGGCACACAGGACTGGCACACAAGCACAAAGGCCAATATTAATCTCCCACTGTTTTTTTTTTCAGGGAGAATTTAAAAACCAAAAAAAAAAAAAAACAGACACTAGGCTTTCTATGGCCCACTTTTTGAGAGAGATGGCACACAGGACTGGCACACAAGCACAAAGGCAAATATTAATCTCCCATTGTTTATTTTTTTTCAGGGAGAATTTTAAAACCCAAAACAGACACTAGGCTTTCTATGGCCCACTATTGGAGAGAGATGGCACACAGGACTGGCACACAAGCACAAAGGCCAATATTAATCTCCCACTGTTTATTTTTTTTTTCAGGGAGAATTTTAAAACCCAAAACAGACACTAGGCTTTCTATGGGACACTATTTGAGAGAGATGGCACACAGGACTGGCACACAAGCACAAAGGCCAATATTAATCTCCCACTGTTTATTTTTTTTTCAGGGAGAATTTAAAAAACAAAACAAAAAAAAAAAACAGACACTAGGCTTTCTATGGCCCACTAATTGAGAGAGATGGCACACAGGACTGGCACACAAGCACAAAGGCCAATATTAATCTCCCACTGTTTATTTTTTTTTCAGGGAGAATTTAAAAAACAAAAAAACAAAAACAAAACAGACACTAGGCTTTCTATGGCCCACTATTTGAGAGAGATGGCACACAGGACTGGCACACAAGCACAAAGGCAAATATTAATCTCCCATTGTTTATTTTTTTTTCAGGGAGAATTTTAAAACCCAAAACAGACACTAGGCTTTCTATGGCCCACTATTGGAGAGAGATGGCACACAGGACTGGCACACAAGCACAAAGGCCAATATTAATCTCCCACTGTTTATTTTTTTTTCAGGGAGAATTTTAAAACCAAAACAAAACAAAAAACAAAAAAAAAAAACAGACACTAGGCTTTCTAAGGCCCACTATTTGAGAGAGATGGCACACAGGACTGGCACACAAGCACAAAGGCCAATATTAATCTCCCACTGTTTATTTTTTTTTTTTCAGGGAGAATTTTAAAACCCAAAACAGACACTAAGCTTTCTATGGCCCACTATTGGAGAGAGATGGCACACAGGACTGGCACACAAGCACAAAGGCCAATATTAATCTCCCACTGTTTTTTTTTTTTTTCAGGGAGAATTTTAAAACCCAAAACAGACACTAGGCTTTCTATGGCCCACTATTTGAGAGAGATGGCACACAGGACTGGCACACAAGCATAAAGGCCAATATTAATATCCCACTGTTTATTTTTTTTTTCAGGGAGAATTTAAAAACCAAAACAAAAAAAAACAAAAAACAGTCACTAGGCTTTCTATGGCCCACTATTTGAGAGAGATGGCACACAGGACTGGCACACAAGCACAAAGGCCAATATTAATCTCCCACTGTTTATTTTTTTTTTCAGGGAGAATTTAAAAACCCAAAACAGACACTAGGCTTTCTATGGCCCACTATTGGAGAGAGATGGCACACAGGACTGGCACACAAGCACAAAGGCCAATATTAATCTCCCACTGCTTTTTTTTTTTCAGGGACAATTTAAAAACCAAAACAAAAAAACAAAAACAAAACAGACACTAGGCTTTCTATGGCCCACTTTTTGAGAGAGATGGCACACAGGACTGGCACACAAGCACAAAGGCCAATATTAATCTCCCACTGTTTATTTTTTTTTTCAGGGAGAATTTAAACACCCAAAACAGACACTAGGCTTTCTATGGCCCACTATTTGAGAGAGATGGCACACAGGACTGGCACACAAGCACAAAGGCCAATATTAATCTCCCACTGTTTATTTTTTTTTTCAGGGAGAATTTTAAAACCCAAAACAGACACTAGGCTTTCTATGGCCCACTATTTGAGAGAGATGGCACACAGGACTGGCACACAAGCACAAAAGCCTGTTAGGGCTAGCGGAACGCACCAAATAATAAGACAGATAGTGCATGGTGCGTTCGCAGCCCGGGATCCACCGTGCAGAGATGGAACCTGCTGCTAAGTAATGACGGACTATACGGCGGTACTCATAAGTATACACACGTGGGTTAAACTTCACCCAGCGTGAAGGAAGCGATCCTGTTGCGTCACAGGATCGCGGTACCGCACATAGAAGGCAATCAAGTAGTCAGCGAACTCAACCCCAACTAGGATTGAAGTCCAATTAGACCCTTGCTGGCATAACACCACAACTGGGTGTGAAAGGAAACCAAATAACGATTTTAAGGCACAAGAGTGCATGCGGTGCCGCACTGACAAACGCCACTAACCACCCAGGCTTGGGTAAGGAAAGCACAGAGGAAGTGCACGGTGCCGTACTGGCGGTCACAGCAACTGGACGCTGTAACATGTGATTAGTGCTGTAGGATAAGTCGGGCGCTAAACAGCAACCATATACCTTCCGCAAACAGACATTCAATAGGGAAGGGGTATCCAAGGACGACTTGCACTCACAACAAACACACGTAAGCAAATGTACACTAGCGCATGGCCATGCGGTCATGCGCAGTTTATATAGTTGCAGCACAGGAAGTGGCCAAGGAAACTTTGCCCTTCCAAGACCTGCCAAAAGGACCAATGGAATGTGCTGCAGAGCCTGAGCACATGACCCTCGATCTCCAATGGGAGATCTTGCCCTGGGCATGCTCAGTGTGTGCAGACAAGGACTTAGTCCCAGAGAAGTCCGCTCGCTGCTGACCAGCACTGGGGTTAATGGCAGAAGCTGAAGAAGCAGCAGTAACTCTCTGTACAGAGTGAGACTGAGCAAGACGCTGGGACCGACGTCCCTGCTGAGCAGACTCCACTGTGGCTGGATAAGAATGGGAGACTGCAATGGAGATGGCTCTAAATTCCCCCTGTGCAGAAGCGGGAACTCGAGACCTAACATGGCCCCCCCCTCCTTGGGCCTCACTACGCTCGAAGGCAGCAATGAGCTGTGGGGCCCGAATGTTTTCAGCAGGCTCCCATGACCTGTCCTCTGGGCCATAACCATTCCAATCCACCAGATAGAACTTTTTGCCGCGTACCACCTTGTACCCCAAAATAGCGTTCACCTCGTAATCGTCCGTAGACGAACCCGATGTCTCGGCAGATGACTCGGAAAACCGGGACATGTATACGGGTTTCAAGAGGGACACATGAAAGGTGTCGGTGATACCCAAGCATGGAGGAAGAACCAAACGGTAGACCACAGGATTAACCTGTTCGAGAACCTTGAAGGGACCCAAGTAGCGAGGAGCAAACTTAGTGGACTCAACTCGCAGCCTGATGTTACGGGCGGAGAGCCACACCAAGTCGCCAGGAGCAAAGGTCGGAGCGGGGCGCCGATGAACATTGGCGGAGGACCTCATTCTCTCCTTGGAGGCCCGAATGGCATCCTGCGTGCGGTCCCAAATGTCCCGTGCCTCCACAGCCCAGTCTGCCACCCTGAAGTCAGCAGAAGACACAGGCATGGGCACAGGAACACGCGGATGCTGGCCATAATTTAGGAGGAATGGAGTCTGACCGGTGGAGTCGGCTACGGCATTGTTAAGTGTAAACTCTACCCACGGTAGCAAGGATGCCCAGTCATCCTGCCTGGCAGAAACAAAATGTCGTAAATATGTGACCAAGGTCTGGTTGGCCCTCTCTACCAACCCATTCGTCTCGGGATGATATGCCGAAGAGAGATTCAACTCAATACTGAGTAGACGACAAAGCTCTCTCCAGAATCGAGACGCAAACTGGGGACCCCGGTCACTAACAATTTTGTCTGGCATACCGTGTAGGCGAAAGATATGCTTGACGAACAAGACAGCCAACGCCCGTGCAGAAGGTAGCCGTGGAAGAGGCACCAAGTGCACCATTTTGGAAAAATGGTCGGTGATCACCCAGATAATGGTGCAGTTACGAGACTTGGGTAAGCCCACCACAAAGTCCATCCCGACCATCTCCCAGGGCCTGTCCGCCACCGGCAGAGGAAAAAGCAAACCAGCTGGCCGTTGCCGAGGAGTCTTGTTCTTGGCGCAAGAGACACACGCCCGAACATACTCTGCGACATCACGAGCCATATGCGGCCACCAGTACGTCCTCGCCAGTAACTCAGATGTCCTTTTGGTACCAAAATGTCCACCCACCCTGGACGAGTGTGCCCAAGAGAGAACCTCCGGTCGCAAATTGGATGGAACAAAAGTCTTGCCCGGGGGCACAGACTCTAGCGAAACCGGGGCCACAGTTCTCAAGCTCTCGGTGGGGACAATAAGCCGAGGCTCCTCCTCCTCCTCCGCAGATGACAAAACGGAGCGAGAGAGAGCGTCGGCCCGAATGTTCCTCTCCCCAGAAAGAAAATGGAGAGTGAAATGAAACCGGGAGAAGAATAAGGACCATCTGGCCTGGCGAAAATTCAACCGCTGGGCTGTCTGCAGGTACACCAAATTTTTATGGTCTGTGAAGACTTGGAAGGGAAAACGTGCTCCCTCCAAGAGATGTCTCCACTCCGAGAAAGCCAACTTCATGGCTAGCAACTCCCTGTCCCCGATGGAATAATTCCTCTCTGCTGGTGAGAAGGTCTTGGAGAAAAAGAAGCAAGGATGCTTCCGACCTTGAGCATCCTTTTGGAAGAGGACTGCTCCAGCACCAACAGAAGAGGCATCCACCTCCATGATAAATGGCTTATCAACATCGGGGCGATGTAGGATGGGAGCGCTAGCGAAGTGTGACTTTATAGAGTTAAAGGCCTTGGAGACCTCCTCAGACCACAATTTGGGATTCGCCCCCTTCTTGGTGAGAGCAACCAAGGGAGCTACCAAAGTTGAGAAGTGCGGAATGAATTGGCGATAATAATTAATGAACCCCATAAAGCGCTGCACCGCTTTAAGAGAATGGGGTTCCTGCCAGTCCATCACAGCCTGTAGTTGGCAGGATCCATAGCCAATCCCTGGGCAGAGATGATGTAGCCTAGGAAAGGTAGGGACTCCTGCTCAAACATACACTTCTCCAACTTGGCATAGAGGGAGTTTGCCCGTAGGAGGTCGAAGACTTTGCAAACATCTCTCCGGTGGGAGTCAATATCTGGAGAGTAGATGAGAATATCATCCAGATAGACTACGACCGAGGTGGAAAGCATATCCCGGAAGATATCGTTCACAAAGTCTTGGAAAACGGCTGGGGCATTACAGAGCCCGAAGGGCATCACCAGATATTCATAGTGCCCATCCCTGGTGTTAAAAGCCGTCTTCCATTCGTCCCCCTCACGGAAGTGAATCAGGTTGTAAGCACCCCGCAGATCTAGTTTAGTAAATACCCTTGCCCCCCGAAGCCTATCGAAGAGCTCAGATATCAAGGGCAAAGGATACTTATTTTTATCGGTGATAGCGTTAAGGCCCCTGTAGTCTATGCATGGACGCAATTCCCCATTCTTCTTCTGCACGAAGAAGAACCCTGCCCCAGCAGGTGACACTGACTTCCTAATGAATCCTCTTGCCAGATTTTCCTGGATGTACTGTGACATTGCCTCCATCTCCGGGAGAGATAGCGGATAGACTCGACCCCGGGGAGGCTCAGCACCAGGCAAGAGATCAATAGGACAGTCATAAAGGCGATGGGGCGGCAGGATCTCCGCCGCCTTTTTGGAGAACACGTCTGCACAAGACCAATACTGCTTGGGGAGAGAGGAAAGATCTGCGGGTACCTCTGTAGTTGCAACCTGAACGCACTCCCTCTGACACCTACCCCCACAAGATTCACCCCATCCCAGGATTCTGCCAGAGGACCACTCGATATGAGGAGAGTGGTACCGTAGCCAAGATATTCCCAACAGGACCTCATCAATTCCCTCTGGTATGACGAGCAGAGATATAATCTCCTGATGAGATGGCGACATGGACAGAGTAAAAGGGATGGTCTGGTGTGTTATCTGTGAGGGCAGTGTCGACCCATTCACCACTCGTACCGTTACTGGTTGAGCTAGCATAACCAGGGGTATTGCGTGACGTTGGGCGAAGGCAGAAGACATAAAATTGCCCTCCGCCCCAGAATCCACGCAGAGCTCTACCGAGTGGGAGAATGAGCCTATAGTAATTGTCCCCTTAAAGGACAATTTAGAGGCAAACGTCGCTGTGTCTAGTGTACCTCCACCTACTACCACTAGACGCTGACGTTTCCTCGACCGCTGAGAACATCTGGTGGCTAGATGTCCTGACTGCTGGCAAACATGACAGACCTTGAGTGCACAAGCGGTCCGAGACTTAGATCCCGCTTGTGACACCTCCATGGCCTCATGTGACTCAGGAACCAGGACCGGAGATTCCAGAGGTTTGGCGAAGGTAGGAGCCAGCCGAAACCTCTGCCTACACTGGGCTCGCTCCAACCTCCGCTCGTTAAAACGGAGGTCAATTCGAGTGGAGACAGTTATTAACTCCTCCAGTGTGGCAGGAATCTCCCTAGTGGCCAGAGTGTCCTTAACGTGGTCAGCCAGGCCCCTCCAAAATATGGGGATAAGAGCTTTATCCGACCAATCCAGCTCAGAAGCTAAAGTGCGGAATTGGACGGCAAAATGACTGACCAAGGACTCACCCTGAGTTAATGCCAGCAGTTGGAGCGCAGTATCATGGGTGACTTGAGGTCCTAAAAAGACCTGTTTCAGAGTGCTCAGAAACAGCGGAGCACTCTGCACCACATGATCGCCACGCTCCCACAGCGGCGTAGCCCATTCCAACGCCCTGTCCGACAAGAGAGACACTATAAATCCCACCTTAGTCCGCTCTGTGGGAAAACGTGCAGCCAGGAGCTCGAGGTGAATAGAGCACTGACTCACAAATCCCCTACAAAACTTGCTATCACCAGCAAATTTTTCTGGCAGCGGGAGGCGAGAAAATGTCGGAACAGGGGTGGCAATGGACAGGGTTGCTGCAGCCACGCTAGCAGCCTGTACAGCAACTGCGGTAACATCCACAGCTGAGGTTGCGCTCTCAAGAGCCGCCAACCTACCCTCCAGCTGCTGGATATACCGCAAGGATTGCTGTTTGTCCGTCATTACTAGCCAGACCCTGGCGCTAGTGTAATGTTAGGGCTAGCGGAACGCACCAAACAATAAGACAGATAGTGTATGGTGCGTTCGCAGCCCGGGGTCCACCGTGCAGAGATGGAACCTGCTGCTAAGTAATGACGGACTATATGGCGGTACTCATAAGTATACACACGTGGGTTAAACTTCACCCAGCGTGAAGGAAGTGATCCTGTTGCGTCACAGGATCGCGGTACCGCACATAGAAGGCGAGCAAATAGTCAGCGAACTCAACCCCAACTAGGATTGAAGTCCGATAAGACACTTGCTGGCACAACACCGCAACTGGGTGTGTAAGGAAGCTGAATAACAATATTAGGGCACAAGAGTGCATGCGGTGCCGCACTGACGAACGCCACTAACCACCCAGGCTTGGGTAAGGAAAGCACAGAGGAAGTGCACGGCGCCGTACTGGCGGTCACAGCAACTGGATGCTGTAACGTGTGATTAGTGCTGTAGGATAAGTCGGGCGCTACATAGCAACCATACACCTTCCGCGAACAGACATTCAATAGGGAAGGGGTATCCAAGGACGACTTGCACTCACAACAAACACACGTAAGCAAATGTACACTAGCGCATGGCCGTGCGGTCATGGGAGATCTTGCCCTGGGCATGCTCAGTGTGTGCAGACAAGGACTTAGTCCCAGAGAAGTCCGCTCGCTGCTGACCAGCACTGGGTTTAATGGCAGAAGCTGAAGAAGCAGCAGTAACTCTCTGTACAGAGTGAGACTGAGCAAGACGCTGGGACCGACGTCCCTGTTGAGCAGACTCCACTGCGGCTGGATAAGAATGGGAGACCGCAGCGTAGATGGCTCGAGATTCCCCCTGTGCAGAAGCGGGAACTCGAGACCTAACAAGGCCAATATTAATCTCCCACTGTTTATTTTTTTTTTCAGGGAGAATTTTAAAACCCAAAACAGACACTAGGCTTTCTATGGCCCACTATTTGAGAGAGATGGCACACAGGACTGGCACACAAGCACAAAGGCCAATATTAATCTCCCGCTATTTATTTTATTTTTTTCAGGGAGAATTTTAAAACCCAAAACAGACACTAGGCTTTTTGTGGCCCACTATTTGAGAGAGATGGCACACAGGACTGGCACTCTAGCAGAAATGCCAATATTAATCTCCCACTGTTTATTTTTTTTTTCAGGGAGAATTTTAAAACCCAAAACAGACACTAGGCTTTCTATGGCCCACTATTGGAGAGAGATGGCACACAGGACTGGCACTCTAGTAGAAATTCCAATATTAATCTCCCACTGTTTATTTTTTTTTTTCAGGGAGAATTTTAAAACCCAAAACAGACACTAGGCTTTCTGTGGCCCACTATTTGAGAGAGATGGCACACAGGACTGGCAGTCTAGCAGAAATGCCAATCTTAATCTCTCACTACTTTTTTTTTAGGGAGAATTAAAAAAAAAAAAAAACAGGGACTGTCCTACAATTACTATCTCCCTGCAGTAATCTCTGCCAGGTATGGCAGGCAGCAATAACAAGGAGTGGACTGCTGCACAAATTAAATCAAAAGTGTGGACAAACAATAAAGATAGCTGTGCAGAAAGGAAGGAACAACAGGATTTGTGCTTTGAAAAAAGCAGTTGGTTTGCACAGCGGCATACACATAGCAATGCAGCTATCAGGGAGCCTTCTAGGGCAGTCCAATGAGCTACAGCGCTGAGAAAAAAAATGTAGCTTCCACTGTCCCTGCAAACAAAAGGTGGTGTTGGACAGTGGAAATCGCTACAGCACAAGCGGTTTGGGGGTTAATGGACACTGCCTAACGCTATCCCTGCTTCTGACGAAGCTGCAGCAACCTCTCCCTATGCTCAGATCAGCAGCAGTAAGATGGCGGTTGGCGGGAACGCCTCTTTATAGCCCCTGTGACGCCGCAGACAGCAAGCCAATCACTGCAATGCCTTTCTGTAAGATGGTGGGGACCAGGACCTATGTCATCACGCTGCCCACACTCTGCGTCCACCTTCATTGGCTGAGAAATGGCGCTTTTTGCGTCATTGAAACGCGACTTTGGCGCGAAAGTCGCGTACCGCATGGCCGACCCCACACAGGGATCGGGTGGGGTTTCATGAAACCCGACTGTGCCAAAAGTCGGCGACTTTTGAAAATGAACGATCCGTTTCGCTCAACCCTAGCGGTCAGTGCTTGTAAAAAAATACTTATTATAAAAATGCAGGAACTAAGCTCTATAAGAATATCTGCACTTTTTTCATGGAAATTCCCTTTAGTTAACTGATAGAAACTCTCATAATGATATCAAAGAGTGACAAGCTGAATGACAGAATTTACATAGCATTTGCATATGCATTTTTCAATAATATTTTTAGTGATAACATTTTGGGGTGCATGATCAATTTTTTGTTGCATTTTTTGCAGAAAGGCAACAACCTGGATCTTTTTTTTGTGCTTCAATGTTTACTGTTCACATTAAATGATTTAACATTTTGACAGGTTGGACTTTTATGGATGCTTTGATGCTAAATATGTTCATTTTTTATAATTTTAGTGGTGTAAAATAGGGAATGATCAATTATTTTTTTTTCAATCTTTAAAACTTTTATTTTTCATTTTTCCATTTTTTTTTACCACAGACTGCATTTCACAGGTATAAAAATATGGCTTTGAACTGGCCCAGGACCCATTAGTATCCCCAAAGTGAGAAGTACAAATGCACATTGCTTAGACTGAGAGCAAAAAGTACTGCTGTCAGAGATTGGCAATGGCATCTAAGGATGTATTTAAGAGCTCAACTCATCTTAGCTACCATTATAGGCATATAGTTTCACCAATAGAGTCCAACTAATATACCAAATAAAGGCACTTCATTTGTCATAATTTTCTCTAATTTCTAATCCACTCAGGATAGAAATACAGAAGAGATCCTTTGTTAAAATATAAAGTTTATTAAAGACAAGTTAAAAATTACAACGAAAGCAAGAGTATGTCACAGAAAGGGACATCACCAGGATCCAACACATACTTTAACAATTATAGCCAAGAACGGTTATCAATATATATAAGAGCATAGCATATATGTCAAAATACCATAGAAAAATACCACCTAATAATGATTTCAATATAACCAGTGTTATCTGGTAATGCTCAAACCCCTCCAATCTATGGCCAAAATATAGAAAGGCATGAAATAGTTGCTGCCTGTATATCCCCACTTAATGGATAGGCATAGGCATCAGGTTTTTCACATGTATATGATCCCCTATTGCACTTGTATGTCCACAACCAAATGTTAAGCATATGGTAATGCTATAACACTAAGGGAATACTACAAAATAATGATTCCCTAATACCCCCCCCCCAAAAAAAAAAATGACTTGGGGTCTCCCTATACTCAATAACCAGCAAAAGCTATGCAGACTGCTGATATTAATAGCCTAGGAAAGGGTCATGAATATTGCCCCCCTCTCAGACTAAAAATAGCAGCTCTCAGCCACCCCAGAAATGGCCCATCAATAAGATGCACCAAATCTAGTGCTTAGCCTCACTCTTCCCACTTGCTCTGGTGCGGTGGCAAGTTGGGTAATATTTGTGGGGTTGATGTCACCTTTGTATTGGCAGCTGACATCTAGCCCAGTGGCTAGTGATGGAGAGGCATCTATAAGATGCCCCCATTACTAACCCCATAGTTAGATTGTAAAAAAGACACAGACAGAATCAAATTTTTATTGTAAATAATGACACAGACACCTTTATTTGAAACAAAAATAATAAAGCACAGATGAACTCACTTTTACAATTAATCCATTGAAGCCCATGTCACCTGTAAAAAAATGAAAATAGTAAACAACCAGATACTCACCTTTACGCATGATCCCTCGATGTCATGTCCCCTGGAAAAGAAGAAAAATAATAGGCAACCATATTCCTCACCTGTCCGATATGAAGCTAATCCATATTGTCCCATGTCAATCTGGATGATTTGGATAGCGGTCTCATCAGTGATGAAACAGCTATTGAAGCCAGCCTGGCTCACACTGACATAGCGCTCCTACGGTGTTTAGCACTGAGCTGCTGTGAGAAAGTTGACCTGAGTTCAAAGTTGATGAACCCCGATAACCCCCTATATTTTTCTGTAACTTTTTATGTTGCTTTATACCTTTCTGCTTCACTTTCTGTCACCTGGCATCTGCTCTGTTGTCACAGTCATCACTTCCTTTTCAGAATCCTCTGCTCCATTATGACTATTGTGATGCAGTGTTACAGTGTTACTGTTACAGCTAGGAGGAGTTGCATGTTCTCCTCAGAATATACACGGAGGCGTATTGAGGCCATGGGAATGCATGGAAATTGCAGGCATAACTATGATGATGGGACAGTGTCCAGCATGACTGTAAATGGCCGGTATGTGTCACAGAGGGAGTCTGCGCTGTAAGCCAGTATTGTTGTCATGGGACATGTAGTTCTATAAGAGATGTATTTGTGTAGTTGTAAAGGGAGGCTTACAGGGTCAGTCAGAGAGCTGGGCAGGTCTGACTAACCACACACACCTCCCACTGGGGAGTGGCTTCTGTGATATAATGTGACTGTGGAATGGTCACATGTTCGGTGTGTCAGGTCCTTGGAGACTTGTGTGTTGGACGGTCCTATGAGTGGATGGATATCCTGAATAGCACACTGAGAGGCCATGGACCTGGAAGGCCTGTATTGGGAGGTCCTGGGAGTAGGACCGGATCCCTGAATAGCACACGGAGAGGCTGTGGACCTGGAAGGCCTGTGTGTTGGGAGGTCCTGGGAGTAGGACCGGATCCCTGAAGAGCACACGGGGAGGCCATGGACCTGGATGGCCTCTGCATTGGATGGTCCAGGGAGTAGGACCAGAGTCCTGAAGAGCATGAAGTGAGGCCATGGTCCTGCAGAAACGGTGACGGCTACTGTATTGGGGGAACTACAGACCCTCTGAGGATCTGGACTGTCAGGTGGCCGGGTGAGCAAGGCCTTGTCGGGGACAGTGATCCCAGTTTGACAGCTTCAATGGGAGAAAGAGTACTGACAGGAGTCAGCATGTGGAGCAGGAAATCCTGGAAGGTAACCCAGAGTATGGTGAACTGTGTGCACTGACAAGTGGTCAGTTAATGAATTGTGCGGTTACCCATGGTAACTGGATGGAGTAAGGTCCAGCATGTTTAGAGGCTGCAACCTAATGTCGTGTGTTGGTGCCTGTTGTGTTCCATGGATATTAATGAACTGTTCAGCGTGTGGTCACCTGAGGTAAGTGGACAAAGAGGTCCAGCATGTTTAGTGACTGCATTTCAAAGCCGCATACTATGAAGTTCTAAGGTCTATGTGAGGTCTGTGATGAGTAACATGGCGTACAGCGGTTTATGATGCTTGAATAAACCAAAATGGTTTTATGTGAAAAAAAGTGCCCATCTACGTTTATCCCATTGCCAAGCGAGTATTCCCCAACCCGCTAGTGATCGCGGGATCACACTATATTTTGAATTAGCCCTTCTGCTGGGCTGGAAGCCAGCAGTGCGCACTGCCCCTGTAACTATGCTTAAACCTGTACAAATTCCACTCCTCCCCCAGCTTCACACACATCATCAGCATAATCTCCTGTTCATGAGACTGATGCAGGTGAGTCAATGATACAGTACATAGAAGTAACATATAGCACAAGCCCACCGTCCCTGGTAATAGTTATTATCCCCTGCTTACATCACTGGCTAAACAAATTGCACCATACAATTTGTTGTGCAATTCCTCCTGAGTACGCCGATACCAAATATGAGGGAGTAAACTACTTCTTTTTGGACTCATGGCAGGGCTCGGAAGGGAAAGAGCGTAATTTGACTTTTTTTAATGTAAATTTTTATGGAATCATTAGCGAACGTCATGTCCCATTTGGAGAGCACCTGATGTACCTCAACAGTGGAATCTCCCCACAAGTGACCCTGTTTTAGCCCCAAATTTAGCATTTTCATAAGGGTAACAGGAGAAATTAAACCATACAATTTGTAGTGCAATTTCTTCTAAGTATGCTGATACCCAATATGAGGGCTTAAACTACTGTTTGGGCACACGGTAGGGTTCAGAAGGGAAGAAGCGTCATTTGACTTTTTGAATGTAAAATTTCCTGGAATCACTGGCGGATGTCATGTCTCGTTTGGAGAGCCCCTGATGTGACTAAACAGTTGAAACCCCCCACAAATGACCCCATTTTGCAAACTAGACCCCTCAAGTAATGTATTTAGATGCATGGTAAGCACCTTGAACCCCAAGGTGCTTCACAGAAGTTTATAACGTTGAGCTGTGAAAATAATTAAAATCACATTTTCCTCACAAAAATGTTGTTTTATCCCCAAATTTTGCATTTTCATAAAAGTAAAAGGAGATATTCCACCATGCAATTTCTAGTGCAATTTCTCCGAGTATGCCGATACCCCAAATGAGGGCGAAAACTACTATTTGGGTGCACGGCAGGGCTCGGACGAGAAGGAGCGTCATTTGACCATTTGAATGTAACATTTCCTTTAATCATTAGTGGACATCATGTCTCATTTGGAGAGCCCCTGAGTTGCCTAAACAGTTGAAACCCCCCACAAGTGATCCCATTTTCAAAACTAGACCCCTCAAGGAATGTATTCAGATGTGTGATGAGCAGCTTGAACCCCCAGGTGTTTCACAGAATTTTATGACTAGTGATGAGCATAAACCCTGTATGTAACCCTACATACCCTGTATGTAACCCCTTTCTCATGTACAGCACCATGGAATTAATGGTGCTATATAAATAAATAATAATAATAATGAGCAAATTTGTTCGGAAGATGATAGCCATACGTAAATTCGGCACAAATATGGCACATTCAGATTCAGGATCGGAAACTCAAGCAAAATTTTATAAAATCGGGAAATATAGGTAACATTTGGTAAAAAGTGTGGTGAAATTTTTGCATTGCCACAAAAGTATTTTCAGCACTTTGCAACTATAAGGCCATGTTCACACTATGCGGTTTTTACTGCGGAACCGCGGCGATTTTGCCGCTGCGGGTCCGCAGCTGTTTTCCATGCAGGGTACAGTACAATGTTACCCTATGGAAAACAGAAACCGCAGTGCACATGATGCGGAAAAACCCGAAAAAAAACATGCAGAATTGCTGCGGAAAAAAAGAAGGACCATGTCACTTCTTTGTGCAGAATCGTAGCGATTCTGCACCCATAGAAATGCATTGATCCGCTTACTTCCCGCATGGGGCTGTGCCCACCATGCGGGAAGTAATGTGGATAATGTGCGGGTTATACCCGGGGTGGAGGAGAGGAGACTCTCCTCCAGGCCCCGGGAACCATTTTTGTATTAAAAAAAAAAAAAGAATTAAAATAAAAAATCATGTATACTCACCCTCGGAAGTTTCAGCGCTGCACGCGGCCGTCCAGTCTCAGGTTTGCTATGCGACCAGGACCTTCGGTGACGTCGCGGTCACATGACCGTGACGTCACCGAAGGTCCTGGTCGCACAGCATCTTTGGAACCGGACCGCCGCCTGCAGCGCCCAGGAGATCGGGACGTCAGAGGGTGAGTATACCATGATTTTATTATTTTTAACACTACTATTGATGCTGCATATTGCTGCATATGCAGCATCAATAGTAGGGGTAAATCCCGCAGCGGAACCCGCAGCGGAACCCGCAGGACAAACCGCGATAAATCTGCAGGGATAACCGCAGCGGGTTTGCCCTGCAGATTTATCAAATCCGCTGCGGGAAAACCCGTGGGACAAAAAGGAGCGTGTGAATGTGGCCTAATGGTGGTGTTTCATGAGATTTGACATGTTCTTAATGAAGGGAGTCAGCTTGCAGAGCTCAGAGGTGCAGCGTGCTTGTAAACTGTAATTTTTTTCTCTAATTTTATATGTGCACATTGCAGCTAGCCAATCAGGGCACAGGAAACATCCACAATGTCCTGATACAACAGCTTGTGTAATTTGTTGCTGAAATCGCATGTTCCTCTGCATATAAAAAGTGGACATCTTGTTTTAGCCCCATTTTGACACTGTAACAGCGCAGAGAGGCTGCTCCTGACACTGCAGTGTTAGAAGCTGGATTTTAGATAGTTAGCTAGGCAGTTGTTTCTTACTCAGATCGTTTAGCTAGGTAGTGCCCTGTGTGGCTGTGAAATTGACTTTCCAGCAATTTTCTTTTGCCATTACAGAGGTCCACAGACAAAGACATCAGTGCACATGTCATACAAGTGTGTTGTGCACTGCTTCTATTGTGCTCCATGCATGAGTATAGCTTTCTAAATCTTATTTTTTCACTAGCTAAATGTGAAACAGCATGCCATATCCCACTTTATCATTTAGTGCTTTTGTGATATAGTTCTGTGATTTGAGCTGTTGCGCATGAAGAAATATTTTTGGAGGGCAGTTGCCAGCGTTATTCACCATGCCATATCTCACCTTATTTAGTGGCGGTGAAATTCCACAGTGGGTTTAACTCCTGCACATTAAAAAATATACGTTTTTTTTCTGTTGCTAAATGTGATACAGCTCACCGTATTCCACTCTGTCATTTTGTGGTGGTGATATGAAACTGTCTGCATACCTAACACACATTAAATTAAAAAAAAAAAAATTCTGTTGCAAAACATGATACACACCGCCATAACCCACGTTATCAATTTGTTGGAATAAAATTAATCTATCTGCAGACCTCACGCACATAGCTAAACAAAATTCTGTTGCTAAACGTGATACAGGTCGACATATCCCACATTGTAATTTTGTGGCGGTTAAATTGTTGTGTATGCAGGAGCTGTTGCACATAGTAAAAAACAGCATTTTGGGGGGTTTACGAGCGTGATACAGCAGGCTAAATCCAAATTTGAAATTGTTTGGAGGATATCTTCTAGCTTATAAAGGCATCACCAACACTAAAAAAAATCTTCTGTAGCTAACGCCGTACAGTAGAGGATATCTCACATTGAAATTGTTTGTAGCATCCAGTCTGTTAAAGAGGCCTAATCCACAGACCTCAAAAAAATTCTTCTGTTACTAATGTCATACAGTAGGGGACAGCTCTCTTTCAAATTGTTGCACCATCTAGTCTGTTATAGAGACTTAATCCACAGGCACCCAAAACATTCTTCTGTTACTAATGTTGTACAGTAGGGGAAATCTCACTTTCAAATTGTTTGCAGCATCTAGTGTGGTACAGAGGCCTGATTCACATGCCCGCCAAAAATTCTTCTGTTACTAATGTCAGACAGTAGGGAACATCTCATCTTCATATTGTTTGTAGCATCTAGTCTATTTTATAGAGGCCACATTCACAGGTCCAAAGCTAATTATTCTGTTACTAACATAATACAGTAGGGGACAAAGCACTTTGAAATTGTTTGTAGCATCTATTGTATTTTAGAGGCCTAATCCCCAGCCCCCCCAAAAATTCTTCTGATACTAACATCATACAGTAGGTGACATCCCACTTTCAAGATGTTTGAAGCATATAGTCTGTTATAGAGGCCTACTCCACAGGCACAGAAAAAAACCTTCTGTTACAATCGTCATATAGCAGGGGACATCTCACTTTCAAATTGTTTGTAGCATATTTTCTTTGTCATACAGGCCTCATCCACACTCAAACTATTCTTTCATCTGTGACAAATGCGATTCAGAATGCCATATTTCACCTTGGAAGTTACTGCCGCTGAAAGTCAGGGTTTTGAAGAGCTGGTGCAGAGTTAAAAATCTAATTTTTTGTTGCTCATACTGTGCTCCTACCACACTATCTGAGCAACATGTCTGGGAAAAACACGTGGTGGAAGTGGACTTAAGCCTGGTATACGTGGGGTAGGTGATACTGTTTGTGAAAGCACTAGTGAACCAAAGCCACGTCCTATGCGAAGACAACTGACAACTTCTGTTACTGGATGGGCTCCTCCACTACCTTTCTTTGGAAGATGCACAACGCCGATGTCGATGATGTTGATGATGCCCAGAAAGAGCATGTGCTCAAATGGATGGCAAGCATAGCTTCAAGTGTTCTCTCTTCCTCTTCCTCCACCTCAACTTCACACCCAGTACAGTCTACAGAGGTAGCATGCAAGTTCCCCTTGCTTCCCCCCATGCCCAACTCTCCAACCGTACAACTGTATGGAACCACAGATGAGTGAGTCTGAAGAGCTGTTCACACATTCCTTGCCATGGTCGAGGAGGAAATTTTCACCGATGCCCAAAATTTTTTTAGCTTGGATCTGGGGCAGGATGAAGTAGGGTCCAAACATCGTCCTAACCCTCGCAATCAGATTTTAACCCCTGGGGGATATGATCCTGATGAGACTCAGATATCTGAGGCTCACGCAGACTGTACTGTGCTATCAGGGCAGGAAGAGGAGGAGGGTGACTCCAATGGGGAGGAATGTGATAACACAGAGGATGATGATATAGATGACCGGATTAGTGATGCTGATTACAGCATCGTTAGTGCTAACCTTCTAATTAGAAGAAGAATTTTAGCAACAATAAATTCCAAGTTGAAATACTGTATGGCATGCTCTATCATATCAGAATCACAGAAAAAAAGTTGTTTGAGTGTGGATGAGACCTATATGACAAAGAAGTTAAGCTTCAAACAATTTGAAAGTCAGGTCCCCTACTGTATGACAATAAAAACATAAGAATTTTTGTGGCCTCTGTATCAGGCCTCTATAACACACTAGTTGAGAAAATTGTATCGGTACGAGGTATAATCATCAAACTCATAAAGTTAACCTCAATATATGTATAAACCATTTTTATTAGTTAAAAACAAGGCAACAGACCCTACCAATAGTGACAAATAACACCAAAAACCAAAAACAAACAAAAGTGCTACGAAAACACAATAAAACTGATGGGGAAAAACTATATCACCCTAGCTGAGGCACCTATATCCACCCCTGCCTGGCTGCGGAGGTAGACACCCTAGGGGGGAGCGTTATGGCGACCCCGCTCCACGATAGCTGTCCCTAGGGCACTTTTGTTTGTTTTTGGTTTTTGGTGTTATTTGTCACTATTGGTAGGGTCTGTTGCCTTGTTTTTAACTAATAAAAATGGTTTTTATATATATATTGAGGTTAACTTTATAAGTTTGATGAACACACTAGTTGAGGCAAATTATTTGAAAATCAAGTCTCCTACTGTGACACAAGGAACAGAAGGTTTTTTTTTGTTGCTTCTGGATCAGGCCTCTATAGCACACTAGATGCTGCAAACTTTTTAAGAGTCAGGTCCCCTACTGTATGACGCTAGGAACAGAAGGATTTTTTGGTGGCCTCTGTATCTGGCCTCTATAATACTAGATGCTACAAACTATTTAAAAGTCAGGTCCCCTACTGTATGACACTAGAAACAGAAGAATATTTTTGTGGCCTCTGTTTTGCGAACATGTTTGGCAACATCGGGACTTTTGGCTAACTTAACCGAACCTTGAAGGTTCGCTCATCTCTAATAGGGTCGTGACATTAACACGAAGGCAATAAGAGAACTGCATTGCAATAAGAAGGGATGTGCCAGACCAGGACCACACCCCTCGAACAAGACCGCCCCGCAGGTGTGGAATTTTTCTTGTCTTGCAGGTCAGGTTGTGGGCAGTTATACAACATTTTAGAATGCTATATATCAGCCCTGAAATGTGATGGTGTTATCTCATATAGGTAAAACCTGATGACTAGGGTTGAGCGAAACGGGTCGTTCATTTTCAAAAGTCGCCGACTTTTGGCAAAGTCGGGTCTCATGAAACCCGATCCGACCCCTGTGCGGGGTCGGCCATGCGGTACGCGACTTTCGCGCCAAAGTCGCGTTTCAATGACGCGAAAAGCGCCATTTCTCAGCCAATGAAGGTAAACGCAGAGTGTGGGCAGCGTGATGACATAGGTCCTGGTCCCCACCATCTTAGAGAAGGGCATTGCAGTGATTGGCTTGCTGTCTGCGGCGTCACAGGGGTATAAAGGGGCGTTCCCGCCGACCGCCATGTTACTGCTGCTGATCTGAGCTTAGGGAGAGGTTGCTGCCGCTTCGTCAGAAGCAGGGATAGCGTTAGGCAGGGTCCATTAACCACCAAACCGCTTGTGCTGTAGCGATTTCCACTGCCCAACACCACCTTCGGTGTGCAGGGACAGTGGAAGCTACATTTTTTTTTTTTTCCCCTCAGCGCTGTAGCTCATTGGGCTGCCCTAGAAGGCTCCCTGATAGCTGCATTGCTGTGTGTACGCCGCTGTGCAAACCAACTGCTTTTTTCAAAGCACAAATCCTCTTGTTCCTTCCTTTCTGCACAGCTATCTTTTTTGTTTGTACACACTTTTTATTTAATTTGTGCATCAGTCCACTCCTTATTGCTGCCTGCCATACCTGGCTGAGATTACTGCAGGGAGATAGTAATTGAAGGACACTCCCTGTTTTTTTTTTTTTTTTGTGGGAGATTAAGATTGACATTTCTGCTAGAGTGCCATCCCTGTGTGTCTCTCACTCAGTGGGCCATAGAAAGCCTATTTATTTTTTTGCTTGATTTGGGTTATAAAATCTACCTGAAAAAATCACTACATCAATGAGTGGGAGAAAAATATTGGCCTCAGGGCTTGTGTGCCACTCTTGACTCCTGTGTGTGCCATCTCTCAGTCAGTGGGCCATAGAAAGCCTATTTATTTTTTTGCTTGATTTGGGTTCTAAAATCTACCTGAAAAAATCACTACATCAATCAGTGGGAGAAAAATATTGGCCTCAGGGCTTGTGTGCCACTCCTGACTCCTGTGTGCATCATCACTCACTCAGTGGGCCATAGAAAGCCCTTTTTTTTTTTTTTTTTGCATTATTTGGGTTCTAAATTCTACCTGAAAAAATCAATAAATCAATCAGTGGGAGATTAATATTGGCCTTTGGGCTTGTGTGCCAGTCCTAAGCGTGCCATCTCTCTTTCTCAGATAGTGGGCCATAGAAAGCCTATTTATTATTTTTTTTATTGGGTTTATAAATTTTCCCTGGAACAAAAAAAAAAAGTGGGAGATTAATATTGGCCTCTGGGCTTGTGTGCCAGTCCTGAGCGTGCCATCTCTCTCACAAATAGTGGGCCATAGAAAGCCTATTTATTTATTTTTTTTGGTTTTATAAATTCTCCCTGAAAAAAAAAGGGAGATTAATATTGGCCTTTGGGCTTGTGTGCCAGTCCTAAGCGTGCCATCTCTCTCTCTCTCTCAGATAGTGGGCCATAGAAAGCCTATTTATTATTTTTTTATTGGGTTTATAAATTTTCCCTGGAACAAAAAAAAAACAGTGGGAGATAAATATTGGCCTCTGGGCTTGTGTGCCACTCCTGACTCCTGTGTGCGTCATCTCTCACTCAGTGGGCCATAGAAAGCCTTTTTTTGTTTTATTTGTTTTCTAAATTCTCTCTGAAAAAATCATTTTATTTTATTTGGTTTCTAAATTCTTCCTGAAAAAATCATTTTATTCTATTATTTTTTTTTCCTAAAGTCTCCCTGAAAAAAAAAAACAAATCAGTGGGAGATTAATATTGCCCTTTCTGCTTGTGTGCCAGTCTTGACTCCTGGATGTGCCATCTCTCTCTCTCTCTCCAATTGTGGGCCATAGAAAGCCTATTATTTTTTTAGCTTGATTTGGGTTCCAAAATCTACCTGAAAAAATCACTACATCAATCAGTGGGAGATAAATATTGGCCTCTGGGCTTGTGTGCCACTCCTGACTCCTGTGTGCGTCATCTCTCACTCAGTGGGCCATAGAAAGCCTTTTTTTGTTTTATTTGTTTTCTAAATTCTCCCTGAAAAAATCATTTTATTTTATTTGGTTTCTAAATTCTTCCTGAAAAAATCATTTTATTCTATTATTTTTTTTTCCCTAAAGTCTCCCTGAAAAAAAAAAAAAACAAATCAGTGGGAGATTAATATTGCCCTTTCTGCTTGTGTGCCAGTCTTGACTCCTGGGTGTGCCATCTCTCTCTCTCTCTCCAATTGTGGGCCATAGAAAGCCTATTATTTTTTTAGCTTGATTTGGGTTCCAAAATCTACCTGAAAAAATCACTACATCAATCAGTGGGAGATAAATATTGGCCTCTGGGCTTGTGTGCCACTCCTGACTCCTGTGTGCGTCATCTCTCACTCAGTGGGCCATAGAAAGCCTTTTTTTGTTTTATTTGTTTTCTAAATTCTCCCTGAAAAAATCATTTTATTTTATTTGGTTTCTAAATTCTTCCTGAAAAAATCATTTTATTCTATTATTTTTTTTCCTAAAGTCTCCCTGAAAAAAAAACAAAAAACAATTCAGTGGGAGATTAATATTTACATTTGTGCTTCAGTGACAGTCCTGCGTGTGTGGCATCTCTCTCATTTGTTGCCACCAACAACAGAGTGTGTAACATTGTGCCTGATTTTCGTTGTGGTCTCACTCACCTGTAAAGGGGTAGCTAAATCATACTGAAGTTATAGCTCACCGTGTAATTTGTGTGACAGCAACAAATACCGTTAGTTTGTTTACGTTTTTAAAACAATGAGGAAGTCTGGTGGAAGAGGTCGTGGCCGGGGGCGTTCATTGTCAGCTGGTAATGAGGGTAGTGGTAGTGGTGGAGCATCAGCTGGTCGTGGGAAAAAAAATATTGCACCTAAGTCTGGAGCTGTGGAGCCAGGTTCGTCGTCTGGCTACACAAGGCCTCGAACGCTCCCTTTTCTGGGAGTAGGAAAACCGCTTTTAAAGCCGGAGCAGCAAGAGCAAGTTTTGGCTTATCTTGCTGACTCAGCCTCTAGCTCTTTTGCCTCCTCTCGTGAAACTGGTAAATGTCAAAGCAGCGCGTCGTTAGTTGATGTTCACGGTCAGGGACAAGTCGCTTCCTTGTCCTCTTCAGCAAAAACAACAACAGAGAAGAATGCAGCAGGCGACACAACGGGTTACTCCATGGAGCTCTTTACACATACCGTCCCTGGCTTAGAAAGTGAAGCAGTTAACAGTCCATGCCCATTACAAGTTGAATCTGACATGGAGTGCACTGATGCACAGCCACAGCCAGACTACTATGCTGGTCCTTTGACTCAGACCACAACATTGCCCTCGCAGGGTAATGATCAAGAATCAGACCCTGATGAGACTATGTTGCCCCATCACGAACGCTATACCACCGACCGACACGGTGACACAGACGAAGTTGCACACGAGCTACAAGAAGAGGTAATAGATGACCCAGTTCTTGACCCCGATTGGCAGCCATTGGGGGAACAGGGTGCAGGCGGCAGCAGTTCTGAAGCGGAGGAGGAGGGGCCGCAGCAGGCATCAACATCGCAACAGGTTCCATCTGCCAGGCCCGTATCTTGCCCAAAACGCGTGGCAAAGCCAAAACCTGTTGGAGGACAGCGTGGCCATCCGGTTAAAGCTCAGTCTGCAATGCCTGAAAAGGTATCCGATGCTAGAAAGAGTGCAGTCTGGCATTTTTTTAAACAACATCCAATTGATCAGCGCAAAGTCATCTGTCAAAAATGTTCAACTACCTTAAGCAGAGGACAGAATCTGAAAAGTCTCAATACAAGTTGCATGCATAGACATTTAACCACCATGCATTTGCAAGCCTGGACTAACTACCAAACGTCTCTTAAGGTTGTAGCACCCTCGGCCAATGAAGCTAGTCAGCAACGCAACATCCCTTCCGGCAGTGTAGGGCCACCATTTTCCGCACCACCTGCAGTATCTGTGCAGGTTTCTTTGCCAGGCCAAAGCAGTCAGGGTCAGGGAATCACCAGTTTCGTAGTAGGAAACACTGCATCTAGGGCACCGGCGGCAACAATACCATCTCCCACCGTCTCTCAGTCTGCCATGTCCACCGGCACCCCCGCTAGTTCCACGATCTCCAGCTCTCCAGTCCAGCTCACCCTACATGAGACTATGCTTAGAAAAAGGAAGTACTTAGCCTCGCATCCGCGTACACAGGGTTTGGACCCCCACATAGCTAGACTAATCTCGTTAGAGATGATGCCCTACCGGTTAGTTGAAAGCGAAGCTTTCAAAGCCCTGATGGACTACGCTGTACCACGCTACGAGCTACCCAGTCGACACTTTTTTTCCAGAAAAGCCATCCCAGCCCTCCACCAGCATGTTAAAGAGCGCATCGTCCATGCACTCAGGCAATCTGTGAGCACAAAGGTGCACCTGACAACAGATGCATGGACCAGTAAGCATGGCCAGGGACGTTACGTGTCCATCACGGCACACTGGGTAAATGTGGTGGATGCAGGGTCCACAGGGGACAGCAAGTTTGGGACAGTTCTGCCTAGCCCACGGTCTAAGAAACAGTTGGCTGTAGCCGTTCGCACCCCCTCCTCCTCCTCTTCGTCCTCCTGCAGAAGCGAGAGCTCGTCCACAGACCGCAGTCGCACAACCACTCCATCCGCAGCTGCCACTGTTGCACACCAGGTCTCCCATTATGGGGCAGCTACTGGCAAACGTCAGCAGGCTGTATTGGCTATGAAGTGTTTGGGCGACAACAGACACACCGCGGAAGTTCTGTCCGAGTTCTTGCAGAAAGAAACGCAGTCGTGGCTGGGCACTGTAGATCTTGAGGCAGGCAAGGTAGTGAGTGATAACGGAAGGAATATCATGGCTGCCATCTCCCTTTCCCAACTGAAACACATTCCTTGCCTGGCTCACACCTTAAACCTGGTGGTGCAGTGCTTCCTGAAAAGTTATCCGGGGTTATCCGACCTGCTCCTCAAAGTGCGTGGACTTTGCTCACATATCCGCCGTTCGCCCGTACACTCCAGCCGTATGCAGACCTATCAGCGTTCTTTGAACCTTCCCCAGCATCGCCTAATCATAGACGTTGCAACAAGGTGGAACTCAACACTGCACATGCTTCAGAGACTGTGCGAACAGAGGCGGGCTGTTATGTTTTTGTGGGAGGATACACATACACGGGCAGGCAGTAGGATGGCAGACATGGAGTTGTCAGGTGTGCAGTGGTCGAAGATTCAAGACATGTGTCAAGTCCTTCAGTGTTTTGAGGAATGCACACGGCTGGTTAGTGCAGACAACGCCATAATAAGCATGAGCATCCCCCTAATGCGTCTGCTGATGCAAAGTTTGACGCACATAAAGGATCAGGCGTCTGCAGCTGAGGAAGAGGAAAGCCTTGATGACAGTCAGCCATTTTCTGGCCAGGGCAGTGTACAGGACGAGTTAGCGGGCGAAGAGGAGGAGGAGGACGAGGAGGATGATGGGGATGATTATATTTTTAATGAGGAAGCTTTTCCGGGGCCACTGGAAATTGGTGGCGCGGCAAGGCCGGGTTCTGGTTTTTGGAGGGACACAAGTGACGTGGATTTGCCTGAAACTGCCCCTCAACCAAGCACAACCACAGATTTGAGAACTGGAACTTTGGCCCACATGGCGGATTATGCCTTACGTATCCTCAAAAGGGACACACGCATAACTAAAATGATGAACGATGACGATTACTGGTTGGCCTGCCTCCTTGATCCTCGCTGTAAAGGCAAATTGCAAAATATAATGCCACATGAGAACTTGGAACTAATATTAGCAACCAAACAATCAACTCTTGTTGACCGTTTGCTTCTGGCATTCCCTGCACACAGCGCCCGTGATCGTTCTCACACGAGCTGCAGGGGCCAGCAGACCAGAGGAGTTAGAGGGGCAGAAATCAGAAGTGGCGTTGGCCAGAGGGGTTTTCTGACCAGGTTGTGGAGTGATTTTGCTATGACCGCAGACAGGACAGGTACTGCAGCATCAATTCAAAGTGACAGGAGACAACATTTGTCCAGTATGGTTACAAACTATTTTTCATCCCTTATCGATGTTCTCCCTCAACCGTCATTCCCATTTGATTACTGGGCATCAAAATTAGACACCTGGCCAGAATTGGCAGAATATGCATTGCAGGAGCTTGCTTGCCCGGCAGCTAGTGTCCTATCAGAAAGAGTATTCAGTGCTGCAGGTTCAATACTAACAGAAAAAAGGACTCGTCTGGCTACCCAAAATGTAGATGATCTAACCTTCATTAAAATGAACCACAACTGCATTTCGAAATCTTTTGCCCCACCTTGCCCGGCTGACACCTAGCTTTCCTATGTAAAGGTCTTGCCTGTGGACTATTCTGAATGACTTTTCCAATCTCGTAATTTGCAGCACCTGATTGTCCAGCATCCGACATGTTAACACCTCCCTAAATGGCCAAAGTCCCCACACGGGGCCGTGGTATCACCACTTGGCGCCAGCACCCGTGAGAGTACTGTTTGTCTGAAGAGGTGGGTGTGCCCGCTTTTGGTCGACGGCACTGCCACTAGGTCCCTCATAGTACAATAAAGTGTCTGGCGGTGGTGGTGCGCACCCAACGTCAGACACACCGTTGTAATATGAGGGGCCCTGGGCCTGTACCGCCGGCCACAAGACAGTCCCCCCCCCAGGTCAAACAGTGCTCTACGACTTGCAAAATTTTCTCTCACAGCTCCACCAATGTTTAGTCTATGCGCTGACATCCTTCAATGCCTGGCACTGTCAATACCATTGTATTGACATTTTTCTTATGTTAGGCCTTCGAAGCCTGTCTGCGGTCACTCCTTCCACTAGGCCTCCACTGACCTGTCTACTGCTGCCCGTGTTCCCCTGGAACCAATTTTAAATTGCCTACAGCCAGCCCAATTTATTATGTTAGGGCTTCGAAGCCTGTCTGCAGTCCCTCCTTCCACTAGGCCTCCACTGACCTGTCTACTGCCGCCCGTGTTCCCCTGGAACCAATTTTAAATTGCCTACAGCCAGCCCAATTTGTTATGTTAGGGCTTCGAAGCCTGTCTGCGGTCCCTCCTTCCACTAGGCCTCCACTGACCTGTCTACTGCTGCCCGTGTTCCCCTGGAACCAATTTTAAATTGCCTACAGCCAGCCCAATTTATTATGTTAGGGCTTCGAAGCCTGTCTGCGGTCCCTCCTTCCACTAGGCCTCCACTGACCTGTCTACTGCTGCCCGTGTTCCCCTGGAACCAATTTTAAATTGCCTACAGCCAGCCCAATTTATTATGTTAGGGCTTCGAAGCCTGTCTGCAGTCCCTCCTTCCACTAGGCCTCCACTGACCTGTCTACTGCCGCCCGTGTTCCCCTGGAACCAATTTTAAATTGCCTACAGCCAGCCCAATTTATTATGTTAGGGCTTCGAAGCCTGTCTGCGGTCCCTCCTTCCACTAGGCCTCCACTGACCTGTCTACTGCCGCCCGTGTTCCCCTGGAACCAATTTTAAATTGCCTACAGCCAGCCCAATTTATTATGTTAGGGCTTCGAAGCCTGTCTGCGGTCCCTCCTTCCACTAGGCCTCCACTGACCTGTCTACTGCTGCCCGTGTTCCCCTGGAACCAATTTTAAATTGCCTACAGCCAGCCCAATTTATTATGTTAGGGCTTCGAAGCCTGTCTGCGGTCCCTCCTTCCACTAGGCCTCCACTGACCTGTCTACTGCCGCCCGTGTTCCCCTGGAACCAATTTTAAATTGCCTACAGCCAGCCCAATTTATTATGTTATGGCTTCGAAGCCTGTCTGCGGTCCCTCCTTCCACTAGGCCTCCACTGACGTGTCTACTGCCGCCCGTGTTCCCCTGGAACCAATTTTAAATTGCCTACAGCCAGCCCAATTTATTATGTTAGGGCTTCGAAGCCTGTCTGCGGTCCCTCCTTCCACTAGGCCTCCACTGACCTGTCTACTGCTGCCCGTGTTCCCCTGGAACCAATTTTAAATTGCCTACAGCCAGCCCAATTTATTATGTTAGGGCTTCGAAGCCTGTCTGCGGTCCCTCCTTCCACTAGGCCTCCACTGACCTGTCTACTGCCGCCCGTGTTCCCCTGGAACCAATTTTAAATTGCCTACAGCCAGCCCAATTTATTATGTTAGGGCTTCGAAGCCTGTCTGCGGTCCCTCCTTCCAATAGGCCTCCACTGACCTGTCTACTGCTGCCCGTGTACCCCTTGAACCAACATGAGAAAATATAAAAATAAGTATTTTGCTTATAAAAAAGAAAATACTGGAGAGATATCAAATGCAGACATTTTAACATTAAAAACAAACACATACAACAAAAATCTGGTACAGTACTAAAAATGGCCACTAGCTACAATAACTTTCTCCTGCAAGTAGTTAACTGAAAGTTTTTTTCAATTTAAAACACAGATATGGCATCCACCGAGTGTTGTCCCGTCGCATCTTCTTTATATTATTGCCAAGAAGATGCAAAACAATGAAAATAATAAAATCATTATTTACCAAAAAAATAGAGTAAGTCAAAACCACATTGCAAATAAACATTCATTACAAACAAAGAAGCAGGGCGCGTCCGAGGGTGAGTATATACCTAATAAGAATATAATCACCCTCGGACGCGCCCTGCTTCTTTCCGACAGCCTTCCTTCCTAAGAATCAGCCCTTCCGTGGTGTAGAGAGAGGGTTTGTTACACTCCAAGGTGTTCCCCAGGTTGCCTTTCCTGAGCTTCGATCTTCATGCTCTCGTTTAGTAGTTGTCGGAAAGTAGGCTGCATTAGGCCTACAAATTGGGTATGGGGTGGAGAGAGATGGTGTGTTACACTCCAAGGTGTTCCCCAGGTTTCCTTGCCATTGCTTCGGTCTTCCGACTCTCGTTTAGTAGTTGTAGAAAACTACACTGCATTAGGCCTACAAAATGGGTATCGGGTGGAGAGAGATGGTGTGTTACACTCCAAGGTGTTCCCCAGGTTTCCTTGCCATTGCTTCGGTCTTCCGACTCTCGTTTAGTAGTTGTAGAAAACTACACTGCGTTAGGCCTACAAAATGGGTATGGGGTGTACAGAGATGGTGTGTTCCACTCCAAGGTGTTCCCCAGGTTTCCTCGCCAATGCTTCGATCTTCATGCTCTCGTTTAGTAGTTGTTGGAAACTACGCTGCATTAGGCCTACAAATTGGGTATGGGGTGTAGAGAGATGGTGTGTTCCACTCCAAGGTGTTCTCCAGGTTGCCTTTCCTGAGCTTCGATCTTCCGGCTCTCGTTTAGTAGTTGTTGGAAACTACACTGCATTAGGCCTACAAATTGGGTATGGGGTGTAGAGAGATGGTGTGTTCCACTCCAAGGTGTTCTCCAGGTTGCCTTTCCTGAGCTTCGATCTTCCGGCTCTCGTTTAGTAGTTGTTGGAAACTACACTGCATTAGGCCTACAAATTGGGTATGGGGTGTAGAGAGATGGTGTGTTCCACTCCAAGGTGTTCTCCAGGTTGCCTTTCCTGAGCTTCGATCTTCCGGCTCTCGTTTAGTAGTTCTTGGAAACTACACTGCATTAGGCCTACAAATTGGGTATGGGGTGTAGAGAGATGGTGTGTTCCACTCCAAGGTGTTCCCCAGGTTTCCTCGCCAATGCTTCGATCTTCATGCTCTCGTTTAGTAGTTGTTGGAAACTATGCTGCATTAGGCCTACAAATTGGGTATGGGGTGTAGAGAGATGGTGTGTTCCACTCCAAGGTGTTCTCCAGGTTGCCTTTCCTGAGCTTCGATCTTCCGGCTCTCGTTTAGTAGTTGTTGGAAACTACACTGCATTAGGCCTACAAATTGGGTATGGGGTGTAGAGAGATGGTGTGTTCCACTCCAAGGTGTTCTCCAGGTTGCCTTTCCTGAGCTTCGATCTTCCGGCTCTCGTTTAGTAGTTCTTGGAAACTACACTGCATTAGGCCTACAAATTGGGTATGGGGTGTAGAGAGATGGTGTGTTCCACTCCAAGGTGTTCCCCAGGTTTCCTCACCAATGCTTCGATCTTCATGCTCTCGTTTAGTAGTTGTTGGAAAATACGCTGCATTAGGCCTACAAATTGGGTATGGGGTGTAGAGAGATGGTGTGTTCCACTCCAAGGTGTTCTCCAGGTTGCCTTTCCTGAGCTTCGATCTTCCGGCTCTCGTTTAGTAGTTGTTGGAAACTACACTGCATTAGGCCTACAAATTGGGTATGGGGTGTAGAGAGATGGTGTGTTCCACTCCAAGGTGTTCTCCAGGTTGCCTTTCCTGAGCTTCGATCTTCTGGCTCTCGTTTAGTAGTTGTTGGAAACTACACTGCAGTAGGCCTACAAATTGGGTATGGGGTGTAGAGAGATGGTGTGTTCCACTCCAAGGTGTTCTCCAGGTTGCCTTTCCTGAGCTTCGATCTTCCGGCTCTCGTTTAGTAGTTCTTGGAAACTACACTGCATTAGGCCTACAAATTGGGTATGGGGTGTAGAGAGATGGTGTGTTCCACTCCAAGGTGTTCCCCAGGTTTCCTCGCCAATGCTTCGATCTTCATGCTCTCGATTAGTAGTTGTTGGAAACTACGCTGCATTAGGCCTACAAATTGGGTATGGGGTGTAGAGAGATGGTGTGTTCCACTCCAAGGTGTTCTCCAGGTTGCCTTTCCTGAGCTTCGATCTTCCGGCTCTCGTTTAGTAGTTGTTGGAAACTACACTGCATTAGGCCTACAAATTGGGTATGGGGTGTAGAGAGATGGTGTGTTCCACTCCAAGGTGTTCTCCAGGTTGCCTTTCCTGAGCTTCGATCTTCCGGCTCTCGTTTAGTAGTTCTTGGAAACTCCACTGCATTAGGCCTACAAATTGGGTATGGGGTGTAGAGAGATGGTGTGTTCCACTCCAAGGTGTTCCCAAGGTTTCCTCGCCAATGCTTCGATCTTCATGCTCTCGTTTAGTTGTTGGAAACTACGCTGCATTAGGCCTACAAATTGGGTATGGGGTGTAGAGAGATGGTGTGTTCCACTCCAAGGTGTTCTCCAGGTTGCCTTTCCTGAGCTTCGATCTTCTGGCTCTCGTTTAGTAGTTGTTGGAAACTACACTGCATTAGGCCTACAAATTGGGTATGGGGTGTAGAGAGATGGTGTGTTCCACTCCAAGGTGTTCTCCAGGTTGCCTTTCCTGAGCTTCGATCTTCCGGCTCTCGTTTAGTAGTTCTTGGAAACTACACTGCATTAGGCCTACATATTGGGTATGGGGTGTAGAGAGATGGTGTGTTCCACTCCAAGGTGATCCCCAGGTTTCCTCGCCAATGCTTCGATCTTCATGCTCTCGTTTAGTAGTTGTTGGAAACTACGCTGCATTAGGCCTACAAATTGGGTATGGGGTGTAGAGAGATGGTGTGTTCCACTCCAAGGTGTTCTCCAGGTTGCCTTTCCTGAGCTTCGATCTTCCGGCTCTCGTTTAGTAGTTCTTGGAAACTACACTGCATTAGGCCTACAAATTGGGTATGGGGTGTAGAGAGATGGTGTGTTCCACTCCAAGGTGTTCTCCAGGTTGCCTTTCCTGAGCTTCGATCTTCCGGCTCTCGTTTAGTAGTTGTTGGAAACTACACTGCATTAGGCCTACAAATTGGGTATGGGGTGTAGAGAGATGGTGTGTTCCACTCCAAGGTGTTCTCCAGGTTGCCTTTCCTGAGCTTCGATCTTCCGGCTCTCGTTTAGTAGTTCTTGGAAACTCCACTGCATTAGGCCTACAAATTGGGTATGGGGTGTAGAGAGATGGTGTGTTCCACTCCAAGGTGTTCTCCAGGTTGCCTTTCCTGAGCTTCGATCTTCCGGCTCTCGTTTAGTAGTTCTTGGAAACTACACTGCATTAGGCCTACAAATTGGGTATGGGGTGTAGAGAGATGGTGTGTTCCACTCCAAGGTGTTCCCCAGGTTTCCTCGCCAATGCTTCGATCTTCATGCTCTCGTTTAGTAGTTGTTGGAAACTACGCTGCATTAGGCCTACAAATTGGGTATGGGGTGTAGAGAGATGGTGTGTTCCACTCCAAGGTGTTCTCCAGGTTGCCTTTCCTGAGCTTCGATCTTCCGGCTCTCGTTTAGTAGTTGTTGGAAACTACACTGCATTAGGCCTACAAATTGGGTATGGGGTGTAGAGAGATGGTGTGTTCCACTCCAAGGTGTTCTCCAGGTTGCCTTTCCTGAGCTTCGATCTTCCGGCTCTCGTTTAGTAGTTCTTGGAAACTCCACTGCATTAGGCCTACAAATTGGGTATGGGGTGTAGAGAGATGGTGTGTTCCACTCCAAGGTGTTCTCCAGGTTGCCTTTCCTGAGCTTCGATCTTCCGGCTCTCGTTTAGTAGTTCTTGGAAACTACGCTGCATTAGGCCTACAAATTGGGTATGGGGTGTAGAGAGATGGTGTGTTCCACTCCAAGGTGTTCTCCAGGTTGCCTTTCCTGAGCTTCGATCTTCCGGCTCTCGTTTAGTAGTTGTTGGAAACTACACTGCATTAGGCCTACAAATTGGGTATGGGGTGTAGAGAGATGGTGTGTTCCACTCCAAGGTGTTCTCCAGGTTGCCTTTCCTGAGCTTCGATCTTCCGGCTCTCGTTTAGTAGTTGTTGGAAACTACACTGCATTAGGCCTACAAATTGGGTATGGGGTGTAGAGAGATGGTGTGTTCCACTCCAAGGTGTTCCCCAGGTTTCCTCGCCAATGCTTCGATCTTCATGCTCTCGTTTAGTAGTTGTTGGAAACTACGCTGCATTAGGCCTACAAATTGGGTATGGGGTGTAGAGAGATGGTGTGTTCCACTCCAAGGTGTTCTCCAGGTTGCCTTTCCTGAGCTTCGATCTTCCGGCTCTCGTTTAGTAGTTGTTGGAAACTACACTGCATTAGGCCTACAAATTGGGTATGGGGTGTAGAGAGATGGTGTGTTCCACTCCAAGGTGTTCTCCAGGTTGCCTTTCCTGAGCTTCGATCTTCCGGCTCTCGTTTAGTAGTTGTTGGAAACTCCACTGCATTAGGCCTTCAAATAGGGTATGGGGTGTAGAGAGATGGTGTGTTCCACTCCAAGGTGTTCTCCAGGTTGCCTTTCCTGAGCTTCGATCTTCCGGCTCTCGTTTAGTAGTTCTTGGAAACTCCACTGCATTAGGCCTACAAATTGGGTATGGGGTGTAGAGAGATGGTGTGTTCCACTCCAAGGTGTTCTCCAGGTTGCCTTTCCTGAACTTCTATCTTCAGGCTCTCATTAAATTGTGGTTAAACGGAACAACTGCATTTGGCGTACTAGTTGGTTTGGGGCCTACTATCGGTGTCTGCCACTCCTTGCTGTTCTCCTGGTTTCCTGTACTGAAATTCCGTTTTCAGGCGCTCGTTAAGTAGTTGTTAATGTTAGACTGCATTTGGCCTACTAGTTGGGTTGGGGCCTACTATCGGTGTCTGCCACTCCTTGCTGTTCTCCTCCACTGAACAAAGCTGTGCCGCCTGTTTACTACGGTTGCCAATTTTGAACTGCATTTCGACTACTTACTGATTTGGGCCTACTCTCTGTGTCAGCCTCTCATTCCAGTTGTCCTCCACTGCAATGCCCCCTGGATATTCCTGTGTTACCAATTTTGAACTGCATTTAGCCAACTTTATTCTTTGGGCCTATATCTGTGTTTCCTCCTCATCCTGCCCATTGCCCAGCCAGTGATAGATGAGACTGCTGGTACATTGACCCATAACGCAACATTCCCCGTGCATGCTACACAAAAACATTGTGACCCTGCTGAAAGTCAGGTTGCTCTTCCCGCATACCATACCACCTTACACGGGGACAAAGACGAAGGTGCAGATGAAAGTGCAGGTTCCTTCATCAGGTGGGGGGAGGAATACTAGTTGGCGACGTCACTGGCACAGGGCCTCTCATAGTACGCAAAAGTGTTGCTGCCGGTGGGAGGCGCCCCCGCCGTGCAAACACACCGCTGTACTTTGAGGGGCCCTGTGCCAGTGCCAATGCCAACGAGTGGGCCCCCCCTGCTTGCTCAGGTTCACAGCACTTGCAAAGTTGAAATACTTACCTCTCCCTGCTCCACTACCGTGACGTGGTCCAGATTTCCTGGGCCCACTAATTACTTGAACCAGCCCTACCCACCACAACTTTAGCCAAATGACCCCCAATTTCAAATGCCTTCCAATTATTATAAGGTAAATTACGCTTGACAAGCTTCATTAAGAAGAATGGATGGTTTTGACATTAAAATGGGCACTCTAGGTGTTTTCCTGGCCCCCACTCACTGCCGACTATGCTGCCCCATTGACTTGCATTGGGTTTCGTGTTTCGGTCGATCCCGACTTTACGTCATAATCGGCCGATTTCACTCGACCCGACTTTTGAGATAGTCGGGTTTCGCGAAACCCGGCTCGACTCTAAAAAGGTCAAGGTCGCTCAACTCTACTGATGACAGGTCCGCTTTAACCTAACATTTCTGTAACATATGTAACTATTGTAATGTAATACTACCTATATACAGTACTTTGCTAAGAATCGAAATCACAATATGTTATAGTATAACATTAAATGACATACCACCATCATGACTTATACACAGTAATGATTTAACTTTGGAAACGGTATCCATTACTGTATAATAATTGTCCCCCACAATGCAGAAAGTAACAGTGGGGGTCAATGTGCTACATCCCCCAAACAAAACCATCTCTATAATCTGTCTCTGATACATCAATGATAACAGCCACTACCTTTAAAACCACCATAGATCAAAGATACCAATGATGGGAAACCTAAGATATTTATACAACAGAGAAAAATTACTGAAGCACTTCCATGAAATTGTTTATCCTTTCAATATATTGCAATGATCATAGTATCTAGCACTGTGCACTTCCAAATGCTCAATTTGCCTTTCTAACCAGCTAACTCTTCTTTTTTCCATTATGTCTATGACATCACGTGAGTAAAAACTGACTGGCTGAATTCTTCTAAGCTCTTTGTAGAAACAGGAGGTACATTTTTTCAGTATGAATCATAAGTCACTGCAAAAGTCCGTGGCAGGGGGAGGAGGGAGTAGCTGGGTCAGTAGTTGAAGAGGGGAAAAGTGATGGGCGAACCCCCAGATGTTGAGGGTCAGCTAGTTCATCCGAGTTTTTCTGTAAAGTTCGTGTTCAGGGCCGGAGATGACGCAAACTTGCGTCCGAACCCCAAACTTGGACTTTACAGATGGGAAGGCTGTGAAAGAAAACATCAAATTAATAATAAACATTATAATTATACTTACCTATCCAGCGACTCATCCTCCTGTACCACTGTCTCCCAGCCACATCTGCTTCCGGGGCTGCTCATTACCTCACGGCAGTATTCACTGCACTCGGCAGTCTTCGGCTTTTTCCGGCAGTGTTCATACGTGACGTCACAGTGAATGAGGAAATGCTGCCAGCGCAGTTTCAGTGATTAGTGGTGCCATCACTGAAGCTGCTTTGCCTCACAGCCTTACCTGTGCTGAACTCTGGAGCATGGGAAAATGCCAGTTCATTTCTGGGGCGGCTGGGGGCAGATGTTTTTAGCTGGGAGGCCCTATGCCTGGTCCCTTTATAGGCTATTAATATCTGCTCCCAATCGTTTGCTTTCCCTCTGCTGGTTCCAAAAAAGGCGCAGGAGCCCATGCCATTTTTTCCCAAAAAATATTTTTTTATTTATTGCATACATGTCCCCTAATTTGCACACACACACTACTAAATGGATTTGTCACTGACATCTTTATATCTACTTTATGCAAATAAAATGTTAAAAAGGCAAACAATGTGATTTTCTGTTTTTTTTTTTCTCAGTTTGTCTCCCATAGTTGAGGTCTACCTATGATGTAAATTACAGACGCCTCTCATCTTTTTAAGTGGTGGAACTTGCACTATTGCTGACTGACTAAATACTTTTTTGCCCACTGTATATATATATATATATATATATATATATATATATATATATATATATGCACTACTGTTCAAAAGTTTAGGGTCACTTAGAAATGTCCTTATTTTTTAAAGAAATGCAGTTTTTTCCAATGAAGCTAACATTAAATGATTCAGAACTGCACTCTATACTTTGTTAATGTGGTGAACATAATGCACCAACCCATTTCCTCAAGTCAAAAATGGGTCACACTCCAAACTCAATATACACATACTGACAAACGGTTTATTAAACCCAGTCACGAAGTGTGTGATATTTAAAAGCAAAAATCTTTATTAACATACAACAGTACAAAGAGTATAAAACAGTGCCTCAAAACCAAATATAGTACAATGTCAAAGGGAACAGCGAATTGAAAGTACCCTACTTGTGATATCCTCCGCAGTTGTTTCTCTAAATTGTCACAGCAAGACAGCCCTACAGGTCATATCAGAAATGTCGCAAAATTGCTATCATATCCATCCCCGGTGGCTATACATAAACCAACCATAATGTGACCCGAGTGAGCCTTCACTTGCCAAACCGTAGTTTGCACAGCGAAACATGCATAAAGTTTTAAAGCAAGACACACCCCTGCACAACCATACAGTACATGCAAGGCCGCCAAATATTGCACTTAGTCCTTTTCGTATGTCCCATTTACGTAGTCACGGGCAAGAAAAGCCTCCCACCATCAAAGAGACATCCCAGGCCAAACCCGCTCATCACATGTCTGTCACAGAAAACCAATAGTAAATCACGTAAAGGATACCAATTCAAGTTATGGGCAATCTGCCCGGTACATATTACCTGTGTCCTTGTTCCTCTGCCTCGTGGCACGCTATCCCTTGACAACCCCGATGCGCGTTTCGCATCTGCTTCCTCCTGGGGGCGTGTCTAGGGTCAGGCATCATAGGCTATTTAAAATGAAAACCACCCAATCAGATTGATCGCTGGGGACAAACCCCCAAACGTCATCCCGGGACGCCCACCTCCCATAGACCAATCGTGTATAGGGGGCTGTCCCTGATGCGTCACCGAAAAAAATCCCTCAGACCATATCACCGGTCCTGTGTTGGCCGTCCTCGGTGTAATGCCAAAAGAACGCTTCCCACCCGTCCCCTACAGCGCACAGCAGGACGGGTCTCCACCCATCCAGCCGCGTCATCCATCACAAACATGGGTCCGAACAAAGCACAACCCCCTGTGGACAAACCCCACCCATCCACCAATCAGGGACGGAGGGCCGTCCCAGATGAACACCTGACGGCCACACTCGCCAGCTGGAACTCACCGAGACTCGCACTGCGTAACACGCAGCCTCACCAACTACACTCCACTAAACTAGGGGAGGCAGTAGGGAGATCACAGATCACTCCTTCCCGGTGCTGCCGATCAAAAGGTCTATATCCGCACGCTGAGAAAAAACCTCAGCAATCCCATCACGCATGTCTGCGATAAATACCCGATGACATCCAGCATGCGGGACCACAGCATTTGCGGCGGTATAAAAGAAGACCTGCATGAACAAACGGTCCTAAAACCCCCCATCCAATATAGAACTCAAGCCTAATTTAGGAAGTGACCCAGAAAAAGGTGCGATGGTTGTAAAAGGGGGCACACCTGGATGAACATACCCGAAACCCCCATCCAAGATAATGTCAAAAACCTTAGTCTGAGGGATAACCCAGACACAAAATGCCTGAGTGCCTCATAGGATTACATCAAAAACCCCAAAACAATCGGGGGGAGGAGGGGGCCACTTTTGATTTGGGGGAGCAACAGCTTGTTGATCGGTGGATGTTAGCTGCCTCAGCATGCTCTCTGGAGTTTATGCGCATTATTATAGAGAGTAATGTTTTGTCAATTAAACGAATAGAGGATGAGATCAGTAGGTTGGAACTCTCTTTGAAGAAGGATTTAAAGAAAGAGCAGTTGGATAACTTTCTCAAGGAAGTTACCAACGACCTTGAAAAATGGGAGAAGGATATTTGTATGGTAAAAACTAAAAAATACTCCAGGGATGTTTTAGATTATGAGATCAAAAGGGTTTACAAGTGGCAGGATCCACGACCCAATAAGGAGAGGAGGGACTTGAGAGCCACTTCCATTAGTTCAGCCTCATCAATGTCGGATGCAGGCACCTCTAATCAGAGTACAGAAAATGTCTCATGGAATAAACGTACCAGATATGGTGGCACCTCCAAATCACATGATTTTTTTAAGAAGAGACCGTACCAGAGGAATGACAAAATGAAGGTGATTAATTTATCTTCACACGTGTTGTCAGATGAACAGACAGCTATCCTTGAAAAGGGTCTCACTTTTTGTCCCTCATTCTCCCTAGATGCATTCACATCAGTGAAAGACTTGCATCTCTTTTCAAGAAAGCTGATTTTAAAGAAACTGCATCACAAGGGGCAGGGGGATTTGATTTGTGACACGGAGGTGGAAAGAGAAGCGTTGGCGGATTTGGAAGCCTTAGAATTGGAAAGTAATCCTATAGAGGTGAGTGGTTTTCCGAACCATTTGGTTGGGAAACCTAAAAAATTTCCAGCATTTAATATGTGTCCGGCGGTGGAGGTCTTCACACGGTTGGTTATGCAGGATATTGAAAAGTTGGCTGGTAGTGGATTTGGCCACTCTAACATCAGACAGTCGGATCTGAGAGCACTGGATACTCTGAAGGGGTGGGACGATGTCGTGTTTAAACAGGCCGATAAGGGCGGAAATTTAGTGATATGGCCCCACGCCCAGTACGAGAAACAGGCCAATAAACTTTTAGACAACAAAGATTGTTATAGAAAGCTGGCCACCAATCCTTTGAGGTCTTATCAGGAAGATTTGAGTGGAATATTAGAAAAAGCATTTTTGGAGGGTGTAATCCCGAAAAGATTATGGGAGGTGATCAAGAGTATGCACCCAAGGATGCCGACATTGTATTTATTACCCAAAGTGCACAAAAATCCCGTAGACCCCCCAGGAAGACCTATTGTGTCGGGCAATGGGGGTCTATGTGAGATCGTCACTCAGGTCCTTGACTATTACCTTAAACCTTTGGTTGGCCAGCTGCCTTCTTTTATCAAAGATACCACAGCTGCCCTGCGTAGACTAGACAACCTCCAGCTGGGTCCTAATAGTGTCATGGTTACCGCCGACGTAGAGGCGCTTTATACTTCGATCAGGCATGCAGATGGGGTGAAGGCAGTGACTTGGTTCTTGGAGTCGAGTAATTTAGACAGAAGGTTGATTGTGTTGTTACTGGAGCTATTGCAGTTCGTGCTTACACACAACGTCTTTGTGTTTGGGCGGGGCACGTATCTGCAGCTGCAGGGTACTGCCATGGGGGCGTGTTGTGCCCCCTCCTACGCAAACCTCTTTCTGGGGGCTTGGGAGAGAGACATCTTCATGAGTAATCCCATCCCCCAGAGTCATCTCATCCAGGAATGGATGAGATATATTGATGATATCTGGTTTGTGTGGGAGGGGAACATTGCAGATCTCCACGCCCTCATGGCAAACTTAAATCAAAATGATGTCAACATTAAGCTTACATTTAAGTACGGTAGATCGGTGGATTTCCTGGACCTGCAGATACGTGCCCGCCCTGAGGGGGACATCATTACGAATGTTTTCCGTAAGGAAACAGCTACGAACTCTCTGCTGCACGCCCAGTCTGCACATTTGCCCTCTACTATTAGAGGAATCCCCATAGGACAGTTTCTGCGGGTTCGCCGTATCTGTTCGAGTGAGGCGGATTTCGAGGCGCAATCGGGAGAACTAGTTGAGAGGTTTTCGCAACGTGGTTATGGGCATAAAACCATTAGGAGGGGTTTGGTGAGAGCAAGGAATACACCTAGGAATACCTTGCTATATAACAACAATCCGAAAGCCTTAAATGACAACAAAGATCAGGTTAGACTGATCACGGGATACCACAACAAATGGTTTGAGTTTAGGCAGATTGTGGAGAAGCATTGGGCTGTATTACACACCGATCCCATTCTGAAGCAGATTTTACCGGCCAAACCTGCTATAGTGGCTAAAAGGTCAAGGAGTATCCGTGATATCCTGGTACATAGTCATTATGAGCCCAATAAAAAGCAGGGCACAGGTAATGACTTGAAGGGTTTCTTTCCATGTGGCCGTTGCAAGGCCTGTGCCAATTGTGTAAAAAGCAAGAAATTTACTAATTTCGATGGATCAAAAACGTTCGACATTAGAAAGTGCATCTCCTGTACATCTAAGGGAGTGATTTATCACTTGACCTGCCCATGCAAGAAAGTATATATTGGCCTTACCACTAGAGAGCTAAGGGTTCGTGTCCGAGAGAATTTTCTGGACATTGAGAGGGCTAAAACATCGGAGGATATCCCGAGCCTCAAGACAATTCCGAGGCATTATAGAAAATTTCATGATTGTAATCCCCGACTTATGAGTATTAAGGGTATAGACTTGGTCAATATGGGCCCTAGAGGAGGGGATTTAGGTAAAATTTTAGCCCAAATTGAGAGCCGTTGGATTTATCGGCTGGGCACCCTGGCCCCTCAGGGATTAAACGAGAATTTGGGGTTTGGATCCTTTTTGTGATTTGCTTGGTCTCACCACTTTGAATTACTTGTGTACATATAACATGGGTATTGTAATTACCAGTTAGTCGTTTTCTATCTGGTTTTAATTGTTGTTTTGGGTTTAGGTTTGTATGGTGGTTATGTTTTTATTGGTTCGGTTTTAATTTGGATATTTCCTTTCAGATTCTCGTTTCTGCACAAATCCCTGAAGCTGTATGTGCTATGGAGCCGGTGATATAATTTGGTGATGATATCAGAAGTGCAGCATGAGCCTAGGGATCTTACATCGTTGGGATGGCCTGAGGATTCCACACCATTTTGATACCACCGTGAGCCAAGTGGCTCAGAAAGAGCATAAGGAAATGACTTCAAACATCTAGGACTTTTGTTTTCGGGTGATGGTCCTGCATTGAAGTTACCCCAGGAACTTGGATTGCATGGAGGAAAAAGTGACTTCCTAATGGAGTGTTGGACACTACTAATAATCATCGATCGGGACTTTATGGGACTAATAACAAAAAATAACCATCTAGATTTATTAAAGCGTCCTGACTGAGGAATGGACTCTGTAGTATCTGATACCGATGTGTTTGGGCGACTTATGGGGTGGGCTGAGCTCCTCAAATTACCATTATCTCTTTCTGTTATGGGACCGTGAACTTAGTTAGGGTTGGTGGTGGTTGGGGTTTAGTATATATTTGGTTTTACCCACTGGAGAGCAATACTCTGGATCATACAGGAGGCGATGGTGTTCTCTGCACCCCGTCCTGCAGGTGAAGGTGCTGAGGTTCATTGCTATTCCGTGGTGTGACCGGGGTTAGCTGGCCCCCTCCTCCCCCCGATTGTTTTGGGGTTTTTGATGTAATCCTATGAGGCACTCAGGCATTTTGTGTCTGGGTTATCCCTCAGACTAAGGTTTTTGACATTATCTTGGATGGGGGTTTCGGGTATGTTCATCCAGGTGTGCCCCCTTTTACAACCATCGCACCTTTTTCTGGGTCACTTCCTAAATTAGGCTTGAGTTCTATATTGGATGGGGGTTTTTAGGACCGTTTGTTCATGCAGGTCTTCTTTTATACCGCCGCAAATGCTGTGGTCCCGCCTGCTGGATGTCATCGGGTATTTATCGCAGACATGCGTGATGGGATTGCTGAGGTTTTTTCTCAGCGTGCGGATATAGACCTTTTGATCGGCAGCACCGGGAAGGAGTGATCTGTGATCTCCCTACTGCCTCCCCTAGTTTAGTGGAGTGTAGTTGGTGAGGCTGCGTGTTACGCAGTGCGAGTCTCGGTGAGTTCCAGCTGGCGAGTGTGGCCGTCAGGTGTTCATCTGGGACGGCCCTCTGTCCCTAATTGGTGGATGGGCGGGGTTTGTCCACAGGAGGTTGTGCTTTGTTCGGACCCATGTTTGTGATGGATGACGCGGCTGGATGGGTGGAGATCCGTCCTGCTGTGCGCTGTAGGGGACGGGTGGGAAGCGTTCTTTTGGCAGTACACCGAGGACGGCCAACACAGGACCGGTGATATGGTCTAAGGGATTTTTTTCGGTGACGCATCAGGGACAGCCCCCTATATGCGATTGGTCTATGGGAGGTGGGCGTCCCGGGATGACGTTTGGGGGTTTGTCCCCTGCGATTCATCTGATTGGGTGGTTTTCGTTTTAAATATCCTATGATGCCTGACCCTAGACACGCCCCCAGGAGGAAGCAGATGCGAAACGCGCATCGGGGTTGTCAAGGGATAGCGTGCCACGAGGCAGAGGAACAAGGACACAGGTAATATGTACCGGGCAGATTGCCCATAACTTGAATTGGTATCCTTTACGTGATTTACTATTGGTTTTCTGTGACAGACATGTGATGAGCGGGTTTGGCCTGGGATGTCTCTTTGATGGTGGGAGGCTTTTCTTGCCCGTGACTACGTAAATGGGACATACGAAAAGGACTAAGTGCAATATTTGGCAGCCTTGCATGTACTGTATGGTTGTGCAGGGGTGTGTCTTGCTTTAAAACTTTATGCATGTTTCGCTGTGCAAACTACGGTTTGGCAAGTGAAGGCTCACTCGGGTCACATTATGGTTGGTTTATGTATAGCCACCGGGGATGGATATGATAGCAATTTTGCGACATCTCTGATATGACCTGTAGGGCTGTCTTGCTGTGACAATTTAGAGAAACAACTGCGGAGGATATCACAAGTAGGGTACTTTCAATTCGCTGTTCCCTTTGACATTGTACTATATTTGGTTTTGAGGCACTGTTTTATACTCTTTGTACTGTTGTATGTTAATAAAGATTTTTGCTTTTAAATATCACACACTTCGTGACTGGGTTTAATAAACCGTTTGTCAGTATGTGTATATTTGTTAATGTGGTGAATGACTATTCTACCTGCAAACGTCTGGTTTGTAATGCAATATCTTCATAGGTGTACTGAGGCCCATTTCCAACAGCCATCACTCCAGTGTTCATATGGTACTTTGTGTTTGCTAACTGTGTAAGAAGGCTAATGGATGGTTAGAATACCCTTGAAAATCCTTGTGTAAGTATGTTAGCACAGCTAAAAACAGTTTGGTTGATTAGAGAACCTATAAACCTGACCTTCCTTTGAGCTAGTTGAGAATATGGAGCATTACATTTGTTGGTTCCATTAAACTCTCAAAATGTCCAGAAAAAAAGAACTTTTATGTGATACTCCACAGTCTTGTTCTTAGAAATGAAGGGTATTCCATGTGCGAAATTGCCCAGAAACTGAAGATTTCCTACAACGGTGTGTTATAATCCCTTCAGAGGAGAGCGCAAACAGTATCTAACCAGAGTAAAAAGAGAAGTGGGAGGCCTCGCTGCACAACTTAGCAACAAGACAAGTACATTAGAGTCTGTAGTTTGAGAAATCGACACCTCACAGGTCCTCAACTGGCAGCTTCATTAAATAGTACACACAAAACACCAGTGTCAACGTCTACAGTGAAGAGACGATTCCGGGATGCTGGCCTTCAGGGCAGAGTGGCAAAGAAAAAGCCATATCTGAGACTGGCTAATTAAAGAAAAAGATTAATATAGACAAAAGAATACAGACATTGAAAAGAGGAAGATTGGAAAAAAGTGTTATGGACAGACGAATCCAAGTTTGAGGTGTTTGGCTCACACATAAGAACATTTGTGAGACGCAGAACAACTGAAAAGATGCTGGAAGAGTGCCTGACGCCATCTGTCAAGCATGGTGGAGGTAATGTGATGGTCTGGGGTTGCTTTGGTGCTGGTAAAGTGCGAGATTTGTACAAGGTAAAAGGGATTTTGAATAAGGAAGGCTATCACTCCATTTTGCAACGCCATGCCATACTCTGTGGACAGCGCTTGATTGGAGCCAATTTCATCCAACAACAGGACAATGACCCAAAGCACACCTCCAAATTAGGCAAGAACTATTTAGGGAAGAAGCAGGCTGCTGGTATTCTATCTGAAATGGAGTGGCCAGCGCAGTCACCAGATCTCAACCCCATTGAGCTGTTGTGGGAGCTGCTTGACCGTATGGTATGCAAAAAGTGCCGATCAAGCCAAACCAACTTGTGGGAGGGGCTTCTGGAAGCATGGGGTGAAACGTCTCCTGATTACCTCAGCAAATTAACTGCTAGAATGCCAAAGGTCTGCAATGCTGTAACTTTTTTTTAACCTTGTCAATGTCTTGACTAGATTTTCAATTCATTTGGCAATTCATTTGATTAATAAAAGTATGAGTTTTCATGGAAGACACAAAATTGTCTGGGAAACCTTAAACTTTTGAACTCTAGCGTATATACATCTATTCTATGTGTATATATCTATTCTATCTATTCTATTCTAACCCTGTCAGTGTGATTATACTGTATGCTGCAGATCATTTGCCGGCACTTAATCTATCTATCATATAGCAATGGCACTGCATTCTGATGTAAATCAGATGCTAGGTGTGAAAAATCAGATTGTACGCGCATAAGAAAAGCCATTACAATCGCATGACACTAGCATTACACTCATCCGCCTCTCGTGCATCAAAATCGGACCGATTTTAAAATCGCTAGTGTGACTCCAGCCTTTCCCTGGTGTGACTGTGAAAATATTCATAGCAGAACCCTTTTCTCTCACAACTATCTTGCTACCACAATCACTTTTGACCTCAGCATTTAGAGGGTAAAACAGCAAGAATCAGTGCTTAGCTCTCATTTAAGCCAAACACCTTCAAATGATTACTCCAGGCACACCTCCTTTGCCGCATGATTAAATGGACATACAGTCATTTGTGGGAACTTCCCTAATAGGAAATACCAATTTGTCCAATTGGAAAGGAATTAACCTAATATTGTGGAAACCTAAAATCCTAAACTAAGATTCTCATCATGGGTAACTTATGTTCCCATGTAAACTGACTTTAAAACATTGGTTAAAGATGACTTTAAAGCATTGACTAAAGCGTTTACACATAACATTTAAAAATTGCAGCATGATACAGTACTTTTAGTATTTTTATGGATATTGTATTACGTTTTCTCTCATTGTTTTTTTCATCTGTTAAAAATCATATGAATGACATTTTTATTGCAATTAATTATTACATGACTAGTAATGTTAAAAATGTATGATGCAAAGAATATGATTTAGTGCTAAACATAAATGTAATCAACTCTTACAATTAAAACATAATTTAACACAATTACACTGAGAAAGTGACAATAACTCAATAGTAATCTACTTATTATACACGTATAAAGCAGGAGATTGATTTCATTATGGTGATCCATCCTTCGCTAACACTCAGCAAGTGGAAGCTTTTCCATCTATGTTGACACCTCAATGATTGCATTCTATCTTTACAGGACCGTATGGCTGAACTATATGGTGACCTCTGTAGATAAACACTTATGCAAGGTTTTTACAGTTCACCTTGCAGAAACGTGTTCAAAATGCTACCAGTGAATAAAGTCTAATACTATTATGAAAAATTCATAAGCAGCTTTCATCAGATCTGTCACCAGGATTTCATAATGAAAACTGCAAACTTCATTAACCTGATAAAGAATGAGAGTGGTAAATTTATGGCGCTATATCCAAGGTGCTTTAATGGCGTCATTTTAAGTTTATCTCATGGGATTAAAGCTCTGCAAGATGCACTCTGCCAACACAGGTTCCTTGGTGTCATATGCGTCTGTCTTGTCTTTTTTTATATAATTTTACAAATTATTAAAATATTTATATGTCTATATTTTTATATACATTGAATTTATCAGATCAAATAGAATATCTATTATTGTGTTCTGGGCTTCCTCCAGACCAAAGAACATAATAGACTAGGGTAAAATTAAAATACCACTCAAATCACTGCTCAAGTATCACATAAGCCTCAATCTAGTCCTCCAAGCAGCTCCTTCATACTTCTAAAATGTTCCACTGCACAGGGGATCCTCTTCCTCTATCTTCATTCTGCTGCATAGCTTCCAACGCTGACTAGGACGCTGGCATCACAACGTCATGATGTTCGTCACTCGACTTCTAGTCAGCATATTAGGGGACAGAGATCAGGATGTCACAACATATAAAGTAGCATCAAAGTCTTAGGCTAAGTTCACATTACGCTAGGGCAGTCCGTCTAACGGACACGTTTTTAAGTAGGCAAAACGCAATGTAACAGACATTGTAACACTTCCATAGACTTGCATTAGTATGACGCATCGTAACGCATGTCAAAGTTGGCATGCGCTTGCAACATTCTGTTTTTTGTAACGCACCTTACAACACGGCCTGCAGCGTTTTCGGGTCCGGTCAAGCTAACGCATGGGTAACAGAAGCGTTAATTCTGCCATTAAAGTCTATTGCAAACGGAGCCAGACGCAAATCAAGCAAAATGTCCAAATGAAACCATGCGTTGGAGAGGCGTTTCCATGTGGTCATGTGGCACGAAATAAGATTTCAGCCATTTTGGAGCATATACTCTGCAAACACACTCTGAAAACATCAGCAACACAGTGTGTGTATCTTGTGAGGGACCAGAGGCAATGTAAGTAGAATTCTATATATTCTATTCTTCTATATACATCCTTTGAGTGTGTAGTGGCCGTCGGATGTATGTGTACTAAATGTATTGATTTGTTTGTGCACAGATGTCGGATAGTGAGGGATTGAGCAGCAGCAGCGTGTCTGCAGGCTTCTCGTCACAATCACTAGGCTTGCAATGTAAAAAGCCACAATAAATGTTGTGTGTCACTCGAGTGTATTGAGGTAATCATGTGTAATCATGTTTTTATTGCAAATAGCAATCTTCTGATCCTGAATCTGCCAGGCCACTCCCCCAAAAAGGATCCAAAGTGTCCAAGAAGGTACATGCCACAAATGATGTTTTTTTTTTACACATAAATTGATACACGAATTGTAATTTTTTTTACGACATTGTAGGTTGTTGAAAAAGGAAAAAAAAGAAGCCTCGACGTCTGTCTTCACCTCAACTAGAAGTGGTAAATATCACGCAAAATATACCTTTAGAATAAAACAAAACTAAGTTTGTTATTATTTTTAATAATAAATTATTAAACATACAAAACAAACATAACACAAGAAACATATATATAACAACGTTTAAAACCCTTGTTTGTTTAAAAAACTACATACATGTCATAACATAAACCAAACAAACAGTACAAGGACACCCAACAAAAATAAACGAATAAACATTGCAATATAATTTATAAAAAGCTTAAAATGTTACAAATTTTAAAAAATTATGATTATGATACGTGTCTTTAAAATAATGTAGTTTCGGGGATGAGATAAATGTATACAACCAAAAAAGAACATATACATTTTAATATAACTTTTTGTGTTTACATAGTCCAAGCAGTCCGTCAAAAAAAGAAGGAACATGGTTGACGAAGAGCCCTTGGACATAGAAAATGAGACACTAATAACAATAGTGGAAGCGAATCCGTCCATATCGGATCAAAGCGACAGCTCCCACCATTATGTTATTAAAAACCGGAAGTTGTGGGAAAAAATAATATGCCAGTTAGACCCACGCATCCTCTAAGAAAAAAATTGGTAATTATTGCTCTTCTTAAATTGCTAAAATGTAAAGATTGTAAGCTCTCAAATAATTTTTTTGCTTTTTCTTTGAAGCCGATGCTGTCCATACCCGGTGGAGATCCATTAGAGATCAATTTGTACGGGACTTCCGCAGCAGCCAAAACACTCCAGTGGATCTGGTGGCAAATGAATCACCCCCTTATGTTCACTATAAGCAATTGATGTTTCTACAGAAACCGTTGTCCCAGTGGACCAAGTCTTAAATAAAATCTCTGAAAGGATATTTTTCTGTTTTTGGATAGAATGATATGCAGTACCGCTGCGCCTCGAGAGGCAGAGGAACTGGAGCCATCTCGACAGGAAACAAGCCAGCAGACGGGCACTGACGATGTCTGTCCTGAGCGAGCCACGATCAATGGAGAGTAGCACTGTGGCTCCTGTTGTCAGTGCCCGTTTGCAAGCACAGCGTGGACACAAGTGATCTTCCGCCATGGATGAAGTCGATGCCATAATTGTCGATGGACTCCAACGGTTAGAGGGTCTGTGTCGCAGTGAACACAGAGATCTAAGGCAGTAAATTACGGAATTTAGGGACACTTTCAAAGTGTTCCCAATTTTTCGAACTTACTGACCTTCATTTCTTAAAGTAATGATGGCCACTCGTTTTTCTTTACTTAGCTGCTTTTTCTTGCCATAAAACAAATTCTAACAGTCTATTCAGTAGGACTATCAGCTGTGTATCCACCAGACTTCTGCACAACACAACTGATGGTCCCAACCCCATTTATAGGGCAAGAAATCCCACTTATTAAACCTGACAGGGCACACCTGTGACGTGAAAACCATTCCCGGTGACTATCTCTTGAAGCTCATCAAGAGAATGCCAAGAGTGTGCAAAGCAGTCATCAAAGCAAAAGGTGGCTACTTTGAAGAACCTAGAATATAAGACATAATTTCAGTTGTTTCACACTTTTTTGTTAAGTATATAATTCCACATGTGCTAATTCATAGTTTTGATGCCTTCCGTGTGAATGTACAATTTTCATAGTCATGAAAATACAGAAAAATCTTTAAATGAGAAGGTGTGTCCAAACTTTTGGTCTGTACTGTATATATTTACTGTACATAAAGAAATGTATTTATTGGAACAATATATATATTTTTTTACACAAGTTAAGATTTTTTTTCGTTTACTTTTTTACTTTGTCCCAGGGTGGTACATCACTTTATAGTGTCAGATCGCTGATCTGACACTTTGCAAAGCACTTTGTCAGATTAGCAATCTGACAGGCAGTGCAGGAGGCTTGCCGGTACAAGCCACCTCCTTGCAGGACCCAGAAGGACCCCATGGCCATTTTTGATCTGGGGCCTGCAGGGAGGATGGAGGAGACGCTCAGAACAATTCGATCACAACACGTTGTTCTGATGGTCTCAAGGAAGCATGCAGGGAGCCCCCTCTCTGCGCGATGCTTCCCTATGCAGCTGGAGTGCTGTGATCATGTTTGATCGCAGTGGTCCTGGGGTTAATGTGCCAGGAGCGGTCCGTGACCACTCCTGGCATATAGTGCCGGATGTCGGCTGTGATAATCAGCTGACACCCGGCCGCGAGCGTGGCTGACTGCATATGATGTACATCCAGCTGCTGGAGGGCCGCTTGGCGTCTCTTGAGCATGCAACCTCGGCGGTTCAGGCTGCTAGCATGGCTGCAGCAGCTTTACCCACTGCCACCACTGTTCCGACTCTCTCTCACCTCCCTTTGCCTGGGAAATACTCTGGGGACAGTAAGTCCTGTAGGGGTTTCGTGAGCCAGTGTGGTATACACCTCGAGCTCCTGGCTGCACTTTTTCCCACAGAGCGGGCAAAGGTGGGATTCATAATATCTCTCTTGTCGGACAGGGCGTTGGATGTTGTGAATTCTGTGGCAGAGCTCCCTCCTGTGGTCACAAGTGGTACTTCGGCTGATTCTCTCTGTGAGCTTCTGTTGGTGGAGGGAAGTGGTACTGCGGCTTCTGAGTTTCCTCCCTCAGGTGATCTGGTGAGGTCGTTAGGTGCTTCTCTACTTAACTCCACCTAATGCTTTGATCCTGGCTTCCTGTCTATGTTCCAGTGTTGGACTTGCTTTCCCCTGGATCATTCCTGTGGCCTGCTGCTCTGCATAGCTAAGTTCTTCTTTGCTATTTGTTTGCTATTTTTTCTGTCCAGCTTGTCTAATTTTTTGCTGGAAGCTCTGGGACGCAAAGGGTGTACCTCCGTGCCGTTAGTTCGGTACGGAGGGTCTTTTTGCCCCCTTTGCGTGGTTTTCTTTAGGGTTTTGTGTAGACCGCAAAGCTGCCTTTTCTATCCTCGCTCTGTTAAGAAAGTCGGGCCTCACTTTGCTGAATCTATTTCATCTCTACGTTTGTCTTTTCATCTTAACTCACAGTCATTATATGTGGGGGGCTGCCTTTTCCTTTGGGGTATTTCTCTGAGGCAAGGTAGGCTTATTTTCTATCTTCAGGCTAGTTAGTTTCTCAGGCTGTGCCGAGTTGCATAGGCAGAGTTAGGCGCAATCCACGGCTGCCTCTAGTGTTGTTTGGAGAGGATTAGGGATTGCGGTCTGCAGAGTTCCCACGTCTCAGAGCTCGTTCTATGATTTTGGGTTATTGTCAGATCACTGTATGTGCTCTGACCGCTATGTCCATTGTGGTACTGAATTGCCTTTCACAACAGTACAGGAAGCCCAAAGTACTAATGATTCTCAATAGAGGGAAAAAAGAAGTTCTGAGACCATTTTTTTTTCTTTGCACTGTTTTGCCTTTTTTTTCCCCTAGACATTTGAGTGGTTCAGTACACAGGTGTAGCGATGGACATTAGAAGTCTGTCTTCATCTGTGGATCAGCTCTCGGCAAGAGTACAAAAGATTCAAGACACTATTGATCAGAAATCTATGTTAGAACCAAGAATTCCTATTCCTGATTTGTTTTTTGGAGATAGAACTAAGTTTCTGAGTTTCAAAAATAATTGTAAATTATTTCTGGCCTTGAAACCTCGCTCCTCTGGTGATCCAGTTCAACAGGTTTTGATTGTTATTTCTTTTTTGCGCGGCGACCCTCAGGACTGGGCATTTTCTCTTGCGCTAGGAGATCCTGCATTGAGTAATATCGATGCGTTTTTCCTGGCGCTCGGATTGCTGTACGATGAACCTAATTCAGTGGATCAGGCAGAGAAAAATTTGCTGGCTCTTTGTCAGGGTCAGGATGAGATAGAGGTATATTGTCAGAAATTTAGAAAGTGGTCCGTGCTCACTCAATGGAATGAATCTGCGCTGGCAGCTATGTTCGGAAAGGGTCTCTATGAAGCCCTTAAGGATGTCATGGTGGGATTTCCTATGCCTGCTGGTTTGAATGAGTCTATGTCTTTGGCCATTCAGATCGGTCGACGCTTGCGTGAGCGTAAAACTGTGCACCATTTGGCGGTATTACCTGAGCTTAAACCTGAGCCTATGCAGTGCGATAGGACTTTGACCAGAGTTGAACGGCAAGAACACAGACGTCTGAATGGGCTGTGTTTCTACTGTGGTGATTCCACTCATGCTATCTCTGATTGTCCTAAGCGCACTAAGCGGTTCACTAGGTCTGCCACCATTGGTACGGTACAGTCAAAATTTCTTCTGTCTGTTACCTTGATCTGCTCTTTGTCATCGTATTCTGTCATGGCATTTGTGGATTCAGGCGCTGCCCTGAATTTGATGGACTTGGAGTATGCTAAGCGTTGTGGGTTTCTCTTAGAGCCCTTGCAGTGTCCTATTCCATTGAGAGGAATTGATGCCACGCCTTTGGCCAAGAATAAGCCTCAATACTGGACCCAGCTGACCATGTGCATGGCTCCTGCACATCAGGAGGTTATTCGCTTTCTGGTGTTGCATAATCTGCATGATGTGGTCGTGTTGGGGTTGCCATGGCTACAAGCCCATAATCCAGTATTAGATTGGAAATCCATGTCGGTGTCCAGCTGGGGTTGTCAGGGGGTACATGGTGATGTTCCATTTCTGTCAATTTCGTCATCCACCCCTTCTGAGGTTCCAGAGTTCTTGTCTGATTACCGGGATGTATTTGATGAGCCCAAGTCCGATGCCCTACCTCCGCATAGGGATTGTGATTGCTATCAATTTGATTCCTGGTAGTAAATTCCCAAAAGGTCGACTGTTTAATTTATCCGTGCCTGAGCACGCCGCTATGCGCAGTTATGTGAAGGAATCCCTGGAGAAGGGGCATATTCGCCCGTCATCGTCACCATTAGGAGCAGGGTTCTTTTTTGTAGCCAAGAAGGATGGTTCGCTGAGACCTTGAATAGATTACCGCCTTCTAAATAAGATCACGGTTAAATTTCAGTACCCCTTGCCATTGTTATCTGATTTGTTTGCTCGGATTAAGGGGGCTAGTTGGTTCACCAAGATAGATCTTCGTGGTGCGTATAATCTGGTGCGAATCAGGCGAGGAGATGAATGGAAAACTGCATTTAACACGCCCGAGGGTCATTTTGAGTATCTAGTGATGCCATTCGGACTTGCCAATGCTCCATCAGTGTTTCAGTCCTTTATGCATGACATCTTCCGAGAGTACCTGGATAAATTCCTGATTGTGTACTTGGATGACATTTTGATCTTCTCGGATGATTGGGAGTCTCATGTGAAGCAGGTCAGAACAGTTTTTCAGGTCCTGCGTGCTAATTCTTTGTTTGTGAAGGGATCAAAGTGTCTCTTTGGTGTGCAGAAGGTTTCATTTTTGGGGTTCATCTTTTCCCCTTCTACTATCGAGATGGATCCTGTTAAGGTCCAAGCCATCCATGATTGGACTCAGCCGACATCTCTGAAAAGTCTGCAAAAGTTCCTGGGCTTTGCTAATTTTTATCGTCGCTTCATCTGCAGTTTTTCTAGTATTGCCAAACCATTGACCGATTTGACCAAGAAGGGTGCTGATTTGGTCAATTGGTCTTCTGCTGCTGTGGAGGCTTTTCAAGAGTTGAAGCGTCGTTTTTATTCTGCCCCTGTATTGTGTCAACCAGATGTTTCTCTTCCGTTCCAGGTCGAGGTTGATGCTTCTGAGATTGGAGCAGGGGCTGTTTTGTCGCAGAGAGGTTCTGATTGCTCAGTGATGAAACCATGCGCTTTTTTTTCCAGGAAGTTTTCGCCTGCTGAGCGAAATTATGATGTGGGCAACTGCGAGTTGCTGGCCATGAAGTGGGCATTCGAGGAGTGGCGTCATTGGCTTGAAGAAGCTAAGCATCGCGTGGTGGTATTGACTGATCATAAGAACTTGACTTATCTTGAGTCTGCTAAGCGGTTGAATCCTAGACAGGCTCGTTGGTCGCTGTTTTTTGCCCGTTTTGACTTTGTGATTTCGTACCTTCCGGGCTCTAAAAATGTGAAGGCGGATGCTCTGTCTAGGAGTTTTGTGCCCGACTCTCCGGGTTTGTCTGAGCCGGCGGGTATCCTCAAGGAAGGAGTAATTGTGTCTGCCATCTCCCCTGATTTGCGGCGGGTGCTGCAAAAATTTCAGGCTAATAAACCTGATCGTTGTCCAGCGGAGAGACTGTTTGTCCCTGATAAGTGGACCAATAAACTTATCTCTGAGGTTCATTGTTCGGTGTTGGCTGGTCATCCTGGAATCTTTGGTACCAGAGAGTAGTGGCTAGATCCTTTTGGTGGCCGTCTCTGTCGCGGGATGTGCGTACTTTTGTGCAGTCCTGTGGGATTTGTGCTCGGGCTAAGCCCTGCTGTTCTCGTGCCAGTGGGTTGCTTTTGCCCTTGCCGGTCCCGAAGAGGCCTTGGACACATATCTCTATGGATTTTATTTCTGATCTTCCCGTTTCTCAAAAGATGTCAGTCATTTGGGTGGTCTGTGATCGCTTTTCTAAGATGGTCCATTTGGTACCCTTGTCTAAATTGCCTTCCTCCTCTGATTTGGTGCCATTGTTCTTCCAGCATGTGGTTCGTTTACATGGCATTCCAGAGAATATCGTTTCTTACAGAGGTTCCCAGTTTGTTTCAAGGTTTTGGCGAGCCTTTTGTGGTAGGATGGGCATTGACTTGTCTTTTTCCTCGGCTTTCCATCCTCAGACTAATGGCCAGACCGAACGAACCAATCAGACCTTGGAAACATATCTGAGATGCTTTGTTTCTGCCGATCAGGATGACTGGGTGTCCTTTTTGCCTTTGGCTGAGTTCGCCCTTAATAATCGGGCCAGCTCGGCTACCTTGGTTTCGCCATTTTTCTGCAATTCTGGGTTCCATCCTCGTTTCTCTTCAGGACAGGTTGAGTCTTCAGACTGTCCTGGTGTGGATACTGTGGTGGACAGGTTGCAGCAGATTTGGACTCATGTAGTGGACAATTTGACCTTGTCCCAGGAGAAGGCTCAACGTTTCGCTAATCGCAGACGCCGTGTGGGTCCCCGACTTCGTGTTGGGGATCTGGTTTGGTTATCTTCTCATCATATTCCTATGAAGGTTTCCTCTCCTAAGTTTAAACCTCGTTTCATTGGTCCGTATAGGATTTCTGAGGTTCTTAATCCTGTGTCTTTTCGTCTGACCCTTCCAGATTCTTTTTCCATACATAACGTATTCCATAGGTCATTGTTGCGTAGATACGTGGCACCTATGGTTCCATCTGTTGATCCTCCTGAACCGGTTTTGGTGGAGGGGGAATTGGAGTATATTGTGGAGAAGATTTTGGATTCTCGTGTTTCTAGACGGAAACTCCAGTATCTGGTTAAATGGAAGGGTTATGCTCAGGAAGATAATTCCTGGGTTTTTGACTCTGATGTCCATGCTCCCGATCTTGTTCGTGCCTTTCATGTAGCTCATCCTGGTCGGCCTGGGGGCTCTGGTGAGGGTTCGGTGACCCCTCCTCAAGGGGGGGTACTGTTGTGAATTCTGTGGCAGAGCTCCCTCCTGTGGTCACAAGTGGTACTTCGGCTGATTCTCTCTGTGAGCTTCTGTTGGTGGAGGGAAGTGGTACTGCGGCTTCTGAGTTTCCTCCCTCAGGTGATCTGGTGAGGTCGTTAGGTGCTTCTCTACTTAACTCCACCTAATGCTTTGATCCTGGCTTCCTGTCTATGTTCCAGTGTTGGACTTGCTTTCCCCTGGATCATTCCTGTGGCCTGCTGCTCTGCATAGCTAAGTTCTTCTTTGCTATTTGTTTGCTATTTTTTCTGTCCAGCTTGTCTAATTTTTTGCTGGAAGATCTGGGACGCAAAGGGTGTACCTCCGTGCTGTTAGTTCGGTACGGAGGGTCTTTTTGCCCCCTTTGCGTGGTTTTCTGTAGGGTTTTGTGTAGACCGCAAAGCTGCCTTTTCTATCCTTGCTCTGTTAAGAAAGTCGGGCCTCACTTTGCTGAATCTATTTCATCTCTACGTTTGTCTTTTCATCTTAACTCACAGTCATTATATGTGGGGGGCTGCCTTTTCCTTTGGGGTATTTCTCTGAGGCAAGGTAGGCTTATTTTCTATCTTCAGGCTAGTTAGTTTCTCAGGCTGTGCCGAGTTGCATAGGCAGAGTTAGGCGCAATCCACGGCTGCCTCTAGTGTTGTTTGGAGAGGATTAGGGATTGCGGTCTGCAGAGTTCCCACGTCTCAGAGCTCGTTCTATGATTTTGGGTTATTGTCAGATCACTGTATGTGCTCTGACCGCTATGTCCATTGTGGTACTGAATTGCCTTTCACAACAGTTGGAGTGGGCTACGCCGCTGTGTGAGCGCAACGATCATGTGGTGCGGAGTGTTCCTCGGTTTCTGGACACTCTGAAACAGGTCTTTGTAGGACCTCAAGTCACCCATGATACAGCGCTCCAACTGCTGGCTTTGACTCAGGGTTAAACCATGGTCAGCCATTTTGCTGTTCACTTACGGACATTAGCGTCTGAGTTGGAATGGCCAGACAAAACCCTCATTCCCGTATTTTGGAGGGGGCTGGCTGACCATGTGAAGGACGCTTTGGCCACTAGGGAGATTCCCGCCACACTGGAGGAGCTCATAGCTGTATCAACTCGCATAGACCTTCGTTTTCACGAGCGAGGGTTGGAGCGAGCCCAGTGTAGGCAGAGGTTTCGGCTGGTTCCCACCTTCGCCAAACCTTTGGAATCCCCAGTCCAGGCGTCTGAGTCACATATTGTTTGTCATGTTTGCCGGCAGTCAGGACATCTTGCCTCCAAGTGTCATCAGCGGTTGGGGAAACGTCAGCGCCTAGTGGCAGTAGGAGGAGAAACACTAGACACGGTGATGTTTGCCTCAAAGTTGTCCTTCAAGAGGACAATTACCATAGGCCCATCCACTCTTATGGTAGAGCTATGCGTGGATTCTGGGGCGGAGGGTAATTTTATGTCATCCGCTTTCACCCAGCATCACGCAATACCCCTGGTGATGCTCACCAAGCCAGTAACCGTTTGAGTGGTAAATGGGTCGACACTACCCTCACAGATTACCCACCAAACCATTCCTATCATGCTTTCTGTGGCTCCATCACATCAGGAGATTATCTCCCTATTAGTCATTCCTGAGGGAATTGATGAGGTCCTGTTGGGGATACCATGGCTTCTCCTCATATAGAGTGGTCCTCAGGGAGAATTTTGGGATGGAGTAAATCCTGCGAGGGTAGATGTCAGAGGGAGTGCGTTCAGGTTGCTACAACACAGGTACCCGCAGATCTTTCCTCTCTCCCCAAGCACTATTGGCCCTATGCAGACGTGTTCTCCAAAAGGGCTGCGGAGACTCTTCCGCCTCACCGCCCCTATGACTGTCCTATTGACCTATTAATATATATATATATGTCAGTGAGACACACACACACACATATATATATATATATATATATATATATACTATATATATATTAATATATCATACAGCGCTAGATGGCTTAAAAGCCGGTAATTCAATCTCCTTCTCAAACCCGACATGATATGAGACATGGTTTACATACAGTAAACATCTCATATCCCTTTTTTATGCATATTTCACACTACTAATGTTATGTGCAAAATTTGGGCGCTCTAGCTATTAAAATAAAGGGTTAAATCGCAGAAAAAGTTGCTATGATGCGCCCTCTGCTGGATGTCCTCATATGAACTCGAGCCTGGGAACTTTTCAGAATATTTTCCCAGGCTCGAGTTCATATGAGGCGCATCACCGCAACTCGAGGTAACTACAGGTCATTCACCTACATTCCATTCATTCGCCGGGTTTTTACAGGCAGGGGCGGCTGCATTAGCAGGCTTCTGCTTGTAAAATTAGTTAACCCTTTCAGATGGATTTACAACGTGGGACAAAACTGATCGTCAGAAGGTATGGAATATTGTTGTTTGTTTTTTTACATTTGTTCCAGGTGACAAGGGTCTTCAGGTGGATTACCAGTATAATAAAATATTACAACAACCTGTGTATTTATTTCATTAAAATACTTTGTAATAATGTGTGTGTGTTTTTTTTAACCATTTCATACTATTGGATTAATAACGGATAGGTGTCATAATTGACGCCTCTCCATTATTTATCTGGCTTAATGTCACCTTACAATAGCAAGGTGACATTAACCCTTCATTACTAGTGTTGAGCGATACCTTCCGATATCGGAAAGTATCGGTATCGGATAGGATCGGCCGATATTCAAAAAATATCGGATATCGCCGATACCGATACCCGATCCCAATGCAAGTCAATGGGACCAAAATATCGGAATTAAAATAAACCCTTTCTTGCCTTGTAGGTTCATTCTACATGAAGGAAAACAACTAAGAATAATGTAGGATGTATTGTGGGAGGTGACGGAGACATTAAAGGCAATGAGGTTTAGCCCAATCAAATAGAATAGCATGTTTTTTGTTTTTTTTAAGACGTTTGGAGTGAAAAAGATATTGAGTATGTAAATTTTTTTTTATTTTGTCAGATATTGATGTTTCACTATTCCACGCCCTTCCCCTTCTTTTTTTTTCTTTTTTTTTTTTTTACTTTTCCCACACTTTCATCTTCATCATCATCAGCATCTTTGACATCAACTTCTTCTTCACCTTATTCATCTTCTTCTTCATCTTCTACCTATTTTTTTTTTTATTACATTCTTCATATTCATTTTATTCAACTATTATTATTCTTCCTATTCTACATATTCTTTTTATTCCACTGTTATTATTCTTCCTATTCTACTTCTTCATCATATTCTCATTTGTGACAGGCATTCCCGTAGTTGTTATCTATAAAAGTTGGAAGATTACACCTTCCGTTCTGCCAGTCACAAAAGTTACATTTGTCCGCGTTCAGTTTGGCCTGCAGCATCAGGCTTTATCCAGGGGCACCACGAGGAGGAACGGACTCACCCCCATACACTGCTTTGTCTTCTTCTGCATATCATTTAGATAATATCTTTTGCTCTGATATTAAGTCTTATGCTTAATGTTCTTCTGCTCTTTGTTCTGCAGCCTCTTGTTCTTCTGCTTCTCGGTCTTCCATGTCGTCGTCTCCAGGGTCGTCGTCTCCAGTGTCGTCATCTCCGCCGTCGTCGTCTCAGCCGTCGTCGTCTCCGCCGTCATCGTCGTCGTCATCGGGGTGGTCTTCCGGGTCGTCGTCGTCGTCATCGGGGTGGTCTTCCGGGTCGTCGACTTTAGGGTCTTCAACTTGGAAATGTAGCAGAAGGTACAAGAAGGCTGAGAAAATGCCAAGAACCAGCTGATGGAACTGGAACTCGGATGGCTACCCGAAGGTTCAAGAGCCTATGGAACTACCGAGGACCAGCTGACGTTACTGGAACCCGGTTACTAAGCAGGAGGTACCCGTGCTAAAAAGCACTACCAAGGACCGCCTGACGTTGGCGGAACTCGGATACCCAGAAGGAGGCACCTAAGCCAAAGGCTCTGCCCGGAACCAGCTGACGGTACTGGAACCAGGATGGGGAGCAGAAGGTACAAGAGAAAAAGACACTGCCGAGAACCAGCTGACGGTACTGGAACCCGGATGGGTAGCCGAAGGTCCAAGAGCCAATGGAACTACCGAGGACCAGCTGACGTTACTGGAACCCGGTTACTAAGCAGGAGGTACCCGTGCCCGAAAGCACTACCAAGGACCACCTGACGTTGGTGGAACTTGGATACCCAGAAGGAGGCACCTAAGCCAAAGGCTCTGCCCGGAACCAGCTGACGGTACTGGAACCAGGATGGGGAGCAGAAGGTACAAGAGCAAAAGACACTGCCGAGAACCAGCTGACGGTGCTGGAACCAGGTGGTGGACCTGAAGGTCCACAGGAGAGGAGAGAACAGCTAGGCCGTGAGGCAGCCGCAGTTACCGAACCCCAACAGTCCTACAGGGGGAGCTGGGCCTACTGGCACTACAGAACCAGCCTTGACTACCAGTTCACGCAGCCCACATAGGAAGCTCCTAAACTGGAGGCACCCTGGAGTTGGCTAACCCGACCGCACCACGACGGGGCAAGCATAGGCGTCTCAGTGAGCTTGACACAACCCGGAAACAGCTGGCGGTGCTGAAACCAGGCTTGGCACGAGGGAGTACCTGTGTCAAGAACACTGCCGAGAACCAGCTGGCGGTGCTGGAACCCAGATGCGTTGCCCCAGTGTGCAAGAGCCAATGGCACGACCGAGGACCAGCTGACGGTGCTGGAACACGGTTACTAAGCTGTAGGTGCCCGCGCTTAAAAGCACTACCAAGGACCGCCTGACGTTGGCGGAACTCGGATACCCAGGAGGAGGCACCTAAGCCAAAGGCTCGGCCCGGAACCAGCTGACGGTGCTGGAACCAGGTGGTGGACCCCAAGGCCCACAGGAGAGGAGAGAACAGATAGGCCGCGAGGCAGCCGCAGTTACCGAACCCCAACAGTCCTACAGGGGGAGCTGGGCCTACTGGCACTACAGAACCAGCCTTGACTACCAGTTCACGCAGCCCACATAGGAAGCTCCTAAACTGGAGGCACCCTGGAGTTGGCTAACCCGACTGCAACACGACGGGGCAAACATAGGCGTCTCAGCGAGTTTGACACACCCCGGAAACAGCTGATGGTGCTGTAACCAGGTTTGGCACGAGGGAGTACCTGTGACAAAAACACTGCCGAGAACCAGCTGGCGGTGCTGGAACCCAGATGCGTTGCCCCAGTGTGCAAGAGCCAATGGCACGACCGAGGACCAGCTGACGGTGCTGGAACCCGGTTACTAAGCTATAGGTGCCCGCGCTTAAAAGCACTACCAAGGACCGCCTGACGTTGGCGGAACTCGGATACCCAGGAGGAGGCACCTAAGCCAAAGGCTCGGCCCGGAACCAGCTGACGGTGCTGGAACCAGGTGGTGGACCCCAAGGCCCACAGGAGAGGAGAGAACAGCTAGGCCGCGAGGCAGCCGCAGTTACCGAACCCCAACAGTCCTACAGGGGGAGCTGGGCCTACTGGCACTACAGAACCAGCCTTGACTACCAGTTCACGCAGCCCACATAAGAAGCTCCTAAACTGGAGGCACCCTGGAGTTGGCTAACCCGACCGCACCACGACGGGGCAAGCATAGGCGTCTCAGCGAGTTTGACACACCCCGGAAACAGCTGACGGTGCTGAAACCAGGTTTGGCACGAGGGAGTACCTGTGACAAGAACACTGCCGAGAACCAGCTGGCGGTGCTGGAACCCAGATGCGTTGCCCCAGTGTGCAAGAGCCAATGGCATGACCGAGGACCAGCTGGCGGTGCTGGAACCCGGTTACTAAGCTGTAGGTGCCCGCGCTTAAAAGCACTACCAAGGACCGCCTGATGTTGGCGGAACTCGGATACCCAGGAGGAGGCACCTAAGCCAAAGGCTCGGCCTGGAACCAGCTGACGGTGCTGGAACCAGGTGGTGGACCCCAAGGCCCACAGGAGAGGAGAGAACAGCTAGGCCACGAGGCAGCCGCAGTTACCGAACCCCAACAGTCCTACAGGGGGAGCTGGGCCTACTGGCACTACAGAACCAGCCTTGACTACCAGTTCACGCAGCCCACATAGGAAGCTCCTAAACTGGAGGCACCCTGGAGTTGGCTAACCCGACCGCACCACGACGGGGCAAGCATAGGCGTCTCAGTGAGCTTGACACAACCCAGAAACAGCTGACGGTGCTGAAACCAGGCTTGGCACGAGGGAGTACCTGTGACAAGAACACTGCCGAGAACCAGCTGGCGGTGCTGGAACCCAGATGCGTTGCCCCAGTGTGCAAGAGCCAATGGCACGACCGAGCACCAGCTGGCGGTGCTGGAACCCGGTTACTAAGCTGTAGGTGCCCGCGCTTAAAAGCACTACCAAGGACCGCCTGACGTTGGCGGAACTCGGATACCCAGGAGGAGGCACCTAAGCCAAAGGCTCGGCCTGGAACCAGCTGACGGTGCTGGAACCAGGTGGTGGACCCCAAGGCCCACAGGAGAGGAGAGAACAGCTAGGCCGCGAGGCAGCCGCAGTTACCGAACCCCAACAGTCCTACAGGGGGAGCTGGGCCTACTGGCACTACAGAACCAGCCTTGACTACCAGTTCACGCAGCCCACATAGGAAGCTCCTAAACTGGAGGCACCCTGGAGTTGGCTAACCCGACCGCACCACGACGGGGCAAGCATAGGCGTCTCAGTGAGCTTGACACAACCCGGAAACAGCTGACGGTGCTGAAACCAGGCTTGGCACGAGGGAGTACCTGTGACAAGAACACTGCCGAGAACCAGCTGGCGGTGCTGGAACCCAGATGCGTTGCCCCAGTGTGCAAGAGCCAATGGCACGACCGAGGACCAGCTGGCGGTGCTGGAACCCGGTTACTAAGCTGTAGGTGCCCGCGCTTAAAAGCACTACCAAGGACCGCCTGACGTTGGCGGAACTCGGATACCCAGGAGGAGGCACCTAAGCCAAAGGCTCGGCCTCGAACCAGCTGACGGTGCTGGAACCAGGTGGTGGACCCCAAGGCCCACAGGAGAGGAGAGAACAGCTAGGCCGCGAGGCAGCCGCAGTTACCGAACCCCAACAGTCCTACAGGGGGAGCTGGGCCTACTGGCACTACAGAACCAGCCTTGACTACCAGTTCACGCAGCCCACATAGGAAGCTCCTAAACTGGAGGCACCCTGGAGTTGGCTAACCCGACCGCACCACGACGGGGCAAGCATAGGCGTCTCAGCGAGCTTGACACAACCCGGAAACAGCTGACGGTGCTTAAAACAGGCTTGGCACGAGGGAGTACCTGTGACAAGAACACTGCCGAGAACCAGCTGGCGGTGCTGGAACCCAGATGCGTTGCCTATTAAAGATTGTCTTCCTAGAGCCCCAACTAGCGGTGTTGGAGCTAAGGGTAAGCAGGGGGAGCAGAGTGTAGGCCGAAGCCTGCACTGGAGGCAGCTTTGTGTCTGCGTTGCGTTTGCAGGACACTTTGCCGGCTACACAGTGGGGGAACAGCTGGCGTTGCTGAACCCCACTAACACAATGGCGTGTGTTTTTCTCTGTGCAGCTAGCACTTGCGGTCAAAAACTAGCGATGTTAGAGCCCGTGTTGAAGCAGGAGGAGGAGGAGAGGAGCAGAGTGTAGGCCGAAGCCTATTTGAACCAATTTCAAAGGAAACCTTTAACCCCCCCTCAGGTGTTACAAAGTACAAGAGACACACCTTGTGCAGTATTAATGCTGCACAAGTGAAAGGTTGCTCTATTAATTTGTCTACTTGCACACGCTGAATGAAAGACATACACAATTTAGCCCATTCTACAGTCAAACTGTAGTGGATGCGTGACTTGGCTTTTTAAGGAGACGCAGCACAGGTGTCCCAAATAACGCCTTGGTGCTTGGCGCAGCTTCCTGAGCGTTGTTATTTGCTGTACAGGAGTCTGCGCTCTTGTGTTATCCCTTGGCAATGCCCTGTTAGAGCTGCCCGTCTTATGACCTCATTTCATGTTGGCCGGTGCGGTTAACGATGGCCATAAATCCCAGACCCACAGTGCCTTTTCATAAAGTCACACTGCGGTGCTGTGAGTCGTGGCCTTGAGCAGTAAATATTTTGGCCGCTCACACACGTCCTTACACCTGCTTCAGACTGGGCGGCCTCTGCTGATCCCTTCTCGCATGCCGCGGCCATGCGGCTGCACAGTCTGAAGAAGGCGGAAGGAGATGAGTTAAGACAGGTGAAGATATGCACTGCTCGTGCCCATCAATCACACCCTCGCAGTCAAAATAAGACAACGAGGAGCATTGTTTCAGGCAGGGCGGACGCACAGGCGCAACAAGCCAACCAATGATGTCAGAAGACGGGAAGCGCTACCAAGGGGGGTGCTGCGTATCATTAGAAAGGAAAGTCACACCTCAGGGACAGTGGAATGGTCTGAATGAGACACATTTTGTACGTTTTGAGTTCCACGTGGGCAAGGACAAAAAGTCAGCCACCTTGTACAAATGCAGCAGTACTGCTGTACAAGGTGGCTGTTATACATAGAAACACCTGGGGGTGGGGGGCAGGCTCCCTTCAATTTCAGTTCATGTGCCTGCGTGGCGTTTGCAGGACACGTTGCCAGCTACACAGCAGGGGAACAGCTGGCGGTGCTGAACCCCACTAACACTTTGGCTGGTGTTTTTCTCTGTGCAGCTAGCATGTCCGGGCAGAAACTGGCGTTGTTTGAGCCCAGGGTCAGCAGGAGGAGGAGAGGAGCAAAGTGTAGGCCGAAGCCTGCACTGGTGGCAGCTTTTGGTCGGTTGTGCCAGCGTGGCTTGTGCTGGACACGTTGCCGACTACACAGCAGGGGAACAGCTGGCGGTGCTGAACCCCACTAACACATTGGCTGGTGTTTTTCTCTGTGCAGCTAGCATGTCCGGGCAGAAACTGGCGTTGTTTGAGCCCAGGGTCAGCAGGAGGAGGAGAGGAGCAAAGTGTAGGCCGAAGCCTGCACTGGTGGCAGCTTTTGTTCTGTTGTGCCAGCGTGGCTTGTGCTGGACACGTTGCCGACTACACAGCAGGGGAACAGCTGGCGTTGCTGAAGCCCACTAACACATTGACTGGTGTTTTTCTCTGTGCAGCTAGCAGTTCCGGGCAGAAACTGGCGTTGTTTGAGCCCAGGGTCAGCAGGAGGAGGAGAGGAGCAAAGTGTAGGCCGAAGCCTGCACTGGTGGCAGCTTTTGTTCTGTTGTGCCAGCATGGCTTGTGCTGGACACGTTGCCGACTACACAGCAGGGGAACAGCTGGCGTTGCTGAACCCCACTAACACATTGACTGGTGTTTTTCTCTGTGCAGCTAGCATTTCCGGGCAAAAACTAGCGGTGTTTGAGCCCAGGGTCAGCAGGAGGAGTAGAGGAGCAGAGTGTTGGCCAAAGCCTAGTTGAACCAATTTCAAAGGTTACCTTTAACCCCCCCCTCAGGTGTTGCAAGGTACAAGAGCCACACCTTGAACAGTATTAATGATGCACAAGTCAAAGGTTGCTCTATTTAATTTTGCTCCTTGCACACGCTGAATTAAACACGTACACTATTTAGCCCATTATACTGTCAAACAGTAGTGGAGGCGTGACTACTAGTCTTTTTAAGGAGACGCAGCACAGGTGTACAAATTTACACCTAGGTGCTGTGCGCAGATTCCTTACCGTTGTTATTTGCAGTACAGGAAACTGCGCTCTTGTGTTATCCCTTGGCAATACCCTGTTAGTGCAGGCCGTCTCATGACCTCATTTCATGTTGGCCGGTGCGGTTAACGATGGCCATAAATCCCAGACCCACAGTGGCTTTTCCTAAAGTCACACTGCGGTGCTGGGATTCGTGGCCTTGTGCAGTAAATATGTTCGCCGCTCACACATGTCCTTACACCTGCTTCAGACTGGGCGGCCTCAGCTGATCCCTTATCGCATGCCGCGGCCATGAGGCCGCACAGTCAGAAGAAGGCGGAAGGAGGGGAGTGAAGACAGGGGAACATATGCACTGCTCGTGCCCATCAATCACACCCTCGCAGTCAAAATATATGAGACAACGGGGGGCGTTGTGTCGGGCAGGGGGGATGCACAGGCACAGCCAGCCAACCAATGATGTCAGGAGACGGGCAGCGCTAACAATGGGGGTGCTGCGTGTCATTAAAAAGGAAAGTCACACCTCAGGGACATTGTAATGGTCTGTAATGAGACACATTTTGTACTTGTTGAGTTCCACGTGTGCAAGGAGAAAAAGTCAGCCACCTTGTACAAATGCAGCAGTACTGCTGTACAAGGTGGCTGTTATACATAGAAACACCTGGGGGGGTGGGGGGCAGGCTCCCTTCAATTTCAGTTCATGTGCCTGCGTGGCGTTTGCAGGACACGTTGCCAGCTACACAGCAGGGGAACAGCTGGCGGTGCTGAACCCCACTAACACATTGGCTGGTGTTTTTCTCTGTGCAGCTAGCATGTCCGGGCAGAAACTGGCATTGTTTGAGCCCAGGGTCAGCAGGAGGAGGAGAGGAGCAAAGTGTAGGCCGAAGCCTGCACTGGTGGCAGCTTTTGGTCAGTTGTGCCAGCGTGGCTTGTGCTGGACACGATGCCGACTACACAGCAGGGGAACAGCTGGCGGTGCTGAACCCCACTAACACATTGGCTGGTGTTTCTCTCTGTGCAGCTAGCATGTCCGGGCAGAAACTGGCGGTGTTTGAGCCCGGGGTCAGCAGGAGGAGGAGAGGAGCAGAGTGTAGGCCGAAGCCTGCACTGGTGGCAGCTTTTGGTCGGTTGTGCCAGCGTGGCTTGTGCTGGACACGATGCCAACTACACAGCAGGGGAACAGCTGGCGGTGCTGAACCCCACGAACACATTGACTGGTGTTTTTCTCTGTGCAGCTAGCAGTTCCGGGCAGAAACTAGCGGTGTTTGAGCCCAGGGTCAGCAGGAGGAGTAGAGGAGCAGAGTGTAGGCTGAAGCCTAGTTGAACCAATTTCAAAGGTTACCTTTAACCCCCCCCTCAGGTGTTGCAAGGTACAAGAGCCACACCTTGAACAGCATTAATGATGCACAAGTCAAAGGTTGCTCTATTTAATTTTGCTCCTTGCACACGCTGAATAAAACACGTACACTATTTAGCCCATTATACTGTCAAACAGTAGTGGAGGCGTGACTACTAGTCTTTTTAAGGAGATGCAGCACAGGTGTCAAAATTTACACCTAGCTGCTGTGCGCAGATTCCTGAGCGTTGTTATTTGCTGTACAGGAGTCTGCGCTATTGGGATCCCTTGGCCATGCGCTGTGAGCGCTTCCTGTCTTCTGACCTCATTTAATGTCGGCCGTTACGGTTAGCGATGGACATGAATCCCAGACCCACAGTGTGTTTTCAAAAAATCACACTGCGTGGCTGGGATTCGTGGCCTTGTTCAGTAAATATGTTTGACGCTCACACATGTCCTTACACCTGCTTCAGACTGGGCGGCCTCATCTGATCCCTTATCGCCTGCCGCGGCCATGAGGACACCCAGTCTGAAGAAGGCGGAAGGAGATGAGTGAACACAGGCAAACATATGCACTGCACATGCCCATCAATCACACCCTCGCTGTTCAAAAAAATAAGACACCGAGGGGCGTTGTTTCGAGCAGGGCAGACGCACAGGCGCAGCCAGCTAACCAATGATGTCAAAAGACGGGCAGCGCTAACAAGGGTGGTGCTGCGTATCATTAGAAAGGAAAGTCACACCTCAGGGACAGTGGAATGGTCTCAATGAGACACATTTTGTACGTGTTGAGTTCCACGTGGGCAAGGAGAAAAAGTCAGCCACCTTGTACAAATGCAGCAGTACTGCTGTACAAGGTGGCTGCTTTACATAGAAACACCTGGGGGTGGGGGGCAGGCTCCCTTCAATTTCAGTTCATGTGCGTGCGTGGCGTTTGCAGGTCACGTTGCAAGCTACACAGCAGGGGAACAGCTGGCGGTGCTGAACCCCACTGACACATTGACTGGTGTTTTTCTCTGTGCAGCTAGCACTTCCGGGCAGAAACTGGCGGTGTTTGAGCCCAGGGTCAGCAGGAGGAGGAGAGGAGCAGAGTGTAGGCCGAAGCCTGCACTGGTGGCAGCTTTTGGTCGGTTGTGCCAGCGTGGCTTGTGCTGGACACGTTGCCGACTACACAGCAGGGGAACAGCTGGCGGTGCTGAACCCCACTAACACATTGGCTGGTGTTTTTCTCTGTGCAGCTAGCATGTCCGGGCAGAAACTGGCGTTGTTTGAGCCCAGGGTCAGCAGGAGGAGGAGAGGAGCAGAGTGTAGGCCGAAGCCTGCACTGGTGGCAGCTTTTGGTCAGTTGTGCCAGCGTGGCTTGTGCTGGACACGATGCCGACTACACAGCAGGGGAACAGCTGGCGGTGCTGAACCCCACTGACACATCACCTAGTGTTTTTTCTGTGTAGACAACACTTCCAGGTGGCAACTGACAGTGTTGAAACCCAGGGAATCAAAGAGGAGCAGAGTGTAGGCCGAAGCCTGCAGTGGCTGCTATACATAGAAACACCTGGGGGTGGGGGGCAGGCTCCCTTCAATTTCAGTTCATGTGCCTGCGTGGCGTTTGCAGGTCACGTTGCAAGCTACACAGCAGGGGAACAGCTGGCGGTGCTGAACCTCACTAACACATTGACTGGTGTTTTTCTCTGTGCAGCTAGCAGTTCCGGGCAAAAACTAGCGGTGTTTGAGCCCAGGGTCAGCAGGAGAGGAGCAGAGTGTAGGCCGAAGCCTAGTTGAACCAATTTCAAAGGTTACCTTTAACCCCCCTCAGGTGTTGCAAGGTACAAGAGCCACACCTTGTGCAGCATTAATGCTGCACAAGTAAAAGGTTGCTCTATTTGTTTTGCTCCTTGCACACGCTGACTAAAACACGTACACTCTTTAGCCCATTATACTGTCAAACAGTTGTGGAGGCGTGACTTGTCTTTTTAAGGAGACGCAGCACAGGTGTCAAAATTTGCACCTAGGTACTGGGCGCAGATTCCTGAGCGTTGTTATTTGCTGTACAGGAGTCTGCGCTATTGTGATCCCTTGGCCATGCGCTGTGAGCGCTTCCTGTCTTCTGACCTCATTTCATGTCGGCCGTTGCGGTTAGCGATGGACATGAATCCCAGACCCACAGTGTGTTTTCAAAAAATCACACTGCGTGGCTGGGATTCGTGGCCTTGTGCAGTAAATAGGTTTGCCGCTTACACATGTCCTTACACCTGCTCCAGACTGGGCGGCCTCAGCTGATCCCTTATCGCCTACCACGGCCAGGAGGCCGCACAGTCTGAAGAAGGCGGAAGGAGGGGAGTGAAGACAGGGGAACATATGCACTGCTCGTGCCCACACCCTCGCTGACAAAATAAATATGACAACGAGGGGCGTTGTTTCTAGCAGGGCGGATGCACAGGCGCAGCCAGCTAACCATGATGACAAAAGACGGGAAACGCTACCAAGGGGGGTGCTGCGTATCATTAGAAAGGAAAGTCACACCTCAGGGACAGTGGAATGGTCTCAATGAGACACATTTTGTACGTGTTGAGTTCCACGTGGGCAAGGAGAAAAAGTCAGCCACCTTGTACAAATGCAGCAGTACTGCTGTACTAGGTGGCTGTTATACATAGAAACACCTGGGGGGGTGGGGCCAGGTTCCCTTTAATTTCAGTTCATGTGCCTGCGTGGCGTTTGCAGGTCACGTTGCCGGCTACACAGCAGGGGAACAGCTGGCGTTGCTGAACCCCACTAACACATTGGCTGGTGTTTTTCTCTGTGCAGCTAGCACTTCCGGGCAGAAACTAGCGGTGTTTGAGCCCAGGGTCAGCAGGAGGAGGAGAGGAGCAGAGTGTAGGCCGAAGCCTGCACTGGTGGCAGCTTTTGTTCTGTTGTGCCAGCGTGGCTTGTGCTGGACACGTTGCCGACTACACAGCAGGGGAACAGCTGGCGGTGCTGAACCCCACTGACACATCACCTAGTGTTTTTTCTGTGTAGACAACACTTCCAGGTGGCAACTGACAGTGTTGATACCCAGGGAATCAAAGAGGAGCAGAGTGTAGGCCGAAGCCTGCAGTGGAGCAAGTTGAAAGGGAACCTTTAACCCCCTCCAGGCATTTGTTGCTGAAAGAGCCATCTTGTACAGCAGTAATACTGCACATGGAAAATGGTGGCTCTGAAAATTATGCTCCTTGCAAACGCTGAAGTACACACTCATATAATGTGTCCCCTCACACCGTCAAACCATCCCGGAAGTGGGACTTTCCTTTGTAATGTGACACAGCACAGCCGTCATTCCAACCCCCTTGGTGCCGGGCGCCACCTCCTCAACGTTGTTTGGTTCTGTCACGGAGCCCGCGCTGTAATGTTATCCCTTGGCCATGCACAGTTAGCGGTGCCCGTCTTCTGACATCATGTAGGTGTCAGGCTGGCAGTGCCTGTTAGGGTTGAGCGACCTTCACTTTTATAGGATCGGGTCGGGTTTCACGAAACCCGACTTTTGGAAAAGTCGGGTCGAGTGAAATCGGCCGATCCTATAAAAAAGTCGGGGTCGGGGTCGGCCGAAACTCGAAACCCAATGCAGTGCATTGGGTTTCCATGGTTCCCAGGGTCTGAAGGAGCGGAAACTCTCCTTCAGGCCCTGGGATCCATATTTAAGTGTAAAATATAGAATTAAAATAAAAAATATCCTTATACTCACCCTCTGACGCGCCCTGGTACTAACCGGGAACCTTCCTTCCTTAGAATCAGCCTTCCAGGACCTTCGGTGACGTCGCGGGTGACGTCGCGGCTTGTGATTGGCCGCGCGGCCGCCCATGTGACCGCTCGCGCGGCCAATCACAAGCCGCGACGTCACCCGCGACGTCACCGAAGGTCCTGGAAGGGCTGATTCTTAGGAAGGAAGGCTGTCGGAAGAAAGCAGGGCGCTTCCGAGGGTGAGTATATACCTAATAGGAATATACTCACCCTCGGAAGCGCCCTGCTTCCTTCCGACAGCCTTCCTTCCTAAGAATCAGCCCTTCCAGGACCTTCGGTGACGTCGCGGGTGACGTCGCGGCTTGTGATTGGCCGCGCGAGCGGTCACATGGGCGGCCGCGCGGCCAATCACAAGCCGCGACGTCACCGCGACGTCACGGCAAGGTCCTAGAAGCGCGGATTCGAAGGAGGAAGGCTGCCGGTTAGTACCAGGGCGCGTCAGAGGGTAAGTATTGCAATATTTTTTATTTTAATTCTATATTTTACACTTTAATCTGAATTCCGATACCAATTCCCGATATCTTAAACATATCGGGAATCGGGATCGGAATTCCGATTCCAGATTCAAAAGATCGCCGACTTCATGGCCGACCCCCCACTGGGGTCGGGTCGGGTTTCATGAAACCCGACCTTGCCAAAAGTCGGCGACTTTTGAACAATTTCGACCCGTTTCGCTCAACCCTAGTGCCTGTGCGTCCAAACTGCCCGAGATCCAACCTTGCAGTGTCATCTAATGTAGTCCCACTGCGGGCCAGGGATCCATGGGCATGCGCAGTGCATATCATCGCCTCTCACTCACCTCCTTCCTGCTTCTTCAGACTGTGCGGCGTCACGGCCGTGGCATGCTATTAGGGATCAGCTGACGCCGCCTAGTCTGAAGAAGCGTGAAGATGGGGAGTGAGAGGCTAGTATATGCACTGCGCATGGCCATGGATACCAGGCCCACTGTGGGATCACATTAGACGACACTGCGAGGTGTGATTTCGGGCAGCGTGGACGCACAGGCGCAGCCAGGACGACAACAAATGATGTCAGAGGACGGGCAGCGCAAACTGTGCATGGCCAAGGGATAACATAACAGCGCAGGGTCCATGACGGAATCAAACAACGCTAAGGAGGCAGCGCACGGTGCCAAGGGGGTAGCAATGACGGCTGTGCTGCGTCACATTACAAAGGAAAGTCCCACCTCCGGGACGGTTGGACGGTGTGAGGGGACACATTACATGAGTGTGTAGTTCAGCGTTTGCAAGGAGCATAATTTCAAGAGCGACCTTTCCCTTGTGCAGTATTAGTGCTGCACATGGTGGCTCTTTCAGTAACAAACGCCTGGGGGGGGGGACAGGTCCCCTTACATTTTAGTTGTGCCAGCGTGGCGGTCGCATGACACGTTGCCGGATACACAGCTGGGGATCAGCTGACGTTACTGAACCCCAATAACAGAGGAGCGACTGTTGACTGTGCACACAGCACTTCCAGGCACCAACTGGCGGTGTTAGAGCCCAGGGACAGCAGGAGGAGCAGATTGGAGGTATTGCCGCACACACAGCTGGGGATCAGCTGACGTTACTGAACCCCAATAACAGAGGAGCGACTGTTGACTGTGCACACAGCACTTCCAGGCACCAACTGGCGGTGTTAGAGCCCAGGGACAGCAGGAGGAGCAGATTGGAGGTATTGCCGCACACACAGCTGGGGATCAGCTGACGTTACTGAACCCCAATAACAGAGGAGCGACTGTTGACTGTGCACACAGCACTTCCAGGCACCAACTGGCGGTGTTAGAGCCCAGGGACAGCAGGAGGAGCAGATTGGAGGTATTGCCGCACACACAGCTGGGGATCAGCTGACGTTACTGAACCCCAATAACAGAGGAGCGACTGTTGACTGTGCACACAGCACTTCCAGGCACCAACTGGCGGTGTTAGAGCCCAGGGACAGCAGGAGGAGCAGATTGGAGGTATTGCCGCACACACAGCTGGGGATCAGCTGACGTTACTGAACCCCAATAACAGAGGAGCGACTGTTGACTGTGCACACAGCACTTCCAGGCACCAACTGGCGGTGTTAGAGCCCAGGGACAGCAGGAGGAGCAGATTGGAGGTATTGCCGCACACACAGCTGGGGATCAGCTGACGTTACTGAACCCCAATAACAGAGGAGCGACTGTTGACTGTGCACACAGCACTTCCAGGCACCAACTGGCGGTGTTAGAGCCCAGGGACAGCAGGAGGAGCAGATTGGAGGTATTGCCGCACACACAGCTGGGGATCAGCTGACGTTACTGAACCCCAATAACAGAGGAGCGACTGTTGACTGTGCACACAGCACTTCCAGGCACCAACTGGCGGTGTTAGAGCCCAGGGACAGCAGGAGGAGCAGAGGAACAGAGTGTAGGCCGAAGCCTGATTGGAGCAAGTTGAAAGGAAACCTTTAACCCCCCCCCAAGACGTTTGTAGCTGAAAGAGCCATCTTGTGCAGCACTAAGAATGCAAAAGGAAAAGGTTGCTCTTTTAATTATGCTCCTTGCAAACACCGAAGTAAACACTAAAAATGTGTCCCTTTATACCGTTAAACCGTTCCGGAGGTGCGAATTTCCTTCGTAATGGGACACAGCACAGCTGTCATTCCTATCCCCTTGATGCCGTGCGCTGCCTCCTCAGCGTTGTTTTAAGCTGTCACGGAGCCTGCGCTGTTCTGTTAGCCATTGGCCATGCCCAATTAGCGCTGCCTGTCTTCTGACATAATTTGGTGTCAGGCTGTCAGTGCCTGTGCGTCCACGCTGCTCCAGATCCCACCTCGCAGTCTCATCTAACGTAATCCCACTGCGGGCCTTGGAACCATGGGCATGCACAGTGCATAACCTTGACTCTCACTCCCCTCCTTCCCTCTTCTTCAGACTGTGCGGTGTCACGGCCGTGGCATGCTAGGGATCAGCTGACGGCACACAGTCTAAGGAAGGCGGAGGGAAATGAGCGAGAGCCCGAGGGGAAGATATGCACTGCGCATGCCCATGGATCCCAGGCCCGCAGTGTGACTCAATCAGAAGACACTGTGAGGCGGAATCTCGGGCAGCGCGGCCGCACAGGCGCAGCCAGCCTGACACCAAATTATGTCAGAAGACAGGCAGCGCAAATAGGGCATGCCCAAGGGATAACAGAACAGCGCAGGCTCCGTGACAGCTTAAAACAACGCTGAGGAGGCAGCGCATGGCACCAAGGGGGTAGGAATGACGGCTGTGCTGCGTCACATTACGAAGGAAAGTCCCAGCTCCGGGACGGTATAACGGTATCAGTGAACACATTTTATAAGTGTTAAGTTCTGCGTGTGCAAAGAGCTAAAAAAAAAAGAGCTACCTTTTCCTTGTGCAGCATTACTGCTGCACAAGATGGCTCTTTCAGTAACAAACGACGGGGGTAGGGGGGGACAGGTTCCCTTACATTTAGGTTGTTGTGCCAGCGTGGCGGTCGCAGGACACATTGCCGGCTACACAGCTGGGGATCAGCTGACGTTACTGAAACCCAATAACACTGGGTCGTATGTTTTTACTGTGCAGCCTGCACTTCTGAGCCGCAACTGGCGGTGTTGGAGCCCAGGAATAGCAGTTCAGGTGGTAGAAAGATGAACACAGCAGGAGACCTGGATGACACCCAACTACTTAATCAGGCAGAGGAGTGGCAAATTCCTGCGAGATCCAGGCCTGGTTCATTTTCAGGAAAGTAAGCCGGTCAACGTTATCGGAGGATAGTCGCATGCGACGGTCTGTTAGTACACCACCTGCGGCACTAAAGACACGTTCCGATAAGACACTAGCCGCAGGGCAAGCCAGCACCTCCAATGCATACTGGCTTAGCTCTGGCCATGTATCCAGCTTAGAGACCCAAAACTTGAACGGGGAAGAGCCGTCTGGGAGTACAGTAAGAGGGCAAGCCATGTAGTCTGTCACCATCTGACGGAACCGTTGCCTCCTGCTGACTGGAGCCGCCGGTGATGGTGTAGACATTTGGGGCGGGCACACAAAAGTGTGCCAGAGTTGTGCCATACTGGGCTTGCCTTGGACAGAGGCACTGCTTCTGCTCCCTCTTTGGGCAGAGCCTCCCCCACTGCCTCGACGCACTGAGCTGCTTTGTAAAGCACTAGCAGCACTCCTCTCAGTTGGACAGGAGAAGATGATGGAATTCACCAGTGTGTCGTGGTACTCCCGCAATTTACGCTCCCGGGTCAACGCAGGGATGAGGTTTTGGACGTTGTCCCGGTGGCGAGGATCGAGGAGGGTGAACACCCAATAATCAGGCATGTTGAGAATGTGGTCGATGCGGCGGTCGTTTCTCAGGCACTGCAGCATGAAATCCACCATGTGCTGCAGAGTGCCAACTGGCCCAGAAACGCTGTCCCCTGCTTGAGACATGATCTCTGCCCGCTCGTCATCACCCCACCCTCGCTGTACACACTGACCACTGGACAATTGTGTCGCTCCCTCCTCTGGACGGAGCTCTTCCTCCTCCATTGACTCCTCCTCATCCTCCTCACAAATTGGCCCCTGCGTACCCCTTTGTGAGGAACCACGTGGCGCTGACTCTCCAGAAGCTGATGGAAAAGGTGACTCCTCATCCTCCACCTCTTCCACCACATCATCCCTTAACCCTTGCAAAGTTTGCTGAAGCAGGCAGATAAGGGGGACAGTCATGCTGACTAGTGCATCATCTGCACTTGCCATCCGCGTGGAATAATCAAAAGGACGCAAAACCTGGCAGACGTCCTTCATAGTGGCCCACTCTGTGGTTGTGAAGTCTGATCGGCGCTGACTGCGACTTCTTTGCGCCTGATGCAGCTGGTACTCCATAACTGCTTGCTGCTGCTCACACAACCGCTCCAACATATGTAACATGGAATTCCACCGGGTAGGTAGGTCACATATGATGCGGTGTTCCGGAAGGCGGAATCGGCGCTGCAGAGCAGCAATGCGGGATCTGGCCAAGCTGGAACGCCGCAAGTGAGCACACTCTAGGCGGACCTTGTGCAGCAGGGCATCAAGATCCGGATAGTCCCTCAGAAAACTCTGCACAACCAAATTGAGCACATGTGCCAGACATGGGATGTGAGTGAGGTTGCCAAGGGCCAAAGCTGCCACCAGATTTCGGCCATTGTCACACACTACCATGCCTGGCTGGAGATTCGCTGGCAGTAACCACACATCGCTCTCCTGCTTGATGGCATTCCAGAGCTCCTGCGCTGTGTGGCTTCGATGCCCCAATGAAACTAGTTTCAAGACGGCCTGCTGACGTTTGGCCACGGCTGTGCTCATGTCGGTCATAGGTAAACGTTCACGGGTCCATGTGGAGGTGGACTGTGACGGATCCTGCAGAGAGGAATCAGAGGAACTGGTGTAAGAGGAGGAGTCGATGCGTACAGACTGGATTCCTGCAATCCTTGGAGTGGGCAGGACACGTCCTGCGCCAATCGCACGATCTGTACCTGGCTCAACAACATTAACCCAATGGGCAGTGAGGGAAACATATCGCCCCTGTCCATGCTGACTGGTCCACGCATCGGTGGTGAGGTGGACCTTGCTACTGACGGCGTTCAGTAGCGCATGTTTTATGTTTGCCTCAACATGCCTGTGCAGGGCAGGGACAGCCTGCCTGCTGAAGTAAAAGCGGCTGGGCACCTTGTACTGTGGGACTGCCAATGCCATCAAGTCACGGAAGCTGTCAGTCTCCACCAGCCTGAACGAGAGCATTTCCAGGGACAACAGTTTGGCAATGCCTGCATTCAGAGCCTGTGCTCGGGGGTGGTTGGCCGAGAATGCCCGCCTTTTCTCCCATGCCTGGACTACCGATGGCTGTAGAGTAGACTGGGAGTGTGAGGATGACTGGGAAGGTGGTGCTGTGGGTGGAATTACACTAGGTCTCTGGACAACAGTGGAGGAAGAGGCAACACGAGATGAAGAGGTGGTAGCTGCCGCTGTTGGTTGGCCTACGTCTTCACTGTGTTTCTGTAACTCCACCGCGTGCCTGTTCCGCACATGTTTCCACATATTTGTGGTATTGAGGTTGCTGACACTTTTACCTCTTTTTACTTTCTGATGACAGAGCTTGCATTTGACAAAACAAATGTCATCTGCAACTGTGTCAAAAAAGGACCAGGCACTGCAAGTCTTGGGAGCGCCCTTTTTGGCTTTGGAAAGAGACAGGCTACTAACGGGTGCCAAAGTGGAGGCTACAGGCTCCGCAGTCTTCCCCCTCCCTCTCCCTCTTTGGCCCGTAAGGGGAAGCTCTTCCTCAGAGCTGCTCCCACCACCTTCCTGTTCCTCACGCCACGATGGGTCAAGGACCTCATCATCTCCACTACCCTCTGCCACCAACTGCTCCTCCTGGGTAGTCTCGGCAGCACAGTACGCATCAGAAAGCGGCACCTGAGTTTCATCATCAGATGCGTACTGCGCTGTGGTCACCGGAGGCACTGGCCCACCTGCCTCTTCAGAGTCAGAGAGATAAAGCTTTTGGGCATCACCGCACACTGCCTCTTCTTCCATTTCTCCAATGCTGCTTGGCTGGCCCCCTGTTTCCAAGCCAAGAGATTCAGAGAACAGAAGTAGAGACGGCTCCTGTCCTGGGCTCTCTGACTGCCTGGCCAATTTGGCAGGTGGTGAAGAGACAGATGGCTGCTCTCCAGTGCTCTGTGCCTGAGAGGATGTGGCACTAACTGAAGTCGATGCTGAGGCGTTAGCTGCCATCCACCCGACAACGGCTTCAATTTGGTCTTCACGTAGCAGCGGTGCACGGCGCTCTCCGACAAAGCTGCGCATGAAGGACTGTTCCCTGCTGAAACTGAGTGACGACGAGTCACCGGCGCCCGCAGCAGGCACAGAATCACCACGTCCTCTCCTTGCTCCACTCCCTGCTCCGCGCCCACGCCCACGTGCCTTACTCCCTGCCCTCTTCATCTTGGTTGACAGATAAAGATAAGCAGAAAAGTACTAAGGCCTTAGTGTGCTTATTCCTGAAATGCTCCTCCTAACAGGTGTAAGAAACACTAATGTTGTAAATTGTGGACTAAACTTTATTATTTTTCAAATGTGGCCTACACAAGTGTTAAGTTGTGTTTGGTGAACTTAACTTTTTTTTTGGTGCAGATCGGGCTACAGAGCTAGTTTAAATCACACGGAGACCGTGTAGACAGCCGTAAACGGCGCTGCAAGGCCAAAAAACCCTCCTCTCGGTTATCCTATATAGTGTTTTTCCACTATTTAGCTGGATACGAGTGGAAAGACACTAATAGGAATTTTTTTTTTTAAATTTTAAACTGGCTGCACTATTTGAAAAAAAGGAAATTGTTTTTCAAGGTATGAGGCAGTAACGCACCCTGAGCTGAATCCAACCGGCTATGGCTGCACACAGACTACAGGGCGAGCTGCGCTCACACAGAGACCGTGCAGACAGCCGTAAACGGCGCTGCAAGGCCAACAAACCCTCCTCTAGGTTATCCTATATAGTGTTTTTCCACTATTTAGCTGGATACGAGTGGAAAGACACTAATAGGAATTTTTTTTTTCAAATTTTAAACAGGCTGCACTATTTGAAAAAAAGTAAAATTTTTCTCAAGGTATGAGGCAGTAACGAACCCTGAGCTGAATCCAACCGGCTATGGTTGCACACAGACTACAGGGCGAGCTGGGCTCACACGGAGACCGTGCAGACAGCCGTAAACGGCACTGCAAGGCCAAAAAAACCTCCTCTAGGTTATCCTATATAGTGTTTTTCCACTATTTAGCTGGATACGAGTGGAAAGACACTAATAGGAATTTTTTTTTTCAAATTTTAAACTGGCTGCACTATTTGAAAAAAAGGAAATTGTTTTTCAAGGTATGAGGCAGTAACGCACCCGGAGCTGAATCCAACCGGCTATGGCTGCACACAGACTACAGGGCGAGCTGCGCTCACACAGAGACCGTGCAGACAGCCGTAAACGGCGCTGCAAGGCCAAAAAACCCTCCTCTAGGTTATCCTATATAGTGTTTTTCCACTATTTAGCTGGATACGAGTGGAAAGACACTAATAGGAATTTTTGTTTTTCAAATTTTAAACAGGCTGCACTATTTGAAAAAAAGTAAAATTTTTCTCTAGGTATGAGCCAGTAACGAACCCTGAGCTGAATCCAACCGGCTATGGCTGCACACAGACTACAGGGCGAGCTGGGCTCACACGGAGACCGTGCAGACAGCCGTAAACGGCGCTGCAAGGCCAAAAAACCCTCCTCTAGGTTATCCTATATAGTGTTTTTCCACTATTTAGCTGGATACGAGTGGAAAGACACTAATAGGAATTTTTTTTTTTCAAATTTTAAACAGGCTGCACTATTTGAAAAAAAGTAAAATTTTTCTCAAGGTATGAGCCAGTAACGAACCCTGAGCTGAATCCAACCGGCTATGGCTGCACACAGACTACAGGGCGAGCTGGGCTCACACGGAGACCGTGCAGACAGCCGTAAACGGCGCTGCAAGGCCCAAAAACCCCCCTCTAGGTTATCCTATGTAGTGTTTTTCCACAATAGAGCTGGAGACTGGTGGAAAAACACTAATAGGAAATTTGAGAAAAAATGTGCAGCAGGCTGCACTAAGAGCAAAAAAGGACAACTGTGTGAGGCAGTGTGAACCCCCCCTGAGCTGAATACAACCGGGTATATGGCTGCACACAGACTACAGAGTGAGCTGCACACACACACACACAGAGACCTTGCAGAACGCTGTTAAAACAGCGCTGCAAGGCAAGAGCAAGGTGAACAGTGAAGAACACACAGCGTTTTGCTAAATTAGCCTTTGGAAAGGAAAATAAAGCAATTAGCTAGCTCGACTGGCCCTCAGTTAGAACACAGCGTCCTGTCCCTAACTGAAATCACAGCAGAGTGAGCGCAAAATGGCGGCAGCGTTTTTTATAGTGCAGAGTGACATCATTTCAGCAGCCAATCCAAGCCTTGCCAGTACTTACATGCCCACCATGCTAAACAGGATGTGCCCACACTTCCAATCATTCCTCATTGGCTGCTGCGTTCAGTTTGAATTCTGGGAACTTCCGATTCCGGTATCCGATACGCGGGAAGTATCGGAATTCGGTATCGGAATTCCGATACCGCAAATATCGGCCGATACCCGATACTTGCGGTATCGGAATGCTCAACACTATTCATTACCCCATATCCCACCGCTACACGGGAATGGGAAGTGAGTGGCCAAGTGCCAGATGTGCCTTTTCTGGGGTGGCAGGGGGCAGATGTTTTTAGCCGGGGGGGCGGCAATAACCATGGACCCTCTACAGGCTATTAATATCTGCCGTCAGTCACTGGCTTTACCATTGTGGCAGAGAAAATTGTGGGGGAGCCCACGCCAATTTTTTCTGCGATTTAACCCTTAAATTTAATAGCTAGAGCGCTCAAATTTTGCACATACACACTACTAACATTAGTAGTGTGGAATATGAAAAAAAAAGGGATATGAGATCGTTTACTGAATGTAAACCATGTCTCATATCATGTTGGGTTTGTGAAGGATATAGGAAAAGACGGCAATTGAATTACCGGCTTTTCTCCTATCTAGCGCTGTATAAAATATTAATATATATACATATATGTGTCTCACTGACATATATATATGTATATATATATATATATATATATACCCCTATACTATGTGTAGACATTTATCTTAGCTATTCTATTCTAACCTGTCAGTGTGATTTTACTGTACACCGCACTGAATTGCCGGCTTTTCTATAGAACACCGCTGCGTATTTCTCGCAAGTCACACTGCTGGTCCGTGTGTAATCCGTAATTTTCTCGCCCCCATAGACTTTCATTGGCGTATTTTTTGCGCAATACGGTGACAATTTCAAATGCAGCATGCTGCGATTTTCTACGGCCGTAGAAGACCGTATAATACTGATCAGTAAAATACGGCTGATAGGAGCTGGGCCATATAGAATCATTGTACCGTATGCAATCCGTATTTTCTGCACCTCTCATACGTCTGTAAAACTTGCTAGTGTGAGGCCTGCCTTTAGTTGTTCAAAACCACATTCAAGAAGTCTATTAACCCTTCAGTTGCTTCACAAGAGCTGAAACAATGTGGAAGGAAAAAATGAGCATTTAATTTTTTTAACAAAAAATTAATTTTAGACCAAAACTTTTTTATTTTCACAAGGGTAACACGAGGAGATGGATCCCAAAATTTGTTGTGCAATTTCTCCTAAATACAACAATATTCCATGTGTGGGGGAAATCTATTGTTTAGGAGTATGGCAGGGCTCGGAAGGAAGGAGCACAATTTGACTTTTTGAAAACAAAATTGGCTGGAATCGAAAGCAGATGCCATGTTGTGTTTGGAGAGCCCCTAATGTGCTTAACCCCTTAACGACCGCCGATACGCCTTTTAACGGCGGCCGCTAAGGGTACTTAAACCACAGCGCCGTTAATTAACGGTGCTGTGGAAAAAGTAAATAGCGCCCCCCAGAGTCGGATTTTCTCCGGGGTCTCGGCTGCCGAGGGTAGCCGAGACCCCAGAGAACATGATTCGGGGTTTTTTTACTGACCCCACATTTGCGATCGCCGGTAATTAACCGTTTACCGGCGATCGCAAAAAAAAAATGCGATTTCTTTTTAATTTCTCAGTCCTCCGTTGTGATCGCACATCAGAGGACAGAGAAATGGGGTCCCAGGTAGCCCCGCAATACTTACCTGTCTCCCCTGGTGCTCCCCGTGGCTACCGATGGGCGCCGCCATCTTCAAAGTGCCAGCCGGCACCGGGAGAATCTTTGGGGTCTCGGTTGCCGGGAGTAGCCGAGACCCCAAAGAACATGATCGGGTCGGTTTTACCGACCCCTGTTTTGCGATCTCCGGTAATTAACTGTTTACCGGCGACCGCAAAAAAAAAAGCAAAGTGTAATTGTCTGTCCTCTGATGTGATCGCACATCAGAGGACAGAGAAATAGGGGGATTCGGGGACCCTATTATACTTATCGGTGTCCCTGGGTCCTTCTGCTGCTCCTCCTGGTCTTCTTGGCAAAAGAAAATGGCAGGCGCATGTGCAGTGCGCCTGCCATCTGTCGCCATCTGCCGGTCGGCAGGAGAAGAGCAGTTAGGGCTAAAATTAGGGTTAGGGCTAGGGTTAGGGCTAGGGTTAGGGCTAGGGTTAGGGTTAGGGCTAGGGTTAGGGCTAGGGTTAGGGCTAGGGTTAGGGTTAGGGCTAGGGTTAGGGCTAGGGTTAGGGTTAGGGTTAGGGCTAGGGTTAGGGTTAGGGTTAGGGTTATGGTTAGGGTTGGGGCTAGGGTTAGGGTTAGGGTTAGGGTTAGGGCTAGGGTTAGGGCTAGGGTTAGGGTTAGGGTTAGGGCTAGGGTTAGGGCTAGGGTTAGAGTTAGGGCTAGGGCTAGGGCTAGGGTTACGGTTAGGGCTAGGGTTAGGGTTAGGGTTGGGGCTAGGGTTAGGGCTAGGGTTAGGGTTGGGGCTAAATTTAGGGTTAGGGTTGGGGCTAAATTCAGGGTTAGGGTTGGGGCTAAATTTAGGGTTAGGGTTGGGGCTAAATTTAGTGTTAGGGTTGGGGCTAAATTTAGGGTTGGGGTTCTTTCACACTTACGTCGGTACGGGGCCGTCGCAATGCGTCGGCCCGACATAGCGACGCACGTTATGAAAATTGTGCACAACGTGGGCAGCGGATGTAGTTTTTCAACGCATCCGCTGCCCAATCTATGTCCTGGGGAGGAGGGGGCGGAGTTACGGCCATCCGTGCGCGGTCAGAAATGACGGAGGCGACGTACAAAAAATGTTACATTGAACGTTTTTTGTGCCGACGTTATGCCAAAACACAACTGATCCAGTGCATGACCGACGCGACGTGTGGCCATCCTTCACGATCCATCGGCAATACAAGTCTATGGGCAAAAAACGCATCCTGCGGGCACATTTGCAGGATCTGTTTTGTGTCCAAAACGACGGATTGCGATGGATGCCAAACGATGCAAGTGTGAAAGTAGCCTTAGGGCTAGGGTTAGGGTTGGGGCTAAAGTTAGGGCTAGGGTTGGGGCTAAATTTAGCGTTAGGGTTTGGATTAGGGTTGGTATTAGGGTTAGGGTTGGCATTAGGGTTATGCTTGGGATTAGGGTTAGGTTTGGGATTAGGGTTAAGGTTAGGGTTGGGATTAGGGGTGTATTGGGATTAGGGTTAGGTTTGAGGTTAGGGTTGAGATTAGGATTAGGGGTGTGTTGGATTTAGGGTTTTGATTAGGGTTATGGTTAGGGTTGACATTAAGGTTGTTTTGGGGTAAGGGTTGTGATTATCGTTAGGGTTAGTGATTAGGATTATGGATCGGGTTGGGATTAGGGTTAGGGGTGTGTGGGGGTTAGGGTTGGAGCTAGAATTGGGGGGTTTCCACTGTTTAGTTACATCAGGGGGTCTCCAAACACGACAGCCAAATTTGCGCACAAAAAGTCAAATGGTGCTCCCTCCCTTCTGAGCTCTGCCGTGCGCCCAAACAGTGGGTTACCCCCACAAATGGGGCATCAGCGTACTCGGGATAATTTGGACAACAACTTTTGGGGTTCAATTTCTCCTTTTACCCTTGTGAAAATAAAAACTTGGGGGCTACAAAATCTTTTTTGTGGAAAAAAAATATTTTTTTATTTTCACGACTCTGCATTCTAAACTTCTGTGAAGCACTTGGGCATTCAAAGTTCTCACCACACATCTAGATAAGTTCCTTGGGGGGTCTAGTTTCCAAAACGGGGTCACTTGTGGGGGGTTACTACTGTTTAGGTACATCAGGGGCTCTGCAAACGCAACATAACGCCCACAGACCATTCTATCTAAGTCTGCATTCCAAAACGGCGCCCCTTCCCTTCCGAGCTCTGCCGTGCGCCCAAACAGTAGTTTACCCCCACATATGGCACATCAGTGTACTCGGGATAAATTGGACAACAACTATTGTGGTCCAATTTCTCCTGTTACCCTTGTGAAAATAAAAACTTGGGGGCTACAATATCTTTTTTGTGGAAAAAAAAATATTTTTTATTTTCACGACACTGCATTCTAAACTTCTGTGAAGCACTTGGGCATTCAAAGTTCTCACCACACATCTAGATAAGTTCCTTGGGGGGTCTAGTTTCCAAAATGGGGTCACTTGTAGAGGGTTTCTACTGTTTAGGTACATCAGGGGCTCTGCAAACGCAACATAACGCCCGCAGACCATTCTATCAAAGTCTGCATTCCAAAATGGCGCCCCTTCCTTCCGAGCTCTGCCGTGCGCCCAAACAGTGGTTTACCCCCACATATGGGGTACCAGCATACTCAGGACAAATTGGACAACAATGTTTGGGGTCCGATTTCTCTTGTTACCCTTGTGAAAATAAAAACTTGGGGGCTAAAAATCTTTTTTGTGGAAAATTTTTTTATTTTTTATTTTCACGACTCTGCATTCTAAACTTCTGTGAAGCACTTGGCCATTCAAAGTTCTCACCACACATCTAGATAAGTTCCATGGGGGGTCTAGTTTCCAAAATGGGGTCACTTGTGGGGGATTTCCACTGTTTAGGAACATCAGGGGCTCTCCAAACGCGACATGGCGTCCGATCTCAATTCCAGACAATTCTACATTGAAAAAGTAAAACGGCACTCCTTCTCTTCCAAGCTCTGCGGTGCGCCCAAACAGTGGATTACCCCCACATATTGGGTATCGACATACTCACGAGAAATTGCACTACAATCTTTGTGGTCTAATTTCTCTTGTTACCCTTGTGAAAATAAAAATTTGGGGGCAAAAAGATCATTTTTGTAGAAAAAATGCGATTTTTTATTTTCACGGCTCAACGTTATAAACTTCTGTGAAGTACATGGGGGTTCAAAGTGCTCACCACACATCTAGATAAGTTCCTTAAGGGGTCTAATTTCCAAAATGGTGTCACTTGTGGGGGGTTTCCGCTGTTTAGGCACATCAGGGGCTCTCCAAACACGACATGGCGTCCAATCTCAATTCCTGCCAATTCTACATTGAAAAAGTAAAACGGCGCTCCTTCACTTCCAAGCTCTGCGGTGCGCCAAAACAGTGGCTTACCCTCACATGTCAGGTATCGACGTATTCAGGAGAAATCGCAAAACAACTTTTGTGGTCTAATTTCTCCTGTTACCCTTGTGAAAATAAGAATTTGTGGGTGAAAAGATCATTTTTGTGTAAACAAATGCGATTTTTTATTTTCACGGCTCTACGTTATAAACTTCTGTGAAGCTCTTGGGGGTTCACAGTGCTCACCACACATCTAGATAAGTTCCTTAAGGGGTCTAGTTTACAAAATGGTGTCACTTGTGGGGGGTTTCCACTGTTTAGGCACATCAGGGGCTCTCTAAACGTGACATGGCGTCCGATCTCAATTCCAGCCAATTCTGCATTGAAAAAGTCAAACGGCGCTCCTTCACTTCCAAGTTCTGCAGTGCGCCCAAACAGTGGTTTACCCCCACATATGGGGAATTGGCGTATTCGGGAGAAATTGCGTAACAAAATTTATGGTTACATTTCTGTTTTTACACTTGTGAATATAAAAAAATGGTTCTGAATTAAAATGTTTGCAAAAAAAAGTTAAATGTTCATTTTTTCCTTCCACATTGTTTCAGTTCCTGTGAAGCACGTAAAGGGTTAATAAACTGCTTGAATGTGGTTTTGAGAACCTTGAGGGGTGTAGTTTTTAGAATGGTGTCACACTTTGTTATTTTCTATCATATAGACCCCTCAAAATGACTTCAAATGTGATGTGGTCCCTAAAAAAAAAGGTGTTGTAAAAATGAGAAATTGCTGGTCAACTTTTAACCCTTATAACTCCCTAACAAAACAAAATTTTCGTGACATATCTCTCTGATTTAAGGGCATAAAAATACAAAGTTTGAAAATTGCAAAATTTAAAAAATTTTCGCCATATTTCCGTTTTTTTCATAAATAATCGCAAGTAATATCGAAGAAATGTTACCACTAACATGAAGTACAATTTGTCACGAAAAAACAATCTCAGAATCAGCGGGATCCGTTGAAGCGTTCCAGAGTTATAACCTCATAAAGTGACAGTGGTCAGAATTGCAAAAATTGGCTCGGTCATTAAAGGGACACTGTCACCTGAATTTGGAGGGAACAATCTTCAGCCATGGAGGCGGGGTTTGGGGGTTTTTTGATTCACCCTTTCCTTACTCGCTGGCTGCATGCTGGCTGCAATATTGGATTGAAGTTCATTCTCTGTCCTCTATAGTACACGCCTGCACAAGGCAATCCTGCCTTGTGCAGTGTCCCTTTAAGTACCAAACTGGCTCTGTCACTAAGGGGTTAAACAGTGGTTAACCCCCACACCCTTCAAAGATTTTATACAGGTGAGCATGTTGAGCCTGGGAAAATATTCTGAAAAGTTCCCAGGCTCGAGTTCATATGAGGACATCCAGCAGAGGGCGCATCACCGCAACTTTTTCCGCGATTTAACCCTTTATTTTAATAGCTAGAGCGCCCAAACTTTGCACATACACACTACTAACATTAGTCGTGTGGAATATGCATAAAAAAGGGATATGAGATGGTTTACTGTATGTAAACCATGTCTCATATCATGTCGGGTTTGAGAAGGAGATAGGAAAAGCCGGCAATTGAATTACCGGCTTTTAAGCCATCTAGCGCTATATGATATATTAATATATATGTGTGTCTCACTGATATATATATATATAGACAGTATATATGTTTTTACGATTATTTGAGCCCATGGATCCATTGTATGTCCGTATCTCACAGTACGGATGCCATACGGATTACATACGGAGGATGCCATGCACAAAATACGCTGACACACCCTGCCTAAGGATGACATACGGATCACTATTTTGGGGACTTTTCTGCGTATTACGGCCGTAAATAACGGACCGTATTTTAATACGCTGAGTGTGACGCCGGCCTTAAGGCTGCAGTCACACTAGCAGTATTTGGTCAGTATTTTACATCAGTATTTGTAAGCCAAAACCAGGAGTGGGTGATAAATGCAGAAGTGGTGCATATTTTTCTATTATACTTTCCCTCTGATTGTTCCACTTCTGGTTTTGGCTTACAAATACTGATGTAAAATACTGACCAAATACTGCTAGTGTGACGGCAGCCTCAGGCATGCAGTTTTTAGAATGTTTTCACTTTGGGGTATTTTCTGTCATATAGGCCCCTCAAAGTCGCTTCAAATGTGAAGTGGTCCCTATAAAAATGGTTTTGCATATTTTGTAGGAAAAATTAGAAATCACAGGTCAAATTTTAACCCTTATTACTTCTTAATAAAAAAAAATATTTCAGAAATTGTGCAGATGTAAAGTAGACATGCGAGAAATCTTATTTATGAACTATTTTGTGTTACAAAATTCTGATTTAAGGGTACAAAACTTAAAAGTTTGAAAATAGCAACATTTTTAATATATTTTCCAAATTTCCATTTTTTCTTAAATAAATGCAAGTCATATAAAAAAAATTTGCTACTGTCATGAAGTACAATATGTCATGAAAAAACTTTCTCAGAATCAGTGGGATCCCTTGAAACATTTCAGAGTTATAACCACATAATGTGACACTGGTCAGAATTGTAAAATTTGGCTTGTCATTAAGGTCAAAATTGGCTCGGTTGCTAAGGGCTTAATGCAGTAAAGTGCTAATCAATTATATAAAAATCATACCATGTGATTTTCTGGATTTTTTTAACCCCTTTCTGACCTCGGACTGGATAGTACGTCCGAGGATAGATCTCCTGCTTTCCTGTTGGCTCCGGCGGTGAGCCCACATCAAAGCCGGGACATGTCAGCTATTTTGAACCGCAATAGTGGAGGGTGAAATGGCGATTCACCCACCGCTATTAAGTAGTTTAACCCCTTTCTGACATGGGACGTACTATCCCGTCGAGGTGGGGTGGGCCCCCATGACCACGGACGGGATAGTACGTCCAGCGTGATCGGCGGCGCTCACGGGAGGAGCGTGGCCGATCGCGGCCGGGTGTCAGCTGCCTATCGCAGCTGACATCCGGCACTATGTGCCAGGAGCGGTCATGGACCGCCCCCGGCACATTAACCCCTGGCACACCGCGATCAAAGATGATCGCGATGTGCCGGCGGTGCAGGGAAGCATCGCGCAGGGAGGGGGCTCCCTGCGGGCTTCCCTGAGCCCCCCGCAGCAACGCGATGTGATCGCGTTGCTGCAAGGGTCTTACCTCCCTCCCTCCCTGCTCCAGGCCCGGATCCAAGATGGCCGCGGATCCGGGTCCTGCAGGGAGGGAGGTGGCTTCACAGAGCCTGCTCAGAGGAGGCACTGTGAAGCAGCTTGCACTGCTATCAGATCGGTGATCTGACAGAGTGCTGTGCAAACTGTCAGATCACCGATCTGTGATGTCCCCCCCTGGGACAAAGTAAAAAAGTAAAAAAAAAAAATTCCAAATGTGTAAAAAAAAATAAAAAAAAATATTCTTAAATAATGAAAAAAAAAAAAATATTATTCCCATAAATACATTTCTTTATCTAAATAAATAAAAAAAACAATAAAAGTACATATATTTAGTATCGCCGCGTCCGTAACGGCCCGACCTATAAAACTGGCCCTCTAGTTAACCCCTTCAGTAAACACCGTAAGAAAAAAAAAAAAAAACGAGGCAAAAAAAGACGCTTTATTTTCATACCGCCGAACAAAAAGTTGAATAACACGCGATCAAAAGTAGAGATATAAATAACCATGGTACCGCTGAAAGCATCATCTTGTCCCGCAAAAAACGAGCCACCATACAGCATCATCAGCAAAAAAATAAAAAAGTTATAGTCCTGAGAATAAAGCGATGCCAAAATAATTATTTTTTCTATAAAATAGTTTTTATCGTATAAAAGCGCCAAAACATAAAAAAAGATATAAATGAGGTGTCGCTGTAATCATACTGACCCAAAGAATAAAACTGCTTTATCAATTTTACCAAACGCGGAACGGTATAAACGCCTCCCCCAAAAGAAATTCATGAATAGCTGGTTTTTGGTCATTCTGTCTCACAAAAATCGGAATAAAAAGCGATCAAAAAATGTCACGTGCCCGAAAATGTTACCAATAAAAACGTCAACTCGTCCCGCAAAAAACAAGACCTCATATGACTCTGTGGACCAAAATATGGAAAAATTATAGCTCTCAAAATGTGGTAACGCAAAAAATATTTTTTGCAATAAAAAGCGTCTTTCAGTGTGTGACGGCTGCCAATAATAAAAATCCGCTAAGAAACCCGCTATAAAAGTAAATCAAACCCCCCTTCATCACCCACTTAGTTAGGGAAAAATTAAAAAAATGTATTTATTTCCATTTTCCCATTAGGGCTAGGGCTAGGGTTAGGGCTAGGGTTAGGGCTAGGGTTAGGGTTAGGGCTACAGTTAGGGTTAGGGCTAGGGTTAGGGCTAAGGTTAGGGCTAGGGTTAGGGCTAGGGTTAGGGCTAGGGTTAGGGCTATGGTTAGGGCTAGGGCTAGGGTTAGGGCTAGGGCTAGGGTTAGGGCTAGGGTTAGGGCTAGGGTTAGGGTTAGGGCTAGGGTTAGGGCTAGGGTTAGGGCTAGGGTTAGGGCTAAGGTTAGGCCAAGGGTTAGGGCTAGGGTTAGGGCTAGGGCTAGGGTTAGGGCTAGGGTTAGGGCTAGGGTTAGGGCTAGGGCTAGGGTTAGGGCTAGGGTTAGGGCTAGGGTTAGGGCTAGGGCTACAGTTTGGGTTGGGGCTAAAGTTACAGTTAGGGTTTAGATTACATTTACAGTTGGGAATTGGGTTGGGATTAGGGTTAGGGGTGTGTCTGGGTTAGAGGTGTGGTTAGGGTTACCGTTGGGATTAGGGTTAGGAGTGTGTTTGGATTAGGGTTTCAGTTATAATTGGGGGGGTTCCACTGTTTAGGCACATCAGGGGCTCTCCAAAAGCGACATGGCGTCCGATCTCAATTCCAGCCAATTCTGCATTGAAAAAGTAAAACAGTGCTTCTTCCCTTCCGAGCTCGCCCGTGTGCCCAAACAGGGGTTTACCCCAACATATGGGGTATCAGCGTACTCAGGACAAATAGGACAACAACTGTTGGGGTCCAATTTCTCCTTTTACCCTTGGGAAAATACAAAACTGGGGGCTAAAAAATAATTTTTGTGGGAAAAAAAAGATTTTTTATTTTTACGGCTCTGCGTTCTAAACTGTAGTGAAACACTAAGGGGTTCAAAGTTCTCACAACACATCTAGATAAGTTCCCTGGGGGGTCTAGTATCCAATATGGGGTCACTTGTGGGGGGTTTCTACTGTTTAGGTACATTAGGGGTTCTGCAAACGCAATGTGACGCCTGCAGACCATTCCATCTAAGTCTGCATTCCAAATGGCACTCCTTCCCTTCCGAGCCCTCCCATGCGCACAAACGGTGGTTCCCCCCAACATATGGGGTATCAGCGTACTCAGGACAAATTGGACAACAACTTTTGGGGTCGAATTTCTCCTCTCACCCTCGGGAAAATACAAAACTGGGGGCTAAAACATAATTTTGGGGGGAAAGATTTTTTTTTTTTAATTTTCACGGCTCTGCGTTACAAACTGTAGTGAAATACCTGGGGGTTCAAAGCTCTCACAACACATCTAGATGAGTTCCTTAGGGGGTTTAGTTTCCAAAATGGTGTCACTTGTGGGGTCGTTTCTACTGTTTAGGTACATTAGGGGCTCTGCAAATGCAATGTGACACCTGCAGACCATTCCATCTAAGTCTGCATTCCAAATGGCTCCTTCACTTCCGAGCCCTCCCATGCGCCCAAACAGTGGTTCCCCCCCACATATGGGGTATCAGCGCACTCAGGACAAATTGGACAACAAATTTTGGGGTCCAATTTCTCCTGTTACCCTCGGGAAAATACAAAACTGGGGGCTAAAAAATAATTTTTGTGGGAAAAAATTTTTGTTTTATTTTTACGGCTCTCCATTATAAACTTATGTGAAGCACTGGGTGGGTCAAAGTGCTCACCACACCTCTAGATAAGTTTCTTAGGGGGTCTACTTTCCAAAATTGTGTCACTTGTGGGGGGTTTCAATGTTTCGGCACATCAGTGGCTCTCCAAACGCGACATGGCGTCCCATCTCAATTCCTGTCAATTTTGCATTGAAAAGTCAAACGGCGCTCCTTCCCTTCCGAGCTCTCCCATCCGCCCAAACAGTGGTTTACCCCCACATATGGGGTATCAGCGTACTCAGGACAAATTGTACAACAACTTTTGGGGTCCAATTTCTTCTCTTACCCTTGGAAAAATAAAAAATTGGGGGCGAAAAGATAATTTTTGTGAAAAAATATGATTTTTTATTTTTACGGTTCTGCATTATAAACTTATGTGAAGCACTGGGTGGGTCAAAGTGCTCACCACACCTCTAGATAAGTTCCTTAGGGGGTCTACTTTCCAAAATAGTGTCACTTGTGGGGTGTTTCAATGTTTAGGCACATCAGTGGCTCTCCAAACGCGACATGGCGTCCCATCTCAATTCCTGTCAATTTTGCATTGAAAAGTCAAACGGCGCTCCTTCCCTTCCGAGCTCTCCCATCCGCCCAAACAGTGGTTTACCCCCACATATGGGGTATCAGCGTACTCAGGACAAATTGTACAACAACTTTTGGGGTCCAATTTCTTCTCTTACCTTTGTAAAAATAAAAAATTGGGGGCGAAAAGATAATCTTTGTGAAAAAATATGATTTTTTATTTTTACGGTTCTACATTATAAACGTCTGTGAAGCACTTAGTGGGTCAAAGAGCTCACCACACCTCTAGATAAGTTCCTTAGGGGGTCTACTTTCCAAAATGGTGTCACTTGTGGGGGGGTTTCAATGTTTAGGCACATCAGGGGCTCTCCAAACGAAACATGGCATCCCATCTCAATTCCAGTCAATTTTGCATTGAAAAGTCAAATGGCGCTCCTTCGCTTCCCAGCTGTGCCATGCGCCTAAACAGTGGTTTACCCCCACATATGGGGTATCGGTGTACTCAGGACAAATTGTACAACAACTTTTGTGGTCCATTTTCTCCTGTTACCCTTGGTAAAATAAAACAAATTGGAGCTGAATTAAATTTTTTGTGAAAAAAATTTAAATGTTCATTTTTATTTAAACATTCAAAAAATTCCTGTGAAGCACCAGAAGGGTTAATAAACTTCTTGAATGTGGTTTTGAGCACCTTGAGGGGTCCAGTTTTTAGAATGGTGTCACACTTGGGTATTTTCTATCATATAGACCCCTCAAAATGACTTCAAATGAGATGTGGTCCCTAAAAAAAATGGTGTTGTAGAAATGAGAAATTGCTGGTCAACTTTTAACCCTTATAACTCCCTAACAAAAAAAAATTTTGGTTCCAAAATTGTGCTGATGTAAAGTAGACATGTGGGAAATGTTATTTATTAAGTATTTTGTGTGACATATCTCTGTGATTTAATTGCATAAAAATTCAAAGTTGGAAAATTGCAAAATTTTCATAATTTTCGCCAAATTTCCGTTTTTTTCACAAATAAATGCAGGTACTATAAAAGAATTTTTACCATTGTCATGAAGTACAATATGTCATGAGAAAACATTGTCAGATTCACTGGGATCCGTTGAAGCGTTCCAGAGTTATAACCTCATAAAGGGACAGTGGTCAGAATTGTAAAAATTGGCCCGGTCATTAACGTGCAAACCACCCTTGGGGGTAAAGGGGTTAAAACCACTGTCAAATGCTGACAGCGGCATTTAACTAGTGTTTCCAGCCATCAGGCCAGAAATGCACGCATCGCTGACCCCCGTCTCGTAATGGGGGGGTCAGCGATGCGTCAGCATAACAACCAGAGGTCTACTGAAGACCTCTATGGTTGTTTATGTCAGATTGCTGTGAATGCCACCATGTGGTTAGCGCTCATAGCAATGCAACAATTCTCCTACATAGGAGCGAGCTGAGCTGAGCTCCTATGTAGCAGAGCCGATCATTCTATGCCAGCTTCTAACCTCCAATGGAGGCTATTGAAGCAAGGCAAAAGTAAAAAAATGTTTTTAAAAATATGAAAAAAATTAAAAATGTTAAAGGTTAAATCACCCCCCTTATACCCAATTTAAAACAAAACAATAAAAAAATCAAATATACACATATTTGGTATCGCCGTGTTCAGAATCGCCCGATCTATTAATAAAAAAAGGATTAACCCGATCGCTAAAAGGCGTAGCGAGAAAAAAATTTGAAACTTTTTTTAGTCACAGCGACATTGCATTAAAATGCAATGACGGGCGATCAAAAGCACATATCTGCACCAAAATGGTATAATTAAAAACATCAGCTTGGCATACAAAAAATAAGCCCTCACCCAACCCCAGATCATGAAAAATGGAGACGCTACGGGTATCGGAAAATGGCACAATATTTTTGTAGCAAAGTTTGGCATTTTTTTTCACCACTTAGATAAAAAAGAAACGAGACAAGTTAGGTGTCTATGAACTCATAATGACCTGGAGAATCAAAATGGCAGGTCAATTTTAGCATTTAGCGAACCTAGAACCAAACAAAGTCAAGTGTGGGATTGCACTTTTTTTTTTGCAATTTAGCCGCTCTTGGAATTTTTTTTTCCCGATTCTAGTATTTGACATGCTAAAACCAATGATGACGTTCAAAAGTAACACTTGTCCTGCAAAAAATAAGCCCTCACATGGCCATATTGATGGAAAAATAAAAAAGCTCTGGGAAGGAGGGGAGTGAAAAACGGAAACGCAAAACCAAAAATACCCTGGGTCATGAAGGGGTTAAAGATTCTGTCTCACAGTTGAAGTGTACCTACGATAAAAGTTACAGACCTCTCCATTCTTTGTAGGTGGGAAAACTGCAGTGTATCAAATACTTATTTCCCCCACTGTAAATGTGTTACCTAGCACATATAATCCTATCTTAAATAAATGATCATTTTTTAATGGCACGGTCTATGTTGTATTTCAATAAAGTTCACTGTTATTTTCAATACATTTCATAATATTACTAATTGCAGGCTATTAGAATGCAAAGTAAAATTGTAGAAATCGTCTAGCCCGCTGGTATAAAAAACTTATCTCGGAGAACACGCTAATTTATTTAATTGCAAAAAAAAAAAATAATGTTGATTCCGAGAAAATGTCATTGCCATTTTCAAAGACCAAAAGGATTTTTTCCTCATGAGATGTAATTGACAGGTTGTTTTCTGTGCTCGCTTTGCTGGCTTTCCACTGAATCGATACAACTATAAATACAGGAAATGTATCCTGTCCAATTAGAATTTCACAGAGATTGAATTCCGTGGAAAAGCAATATTTTTTTTTCTAATCTGTAGGACTTCAATTTTGTTGGTATTTTACAAAAAAAACAATGCAAGCTTAAGAAGCAAAGCAATTAGGTAAAAAAAAGAAACGTGCAATTAATCTGCATCAATTCATGATTTGCTTTAGTTATTGATCTACTATGGAGTGAATACTTATTTATCTAATTATATTAATGAGAGTAGTATCATCCATGTGTTTCAAATTCATGGACTATACATTATTATCCACATTATACCATTGACTCAATACACACGATAAACATTAAATGATCCCTTTAAAATGCGGAATAAATATATCAAGAAAATAATAATGAAGCACATGTTGCTCACAGTGTATGTGTGTACTTATGTCTGGCTCTATGTCATGTCACAATGTTTAGACTCTGGGAGCAAATCATAAGAGTAGGCAGTTCATTTAAATCAATCTTTAATGGTAGGAAATTGCATTTTAGATGGCTACAGGTCAAGGTCATGTCGTGCATAAAGTAAGACCTTAGAGACAAGCATTGTACACTATCAACTTCATACTACTCTATTGATTTTTCCATTTTGCTAAATAGAAGATCTTCTAATAGATTTTACTTCCTACCTCTGCGTTTAGTATGTATATCAGTGATGAGCCAGCAGCATGCCTACAATATGCTATTTGCTATTCAAAATAAATACAAATAAAACCTAAATTATAAAGCATAAGCATAAAACAATCCAGAATATTAAATGATGACAATATGTACAGGGGCATGTAAATGTTTGGCCACCCCTGGTCAAAATTACTGCTATTGAGAACAGTTTAGCAAGAAGATGAAATGATCTCTACAAGTCCTAAAGTTAAAGATGACACATTTCCTTTGTATTTTAGGAAAACAAATTATATATTGTAATTTTTTTTACATTTTATAAATGACAAAAAGGAAAATGGGCCAATGAAAAAGTTTAGGCACTGTGCATGATTATAATAGCTGGTAGCACCCGCTTTTGCAAGTAAACGCTGTTTACTTATTATATACTGCTGTTATTCCTACTAATTCTGATACACTAGAGAAAGATTTCCACTGGTATGTCTATAAAAAAGATTTGAGAACCTGACAAATAGACAGTGTGGCATTGTAAGAAACTTTGGAGGAGATTTCTTCTGCTGGGCCGACCACTGGCTCATAGTGATGAGCGAGTATGCTCTCCGAGTATTTCAGCGTGCTCGGAGATTTAGTTTTTGTCAGCACAGCTGCTAGACAGCTTGAATACATGTGGGGATTGCCTGTTTGTTAAGCAACCCCCACATGTATTCAAGCTGTCTAGCAGCGGCAAATCATGCAGCTGCGTTGACATAAACTAAATCTCCGAGCACGCGTAAATACTCGAAGACCAATCGAGCATGCTCGGAGAAACCTGAATAATGAGTACACTCGTTCATCACTACTGACTCACACTGTGTGCTGCTGCAGAACATCATAATAACTCATAATGTTTGAAGCAACCAACCAGTCATGGACAAGAATCAGCTCTTACACTTTATAAAGAGGTTCTGCGGTGTATTATAAGGAATACTCTACCCTGCCTCAAATGATAAAGATTATTAGTAATCATCATATAGTCCGGTTATCTGTATAAATTCATTTGACCTTTGACCATGGTTCACATAACCATAGAACTCATTTCTGGCTTTATGGATTACGTTTTTAACACAGCCATGATCGCTCTGACCTAATCACAAGTGAATGCCAATAAATGCTGATAGATTTCATTGATTTACAATTGACACATCAGGATTCCATCTATAATCTACAGAGAAGGACACTATGCAGTCTTTTCAAATAGGTGTCCTATTTTGTAGGATCAAATCAAATTATTTATTTAAAAATATGCTTGAAAGAGTAAATGTTATTTTCTTGTTTTACATGAATTAATAGTAAAAGTGAAGATAAAAAAAACATTAAAATATATCTTATTTCAAGAAAAGCCTATCTTTCTCCTCCTCTAGCCTCTTGGACTGATCATCCAGTTTCTTTCTCCTGATAAAATCTGTCTCCAGTGGTGACAGATTTTCATCTCACTGAGGGATGAGATTCTAGTTGCTGTTTATAAAAGTAGTGGAGGGAAGTAGGAGCTAAAGTGAGAGACAGCGATACACATCCTGCTGCAAGTTCACCTGATGAACAGTTACACTCTACACCCATATGTTGTAGGAAGTTATATACAATAATTGATAGATGTTTGCAGTTCTTGACTATTTCAAACAATAATTATAGGAATTGTCCATTTTCTATTTCCCTTTCGCAAGCTGATAGGATAAACACAATTGTTTAATGAGAACCTGAACCTATGAATTGACCCAGAAACTCCACCCCATTGTGTTTTTCGTCTGGCCAGGCAGCGTACAGCCCGCTAACTTAGTTTATACATATGTGTGTATCTCTATATATAATGAATGCTTTATACTCATATTTATGTATCTCTACACATTAAATGAGATACCTCTGTAATTTAGCCATGCCTTTGCCATTACTGCTGCCTTGTTTGGAGTCTTGTTTGGTAGATCAATTATCTTTGGAAACCAGTTTTCTCTTGGCTACTAATTCAGTGGGCTGCAAGCTTTAGACTTCAAGGAACCACATATGTTTTCCCACAAATTCCCATACATTCAGATCTGAGGTAACGTACTTTACCAAGATCAATCAGATCCTTCTGTTGACTATATTGGATTCAAGTTTTTCTCAGGAACATGACCTTCATTGACACTTTTTGGTCTTTGGGTATTGCCTGCGCAGCTGAGTTAAAGGGAATATGTCAGCAGACTTTTGCAAGGTAATCTGACAGCAGCATGAGGTAGGGATAAAGACCCTTATTCCAGAGATGTATTACTTAGTTTACTGCGTGGAACAGTTATGATAGAGTTACAGTCAAACATTTATGATAGAGTCACAGTTTTCTCTGCTCCCATGATAGCAGAGGTCAGTTGTTGCTCCCTGTGTAACCCCATCCACTCCACAGCTTTCTGTGTACATTGTATAGTGACAGTAAGCTGATACTCGTTGCTAGGGCAGAGTTGGACTAGTATGCATGGGGCAAGTTGTTCTTTAGTGATAATCTCCTGCTGATAAAACGCTGATTGTATTAAAGCAGAAAAACACAGCCCAGTTAGGCTGGTTTCACATTTGCGTTGTTTTTGCGCTAAAAAACGCAAAAAAACGCATGCGTTTTTTCTTCCTATACTTAACATTAAAAACGCATGCGTTTGCATGCGTTTTTATAGAAAAACACAAGAATACACACTGATAAGCCACCCCCAAACCCTAACCCTAAGGGATCCTAACCCTAACCCTAAGGGTTAGGGTTAGAATCCCTAGCGTTAGAGTTAGGCCATGTTCACACAGTGCGTTTTTTACCGCGGAACCGCGGCGGTTTTGCCGCTGCGGTTCCGCAGCTGTTTTCCATGCAGGGTACAGTACACTGTACCCTATGGAAAACAGGACACACTGTGCACATGGTCCGGAAATTGTAAAAAAAAAGACGCGCTGAATAGCTCCCGGAAAAAAGAAGGAGCATGTCAATTCTTCTTCCTGAACCGCAGCGGTTCTGCACCCATAGACCTCCATTGTGAGGTCAAAATCGCAGTAAAACCCGCAGATCAAAAATATATCTGCGGGTTTTACTGCGATTTGATGTGCAGAACCGCTGCAGCAGGAAGTGCGGGGGAGCGGGCGGAAGTGCGTGGGCGGAGTGTGGCTGCCCCCCCGTGCTCCGATCCCGCCCCCCCGTGCTCCGATGCCCCCCCCGTGCTCCGATGCCCCCCCCCCAGTGCTCCGATGCCCCCCCGTGCCCTAATCTCCCCCCCTTATACTTACCCGGCGTCCCGGTGTCCGTCCGGCCGTCTTCTCCCTGGGCGCCGCCATCTTGCAAAATGGCGGGCGCATGCGCAGTGCGCCCGCCGAATCTGCCGGCCGGCAGATTCGCTCCAAAGTGCATTTTGATCACTGAGATATAACCTATCTCAGTGATCAAAATAAAAAAATAGTAAATGACACCCCCCCACTTTGTCACCCCCATTGGTAGGGACAATAAAAAAAAATAAGAATTTTTTTTTTTTTTTTCACTAAGGTTAGAATAGGGTTAGGGTTAGGGGTAGGGTTAGGGGTAGGGTTAGGGGTAGGGTTAGGGTTAGGGGTAGGGTTAGGGGTAGGGGTAGGGTTAGGGTTAGGGGTAGGGTTAGGGGTAGGGTTAGGGGTAGGGTTAGGGTTAGGGGTAGGGTTAGGGTTAGGGTTAGGGTTAGGGGTAGGGTTAGGGGTAGGGTTAGGGTTAGGGGTAGGGTTAGGGGTAGGGTTAGGGTTAGGGTTAGGGTTAGGGGTAGGGTTAGGGGTAGGGTTAGGTATTTTCAGCCATTTTAGCCCTAAAAAGCTTCCTAGGAAACACACAGTAAAAAAAGGATAAAAAAACGCATCAAAAAACGCATCAAAAAACGCATCAAAACGCATCAAAAACGGACAAAAAAAGGACCTGCGTTTTCTGCCAAGAGCTGCAGTTTTTAAAAAAAACTGTCCTGAAAAAAAAAGGATGGAAATCCTGAACGTGTGAACATACCCTTAGAGTTTGGGTTAAGGTTAGAGTTTGTGTTAGGGTTAGGGTTAGAGTTTGTGTTTTAGGGTTAGGGTTAGGGTTAGAGTTTGTGTTTTAGGGTTAGGGTTAGAGTTTATGTTTTAGGGTTAGGGTTAGAGTTTGTGTTAGAGTTTGTTAGAGTTTGTGTTAGGGTTAGGGTTAGAGTTTGTGTTTTAGGGTTAGGGTTAGGGTAAGAGTATGTGTTAGAGTTTGTGTTAGAGTTTGTGTTAGGGTTTGGGTTAGGGTTAGAGTTTGTGTTAGAGTTTGTGTTAGAGTTTGTGTTAGGGTTAGGGTTAGGGTTAGGGTTAGAGTTTGGGTTAGGGTTAGGGTTAGAGTTTGTGTTAGAGTTTGTGTTAGGGTTAGAGTTTGGGTTAGGGTTAGGGTTAGAGTTTGTGTTGCAGTTTGTGTTAGAGTTTGTGTTAGGGTTAGAGTTTGTGTTTTAGGGTTTGGGTTAGGGTTAGGATCCCTAGGGTTACTAGGGATCCTAACCCTAACCCTAACCCTAGGTATTTCTGTTTATAGTGGGTTTTCTAGTTGATTTTGATGATTGGCAGCTGTCACACACTTCTCATCATGCGTTTCAAAAACGCAAACGCAGGAAAAAAACGCTTGTAAACGCGTCAAAACACCGGTTTTGCGTTAAAACATGCAAAAACGCATGCGCCTAAAAACGCAGCGTTTAAACACGTTTAAACGCATTTTTGCACCAAATGCGTTTGCGTTTAAAATGCTGCAGATCAAAACGCAAGTGTGAAACCAGCCTAAGTGACACATTGCTGAACTCATGGTGTTCTTAGATTACATAGAAAAAACTTTTTTGACAGATTCCCTTTAATAAGACAGCCTCATTCAAAATCTATTTGCTGCCTTTTCAGGCCCAAACAAGGGAAGAAAGTAAAGAAAGCAGCATCTAAAACCTTCATAGCTTGGCGAGTTAAAGAGTCAGTGCTTACACAAAGCATTTTCCTGCAATATGCTGGACACACTGGGGGCAATATGCTGGATACACTGGGCACTATATGCTGGACAAACTGGGGGCAATATGCTGGAAACATTGGGGGCAATATGCTGGACATACTGGGGGCAATATGCTGGACACACTGGGGGCAATATGCTGGACACACTGGGGGCAATATGCTGGACATACTGGGGGCAATATGCTGGAGACACTGGGGGCAATATGCTGGAGACCCTGGAGGCAATATGCTGGAGACACTGGGGCAATATGCTGGAGACACTGGGGGCAATATGCTGGAGACACTGGGGGCAATATGCTGGACACACTTAGGGGAAATATGAAGGACAAACTGGGGGCAATATGCTGAACACACTGGGGGCAATACGCAGGACACAATGGGGGCAATATGCTGGACACACTGGGGGCAATATGCTGGAGACACTGGGGGCAATATGCTGGAGACACTGGGGGCAGAAATGCTGGACACACTGGGGGCAGAGATGATGGACCCACTGCGGTCAGAAAGCTGGACACACTGGGGCAACATGCTGGACACACTGGGGGCAATATGCTGGACACACTGGTGGCAATATGCTGGACACACTGGGGCAATATGCTGGACACACTGGGGGCAATTTACTGGACACACTGGGGGCAATATGCTGGACATATTGGGGGCAATATGTGGGAAACACTGGGGGCAATAGGCTGGAGACACTGGAGGCAATATGCTGGAGACACTGGGGCTGGATGCTGGACACACTGGGGGCAATATGCTGGATACACTGGGCACAATATGCTGGACAAACTGTGGCAATATATTGGACACACTGGGGGCAATATACTGGACACACTGGGGCAATATGCTGGACACACTGGGGGCAATATGCTGGACAAACTGGGGGCAATATGCTGGACACACTGGGGGCAATATGCTGGACACACTGGGGCAATATGCTGGACACACTGGGGGCAATATGCTGGACACACTGGGGGCAAAATGCTGGAGACACTGGGGGCAATATGCTGGACACACTGGGGGCAGAGATGCTGGACACATTGGGGGCAGAGATGCTGGACCCACTGGGGACAGAAAGCTGGACACACTGGGGGCAACATGCTGGACACACTGGGGGCAATATGCTGGGGTGATGTTATGGCAGCTAGTTTTTATACCTTCCCACAGGTGAAGTATGTCCCCAGGGCTTAACAGTGTGAAGATGATGAATGGTGGATGGTGTAAGGCGCAGTGAGGAACGAGGACACAAGGTTGCAGTCTCTTTACCTTTACTGAAGGCTTCAGCATCCACAGTCCAGAGCACCAGATCACAGGGCAGGCAGAGTCTGGCCGGTCTGAAGGCAAATCCAGAGTCCCCTTATCCAGGTGGAAATCAGTAGCCTTCCTCTAGCGCCTGGATGTTGTATCTTACTGCTATGCTTCTCATAAGGTCCTTACAACTGATGTTGGTGTTCTAGATGTTATGTCTTTCTCTCTGTCCCCCAGATGGATAGGAACAACCCATATGACTGGTGGCTTGAGGCTTTTTACAGTAGCTCTAGGATACCCTGGCCTCCCATCGTTGCCGCCGTGCCTCCTGGGTAAAGGTCAGGCAACTAATATGGAATTAGCTGTCCTGCCGGTCTCTGGAGCCATTCTTGGAGACAACTCCCTCTGTGTTTTGGCTACCGGATTTTGCGCCTCAGAAAGGAGGCAGCCTTTTACAGGGTAGAACTCCTTCTAGTTTCCTCTTCTTTTTGCTATGACTTAGTTTCTCACTCTCTGCAACACAATAATTAACGATTCTCCTTCAATGTCTCTTTCTTAGGATGCTGCTGCATGTCAGGCCGACGCAGCTCAGTGGCCTTCTGTCTAGGCCTCTAACAGGATCCCACCCCTGTCAGGGACCCACTACCTGAGTGGAGCTCAGATAGCAGCTGAGTCGGTGAAGCCCAGCTCGCTTCTGCCTAACTTTCTATCCAGACCACCAGTTTTACCTAATTGTGAAGAGTGCCCTACTAAATAAGAGCATAGCTCCCCCTGGTGGACTGGAGTGTGAAGGGTGTTGTGTGGTTTGTGATACCTGGTAAAGTGATCTCCTTTGCTGCCTTCAGACGTAACATCACTCCCCCTGGTAGAAGAATGACATTACTGCAATGACCAGGACCCTGGGGTGCTGCCCTCCCCCCTGTTAAATCCAGTACACCGGGACTGGGAAAAGAAAACAACAATACATTAGTAAAAAGACATGCAATTTTTTGAATGCTATAAAACAAATTAATTTAACTATGCTTCCCTTTATGGAATGTGAGAAAACTTGAACGTTGCAAACAATAACATATTCACACAGTGCGTATGACTTTTAAGGCAAGTTGAAAACAATTATTATCTAGCTATAAAACACAATTACCCATACAGGTATACTATCTACTAAACTACTAAATAGGAGCATAGCTCCCCCTGGTGGACTGGAGTATGAAGGGTGTTGTGTGGTTTGTGATACCTGGTAAAGTGATCTCCTTTATTGCCTTCAGATGTAACATCACTCCCCCTGGTGGAAGAATGACATTACTGCAATGACCAGGACCCTGGGGCGCTGGAGACACTGGGGGCAATATGCTGGAGACACTGGGCGTAATATGCTGGACACACTGGGGGCAATATGGTGGACACACTGGGGGTAATATGCTGGACACACTGGGGGCAATATGCTGGACACACTGGGGGCAATATGCTGGCCACACTGGGGGCAATATGCTGGACACTGGAGGAAATATGCTGGAGACACGGGGGGCAATATGCTGGAGACACTGGGGAAGGATGCTGGACACACTGGGAGCAATATGTTGGACACACTGGGGGCAATATGTTGGACACATTGGGGAAATATGCTGGACACACTGGGGGAAATATTCTGGACACACTGGGGGCAGGATGCTGGGCACATTGGGGGCAGAGATGCTGGACACTGAGGGCAGAGATGCTGGACACTGGGGGCAGATATGCTGGACACACTGGGGGCAGGATGCTGAACACATGGGGGGCAGGATGCTGAACACACTGGGGGCAGGATGCTGGACACATTGGGGCAGAGATGCTGGATACTGCGAGCAGAGATGCTGGACACACTGGTGGCAATATGCTGGACACACCGGGGGCATAATGCTTGACACACTGAGGCAATATGCTGGACACTGGGGGAAATATGCTGGAGACACTGGGGGCAATATGCTGGAGACACTGGGGCAGGATGCTGGACACACTGGGAGCAATATGTTGGACACACTGGGGGCAATATGTTGGACACATGAGGGAAATATGCTGGACACACTGGGGCAATATTCTGGACACACTGGGGTCAGGATACTGGGCACATTGGGGGCAGAGATGCTGGAGACTGGGGGCAGAGATGCTGGACACTGGGGGCAGATATGCTGGTCACTGGGGGCAGATATGCTGGACACTGAGGGCAGAGATGCTGGACACTGGGGGCAGAGATGCTGGACAAACTGGGGGCAGGATGCTAATCACACTGGGGGCAGGATGCTGTACACACTGGGGGCAGGATGCTGGACACATTGGGGCAGAGATACTGGACACTGCGGGCAGAGATGCTGGACACTGGGGGCAGAGATGCTGGACATTGGGGGCAGAGATGCTGGACATTGGGGGCAGAGATGCTGGACACTGGGGGCATAGATGCTGGACACACTGGGGGCAGGACTGGAGACAGATGGGGCAGGATTGGAGACATGGGCAGAATGTAGATACAGGGCATGATTGAAGACATGGGGCAGAATGAAAGACATGGGGCAGGATTGGAGACAGATCGTGCAGGATCACGGGGCAGGATGGATACGATGGAGACTGATGGGCCATGATGGGGAGATCATATGGGGCAGGATGGATACTCATGAGGGCAGGATGGGAGAACATATGGCTGAATGAGATACACAGGGGCCAGGATGGGGGATATTATTATTAACATAGGGGCTAATTAAGGGATATTATTACTGCAGTGATGTATTTATTTTATTTTTTGAGTATACTGTTTTAAATGGGGGTGGTGGTTACTGTGTAGAGTGACAATATGTCGCCTCTTTTTCTTCATGTGGTGTAATGTAGAAGTTGGGAAAAATTAAATAATGTGTTCTGCAAGTGGAGCTCGAGATAACTGTGTTATTTCCTGCAGAGACAAGTCCTGGCTGGATGAAGTGACAGTGGTGTGTGCTGGATGAAAGATGAAGGGCTTCACCTAGAGACATCACTGGTGAGTCAGTGTTACCTATACACTGACACTATACACTGTATACTATATACAGAGCTCCTGTGTATTATGTCAACGGTGATCACTGTATTACCTCTACACAGACACTGCATACTAAGTACAGATCTCCTGTGAATACTGGCACTTATGGTGATAGTATTGTGTTTTTTTTCTTAGTAACTGAAGGGTAAATTGACTAGATCAATGGATGTTTGACAGGTTATAGTCTCACAAGCAAACTATTTTTCTGGAATAATCTGGTTCAGGTATACGATGACCCTATCGCATGACCCCATCACATGATCGGGGGTCCCACAGTGTCTGAACAGCCCAGGGCCCTGACTACCCTTTATCCACCCCTGGACACACTGATGGTAAAATCGGACACACTGATCACACACTGATGACACACTGATGGCACAATGATCCAAAACACTGATGACACTGCGACCGTTTTTAACATAACTGTTTAACCAGAAAGACCTGGGGGAGGGATTGACTTTTCTTAGAAGAGTTTGAATATTATTTTAATACAAGTATTTATTTATTTATTCATTCATTTGTATTTTCTACTCAATATTCCATTGTGGCCTTTTTGTGGCTCTACTGTAGAGTAAATAAATATTAAAAAACATCAAAACTGATTAACACATATTCTGTGAACGACAGCAACAAGCAGCAACCTCAATGAAATGCATCAATTCTGTGATCTTCTGACATGTTGTAAAGTGTCATCCAAATGTGAGCAATATGTAAATGTCGAGGATTTATGTGCAGGTGCCCTAACACACTGCCCTGAACTTCATATATACATAATGCTTTAGCCATCATTAATTATAGTGCTTGTTTGCAGGGGTCAAAGGAGTTGTGCAGAGTCATGAAGGATGCTGTTTACTGAACTAGAATTGTTGGAAGTGATTAGACAGACATAGAGTGAAGCCATAAGCAAAGTGTTGTTTGCCAAAGTATAATTAGGCAATGCTAATGGATTGGGTGGGGTGGGCTTGTTTCTGTGGGAGGGGAAGAGATAATAACTCTCTTTTGTCGACAGGAAAGGAGAGAAAGGACATATAGAAATTGCACATTGTTCTGATTGGATAAAACATTGGATTTCCATTTCCATTCCAGTAATTTTTTACCTTGTAATTTTTTTCAATATTAGAAATTCTATGCAAGTTTCATCTGGGCTTATCGTTGCCGCATGCCCTGAGTTTATATCCAAAAGTAATCTTATTCATGTATCTCTATAGCCTCATTTTCTACTTTCAATTTGATGAAAACCAGTTTGGCTACAGTTATATAGCGGCACAATTATATTGTACGTTATACGGCCTCCAGTGGTATATTCCTGTGATGGCACTGTTGAATTGAATTACCAATTTACTCTATAAAATATGAATAAGCGTGGTGATTTCTAGGAAATCCTCATGTAATACATTATTGACTATAGTGCATGCAATAAAATCAGAATGCAGAAAAACGACATTTTTTGAATATTAATTTTCTAAATGTAATATAAATGTTTAACACTACTGCATAAAAATATAAAGAAATACAATGATTTATTGGACATTGTGTTTAAAGATATGCAGATTTACACTTATAGATCCAGTTAAATGTTTATACCTGAATTTTTAGATGGTGGCTGAATGCTGAGTATAATTAGATTTCTTGGAAGTGATTTTATTTCTGTTCCATTTGTATGCTTTATTGGCCTCTATTCTTAAACACTTTTGAAGTATTGGTTTAGAAATAAAGTGTCCATGAATCCACTATTTGTGTTGTATTATAAACTATAAAGTGTGCGTAATTTTAACAAGACAGGCAAATACAAGAAGTGTGCCCTTTTGGCAGACATCTGGTTAACTTTTTTCATACTTTACCTAGACTGCTATGCACTTCCATTCACAAATAAGACACAAAAAAGTTGGATAATTTCTATAAAAAAATAGAATAGAATGATATTTTCTATATATAATGTAATGTATATAGCATGTGAAATAAGTATTGAACACATTAACAATTTTCTAAGTATTAAATTTATCACTTTATAAATTTAGACTAAAGAAAGATGCATCAACTGCACCCATGCACTTATGCACTTTAGTACTGTTGAATATCAAACCACTATCTGTCTGCTTTATATAGTTGCAACATGGTGCTGTGAATAGATGGCATTTAGCTGTTTGGCTGTTTAATATTGTTTTCTGGTATATCCAAGGGTTTATTGATTCAGCCATACAATCAGACTGCTTGCATATATGTTGTTTTCGAATTTCTTCTTCCTATGATATCTTTTTTGTCTATGCTGTTACTGGAGCCATTTATTGATATTTTGCCAAATGAATTCAGTGGAGGTTGGTTATTGTCATAGTATGGGCATAATCAGACATTCAACCATTGTTTTTGTTTTTATATATTTATGTTGTTATTAGTCTGTCTCATTGCATGCGTGTTTTTTGCATATAAAAATAATAAAATACTTTGGAGTTTTTTGGGTGTTACTGCTTTGAGCATGCATCTTTCTTTCTTTGGTCTAAATCTATTGTCATTTAGCATCAGGGGCAGACATACCGCATGTGCAGCCGATGCAGCTGCACGGGGGACCAGGAGGACAGGGAGCCTGATCAGCTGCTCAAATATCTTGTTCTCTGATGGAGCCAGTGGCAACATTTACACTAAGAGGAGAGGAAGGGGGCCTTACCTGAGTCTTTTGCTGTCAGAGAGGGGCTGCACTCTGCAGAATATGTCAGGAGGGGCCCCTTCCTCTCCTCTAATATGATGCTGCCGCTCGCTTTATGATGCAGGAGCCCGGGATTCCTGGACATGCCCCCGGCCTCTCTGCGCCATGCAGGGAGGAACAGGCCTGGTAAGTATGGCTGTCTCCTGCCTCCTCATTGCCTCTGACTGCTGCTGGGAACAGTCAGTGCAGCTGACACCTCTCCTGTCTCCTGAGCAGTTCTGACAACTGAATTGCCTGATCAATGTTCACAAGAGCTTTCATATCAATCCCCCTGCTCCCTGTAGCTACCTTCACCCCCTGTACTGAGGGGGCTTTATTGGAAAACCGCTGAACTGGCCCAATCAGAAGCAGGAGCTGCAGTGTGAATGCTGCCTGAGTGGACCAGTGCAACCATTCCTCAATAAAGACCCCTCAGTACAGGGCTGATAAATGGCTATGGGGGAGGGGAGGTTGATGTGATGACCAATGTTCACATGGGTCAGGCACCTGCTAGAACTTCTCAGTAGGAGGAGGAGCGTCAGATGTACTGACTGCTGGGAGGCTGTTTATGCAGCTATCAGAGGTAATGAAAAGGCAGAAGACAGGACTGTCTGAAAGCTGGAGATCTGGCCAGTAAGTGCTGATGGAGGACTGAAGACCCCCAGGATGGAGCTGCTGAAGATGGAAGAATGCACCTGCCAGTGGGATGACATGTGTAAGTAATAAAATGTGTAGAGACTTACTATCATCTATGGGTATTACCATACTTGTAAAAGTCTATGAATTGCCTCCATTAAACAGATATCACTTTTTCACAGCAATGTATGCATGTACACACCAAAACAATTAAGTACTTTCCACCTCTCAGGGGGTGATCATAAAGTTACAAATATCCTAGGAACTTTTTAGTTGCTCATTCATCCCTGCATAAATTTGTTTGGCAGAGAGGAAGGTATGGTGACACATAAGCTACTTATAGCAATAGCAGAAAGTAAATATTTAACTGTAGCAAAGTGCATAATGACAACCTGGGGACAGAAAAAATCAACATATACCATTCGGTCAAACAGCAAACTGCATGAAACTCCTAAGGTATATGATATATAGTATCCCAGTGTGGTTCGGTTCATAGTAGGTTCTACTGGTCAGTCACGACTGATGCATAAACCTGACCAGATTAAACACTGCAGCTCTGACCTCTATAAATCTATATAGTACCTTGTTCATGCATATATTGACCTATATCTGGCAGGTTCACCTAAGGAGAGAGCACTCTTCCTGTGGTTCTCTGATCCAGTGCTATACTATGTGTACTGAGGGAACTAGCTGAACATTGTAAGAGGACAGTGCACTTTTGCTACAGTTACCTGCCTATGAACTATCACTCTAGATTACCTGGGGTAAGTTTTGGCACATTTTGGCATACGTTGTTATTGTTGTTTGTGGGCTGTTTTTTTTTAAATTACCCAATAAAAGTTACATTTTAGATACCCCAAGTTGCCATTTCTTATAATTTGTCTTGTGTTTATTATTTCCCCGCTTTTTTATAGGATTATGGCTTGCTCATTATCATCATTAGGAAAGGTCAGTTGATGCAAATGTCCCAGCTTTCTAAAAATCCCAGCTCTAACCTTGTGCCAAAAACAGCAGCCATGGGTTCTTCTAAGCATCTTACCAGCAATCTGAAAATTAAAATGATGGAGGTCCACAAAGCATTTGACAGCTATAAGAAGATAGCAAAGTTGCTCTTGCCTCTGTTCGAAATGTAATTTATTCTGTGATTTAACCCTTAAATTGGTCGATTAAGAGTCTAATAAAATATTACAACAACCTGTGTCTTTATATCATTAAAAGACTTTGTAATAATAATAATAATAATAATAATTTTTATTTATATAGCGCCAACATATTCCGCAGCGCTTTACAAATTATAGAGGGGACTTGTACATACAATAGACATTACAGCATAACAGAAATACAGTTCAAAACAGATACCAAGAGGAGTGAGGGCCCTGCTCGTAAGCTTACAAACTATGAGGAAAAGGGGAGACACGAGAGGTGGATGGTAACAATTGCTATAGTTATTCGGACCAGCCATAGTGTAAGGCTTGGGTGTTCATGTAAAGCTGCATGAACCAGTTAATTAATTTTTTTTTTTTTTTTTAATATAGGCCACACAGGGATCGTTAGGTTAATGCATTGAGGCGGTAGGCCAGTCTGAACAAATGAGTTTTTAGGGCACGCTTAAAACTGTGGGGATTGGGGATTAATCGTATTATCCTAGGTAGTGCATTCCAAAGAATCGGCGCAGCACGTGTAAAGTCTTGGAGACGGGAGTGGGAGGTTCTGATTATTGAGGATGCTAACCTGAGGTCATCAGCGGAGCGGAGGGCACGGGTAGGGTGGTAGACTGAGACCAGAGAGGAGATGTAGGGTGGTGCTGAGCCATGGAGTGCTTTGTGGATGAGGGTAGTAGTTTTGTACTGGATTCTTGAGTGGATGGGTAACCAGTGTAATGACTGGCACAAGGTAGAGGCATCGGTGTAACGGTTGGTGAGGAATATGATCCTGGCAGCAGCATTCAGGACAGATTGGAGCGGGGAGAGTTTGGTAAGAGGGAGGCCGATTAGTAGAGAGTTACAATAGTCCAGACGAGAATGAATAAGTGAAACAGTAAGAGTTTTTGCAGAGTCGAAAGTAAGAAAAGGGCGAATTCTAGAAATGTTTTTGAGATGCAGGTAAGAAGAGCGAGCCAGTGATCGGATGTGGGGGGTGAATGAAAGGTCAGAATCAAGGATGACCCCAAGGCAGCGGGCATGTTGCTTTGGAGTAATGGTGGAACCGCAAACGGAGATGGCAATGTCAGGCAAAGGTAGGTTAGTAGAGGGAGAAAACACGAGGAGTTCAGTTTTTGACAGGTTTAGTTTCAGATAGAGGGAGGACATGATGCTAGAGACAGCGGTAAGACAATCACTGGTGTTTTCTAATAAGGCAGGCGTGAGATCAGGAGAAGAAGTGTATAGTTGGGTGTCGTCAGCATAGAGATGGTACTGGAAGCCAAATCTACTGATTGTTTGTCCAATAGGGGCAGTATACAAAGAGAAGAGGAGGGGGCCTAGGACTGATCCTTGAGGAACCCCAACAGTAAGGGGAAGGTGAGAGGAGGAGGAACCAGCGAAACATACAGTGAAGGATCGGTCAGAGAGATAGGAGGAGAACCAGGAGAGAACGGTGTCCTTGAGGCCGATGGAGCGGAGCATAGTGAGGAGGAGCTGATGATCCACAGTATCAAATGCTGCAGAGAGATCCAAGAGGATTAGCATGGAGTAGTGACCATTAGATTTAGCTGTTAGTAGGTCATTAGAGACTTTAGTGAGGGCAGTTTCAGTAGAGTGTAAAGAGCGGAAACCAGATTGAAGAGGGTCGAGAAGAGAGTTATCTGAGAGATAGCGGGTAAGACGGGAGTGGACCAGGCGTTCGAGGAGTTTAGAGATGAAGGGAAGATTAGAGACAGGTCTATAATTAGCGGCACAGTTTTGGTCGAGGGATGGTTTTTTAAGTAATGGATGTATGATGGCATGCTTAAATGAGGAGGGAAAAATACCGGAAGTGAGGGAAAGGTTGAATATTTTAGTTAGGTGAGAGGTGACAGCCGGGGAAAGGGACTGGAGGAAATGTGACGGAATGGGGTCACTGGTGCAAGTGGTCGGGCGAGAAGATGCAAGGAGCCTGCTTACTTCTTCTTCTGTAACTGGTTCAAAGTCAGAGAGTGAACTAGATGCAGTGGGGGAGGGAGGACAGTGCATGGTATGAAGAGATTGGGAGATGATTTCCTGTCGAATATGGTCAATTTTTTCTTTGAAGTAATTGGCCAGATTGTCAGCACGGAGATCCGTGGTTGGGGCCTGCGCTCTTGGGTTGAGTAGGGACTGGAACGTGTCAAAGAGACGTTTAGGGTTATTGGACAGGGAGGTGATGAGGGTGTTGAAGTAGGTTTGTTTGGAGAGGTGAAGGGCAGAATTGTATGTCTTTAGCATGAACTTATAATGGATGAAATCTTCGGGTAGATTAGATTTTCTCCACAGACGTTCTGCGCACCTGGAGCACCGCTGCAGGAAACGTGTTTGCAGCGTGTGCCACGGTTGTTGCCGTCTGTGCCGAGTTGTTTTATGTATAGGAGGAGCAGCTTCATCCAGGGCACTTTGCAGGGTTTCATTGTAATGCTTCAGAGCAGAATCAGGACATGAGATGGAGGAGATTGGGGCCAATGAGGACTGCAAGTTCTTCATAAGTTCCTGGGTGTTAATGGCCTGTATGTTTCTATAAGTGTGGAAAGTGGGGGTGACCTGAGCGGGATGGCAGTTCTTGATAGAGAATGAAAGAAGGTGGTGGTCAGAGAGTGGGAGAGGGGAGTTTGTGAAATCATCCACTGAGCAAAGCCGGGAGAAGACCAAGTCAAGGGAGTTTTAATAATGTGTGTGTGTTTTTTAACCATTTCATACAATTGGATTAATAATGGATAGTTGTCATAATTGACGCCTCTCCATTATTAATCTGGCCTAATGTCACCTTACAATAGCAAGGTGACATTAACCCTTCATTACCCCATATCCCACCGCTACATGGGAATGAGAAGAAAGTGGCCAAGTGCCAGAATAGGCGCATCTTACAGATGTGCCTTTTCTGGGGTGGCTGGGGCAGATATTTTTAGCCGGGGGGGGGGGCAATAAAGATGGACCTTCTCCAGGCTATTAATATCTGCCCTCAGTCACTGGCTTTACCATTCTGGCGGAGAAAATTGCGCGGGAGCCCACGCCAATTTTTTCCGCGATTTAACCCTTAAATTTAATAACAAAAGGAAAAAAGGAACAGCACAGGAATACTTATCTTCGGGTGCAGAGCCCCCAGACAATCAGTCCATCGGTCATCCAAGTTTTCATATAGTTTCAAAAAATGAGGCAGCACTCCATTATTCAGTATAAAAACGTGCAGGGTTTAATTTACCCACATGTTCTGGCAACGTTTCAGCTCACACTGAGCCTTTCTCAAGCAGTGGGTGTATCTTTGTGCTCTATATTTATACATCCCTTAATCATCCTTAATTGTGTACAGTCATATGTGCATTAACGAAAGTGCCTTTTACATTATAAGGTGCATAGTTGCAGCGGTTATATAGTGCATTAAATGCAAACTCATTACATATCAATCCTGTCTGCATAGTGTATTTTATTGCTTTACCTTGTGGACGCATGTTCAGTGTGGAGGACGCCATTGCTTCTCTTCGGCGTCTTATTACACCTGCTGCGCATGTCTCATTTCGTCACCTGTGTAATGGATGGCCAGCCAATCACCAGGACTCTATGACTTTCTTAGACAGCGCCTGCGCGCGTCCTCTCCGTAACGCCATCTTTGTTGTGGCTTATTAGATCTTCTTCCATTTATATAATTTTCTATCGCTTGTAACCAAATAAGTATCCGATATTTATAATATATTTTACTGCGTTCCTTTGGACTTATTATGTGGCGTACATATCCACCCTGACGCACCGGACGACATCCTATCAAGAGTGTCTCCAGGAATCATGTGGTATAATAGCTCGGCATTTAACCCTCTAGAGCCAAAATACCGCAGCTATAACCACAAAGGTGGTAGTACCCTAGTCCAAGCTATAACTACTACCATACTGTTATTAAGAATGTCCTCATTATATACGTTTATATTTACTGTTGACCGAGTAGCCATCCATCCACTTATGGTATATACAATTTTTTTTAAAAAAAATTTTTTAAAAATAAAACCAAAAGCATATATTCATCTTAAAGTTTCTTTATTTTAAATTGATATATTTAACGCTATTATAGCAATGTTATAATGGTATTGGTCCTCCACACGTCCATGTTCCACCCGATATACTCTCCACATTTGGTGCATCTAAAAAGTGAATAAATACAAATACATAAAAATTAGGCAATAGTCCTAATACCAACAAGCCCTCAACTTACACTGTTTTAACAAGGTATACAAATTTCAGCCTACATATTCATATTATTAAAGAAGTCCTATGTAATCGCATGCAGTTTGAAGTCCACATTTAACCCCTTAGGTTTGAGGGTATTGAGCTCATATATCCACATGAGCTCTTTTTTCTTTAATATCTGTTCCCTATTTCCCCCTCTTCTTTGAATGGGCACTACATCAATAATTTTACACTTCAGTTCTTTTTCTGTGTGGTTACATTCTGTAAAATGTTTGGGTACCGGGAGATCCATTCTTTTTTTCCGAATGGTGTATCTGTGCTGGTTCATCCTAACTTTGAACTCACACGTCGTCTCCCCAATATACCATAGATTACAAGGCCACATTAGTAGGTAGATGACATAATCCGTATTGCATGTGAGATATTGTTTAATTTCATATATTTTATTTGTTTCTGGGTGTTGAAATGTGGTGCAGTGTTATGATATCCTTTTACAGCTGATATGGTCAATACAATGTATGGCCCTTTAGAATGCATATGTGAACGCTGCCCATTAGTGTTGCAATATACCGGAAAATGTCTTTATTGTGGTATGGTGATGGTAATTGCGCTGCAAAGGTATTAGGTATGCATGCATGGTGGACTGGTACCTAGACCTAGTATATGTGCAGTGTGCTGTTCTGGTGTGGCGGAATGCCGTGTGCGCCGATGTACACTGTGCACGTCTGCATGGTGCCTGGCTGGGTGGCACCTGCGCAGTGCTGTATGAATGAGTGCTACATCTCAATCGATGTTGCAGATCGGACGCATGCATAGCACGCTGCCTGTTGTCCTCGGGTCCGATCATGTGACCGGCACATCTAGCGTCTCTTGAGGCAGAGCGTGTGCTGTACAGGTTTCTGGGACATGTCTCCACTATAATGGCGATATCGGTCCATCTATATCTAAATACAGAGCGCGTTTGAGCATGTCTGGTGCAGTGTCTGCTGCGGGAACTAGAATACACCCATTTTAACAATTAAACAGGAAGTAACCGATACACCATATGTGCTTGGTTAGTTACTTAAGGAGGGATGTGTCAAGCTTATTTTGCTGCCTCGTCTTTTGGACAACTCTCCACTGCCATGCAACTATGAATCTCTCCTGATGAACCCATGTTTGTGTGGAAAACGCGTCGAGAGTCTTATTCCTTAACATGAGGAGTCTTTGGATCATGACCCTCAGCCACCTGTATACAGCACCACATGTTAGCAGATAAGTATAGATGGATTATTGGGGCATCTTTATCATGGGGACAAGTGTATCCCTATTGGCTATTTATTAATATATATTTCTTGTAACACTCTGTACATCTTTTGAGTGAAAGTGTGTTAGCACAACTATGTCACTGATTATGGGTGCTATTGTAATTTCTTTTTGAGGTGGTAGGTTGGGCCTACCTCTGTATATATTGTTGGTAACAGAGGTTTTTACTAGTTAGGAAGACATTATACCAGTGATATTAGGAGACTAGAGAAAGCTATTGGTTGTCTCCTTCCAGTTTCGTACAGCCTAGCTTTTTGAGGCATTTCTACTTAGGGATATCTAGATTGTGTGTTTCTAATTTCATACATAATTAAGGTTATATTTTAACAGGGTTTTTCTAGTAACTTTTCTTCATTTGCCCTTATTTGGTATCTAAGTGTGTAAGCAATATATTAAGAGGACAAAAACTTTGATGGGGGTACTTCTTTATCTACATTTACATTACCAGAGATCACATAAAAAGGCAGAGTATGCTGAGTGAGAATTCTCAGTACCCACACTTCAGTATATTTAACAGATGTTTGTCCTTTAAGCTTCAGGTTATAGGAAAGGTCTCCACTATCAGCCTAACACAATTTAATAGAGTAAATGAAAAGCTAAGATATCATCATTCAATTGATTTCACAAAATGTGACATTTTTAGTGCCTTGAAATTGCCTTTCATTATTGTAAAGCAAAATGTAAAATCAATTAGTTACCTCGAAGGTGATTCCTTTTTCCTAATTAAAACTACTCCTTTGGAAAACTGTCAGCAGTGTACTCTTGTTTTATGCTTATTTATCCCAAGCTTTCCCACACTCACTTTATGGCATTTTTAATTGTTTGAAGAGTTTTAGCTGAGTTGAAACAAACATATTGAGCAGGGGCGGACACTGACAGCTTGGGGCCCCTGTGCAAGAAATGTGAACTTTTGATCAGGGTCATTTGGAAGTTTGGGGGAGTCATTATGATTTGAAAAGAGAAAACACAGTAGTTTGACCATAAATGGCTTCATCCAACCACTAACCATAAGTGGAGATAAAGTTTTGGTGTTATCATTCATATTCTCTGGAAAAAGGCCAAGAAATTTCGCCTGGGTATGTAAGCTTTTGAGCACAACTGTATCTATCTATCTATCTATCTATGTAGTTGTGACCAAAAGTTTTGAGAATCACAGAAGTTTTAGTTTTCACAAATTTTTCTGATTCCGATTTTAGAAATTTGTATTACCCCTAGATCATTATGAAGAATAGTCAGGTGAATTGAAATAAAATTGCAAAGTGTTTCCTTGTCATGAAAATTATCTTAATCACAAAGATACTGTCTCCACTTATTATTAGCTTAATGACAAAATACTATATTCACTTCTTTTCAGCCCTGCAACAAAATGACCTGCTTATATCAATGCAGTGAATTTCGCATTAGCTCAGTATAAAGAATTATTGAGAACAAGGAAACTGAATTCACACTGTCATGTTTGCAAGAATTACTGATTTGCACCACAATGGATTTATGTTGGATAAAAGAAAAAAAACAGCTCAATGTAGTTGTCTAGTTCCTCCGCAGCACAGAATGAATGTCACTGCTACTGACGATGATGATGAGAGTGTGGAAGAAAAAAACAGAACAGTTTAAAATAATCAACTTTAATTGTATATTATTAAAACATCTACACATACATCATTAGTTCATAAATAAGAACATCTATGCTTTTCTTGTGCACTCAACATCCTTACTCATAGTGTTGAACTTTACAGGCAAGGACATCGCTGCTTGTTAGAGTGCCCCTAAATAAACAATTTAATAATAATAATAATAATCTTTATTTATATAGCGCCAACATATTCCGCAGCACTTTACAGTTTAACAGTTTCAAACACAAACAGTAACAACGTTAACAATACAATAATTAAAGCGAAATAAAACGACCCTGCTCGTGAGAGCTTACAATCTACAATGAGGTGGGGAGATACAAAGTACAGATGTGTATTTACAATGATGGTCCAGCCATCTTCAGGGGGTGGGGGATAGATAGAGATAGTGAATGGGCTACACACACACACAAACATAACATGACTTTGATTACTGAATGTGATAGGCAGCTCTGAACAAATGTGTTTTGAGCGAGCGCCTAAAACTATGCAAATTGTGGATGGTCCTAATATCTTGGGGTAGAGCATTCCAGAGGATTGGCGCAGCACGGGACAAGTCTTGGAGTCGGGAGTGGGAGGTACGGATTAGTGCAGAGGTTAGTCGAAAGTCATTTGCAGAGCGCAGCGGTCGGTTAGGCCGATAGACACAAATGAGGGAGGAGATATATGGGGGTGCCGCACTGTGGAGAGCTTTGTGGGTGAGAACAAGTACTTTGAATTGTATCCTGTAATGAATGGGCAGCCAGTGTAATGACTGGCGAAGAGCGGACGAGTCTGAGTAACGATTAGCCAGATGGACGACCCTGGCTGCTGCATTAAGGATAGACTGGAGAGGGGAAAGTCGAGTAAGGGGGAGGCCAATTAGTAGAGCATTACAGTAGTCCAGGTGGGAGTGGATCAGGGCGAAAGTGAGGGTTTTTGTTGTTTCCAGGGTGAGAAATGGGCGGATTCTAGAGATGTTCTTTAGGTGTAAGCGGCACGAGCGGGCAAGAGATTGTATATGGGAGGTGAAGGAGAGATCGGAGTCAAACATAACACCCAGACAGCGCGCCTGCTGCCGGGGTGTTATTATGGTGCCACCCACGGAGAGGGAAATGTCAGATTTAGGGAGGTTAGTTTAATAGTCAAAAACCTCACTGAGAGAGGTTTAGTTGCTGCAGGGCTGACTGCTAAAGAGGATTGTGTTATGCGATCGGTTCAATACAAGTGCAGAGCTTGCTCAAAAATATCAGCAGGCAGGGTATTTAAATGCATTGTGAAGCAAAGTATTTGGAGGGTTGGCCTGGAGTCAAGAAGGGAGGCAAAGAAGCTAATTCTCTGCAAGAAAAACATCAAGCACAGACTGACATTTTCCAGGAAGTATACAGAAATGTCTGCTGAGGCCTGTGGTTATGTTATTTTTTCTTTCCTCTTGACTGTTTGGGAGATCTGGTAGTATGGTTGTCCAGAGAAGAAAATCTGAGTGATACCTAGTCTTGTGTCATGCTAAAAGTAAAGCATCCTGACACCAGTCATGTGTACAGTTGCTTTCCATCCAAGAAAGTGGATTCATTCATAATTTTGCCTAAGAACATTGCCATGCATAAAGGATGGTATTTACACATCTTCCAAGATCAACTTCTCCCAACCTTCCAGGAGCAATTTGGTGATGAGCAATGCTTTTTCCAGCATGATAATACACCATGTCACAATGCAAAAGTGAAACTAAGTGGCTCAGTGAACAAAAAAGAAATTTTAGATTCATGATTAGGAAACTCCCCACAATTCATAGTAACATAGTAACATAGTTAGTGAGGCCGAAAAAAGACATTTGTCCATCCAGTTCAGCCTATATTCCATCATAATAAATCCCCAGATCTACGTCCTTCTACAGAACCTAATAATTGTATGATACAATATTGTTCTGCTCCAGGAAGACATCCAGGCCTCTCTTGAACCCCTCGACTGAGTTCGCCATCACCACCTCCTCAGGCAAGCAATTCCAGATTCCATTCCATTAAGAACCTGTGGTCAATCGTCAAAAAGAGCATGGACAAACAAAAACACAGAAATTATGATAAACTCCAAGCAAGATTGGGTTACCTTCAGTCAGAATTTGTCCCAGAAGCTGATACACAGCAAGCAAGTGCAAATTACAAAAGTCTTGAAAAATATCGTTTTAGTCAGGTGGGAAAAAATGCTGCAAAGTAAGAATACTTTCAACATTAAAATTGTAAATACTTTACTTTTATCAATTAACAAACTGCAAAGAGAGCACAGGAATAAAAGAGAAATCTAAATCATATAAATGTTTGGTTTCACCACTCTTTGCCTTCAAATTAGCATCAATTCTTCTAGCTACACTTAAACACAGGTTTTGCAAAAACTTGGCAGGAAGGTTGTTCTAAACATCTTGGAGAAACAACCTCAGATCTTCTATGGATGTAGGCTTGTACAAATCATTCCATCTCGTCATATAATCCCAGACAGACTTGATGATGTTGAGATCAGGGTACTGTTGGGGTCATTTCCTCACATCTAGTACTCTTTCTTCTATTTTATGCTTTTTAAATGTTGAAAATAGTCATTAATGACATTTGCTGTATGTTTGGGGTCGCTGTCCTATTACAGAATAAATTTGGAGGCAATCAGATGCCTCTCTGATGGTATTGCATGAAGGATAAATATCTACCTGTATATCTCAGTGTGAGGAGCTGGCCTTGTTCTAAAGACTACTGGACCAATGGACGTAGAGCCGAATCCGCTGCTCTAAGGAATGCAGATTTTTCCAGCATGGAGCTACGATTACATCAAATGTATTGTTGTGTTTTATTAAAGACTAGATGGTGGCCCGATTCCAACGCATCAGGTATTCTAGAATATGCATGTCCACGTAGTATATTGCACAGCCCACGTAGTATATTGCCCAGCCACGTAGTAAATTGCACAGCCCACGTAGTATATTGCCCAGTCACGTAGTATATTGCCCAGCCACGTAGTTTATTGCCCATCCACGTAGTATATTGCCCAGCCATGTAGTATATTGCCCAGCCACGTAGTATATTGCCCAGTCACGTAGTATATTGCACAGCCACGTAGTATATTGCCCAGCCACGTAGTATATTGCCCAGCCACGTAGTATATTGCCCAGCGACGTAGTATATTGCCCAGTGACGTAGTATATTGTCCAGACACATAGTATATTGCCCAGACACGTAGTATATTGCCCAGACACGTAGTATAGTGCCCAGCTATGTAGTATATTGCCCAGTGATGTAGAATATTGCCCAGTGACATAGTATACAGCACAGTGCCACATAGTATATTGCACAGCGACGTAGTAAACTGCCCAGCCACGTAGTATATTGCCCAGCCACATAGTATATTGCCAAGCCACGTAGTATATTGCCCAGTGACGTAGTATATTGCCCAGCGACGTAGTATATTGCCCAGTGACGTAGTATATTGTCCAGACATGTAGTATATTGCCTAAACACGTAGTACATTGTCCAGTGATGTAGTATACAGCACAGTGCCACATAGTATATTGCACAGCGACGTAGTACACTGCCCAGCCATGTAGTATATTGCCCAGCCACGTAGTATATTGCCCAGTGACGTATTATATTGCCCAGTGACGTAGTATAGTGCCCAGCTACGTAGTATATTGCCCAGTGACGTAGTATATTGCCCAGTGACGTAGTATACAGCACAGTGCCATGTAGTATATTGCACAGCGACGTAGTACACTGCCCAGCCACGTAGTATATTGCCCAGCCACGTAGTATATTGCCCAGCCACGTAGTATATTGCCCAGACATGTAGTATATTGCCCAGTGACGTAGTATATTGCCCAGCCACGTAGTGTATTGCCCATTCATGTAGTATATCGCATAGCAACATAGTATACAGCGCAGAGCCACATAGTATATTGGCCAGTAATGTAGTATATTGCCCAGTGACATAGTATATTGCTGAGTGATGTAGTATACAGCACAGAGCCACGTGGTATATTGCACAGCGAAGTAATATACAGCACAGAGCCACATAGTATATTGGCCAGTCACGTAGTATATTGCCCAGCTACGTAGTATATTGCCCAGTGACGTAGTATACAGCACAGAGCCACGTAGTATATTGCACAGCGAAATAGTGTACAGCACAGAGCCATGTAGTATATTGCCCAGTGACGTAGTATATTGCCCAGTGACGTAGTATACAGCACAGAGCCACGTAGTATATAGCACAGCAAAGTAGTATACAGCACAGAGCCACGTAGTATATTGGCCAGTCACATAGTATATTGCCCAGCTACGTAATATATTGCCCAGCCAGGTTTGTCACAGGTGAAAAAATAAAAAAATAAACATATACTCACCTTTCCGAACGCCCCTTGTAATCCACGGCAGCTTCCGGTCCCAGCGTTGGTATGGGCGCAGGACCTGTGATGACGTCGCGGTCACATCACCGTGACGTCATGGCAGGTCTTTCTAGCGCAGGCGCGCAGGGCCAGTGATAACATCGCGGTCACATGACCGTGACGTCATGGCAGGTCCTTGTCGCGCAGGCACGCAGGGCCTGTGATGACGTTGCGGTCACATGACCGTGACGTCATGGCAGGTCCTTCTGCCATACCATCTTTGCCACCGGAAACTGCAGCGGAAGATGGCGGCTGGCGGGAGCGGCTCAGCGGAATACGGAATGTGAGTATAGCAGGTTTATTTTTTTTAATTATTTTTAACATTACATTTTTTACTATTGATGCAGCATAGGCAGCGTCAATAGTAAAAAAGGTGGGGACACACAGGGTTAATAGCGGCAGTAACGGAGTGCGTTACCCGCGGCATAACGTGGTCCGTTACCGCTGGCATTAACCCTGTGTTAGCGGTGACCGGAGGGGAGTATGCAGGCGACAGGCACTGACTGCGGGGAGTAAGGAGCGGCCATTTTCTTCCGGACTGTGCCCGTCGCTGATTGGTCTCGGCAGCCATGACAGGCAGCTGGTGAGACCAATGAGCGAATTAATAACTGTAACAGAAGGACAGACAGACGGAAGTGACCCTTAGACAATTATATAGTAAATTTGCTTGCTCGTCAGTTTAGGTGAACTAATTTCACCTGGAAAGTGTTCAACCTCTGGAATCAATGTTTCCATTCAGTCATAGTGCTGCATTCATTTATTGAATGTGATTCTGGCTCTGTATTTATGTACTAATGGTAGATCTCATGCTGCATTTATGTACAGATGTAGTTCTGATTCTGAATTCATGTACTGTCAGTGGTTCTGGCCCCGCATTCATGTACTGATGGTGGTTCTGACACTGCACTCATGTACAGATGGTGTTTCTGGCGCTGCAGTCATCTACTGATGGTGGTTCAGCTGCTGTATTCATGGACTGAAGTTGGTTCTGGCCCTGCATTTATGTAGTGATCATGGAGCAATCCATAATATGCTTCATGATAAAACTCAAAAATACCTCAAACCTTAGTTTTGAGATTATGAAGTGTATTTTGTAAAGTTTCTACTCTAAAAATCAGTGTAAGTTTGGGTGCATGCACACTGTTGTTTTGGGAGCAGAAACTTTCCATATCCTTCTCAAGTACTCAACACTTGATTATGATGATGTATTAATGATGATGGTCCTGGTGATGTATTCATGTAAGTACTCCTTTAAATTTTTTTTTACCTTTTGGATTGTTTCAGTATGACAATGTGGCCCTTGGATCTAATAATGTTGTGCGCCTCTGGTTACAGTGAATGCAGCTAATGTCTTCATTCCAGAATTATGGACTGTAGACATGCATCACATAATCATAATAATTAGTGAGGAGCGAATATACTCGTTACTGGAGATTTCCCGAGCACGCTCGGGTGTCCTCCGAGTATTTTTTAGTGCTCGGAAATTTAGTTTTTATTGCTGCAGCTGAATTTTTTACATCTATTAGCCAGCTTGATTGCATGTGGGGATTCCCTAGCAACCAGGCAACCCCCACATGTACTTATGCAGGCTAACAGATGTAAATCATTCAGCTGCGGCAAGAAAAAATACTCGGAGGACACCCGAGCCTGCTCGGGAAATCTCAAGTAACTAGTATATTCGCTCATCACTAATAATAGCAAAATTATGATTTTTCAATGTGTCTATAAAAAACAGTCTGTCTTTGATATTTTAAAAAGCTGTTCAGAAAAAATAAGAAGTCAAGTCGGCAATGCCCACCCCAAATTATTTATATGTACATGTAGTTCTTTCAAAGTCAAATCCAGCAAAACCTTTACATGATGAGGCCCAGGATTGTTGTGCACATGTTCGCGCAAGATCACAGTGCACCTTGCTGTGACATTACATTGTTACATTATACACACCTGCACAGAATCCCCCCTGGTCTCATCAGAACCGGAAGTCCTGGATAGATAAAGATAAAGATAAAGATATGCGGGAAGTAGCAGACGAGTGACAGTGAGGAACAGAGAGGTCAAACAGGTGAGCAGGAAGGTATAAGTATTTGAATTTATTTTTTACATCTTACTTTTACTATGCTTTGGAGAAACCTCAAAGTATAATAAAGGGCATTTTTGATTGACAAAAATATTTGTCAATCAAAATTCCTGGGGAAATCAGCATCAACATGGAAATTTGAATTTTTGCCACTAATTTCTAATTAAAATCTATGGAACAAATGTGTAAACATTTCGATACAGTGTAGTAGCATGGCAGAGGCCTATAGGTGTCACTGTTTCAGCAAACAAACCAGTGTCAAAAGCTAATTGGCAACAATGAATTAGTAAGATTTTCTGTAAAGTCTGGATTTTTTGCATCTCATGAAATTACCCATATGCATTAAAACATTTTTCCAAGTCAAAAGCAATTCCAAACATGATGCACAGGCATTTTCTATCTTACTCAAAGTTTCCAATGACTTCTCCACATCTCTGGCATAAAGGTGCTTTCATACATGCCACAGCGCACCGTACCGGTAATCGTATTGTTTATTATTTCACTCTTATTATGTTTTGTAAACAAGAATGTTGCTAAGCAACCGAACTTTATGTTCTGCCAAAATTGTATTATGACTTTGCTATACTCGTAGCAAAATGCTTAAAGCCTTTTGTTTTTAGCTTAGCAAATGCTCTGATAGGCTTTTCATAGATGTTCTGTATGGAGAATGCAATATAAACAGAAGCAGGCTAAGAATTGTCCTGCCAGCAATATCAATCTATTCAGCCTGTGTCTTTAAAGTTTTATTATATATTAAAAACTCAAAAACCATAAAAAAAACTTTATGTCTATTCATCCAAGTATGTATATGATGCGTGTATTTGTCTACATGAAATTCAAAGCTATGTACAGGAAACATGGGATTGCAAGCAAAATCATCACTCATTCATATACTAATATTCATAAGCACCAAACCAATCCTCCACTAAAAGGGTGTCAGCCCTTCTGGTAAATGCTGGGATAATTAGGGTAAGGACAAGTGGGTGCCCTGTTTTTGATGCTCGTGAAATATATCGTGGCACGACATTAAACCTAGCAATGGCTCAACTTTGAAGGCTGCATCACTCATTTTACGTCACTTATTTACTGACTTTACCAATGTCTATACCATCATTGTGTGAAGCCAGTAGTTGACAATTTCCAGTCCTCATTAAAAGTTGAATATAAATAACATAACCAGAATGTCACCAATTCAGTAAGGTCTATGGATAATATAACACAGGGCTGCACAACCGTTTTTAACCCTAGAACGCATGACGTTAAAAATATACATATTAACGTATTGGGGGCCTTTTAGGCCCCCATGCACATAATGTAGAAAAAGACACTTAAATAACTTTCACAAGTTTATTTCAAAATTGCTCAATAAAATATGAATAGTGGACAAAATTTTAATTATAATTTTTCACAGAAAACACCCAAAAATCTTTTTTTTCCCAAATTTCACACAAAGACATGAAAACACACAAAAACGCATAGAAATCTATAGCAAACTAGCTGCAGCTACATTTTTATTCTAACTTCATTTTCTATTATATTAGTCTTCCAAACAATTCTGACATGTTATTTTTTCAGAAGTTTTGTGCAATTTTTGATAAATATGTTCCAGATATAACTGATAGGGGCTAATTTGTTTCAAACCTCACTGCACGAGTTCGCTTATCATCAAAGCGAATGATTCTTCTAATTTCCTCATATCTGCCCACTGACATTGTCGCCTTATAGTGTGGATCAGAAAGTGGGTCCAGAAATAATTCTCGTATTGGGACATCATACGATTTTTGACTCCCTGCCAGCAGTAAAAGTCCAATATATGCATAAAGTTCCTCTTTTGAGATATTTTTCCAGGACTTATTTTTTGCAGAAGCGATACGTCTTCCTTCTAGGTTTGAACATAATAGGACCTCTTCTGCAATATTGTCAGAAAAATAAGGACAGAATACATCTTTAGGGGTAAAGTAACTGGGACTTCCCACAGCTCTTTGAGCCTGTCTCACAATATTGTGTGTTGGAGTACGTCCGACTAATGTAGGATTACTGTCCCAAAAAACATTCGTTTTGGATGTTCTGCTTATCACTTCTTGAGGATCCACTAGATTCACTTCTTCATCATCAGAAGAATCACTGGATGAGGATGTTTCATTAGCTGGTGGCAGATATTCTTCATCAGACAAAGATAGTTCACTTTCATCATCGCTTTAAAACATAATCGCTTCAATCTCTTGGTCAGTCAGACACTTGGAGGAAGAGTGTGCCATTGATGACTAGATGTTAGCAAACTAAAAGAAAAAACAATGAACAGAATCAGGGTTGTCCACTCTTTGCTTGTGTGTGACACACTGTAAGTGTAATGTCCCCCCTTCTTCCTCTCACCCTCAGCAGCTCTTACCTTTTATACTTTTAGGTGGTGTACAATTCTCTGGATTTTTGTGGCTCACAAGCTCTAGCCTTTGCAAGCTTCTTAGAAACAGAAACTGAAAATGAATCAGATTTCCTCTCAACAGCTTATCTTTTCACAGGTCCTTCAGCAATTAGCTCACAGTGTATACTGTCCTCAGTACTCTATACACAGCTCATTACTGTGTTCCGAAGGACCTGAGGTGATGTCATGGCCTTATCACTCCCTCCAAAGATCACATGACATCCTCACATGTTATTATCCACACCCTGGCCCCTCCACCAGCATTACTGAGTACAAATAAAGTAACTTGAGACACAAACACTACTGAGAACATGATAAAAATAGCGGGGGCCTAAAAGGCCCCCAATTTGTACAGATGTAGTTTTCATCAAACAAGCATTGTTACACCATAATGCCTATGAAAAAAAATTATATGAACAACTGGATATTATCAACAACGACATACTTGAGGAATACCTGAAGTTTCAAAATTATACTAAAGTAATTTTGCAGATAATAGCAAAAATGTAAGCATGGGGGCCTAAAAGGCCCCCAATATGCGTTCTAGGGTTTTAATGGCCACATTGTTATGAAGAACCAATCTGGGTAGGGTTGAGCGACCTTTACTTTTATAGGATCGGGTCGGGTTTCATGAAACCCGACTTTTTCAAAAGTCGGGTCAAGTGAATTTGGCCGATCCTATAAAAAATTTGGGGTCGGGGTCGGCCGAGACTCGAAACCCAATGCAATGCATTGGGTTTCCATGGTTCCCAGGGTCTGAAGGAGCGGAAACTCTCCTTCAGGCCCTGCGATCCATATTTTAGTGTAAAATAAAGAATAAAAATAAAAAATATCGCAATACTTACCCTCTGACGCGCCCTGGTACTAACCGGGAACCTTCCTTCCTTAGAATCAGCCTTCCAGGACCTTGCGGTGACGTCGCTGTGACGTCGCGGCTTGTGATTGGCCGCGCGGCCGCCCATGTGACCGCTCGCGCGACCAATCACAAGCCGCGACGTCACCGCGACATCACCGAAGGTCCTGGAAGGGCTGATTCTTAGGAAGGAAGGCTGCCGGAAAGAAGCAGGGCGCGTCCGAGGGTGAGTATATTCCTATTAGGTATATACTCACTATATACTAGGTATATACTAGGTATATACTCACTATATACTAGGTATATATATTCCTATTAGGTATATACTCACCCTCGGACGCGCCCTGCTTCTTTCCGGCAGCCTTCCTTCCTAAGAATCAGCCCTTCCAGGACCTTCGGTGACGTCGCGGTGACGTCGCGGCTTGTGATTGGTCGCGCGAGCGGTCACATGGGCGGCCGCGCGGCCAATCACAAGCCGCGACGTCACCGCGACGTCACCGCAAGGTCCTGGAAGGCTGATTCTAAGGAAGGAAGGTTCCCGGTTAGTACCAGGGCGTGTCAGAGGGTAAGTATTGCGATATTTTTTATTTTTATTCTTTATTTTCCACTTAAATCTGAATTCCAATACCAATTCCCGATATAAACATATCGGGAATCGGTATCGGAATTCCGATTCTAGATTCAAAAGATCACCGACTTCATGGCCGACCCCACACTGGGGTCGGGTCAGGTTTCATGAAACCCGACCTTGCCAAAAGTCGGCGACTTTTGAAAAATTTCGACCCGTTTCGTTCATCTCTAAATCTGGGGGCCACACTAAGAATTGAAGGGGTATTAACTACTGTGACATTTATGGCATATCAAAAGTATATGCCATAAATGTCTGATAGATAAAAATTCTACTTTCAGGACTCTTACCTTGCATTCACTAATACATACTCTAATGATACTTTCATAGATTTCTAATGAGGATGTAGAAATAGCTTATGCTCCTAAATCTACATAAATGCACTTTGAAAAAGTATCAGACTGATTTTAATGCAAAGCTCCTGTAGTGCACCCAGTGCGTTTTTTTCACGTTACTTTGAACATTTAAAACATTTTTTATTTGGATTTGCAGTAAAATGCAAAAAGTGTAATGTTGGTAATAGACCACTAGATGGAAGCATTTTGGTTTATCTAGATTAGCACAGTAGTGCATCAGTGTGAATAATTAACTGTAGGAGGGGTCACTGTGGTAAGGGGAAGGGAGCTTCCTGGTTAGAGGCAGTAGGGGCCTGGGCACTCATAGAGCTCGGGTGGGCTTATAGCCTGAGCAGATTAAATACCCCACAACGTTCTGTTTAAGAGAGGAGCCCAGCCATCCAGGACAAGGGGATTAGCATAGACCCAGCAACAGTAGCATCAGTAGCTTCAGGAGCTCGAGCCGCAGTGAGAGGACATGGCAGGAAAGACGGGCAGGTCGCTTGCCATGTGGCAGGTGAATGCATAGGCTGATGCCCTGAGATCAGGGGCAAAATGGCTGAGGGAACCCCCAAATGCAGAGAATCTTGACAGGGAGGACACTGAGAAACTGTATGATATGTCTGATATGGTAGGACCCGGTCTCGAGCCATGTGACAAGGAGAGGAGTGAAGGGAAAGCTGAAGAGACATATAATGTGAAACCTAATGTTAACGCTGTAACGGATCTGGATGTACTGGGAAAAAGTGAGAGTAAAGTTCTGCGTTTTGAGTTGTACTTGGACTGTGTCTCTGTTTATTCACAAGTGACCGGAGGAGACATTGAGGAACAGAGCAAGTAAGCTGCCATGGAAACATGATTTTTATGTGAAGGGAGGCCAGGGCATGCAAAGCCCGATAAGCTCAACCATGACTAGGGCCCAGGCCGACCTTTACACTTGGCATAGTCGGGAGGATGCCGCAACCGTGCCGTGTGAGAAACCCATGAAAAATGTGATTGATGTGACCAGAAAAGAAAGAAATGAAGTTATTGTGGAAGCTATTGATTTGCCGAATGTGACTGAAATACTGGATTTGTCTGAAAACTTTAATGGGACTGGCGTTGTGATGGCAGAGATGGCGGTCCCAAAGATGTCAGAAATTAGTGCACAAATGAAGGACAACAACCCTGATCCCACCCTTCGTGGACACCCTGATGGAGAATTGGCACGAGAAGCTGTCTGGCAAAGTCTGTGGCCTAATCATGGTAGCGGCCCCTGGTAGGTGCATAGAAGAAGAAGGAAAACTCGCCCCCTACAACAGGTTACAAGGAAATGGGTGGAGAGGCTGGAAACAACCCCACCCTGGGATGGGTGGGACCCAGAAAAAAAGCATGTACAGCTGCATGATGTCATTACGAGAAATGGTGCCGGCAGCGATGTGTTGTGAATTCTGCTTTTGGGCTCCCTCCGGTGGTTGTAGGTGGTAATGCAGTTGTCTCTGGGCTGCAGTCCTGGACAGGTGTATCTGCTAATTGCAATTCTGACTGGGGTATTTAGGTTTGCAGGACTCATTAGTTCTTGCCAGTTGTCAATGTTTCTTGGGAAGTGTTGGATCTCTGTCTGGCTTCTCCTGCTTAGCTGCCAATTCAGCAAAGATAAGTGTCTGTTTCTTTTTCCATGGCACACAAGCTGTGTGCTTGTTTTTTGATTATATTCCTGCTCTGAGTGTATTAGTCTCTGGAGTTGCAGATATACGTTCCACGTCTTTAGTTAGATGGAGGAATTTTTTGTATAATCTGCTGTGGATATTTTTGGAAGGGTTTTAATACTGACTGCACAGAACTCTGTCCTATCCTTTCCTATTTTAGCTAGAGTGGCCTCTTGTGCTAAATCCTGTTTTTCTGCCTGTGTGTGTCTTTCCTCTCCTACTCACAGCCAATATTTGTGGGGGGCTGCCTATCCTTTGGGGTTCTGCTCTGAGGCAAGATAGTATTCCTATTTCCATCTTTAGGGGTATTTAGTCCTCCGGCTGTGACGAGGTGTCTAGGTTGTTAGGTACATCCCACGACTACTTCTAGTTGCGGTGTTCAGGAGATCAGGATTTGCGGTCCGTTTAGTTACCACTTACTCCAGTGAAAGTTTTCATGCTGCTCCAAGGTCATCGGATCATAACAGTACAACTGGCCAATAATGAGTTAAATGCATCTCAGAAGAAGGGAAGAAAGGTGTTGAGCCATTTTTTTTTCTTCAGTCTGTTTATATTATCTTCCCTCTTTATCTCTGGGTGGCTGAGGAGCCCTGTGCTAGCATGAATGTTCAGGAAATAGCTTCTCGTGTAGACCAGCTTGCTGCTAGGGTACAGGGTATTTCTGATTATATTATTCAGACTCCTGTTTTAGAACCGAAGATTCCTACTCCTGATTTGTTTTTTGGTGACAGGTCCAATTTTTTGAGTTTTAAAAACAACTGTAAACTGTTTTTTGCTTTGAGACCTCAATCATCCGGTGATTCCATTTAGCGGGTTAAAATCGTCATCTCCCTGCAGCATGGCGACCCGCAGGATTGGGCGTTTTCCCTGGAATCTGGGAATCCGGCTTTGCTTAATGTAGACTCCTTTTTTCGGGCTTTAGGATTATTATATGATGAACCTAATTCTGTGCATCAAGCTGAGAAGACCTTGTTGGCCCTGTCTCAGGGTCAAGAGGCGGCAGAATTGTATTGTCAGAAATTCAGAAAATGGTCTGTGTTGACTAAATGGAATAATGATGCTTTGGCGGCTATTTTCAGAAAGGGTCTTTCTGAATCCGTTAAAGATGTTATGGTGGGGTTTCCCACACCTTCCGGTCTGAGTGATTCTATGTCTCTGGCCATTCAGATTGACCGGCGCTTGCGGGAGCGCAGAACTGTGCGCGCTGTGGCGTTGTCCTCAGAGCAGATTCCTGAGCCAATGCAGTGTGATAGGATTCTGTCTAGAACGGAACGACAAGGATTCAGACGTCAGAATGGGTTGTGTTATTATTGTGGCGATGCTTCTCATGTCATTTCAGTCTGCCCTAAGTGGACAAAGAGGATCGCTAGTTCATTTACCATCAGTACTGTACAACCTAAATTTCTGTTATCTGTGTCCTTGATCTGCTCATTGTCATCATTTTCTGTCATGGCGTTTGTGGATTCAGGCGCCGCCTTGAACTTAATGGACTTTGAGTTTGCCAGGCGTTGTGGTTTTCTCTTGCAGGCTTTGCAGAACCCTATTCCTTTAAGGGGCATTGATGCTACACCCTTGGCTAAAAATAAGCCCCAGTTTTGGACACAGGTGACCATGCGCATGGCGCCAGCCCATCAGGAAGATTGTCGATTTTTGGTGTTGCATAATTTGCATGATGCTATCATGCTGGGTTTTCCGTGCTTTCATGTACATAATCCGGTGTTGGATTGGAAGTCCATGTCTGTGACTAGTTGGGGTTGTCAGGGGGTTCATAATGATGTTCCTTTGATGTCAATCTCCTTTTCTTCCTCTTCTGAAATTCCAGAGTTTTTGACTGCGATTGTGCTGTTGACTTTATTCCAGGCTGTAAGTTTCCTAAGGGTCGACTTTTCAACCTGTCTGTGCCTGAACATACCGCCATGCGGAGCTATATTAAGGAGTCTTTGGAGAAAGGGCATATTGGGCCATCTTCTTCACCGTTGGGAGCAGGGTTCTTTTTTGTTGCTAAAAAAGATGGTTCTTTGAGACCCTGTATTGATTATCGCCTCTTGAATAAAATCATGGTCAAGTTTCAATACCCTTTACCTTTGCTTACCGATTTGTTTGCTAGGATTAAGGGAGCAAGTTGGTTTACGTAGATTGACCTTCGGGGGGCATATAATCTTGTTCGTATTAAACAGGGTGATGAAAATAGAAAACTGCGTTTAACACGCCCGAAGGCCATTTTGAATACCTTGTGATGCCATTCGGGCTCACTAATGCTCCATCTGTTTTTCAGTCCTTCATGCATGATATTTTCCGGACTTATATTGATATGTTCTTGATTGCATGTTTGGATGATATTTTGATTTTTTTCGATGATTGGGAGTCTCATGTGGAACAGGTCAGGATGGTATTTCAGATCCTTCGTGACAATGCCCTGTTTGTGAAAGGGTCTAAGTGTCTCTTCGGGGTGCAGAAGGTCTCTTTTTTGGGCTTTATTTTTTCTCCCTCGTCTATAGAGAGTCCTGGACAGGTGTATTTGCTAGTTGCAATTCTGACTGGGGTATTTAGGTTTGCAGGACTCATTAGTTCTTGCCAGTTGTCAATGTTTCTTGGGAAGTGTTGGATCTCTGTCTGGCTTCTCCTGCTTAGCTGCCAATTCAGCAAAGATAAGTGTATGTTTCTTTTTCCATGGAACACAAGCTGTGTGCTTGTTTTTTGATTATATTCCTGCTCTGAGTGTATTAGTCTCTGGAGTTGCAGATATACGTTCCACGTCTTTAGTTAGATGGAGGAATTTTTTGTATAATCTGCTGTGGATATTTTTGGAAGGGTTTTAATACTGACCGCACAGAACTCTGTCCTATCCTTTCCTATTTTAGCTAGAGTGGCCTCTTGTGCTAAATCCTGTTTTTCTGCCTGTGTGTGTCTTTCCTCTCCTACTTACAGCCAATATTTGTGGGGGGCTGCCTATCCTTTGAGGTTCTGCTCTGAGGCAAGATAGTATTCCTATTTCCATCTTTAGGGGTATTTAGTCCTCCGGCTGTGACGAGGTGTCTAGGTTGTTAGGTACATCCCACGGCTACTTATAGTTGCGGTGTTAAGATCAGGATTTGCGGTCCGTTTAGTTACCACTTACTCCAGTGAAAGTTTTCATGCTGCTCCAAGGTCACCGGATCATAACAGCGATGTGCCACTCCTGCACCTATCACCGTGGAGGAATAGGCCACATATAATGGAAGTGGTGGCTGGATGAGGAAAGAGCTCAAACCAGACGAGAGGAGGACGATGTTGGCGGATGGTACCTGCCACCTGCTGAAGGAAGTCACCGACGGCTGCTGGAGCCTGAGCATCAAGTAATGTCTATACGGAAGGCCAACACTGGGATCCGGAGAAAGCGACGACCAGGAAGGAGCCTCTGATAGAAGATGCCATACCGGAGCAGCAGCATCATCAGGAATGGAACCTTTTTGTCCGGAGTCAGCTTCATCACCACAGCGGGGACCAGAACCAGTAGCAACCTTCTCCTGTGCCAGAAGTGAGGGCCGAGGCAGCACTTCACCCTCGGGAACTGGAGAGGGAAGTTGCAGAGGGATGCAACACTTGCTGGGAGGGTGCAGACGGATCTCCTGGACCGTCTGTGGTGAGTGACCCATGACCCTTACCACCGGAAAGCTGGTCCCTGCCATGGCCTGCTACCTTGCCAGGCCGTACTGTCCCTTGGCTCACTGTCCCTGAGAGCGATCCCTTTGATTTGTCCCACAACCATAGGGGATGGGAGGTCAGGCCCATTTTGGGCGCGGGTGCGGAGTTTTGTGCTTCCCGGGTCTGCCAACCAGTGCAGGCGCCTCAACCCCTGGACAGTCTGTGTGGATAGCGGACATAATTGCTGGAAAGAAGCAACTAGAAAAACAAATTTGGGCTCAGCTGCACCAACATGGTGCATGGACAATTGGCCTACGCAAAAACATAGACCAGGGATACGGATTCATTCGGGAGGGAGGGACTGACGATAAAATCTACATCAATGCTGCCTCTGTGGAACATGTTATTGAGACACATATATATACAGTTATATGAAAAAGTTTGGGCACCCCTATTAATCTTAAGCTTAATGTTTTATGAAAATTGTTTTATTTTTGCAACAGCTATTTCAGTTTCATATATCTAATAACTGTTGGACACAGTAATGTTTCTGCCTTCAAATGAGATTTATTGTACTAACAGAAAATGTGCAATCTTCATTCAAACAATATTTGACAGGTGCATAAGTATGGGCACCTCACCAGAAAAGTGACATTAATATTTAGTATATCCTCCTTTTGCAAAAATAACAGCCTCTAGTCGCTTCATGTAGCTTTTAATGAGTTCCTGGATCCTGGATGAAGGTATTTTTGAGCATTCCTCTTTACAAAACAATTCCAGTTCAGTTAAGTTTGATGGTCGCCGAGCATGGACAGCCCTCTTCAAATGATCCCACAGATGTTCAATGATATTCAGGTCTGGGGACTGGGATGGCCATTCCAGAACATTGTAATTGTTCCTCTGCATGAATGCCTGAGTAGTTTTTGAGCGGTGTTTTGGATCATTGTCTTGCTGAAAGATCCATCCCCTGCGTAACTTCAACTTTGTCACTGATTCATGAACATTATTATTATTATGCTTTTGAATACCTCAGCCGACTCTTTTTGTGGCGTGCTTGCAGAAACGGCTTCTTTCGCATTACTCTCCCATACAGCTTCTCCTTGTGCAAACTGCGTTGTATAGTTGACCGATGCACAGTGACTAGTGTTGAGCGATACCGTCCGATACTTGAAAGTATCGGTATCGGATAGTATCGGCCGATACCCGAAAAATATCGGATATCGCCGATACCGATATCCGATACCAATACAAGTCAATGGGACATCAAGTATCGGAATGTATCCTCATGGATCCCAGGGTCTGAAGGAGAGGAAACTCTCCTTCAGGCCCTGGGATCCATATTAAAGTGTAAAATAAAGAATTAAAATAAAAAATATTGTTATATTCACCTCTCCGGCGGCCCCTGGACATCAGCGGGAGGATCCGGCGTCCGGCACGGCTTCTTTCTTCAAAATGCGCGCCTTCAGGACCTGTGGAATGACGTCCCGGCTTCTGATTGGTCGCGTGCCGCCCATGTGACCGCCACGCGACCAATCAGAAGCCGCGACGTCATTCCTCAGGTCCTAGAAGGCGCTCATTCTAGGACTTTAGCTGAGGAATGACGTCGCGGCTTCTGATTGGTCGCGTGGCGGTCACATGGGCGGCACGCGACCAATCAGAAGCCGGGACGTCATTCCACAGGTCCTGAAGGCGCGCATTTTGAAGAAAGAAGCCGTGCCGGACGCCGGATCCTCCCGCTGATGTCCAGGGGCCGCCGGAGAGGTGAATATAACAATATTTTTTATTTTAATTCTTTATTTTACACTTCCGATACCGATACCCGATATCACAAAAATATCGGATCTCGGTATCGGAATTCCGATACCGCAAGTATCGGCCGATACCCGATACTTGCGGTATCGGAATGCTCAACACTAACAGTGACACCATCTGCAGCAAGTTGATGCTGCAGCTCTCTGGAGGTGGTCTGAGGATTGTCCTTGACTGATCTCACCATTCTTCTTCTCTGCTTTTCTGATGTTTTTCTTGGCCTGCCACTTCTGGCCTTAACAATAACTGTACCTGTGTTCTTCTTTCCTTACTATGTTCCTCACAGTGGAAATTGACAGGTTAAATCTCTGAGACAGCTTTTTGTATCCTTCCCCTGAACAACTATGTTGAATAATCTTTGTTTTCAGATCATTAGAGAGTTGTTTTGAGGAGCCCATGATGCCACTCTTCAGAGGAGATTCAAACAGGAGAACAACTTGCAAGTGGCCACTTTAAGCAGCTTTTCTCATGATTGGATACACCTGGCTATGAAGTTCAAAGCTCAATGAGGTTAGAAAGCCAAAAAAAAGTGCTTTAGAAAGTCAGTAAAAAGTAGGTAGGAGTATTTAAAACAAGAAAAAGATAAGGGTGCCCATACTTATGCACCTGTCAAATTTTGTTTGAATGCAGATTGCACATTTTCTGTTAGTACAATAAATCTCATTTAAAGGCTGAAACATTACTGTGTCCAACAGTTATTAGATATATGAAACTGAAAAAGCTGTTGCAAAAAAAAACAATTTTTATAAAACATTAGGCTTAAGATTAATAGGGGTGCCCAAACTTTTTCATATAACCGTATATATTAATATATATATATATATATATATATATATATATATATATTTATATTTTATACAAAGCTAGATAGCAGAAAAGCCGGTACTTCAATTGCTGGCTTTTGCTATCTCCTTCCCAAACCAGACAGGATATGAGACATGGTTTACATACAGTAAACCATTTCATATCCCTTCTTTTTTATATATTCCTCACTACTAATGTTAGAAGTGTATGTGTGCAAAATTTTGTGGCTCTAGCTGTTAAAATAAAGGGTTAAATCACGGAAAAAATTGGTGTGGGTCCCGGGCAATTTTCTCCGCCAGAGTGGGAAAGCCAGTTACCGAGGGCAGATATTAATAACCTAGAGAGGGACCATGGATATTGGCCCCCCTTGGCTAAAAACATCTGCCCCCAGCCACCCCAGAAAAGGCACATCTGTAAGATGTGCCTATTCTGGCACTTAGCCTCTCTCTTCCCACTCCCCTGTAGCGGTGGGATGTGGGGTAATAAAGGGTTAATGTCACTTTGCTATTGTAAGGTGACATTAAGCCTGGCTACTAATGGTTAATATATAGACTGCATATATGTTTTCTTGAATATTTGAGCCCATGGATCCATTCTATGTCCATTTTGCAAGCCAGTGAGAAAATCTCGCCGCACGGATGCCATACGGATGACAAATGGATAATTTTTGCAGAAAAAATGGCATCCACGCATTGAATACGGATCAATGTTCAGGAGCTTTTCTGCCTTTTACGGCCATAAAAAACGGACCATATTTCCCTACGCTATGTGTGACGCCGGCCTACAAGTTTCTCTTTGAAACAGCTGCACGCTGAATGATGATGTCATCCAGCTGCGCTGCTGTATCAGACAGGAAGCGCAAGGCAGGAAGCAGGACAGCATCAGATCCCTGCAGCTCTGCTTCACTGCTAAGCTGCAGGGGGCCCCTGGGGGAGCGGGGGCCCTGGTCCGATTGCCCTGATAGCAGGCAGTATTAGATGCAACTCGCGGCTAACACTGCCCGCTATTAAAGAAAAATTAATATTCACCCCTCTCCACTCCCATGGAGGCGTGGAGAAGGGTGAATATTCATTTCTCTTTATCAGCGGTGACAGGCTTTAGCTGCAGACCCGGCTTCTGCTTCCTGTCACACGCTGCTGCTCCACTGTCACCGGGGGGCCATCATAGCAGCTGCGTGGTATGCCATTATTAGTGACAAGCCACTGGCTAGGGCCCCTGGAGCAGCGGGGGCCCTAGGCAGCTGCTGGCCCTATATACCAGCAGGTGTCAGTGCCTGGGCCCACCGAAGAATCCTCCAGTTCTCCGGTGGGCCAGTCCGACTCTGCCCGACTCTGCAATTTCGGCAAGACAAAACTTTCATAGATTTTATTTGTTAAAAATTTACTTTGTGTTTTTGAAACCCAAAACATTTTTATTCTCCTTACATGGAGGTGTATATGGGTTTTTTATTTACATGGTGACCCAATGTGTTTATAGTGTCGTAGTTCAACTCACGTGGCAGTATATGGAGGTAGAAAATAGGAACACCGTCTCTTTAAATCTTCGGTTGTTTTATTGTTATGCAGCATAAACCAACAAGAAGGGAAAATAAACACAACCCTTCAGGCTAAAACAGAAAACAGCAAAAAAACAGAACAAGGCTTCAACCTCCAAAGCTGATGTGGCAACAGCAATCAGAGAAAGTTGGAGCCAGATTGATGAAGAGTACTGTTTGACACTCATTACGTCCATGCCTCAGAGACTGCAAGCTGTTATAAAAGCCAGAGGTGATGCAACAAAATACTAGTGATGTTTTGGAGTGTTTTTTTGTTTGTTTGTTTTTCATGATTCCATAATTTTTTCCTCAGAATTGAGTGATTCCATAATTTTTTCCCTATGCTTGGTTACGAAAAGTAACCATTGATGACTACCACATTTTTTGTTCTTGATTTCTTTTAGTGTTTCTTAAAGCCAGAAAGTTGTTTGAAATGACTTTAGTTTTGTGCCATGTCTGTGATCTGCTTTTTTTTCTACAAAATTAAACAACTGAATGAACATCTTCCAAGGCCGGTGATTCCTTAATTTTTGCCAGGGGTTGTATATACTACATACTTCAATACGATAGTCTCTTGTAAAGTTTAGCCTGTGTGCACATAACAGCCAAAATAGCATAGATGGAGTCCTTGAAATGCACAGGTTTAAAGGTCCTAACATAAATGCAGGTATTTTAATCCTTAACTCGGCAGACTATACACTCCTTTAGTAATATGACCATCTGAAAACTTATAAACTTATGAATTTATACATGTATACAGGAACAGAACCAATAGCAGTACATGAATACTGAACCAGAGCCAATATCAGCACAAAATATCCCCATCTTCACATTTTGCCTTCACACTGTACCCCCTTGTTACCACCTCTAAATATTTTCTCCCCAGACTGCAGTCTTCCATGTTGTCCCCTCTCCATACTGTGCCTCCATTTCACATTGTTCCATCACACCGTCACTCCTGCTATCCCTATTTTCACACTGCCCCTCCCTCCATGCTGACCATCTCCATACTTTGCGCCCTATAAACCTTTCCTCACACTTCATACTGTCCCCATGTTACCTCCTCTCACACTTCTACATGCTCACCATACTGTCCCCTCTCTGCCTTAAAAGGGTAGAGCTAAGTGTGTATGTGCCTAATCTGTACAGATGTGATATTTTCAACTCTCTGACTTTCCACATCAATCAGAGAAGGAAGACGCAAATAAGGAAATAGAGATGGAGCCGAGCAAAGACCAACTATGCCCATCAAATCAAAACTATGCCAATCGCAATTTACATTCGGCACTGAAGAATTATACAAGGTATTTTCTGGATATGCAGGGGGATTTTGAGATAGCTGGATAGCTATATAAAAAAAGTTAAAGGTGTTCACCAGGCTCCCTGTAAGTAGTGGACAACCACTTTATGCAGATTCTAACACAAATGAAGAAAAAATGGAGAGTAAAGAAAAATAAGCACAAAAGTAATACACAAAAAGAAAACCCTTACATATATGATTAAGAAAGAGCTTGCTATGCTGAGGATATGAGGTACTTTAGTGTGCTGTTCAATTTACACAGTCTACTACCAAATGAAATGGAGCTGATAATACCTTACCCTATATAGCTTGCACACTGACAAAGTGATGCTACAAGACATCATTGAACTCAAATTAATCGTATGCGCTGTATTTGGTGTATGCAAAGACATAGCTTCCAAGCAGATCTTTATTTACAGGTGGAGCTGGCCTCGGCACCACTGTAGATTAATATAGTAACATAGTTAGCGAGGCTGAAAAAAGACATTTGTCCATCCAGTTCAGCCTATATTCCTTCAGAATAAATTCCCAGATCTACATCCTTCTAAAGAACCTATTAACTGCAAGAAACAATATTGTTACGCTCCAGAAAGACATCCATGCCTCTCTTGAACCTCTCGACTGAATTCGCCATCACCACCTCCTCAGGCAAGGAATTCCAGATTCTCACTGCTCTAACAGTAAAGAATCCTCTTCAATGTTGGTGGAAAAACCTTCTCTGCTCCAGATGCAGGGAATGCCCCATTGTGACCTTCACTTTCCTTGGAATAAACAGATCCTCGGAGAGATATTTGCATTGTCCCCTTATATACTTATACATGGTTATTAGATCACCCCTCAGTCGTCTTTTTTCTAGACTAAATAATCCTAATATGGCTAATCTCTCTGGGTATTGTAGTTCCTCTCTTCCCTTTATTAATTTTGTTGCCCTCCTTTTTACTCGCTCTAGTTCCATCATATCCTTCCTGAGCACCGGTGCCCAAAACTGGACACAGTACTCCATGTGCGGTCTAACTAGGGATTTGTACAGAGGCAGTATAATGCTCTCATCATGTGTATCCAGACCATGATCCTGTTTGCCTTGGCAGCCGCTGCCTGGCACTGGCTGCTCCAGGTAAGTTTATTAATAACTAGGATCCCCAAGTCTTTCTCCCTGTCAGATTTACTCAGTGGTTTCCCATTCAGTGTGTAATGATGATATTGATTCCTTCTTCCCATGTGTATAACCTTACATTTATCATTGTTAAACCGCATCTGCCCAAGTTTCCAACTTATCCAGATTCATCTGTCGCAGAATACTATATTCTCTTAATACTATCTTCTCTTAAAACCCCTTAATGACAGCCAATACGTCTTTTAACTGACCTGAGATGTAAGAGAATAGCCTCCCCATACAGGTGACAATCCCGCAGCTGTCGGCTGTACACTATAGCTGACAATTGCTGCATTAGCCACGATCAGTGTTTGCACCATCCAAATCTGTTTAACCCCTTAGATGCTGATGTCAATAGTGACTACATAATTTAACCCCTTAGCGACCGCCGATACGCCTTTTAACGGCGGCCGCTAAGGGTACTTAAACCACAGCGCCGTTAATTAATGGCGCTGTGGAAAAAGTGAATAGCGCCCCCCAGAGTCGGATTTTCTCCGGGGTCTCGGCTGCCGAGGGTAGCCAAGACCCCAGAGAACATGATTCGGGTTTTTTTTAACCCACCCCGCATTTGCGATCGCCGGTAATTAACCGTTTACCGGCGATCGCAAAAAAAAAACAAAACGCAATCTCTTTTTAATTTCTCTGTCCTCCGATGTGATCGCACATCGGAGGACAGAGAAAAGGGGTCCCAGGTGGACCCCCAATACTTACCTAGCTCCCCCGGTGCTCCTCGTGTCTCCCGGTGGGCGCCGCCATCTTCAAAATGGCGGGCGCATGCGCGGTGCGCCCGCCGGCCGGCCCTGCGAGAATCTTTGGGGTCTCGGCTGCCGGGGGTAGCCGAGACCCCAAAGAGCATGATCGGGGTCGGTTTTACCGACCCCTGTTTTGCGATCGCCGGTAATTAACTGTTTACCGGCGACCGCAAAAAAAAAAAAAAAAGTAAAGTGTAATTCTCTGTCCTCTGATGTGATCGCACATCAGAGGACAGAGAAATAGGGGAATTCGGGGACCCTACAATACTCACCTGTGTCCCTGGATCCTTTTGCTGCTCCTCCTGGCCGCCGGCAGAAGAAAATGGCGGGCGCATGCGCAGTGCGCCCGCCATCTGTCTCCATCTGCCGGCCGGCAGGAGAACAGCAGTTGGGGCTAAAAGTAGGGTTAGGGTTAGGGTTAGGGGTAGGGTTAGGGGTAGGGTTAGGGGTAAGGTTAGGGTTAGGGGTAGGGTTAGGGGTAGGGCTAGGGTTAGGGGTAGGGTTAGGGGTAGGGTTAGGGTTAGGGTTAGGGTTAGGGGTAGGGTTAGGGGTAGGGTTAGGGGTAGGGCTAGGGGTAGGGTTAGGGGTAGGGGTAGGGTTAGGGGTAGGGTTAGGGCTAGGGTTAGGGGTAGGGTTAGGGGTAGGATTAGGGCTAGGGTTAGGGCTAGGGGTAGGGCTAGGGTTAGGGGTAGGGTTAGGGGTAGGGTTAGGGTTAGGGCTAGGGTTAGGGCTAGGGTTAGGGCTAGGGCTAGGGTTGGGGCTAAATTTAGGGTTAGGGTTGGGGCTAAATTTAGGGTTAGGCTTCTTTCACACTTACGTCGGTACGGGGCCGTCGCAATGCGTCGGCCCGACATACCGACGCACGTTGTGAAAATTGTGCACAACGTGGGCAGCAGCTGTAGTTTTTCAACGCATCCGCTTCCCAATCTATGTCCTGGGGAGGAGGGGGCGGAGTTACGGCCACGCATGCGCGGTCAGAAATGGCGGATGCGACGTACAAAAAAACGTTTCATTGAACTTTTTTTGTGCCGACGGTCCGCCAAAACACAACTGATCCAGTGCACGACGGACGCGATGTGTGGCCATCCGTCACGATCCGTCGGCAATACAAGTCTATGGGCAAAAAACGCATCCTGCGGGCACATTTGCAGGATCCGTTTCTTGTCCAAAACGACGGATTGCGACGGATGCCAAACGACGCAAGTGTGAAAGTAGCCTTAGGGCTAGGGTTAGGGTTTGGGCTAAAGTTAGGGCTAGGGTTGGGGCTAAAGTTAGGGTTAGAGTTGGGATTAGGGTTAGGGTTTGGATTAGGGTTGGTATTAGGGTTAGGGTTTGCATTAGGGTTACGCTTGGGATTAGGGTTAGGTTTGGCATTAGGGTTGAGATTAGGATTAGGGGTGTGTTGGATTTAGGGTTTTGATTAGGGTTATGGTTAGGGTTGACATTAGGGTTGTTTTGGGGTAAGGGTTGTGATTATGGTTAGGGTTAGTGATTAGGATTATGGATCAGGTTGGGATTAGGGTTAGGGGTGTGTTGGGGTTAGGGTTGGAGCTAGAATTGGGGGGTTTCCACTGTTTAGGTACATCAGGGGGTCTCCAAACACAACAGCCAATTTTGCACTCAAAAAGTCAAATGGTGCTCCCTCCCTTCTGAGCTCTGCCGTGCGCCCAAACAGTGGGTTACCCCCACATATGGGGCATCAGCGTACTCGGGATAAATTGGACAACAACTTCTGGGGTCCAATTGCTCTTGTTACCCTTGTGAAAATAAAAACTTGGGGGCTACAAAATCTTTTTCGTGGAAAAATATATATATATATTTTTTTTATGACTCTGCATTATAAACTTCTGTGAAGCACTTGGGCATTCAAAGTTCTCACCACACATCTATATAAGTTCCTTGGGAGGTCTAGTTTCCAAAACGGGGTCACTTGTGGGGGGTTACTACTGTTTAGGTACATCAGGGGTTCTGCAAACACAACATAACGCCCACAGACCATTTTATCTAAGTCTGCATTCCAAAATGGCGCTCCTTCCCTTCCGAGCTCTGCCGTGCGCCCAAACAGTGGTTTACCCCCACATATGGGGCATCAGCATACTCAGGATAAACTGGACAACAACTTTAGTGGTCCAATTTCTCCTGTTACCCTTGTGAAAATAAAAACTTGGGGGCTACAATATCTTTTTTGTGAAAAAAAAAATATTTTTTATTTTCACAACTCTGCATTCTAAACTTCTGTGAAGCACTTGGGCATTCAAAGTTCTCACCACACATCTAGATAAGTTCCTTGGGGGGTCTAGTTTCCAAAATGGGGTCACTTGTGGGGGGTTACTACAGTTTAGGTACATCAGGGGCTCTGCAATCGCAACATAATGACCACAGACCATTCTATCAAAGTCTGCATTCCAAAAAGGCGCTCCTTCCCTTCCGAGCTCTGCCGTGCGCCCAAACAGTGGTTTACCCCCACATATGGCACATCAGCGTACTCGGGATAAATTGGACAACAACTATTGCAGTCCAATTTCTCCTGTTACCCTTGTGAAAATAAAAACTTGGGGGCTACAATATCTTTTTTGTGGAAAAAAATTTTTTTTTTTATTTTCACGACTCTGCATTCTAAACTTCTGTGAAGCACTTGGGCATTCAAAGTTCTCACCATACATCTAGATAATTTCCTTGGGGGTCTAGTTTCCAAAATGGGGTCACTTGTGGAGGGTTTCTACTGGTTAGGTACATCAGGGGCTCTGCAAACGCAACATAATACCCGCAGACCATTCTATCAAAGTCTGCATTCCAAAACGGCGCTCCTTCCTTCTGAGCTCTGCCGTGCGCCCAAACAGTGGTTTACCCCCACATATGGGGTACCAGCATACTCAGGACAAATTGGACAACAACTTTTGGGGTCCAATTTCTCTTGTTACCCTTGTGAAAATAAAAACTTGGGGGCTAAAAAATCTTTTTTGGGGAAAAAAAAATATTTTTTATTTTCACAACTCTGCATTATAAACTTCTGTGAAGCACTTGGGCATTCAAGGTTCTCACCACACATCTAGATAAGTTCCATGGGGGGTCTAGTTTCCAAAATGGGGTCACTTGTGGGGGATTTCTAGTGTTTAGGCACATCAGGGGCTCTCCAAACGCGACATGGCGTCCGATCTCAATTCCAGCCAATTCTACATTGAAAAAGTAAAACGGCACTCCTTCACTTCCAAGCTCTGCGGTGCGCCCAAACAGTGGTTTACCCTCACATATGGGGTATCGACGTATTCAGGAGAAATCGCACAACAACTTTTGTGGTCTAATTTCTCCTGTTACCCTTGTGAAAATAAGAATTTGTGGGCGAAAATATCATTTTTGTGTAAACAAAAGCGATTTTTTATTTTCACGGCTCTACGTTATAAACTTCTGTGAAGCACTTGGGGGTTCAGAGTGCTCACCACACATCTAGATAAGTTCCTTAAGGGGTCTAGTTTCCAAAATGGTGTCACTTGAGGGGTTTCCACTGTTTAGGCACATCAGGGGCTCTCTAAACGTGACATGGCGTCCGATCTCAATTCCAGCCAATTCTGCATTGAAAAAGTCAAACGGCGCTCCTTCACTTCTAAGTTCTGCGGTGCACCCAAAAAGTGGTTTACCCCCACATATGGGGTATTGGCGTATTCAGGAGAAATTGCATAACAAAATTTATGGTTACATTTCTGTTTTTACACTTGTGAAAATAAAAAAAATGGTTCTGAATTAAGATGTTTGCAAAAAAAAGTTAAATGTTCATTTTTTCCTTCCACATTGTTTCAGTTCCTGTGAAGCACGTAAAGGGTTAATAAACTTCTTGAATGTGGTTTTGAGAACCTTGAGGGGTGTAGTTTTTAGAATGGTGTCACACTTCATTATTTTCTATCATATAGACCCCTCAAAATTACTTCAAATGTGATGTGGTCCCTAAAAAAAAATGGTGTTGTAAAAATGAGAAATTACGATGAAACAAGAAAAGAAAACAGTGCGGCACTCACCCTTATTATTTGAAGCTGTGAAATCGTGCTCTTTATTGGAGAAAAATGTATAAAACATCCATTAGGACATCTGGTCAGCGAGAGGGTGCGGAGGTGGAGTGTGGACGACGGCCGTTTCGCACGGTATGTGCTTCAACGGGTCCAGTTCTGACCCGTTAGAACTGGATCCGTTGAAGCACATACCGTGCGAAACGGCCGTCGTCCACACTCCACCTCCGCACCCTCTCGCTGACCTGATGTCCTAATGGATGTTTTATACATTTTTCTCCAATAAAGAGCACGATTTCACAGCTTCAAATAATAAGGGTGAGTGCCGCACTGTTTTCTTTTCTTGTTTCATCGTATTTACTCTGGATTGCCTATCAGTGCTGAGCACCATATACCCAGAACATTCGTGCCACCTGCGTATTTTTCGGATGTTCTTTAAGGAGTGTATGTCCATATTGATTTGTGCTTCTCTAGTGCCGTCCATTGCTCATTCTGTGTGTTGGTTAAAAATGAGAAATTGCTGGTCAAATTTTAACCCTTATAACTCCCTAACAAAAAAAAATTTTGTTTCCAAAATTGTGCTGATGTAAAGTAGACATGTGGGAAATGTTATTTATTAACTTTTTCATGACATATCTCTCTGATTTAAGGGCATAAAAATACAAAGTTTGAAAATTGCTAAATTTTAAAAATTTTCGCCATATTTCCGTTTTTTTCATAAATATTCGCAAGTAATATCGAAGAAATGTTACCACTATCATGAAGTACAATATGTCACAAAAAAACAATCTCAGAATCAGCGGGATCCGTTGAAGCGTTCCAGAGTTATAACCTCATAAAGTGACAGTGGTCAGAATTGCAAAAATTGGCCTGGTCATTAAGTACCAAATTGGCTCTGTCACTAAGGGGTTAAATTGTTAACAGAGTGTTTGGGCTTCCTCTTTGTCCCAATTGGTGCCATCAAATCATGATTGTGTGGTCCTGATATTTGCCATGGCAATTCATGGCCGAAAAGCGGCCTTAGAGTGTGACGCTATTTTAACCTGTTTAGAAGTTAGTGATATTTAGGTGGTAAAAATACATATTTTCATTTCTGTCATGCCACTTTGTATTCACTCCTGGAAATCACCTGAAGGGTTAATAATCTACCTGATTGCAGTTTTCAATATGTCAGGGGGTGCTTTTTTTAAAATGGTATCACTTTCGGAGGTTTCCCAATATATAGGACCCCTAAAGTCACTTCAAACCTAGATAGGTCCCTAAAAAATACATTTTGTAAATTTCCATGAAAAATTGCTGCTACATTTTTAAACCTCCTAAAATGCTAACAAAATAAAAGAACATTTTACAAATGGTGCTGATGTAAAGCAGACATGTGGGAAATATTATTTATTAATGTTTTGCTGTGGTTTGACTATCTGGATTAAAGGGATAATCATTCAAAGTTTGAAAATTGCTAATTTTTTAACATTTTTCTCAAATTTGTGATTTTTTTTATAAATAAACACAAACCATATTGACCTAAATCTACCATTACCATAAATTATAATGTGTCACAAAAAAAATCTCAAAATCACTGGGATTTGTTGAAGCGTTTAAGAGTTATTACCACATAAAATGACAGTGGTCATATTTCAAAAATTTGGCTCCGTCACTAAGGGGTTAAGATTTCTGGCTCAAAATGAGTAAGTCTTCCATGCATGTTTTGCCTACTAATTTTCAGTCATTGAATAAATTTAGCCGTTTTTAACAAGGCACAAGGAGAAGCGCTTGGACCTTGTTTGTATCAATAATTAATTGAAGTTAATACCTGTTGTTCCTCCCAGCACGATGTATGGATTTATACATATGATGTTGGGGAGCTGATGTTCTCTTTAGTTTCTTGTACATGGCATAGTGGTATGCACTGCGGCACAGACAGAAAAGGGCCCCTGTGCAAGAACAGTATATGGGCACTTTGAAGTGCAATAGCTCATCATAATGTATAATTTCACCATTGCAGGTAGTAGTGGCCCTCTTATCTCTTGGACCCCTGGGTGGCCGCACAAGTTGCACCAATGATATGTCCACCCCTGGTTGTATGGTGTATACAAGACATATATTGGCTTTTATAGTTCTTTTAAGATTATTTATTCAGACAAACTAGATGTGCTTGATATTCTGCTCTGTATATTGAAATCTAAATACCAATAACAGCTAATTATGTAGTCAATATAACAGTCACTTATAGCCATAGTCATTCATTGTCATTTATGAGTATAATCTATTTTTTCATCCATTGAGTGTAAGGAATCAGACAATGGATGAGTGTTGAGATAACAGCGAGCAACAGAGCTTCTATGTGCAAAACGTATTTCAGCTGACAAATTGACTGCGAGGGGTTATCTAAGGACATACTAGACATTGCAAGGACAGAGATGCATGCAATACAGCCAGCTGGGAAGCAAGATTTCAACATTTTTTTCTGTTTTAAATCAATTTAAAGCAATAAAAATATAACTAAATAAGGTCCTTGAAGCATTTCTGGTGTCTTATTATTATGTTTAAGACTAATAAGACTTTTATGTGTAGCGGTATGAAGATTTGTATCCTGTTTCGAAATGTGTTCATCCTTATTTTCCTGTGCATGTGCACCAGCAGGAATCTTTAGTAACCTTAGCTATCTCTATCAGAAAAGAAAGAATATGGTAAATTTGTTGGCAAGTCATCATTTCAAAGTATGTGAACTTATATGAATGGGTGAATAACGAATTATGATTGCATTTTCAAAATGAATAGCCCTATGGCTGGTTCTGTGGTGAACTAAGCGTGCTTGAGTAGAACCAAAGATGGAACAGGCATTGTGCCTTTAACAATAACTCACAAGTAGCTTCATAATCAGTTCATTTTGGGTCTCCAGCACACGCACTTGGGATCTATGTAATTCAGATCCTGAATATATTATCACTGCATTTCAATAGTGCCATGCATAGCAAGTTATTATTAACCCTATGCATATTTTGCTTTAAAAATAGAAATCATCATGCTCCATCAGACAGACTTAAACCTGAGGTTGCATTCACACGACTGTATCTTAGCTTGTAATTTGAGCAACTAAAGTATAGTTTTAACATCTGAACATGCTTTTAAATGGACAGTACAGGATAAGACTCCTAATTCTAATTAATTTTGTAAAATCAGTGTATCTCTAATCCTTGCACTCATTTTCTCTTTCATAAACAACAGGTTTTATTAAGCTAGGCATTATCATAAGACATTTTCCTGTGTTTATACCTGTGACTTTGAATGAATTGAACAATTGACTAAATATTTATCTGGCTCTATAGTGTTTGTATGATTCCCTAAATAGTTTCTAGGCGGTGTATATTATAATTTGAAGTATCAACCATTGTTAAAATGGACTGTTTCTAGAACTGTATTGGGTCCCTATGGCCATCCTGAATTAGTATAAACACTTCAAAGTGTTCCTGCTGATATTGATGTACTATGATCATTCATGCTGCTAATACTTCTTGTGATAGCCCAGCATTTAATCTTAATTAACCAGACATCTATTTTCAGTAAGCCAGGAGGAATAAACTGTTATCAATATGTTGACTTTTGAATTTATGCAGTTGTTCTTCAGTTAGTTAAGAACCATACACTGTTGTCATATGAGATTTTTTTTTTTTTGAATCGCTAATGTTTGCCTCTTATGTCAGTTCCTGCAAGTTATTTGCTTTCTTTGCAAGACAGTGATGCAGGGTCATTGAACAATGGATGCTTGCTTAATATGTTGATTGACCAATGTATGGGTCCTGTGGCTTGTTGACTTGCAAAACTATGTAAATTGATTAAATAGTCAAAGAATACGAGTTAATCTCATCACAGCTTCTTCTTGACCTCGGGATGCTGGCTTGAAGGACAACAGTTGTGAGCTTTATAAATGAGATATACCTCTGTAACAGATGAGACAAGAGATCCAAATATCCAGAGACTCTTTACAAAACCACAGCCAGGATCACTCTACAAAACTGCTGCCAGAACATCATGGCTCCATCACGAGGGACACAGATTTAACATTCCACAGGATGCCAGCTTAGAGGACAACGGCACCAGCTGAAAAAATACAGATATGCTCCTTTGACCATGACTGCACTCATGAATACATTTGGGTTAATCATGATTTGGACCCACCGGGAAGCTGAGCCCCATGGATACATTTGGAAAAGCCAGGATTGGGACCCTCCGGACACCTGGCTCCATAGAGATGTACAGACAAGCCAGGTTTTGACCCTCCAGGCAACTGGCCTTCTACCTCAATGGACTGTCAGCTTCCTAAGCGTGTCTTTACCTCCTCTGTGTGTGTGTGCCACTGGTAGGAATAGCTGGCCCTGGAAGCTCTGGAGTCACAGCTGCTCTTATCTCGGTGATTCAGTAGAAAAGTGAGACTGTAATTTTCACAATCTTGGGTATTTTACTGGGACTGTTCTATATTCTATTGTTTGTTGGTGGTTTAATTACATTATTACCACACTGTTTCACCCTTACCCTGTGTTGTTTAAGTAGTGTTCTGAACTTGGAAAAAGAGAGCTGACTTTAAGTGGTATGAGCCTTGGTACATACAATCTTTCTAAAGATAGTCGGGGCAACGGACGAGAGCTCCCGCTGACCCAGTCTCGCCACACTTCTCCCGAAAGTGGACTTAATAGGAGATTCATGCTGCAGAAATAACAGGCAGTATGAATTAGACATTGGCTGCATTATTGCAGTTGTGTATACTGAATTTGAAATTCTGTGGTGTTTCAGAGAAAACATACTTTTAATGGATGTCCTATTTCTTGGATGACTATTCTGAAGCTGGTACCATTGACATCTTTCCTCCCCATTCCACTACATGATAGGTCTGTCCCAATGACTGCACAATTTGTTTTCACTAAAATATACAAGGCTGCAAGAACAGAACTAAAACTCTGACTCATACTGTCTGTGGTTCAGACAGCTTAAATCACCTGTAAGAAAAGGGTTGTTTGAGTTTTTGGCTAAAATGAAGGACATCAAAAATGGGTCTGCACTGCAATGGTAATAATATCAGCCATGACATCTTTTGCATGGGAGACAATAATTGGCTTATCTCCACAGCAGAGAACATACAGAATTATACTTTCATTTGCATGGTATACAATTACAGTAGCTATTGAATATGGATGAAACAAATACAGTGGCAGAGTACAGTATTCCTTCCCATTATGCCAGCCCTTTCCAAATAAGCATTTGTACTTTTGTGCATATCTTGGAATAAACCCTTTAATGTGAGGTATTTCAAGACTATTTAAAGGCATACTCGTACATAAGATAATTTTTACCTTAACTTGGAAAAAAAAAATAATCTAGACACAATAATTTATATATAAGTTAATACTAGGGTTGAGCGAAACAGACCGGCACTTTTCAAAAGTCCCCGACTTTTAGCAAAGTCGGGTTTTGTGAAACCTGACCCGATCCCACTCTGGGATCGGGTCGGCGGTCTGTACTCCAAAGTCGGGTTTCGTTTTATATATATACAGTGGGGCAAAAAAGTATTTAGTCAGTCAGCAATAGTGCAAGTTCCACCACTTAAAAAGATGAGAGGCGTCTGTAATTTACATCATAGGTAGACCTCAACTATGGGAGACAAACTGAGAAAAAAAAATCCAGAAAATCACATTGTCTGTTTTTTTAACATTTTATTTGCATATTATGGTGGAAAATAAGTATTTGGTCAGAAACAAAATTTCATCTCAATACTTTGTAATATATCCTTTGTTGGCAATGACAGAGGTCAAACGTTTTCTGTAAGTCTTCACAAGGTTGCCACACACTGTTGTTGGTATGTTGGCCCATTGCTCCATGCAGATCTCCTCTAGAGCAGTGATGTTTTTGGCTTTTCACTTGGCAAAATGGACTTTCAACTCCCTCCAAAGGTTTTCTATAGGGTTGAGATCTGGAGACTGGCTAGGCCACTCCAGGACCTTGAAATGCTTCTTACGAAGCCACTCCTTCGTGGCCCTGGCGGTGTGCATTGGATCATTGTCATGTTGAAAGACCCAGCCACGTTTCATCTTCAATGCCCTTGCTGATGGAAAGAGGTTTGCACTCAAAATCTCACGATACATGGCCCCATTCATTCTTTTATGTACCCGGATCAGTCGTCCTGGCCCCTTTGCAGAGAAACAGCCCCAAAGCATGATGTTTCCACCACCATGCTTTACAGTAGGTATGGTGTTTGATGGATGCAACTCAGTATTCTTTTTCCTCCAAACACGACAAGTTGTGTTTCTACCAAACAGTTCCAGTTTGGTTTCATCAGACCATAGGACATTCTCCCAAAACTCCTCTGAATCATCCAAATGCTCTCTAGCAAACTTCAGACGGGCCCGGACATGTACTGGCTTAAGCAGTGGGACACGTCTGGCACTGCAGGATCTGAGTCCATGGTGGCGTAGTGTGTTACTTATGGTAGGCCTTGTTACATTGGTTCCAGCTCTCTGCAGTTCATTCACTAGGTCCCCCCGCATGGTTCTGGGATTTTTGCTCACCGTTCTTGTGATCATTCTGACCCCACGGGGTGGGATTTTGCGTGGAGCCCCAGATCGAGGGAGATTATCAGTGCTCTTGTATGTCTTCCATTTTCTAATTATTGCTCCCACTGTTGATTTCTTCACTCCAAGCTGGTTGGCTATTGCAGATTCAGTCTTCCCAGCCTGGTGCAGGGCTACAATTTTGTTTCTGGTGTCCTTTGACAGCTCTTTGGTCTTCACCATAGTGGAGTTTGGAGTCAGACTGTTTGAGGGTGTGCACAGGTGTCTTTTTATACTGATAACAAGTTTAAACAGGTGCCATTACTACAGGTAATGAGTGGAGGAAAGAGGAGACTCTTAAAGAAGAAGTTACAGGTCTGTGAGAGCCAGAAATCTTGATTGTTTGTTTCTGACCAAATACTTATTTTCCACCATAATATGCAAAAAAAATGATAAAAAAACAGACAATGTGATTTTCTGGATTTTTTTTTCTCAGTTTGTCTCCCATAGTTGAGGTCTACCTATGATGTAAATTACAGACGCCTCTCATCTTTTTAAGTGGTGGAACTTGCACTATTGCTGACTGACTAAATACTTTTTTGCCCCACTGTATATATATATATATATATATATATATATATTTATATTTACTTCAGGGCGATATAGCAGAAAAGCCGGTAATTCAATTACCGGCTTTTCATTTCTCCTGCCAAAACCCGACATGATATGAGACATGGTTTACATACAGTAAACCATGTCATATCCCCCTTTTTTTGCATATTCCACACTACTAATGTTAGTAGTGTGTATGTTAGGTCTCGAGTTCCCGCTTCTGCACAGGGGGAATCTCGAGCCATCTCCGCTGCGGTCTCCCATTCTTATCCAGCAGCAGTGGAGTCTGCTCAGCAGGGACGTCGGTCCCAGCGTCTTGCTCAGTCTCACTCTGTACAGAGAGTTACTGCTGCTTCTTCAGCTTCTGCCATTAAAGCCAGTGCTGGTCAGCAGCGAGCAGACTTCTCTGGGACTAAGTCCTTGTCTGCACACACTGAGCATGCCCAGGGCAAGATCTCCCGTTGGAGATCGAGGGTCATGTGCTCAGGCCCTGCAGCACATTCCATTGGTCCTCTTGGCAGGTCTTGGAAGGGCAAAGTTTCTGTGGCCACTTCCTGTGCTGCAACTATATAAACTGCGCATGACCGCACGGCCATGCGCTAGTGTACATTTGCATACGTGTGTTTGTTGTGAGTGCAAGTCGTCCTTGGATACCCCTTCCCTATTGAATGTCTGTTCGCGGAAGGTGTATGGTTGCTATCTAGCGCCCGACTTTATCCTACAGCACAAATCACACATTACAGCGTCCAGTTGCTGTGACCGCCAGTACGGCGCCGTGCACTTCCTCTGTGCTTTCCTTAGCCAAGCCTGGGTGGTTAGTGGCGTTCGTCAGTGCGGCACCGCATGCACTCTTGTGCCCTAATATTGTAATTTAGCTTCCTTACACACCCAGTTGCGGTGTTGTGCCAGCAAGGGTCTAATCGGACTTCAATCCTAGTTGGGGTTGAGTTCGCTGACTACTTGCTCGCGCTCTATGTGCGGTGCCGCGATCCTGTGACGCAACAGGATCGCTTCCTTCACGCTGGGTGAAGTCTAACCCACGTATGTATACTTATGAGTACCGCCATATAGTCCATCATTACTTGGCAGCAGGTTCCATCTCTGCACGGTGGACCCCGGGCTGCGAACGCACCATACTCTATCTGTCTCATTATTTGGTGCGTTCCGCTAGCCCTAACATTACACTAGCGCCAGGGTCTGGCTAGTAATGACGGACAACCAGCAATCCTTGCGGTATATCCAGCAGCTGGAGGGTAGGTTGGCGGCTCTTGAGAGCGCAACCTCAGCTGTGGATGTTACCGCAGTTGCTGTACAGGCTGCTAGCGTGGCTGCAGCAACCCTGTCCATTGCCACCCCTGCTCCGACATTTTCTTGCCTCCCGCTGCCAGAAAAATTTTCTGGTGATAGCAAATTTTGTATGGGATTTGTGAGTCAGTGCTCTATTCACCTCGAGCTCCTGGCTGCACATTTTCCCACAGAGCGGGCTAAGGTGGGATTTATAGTGTCTCTCTTGTCGGACAGGGCGTTGGAATGGGCTACGCCGCTGTGGGAGCGTGGCGATCATGTGGTGCAGAGTGCTCCGCTGTTTCTGAGCACTCTGAAACAGGTCTTTTTAGGACCTCAAGTCACCCATGATACTGCGCTCCAACTGCTGGCATTAACTCAGGGTGAGTCCTTGGTCAGTCATTTTGCCGTCCAATTCCGCACTTTAGCTTCTGAGCTGGATTGGTCGGATAAAGCTCTTATCCCCATATTTTGTAGGGGCCTGGCTGACCACGTTAAGGACGCTCTGGCCACTAGGGAGATTCCTGCCACACTGGAGGAGTTAATAACTGTCTCCACTCGAATTGACCTCCGTTTTAACGAGCGGAGGTTAGAGCGAGCCCAGTGTAGGCAGAGGTTTCGGCTGGCTCCTACCTTCGCCAAACCTCTGGAATCTCCGGTCCTGGTTCCTGAGTCACATGAGGCCAGGGAAGTGTCACAAGCGGGATCTAAGTCCCGGACCGCTTGTGCACTCAAGGTTTGTCATGTTTGCCAGCAGTCAGGACATCTAGCCACCAGATGTTCTCAGCGGTCGAGGAAACGTCAGCGTCTAGTGGTAGTAGGTGGAGGTACACTAGACACGGCGACGTTTGCCTCTAAATTGTCCTTTAAGGGGACAATTACTATAGGCTCATTCTCCCACTCGGTAGACCTCTGCGTGGATTCTGGGGCGGAGGGCAATTTTATGTCTTCTGCCTTCGCCCAACGTCACGCAATACCCCTGGTTATGCTAGCTCAACCAGTAACGGTACGAGTGGTGAATGGGTCGACTCTGCCCTCACAGATAACACACCAGACCATCCCTTTTACTCTGTCCATGTCGCCATCTCATCAGGAGATTATATCTCTGCTCGTCATTCCTGAGGGAATTGATGAGGTCCTGTTGGGAATACCTTGGCTACGGTACCACTCTCCTCATATCGAGTGGTCCTCTGGCAGAATCCTGGGATGGGGCGAATCTTGTGGGGGTAGGTGTCAGAGGGAGTGCGTTCAGGTTGCTACTACAGAGGTACCCGCAGATCTTTCCTCTCTCCCCAAGCAGTATTGGTCTTATGCAGACATGTTCTCTAAAAAGGCGGCGGAGATCCTTCCGCCCCATCGCCCCTATGACTGTCCTATTGATCTCTTGCCTGGTGCTGAGCCTCCCCGGGGTCGAGTCTATCCGCTATCTCTCCCGGAGACGGAGGCAATGTCACAGTACATCCAGGAAAATCTGGCAAGAGGATTCATTAGGAAGTCAGTGTCACCTGCTGGGGCAGGGTTCTTCTTCGTGCAGAAGAAGAATGGGGAATTGCGTCCATGCATAGACTACAGGGGTCTTAACGCCATCACCGTTAAAAATAAGTATCCTTTGCCCTTGATATCTGAGCTCTTCGATAGGCTTCGGGGAGCAAGGGTATTTACTAAACTAGATCTGCGGGGTGCTTACAACCTGATTCGCATCCGTGATGGGGACGAATGGAAGACGGCTTTTAACACCAGGGATGGGCACTATGAATATCTGGTGATGCCCTTCGGGCTCTGTAATGCCCCAGCCGTTTTCCAAGAATTTGTGAACGATATCTTCCAGGATATGCTTTCCATCTCGGTCGTAGTCTATCTGGATGATATTCTCATCTACTCTCCAGATATTGACTCCCACCGGAGAGATGTTTGCAAAGTCTTCGACCTCCTACGGGCAAACTCCCTCTATGCCAAGTTGGAGAAGTGTATGTTTGAGCAGGAGTCCTTACCTTTCCTAGGCTACATCATCTCTGCCCAGGGATTGGCTATGGATCCTGCCAAACTACAGGCTGTGATGGAGTGGCAGGAACCCCATTCTCTTAAAGCGGTGCAGCGCTTTATGGGGTTCATTAATTATTATCGCCAGTTCATTCCGCACTTCTCAACTTTGGTAGCTCCCTTGGTTGCCCTCACCAAGAAGGGGGTGAATCCCAAATTGTGGTCTGAGGAGGTCTCCAAGGCCTTTAACTCTATAAAGTCACACTTCGCTAGCGCTCCCATCCTACATCGCCCCGATGTTGATAAGCCATTTATCATGGAGGTGGATGCCTCTTCTGTTGGTGCTTGAGCAGTCCTCTTCCAAAAGGATGATCAAGGTCGGAAGCATCCTTGCTTCTTTTTCTCCAAGACCTTCTCACCAGCAGAGAGGAATTATTCCATCGGGGACAGGGAGTTGCTAGCCATGAAGTTGGCTTTCTCGGAGTGGAGACATCTCTTGGAGGGAGCACGTTTCCCCTTCCAAGTCTTCACAGACCATAAAAATTTGGTGTACCTGCAGACAGCCCAGCGGTTGAATTCTCGCCAGGCCAGATGGTCCTTATTCTTCTCCCGGTTTCATTTCACCCTCCATTTTCTTTCTGGGGAGAAGAACATTCGGGCCGACGCTCTCTCTCGCTCCGTTGTGTCATCTGCGGAGGAGGAGGAGGAGCCTCGGCTTATTGTCCCCACCGAGAGCTTGAGAACTGTGGCCCCGGTTTCGCTAGAGTCTGTGCCTCCGGGCAAGACTTTTGTACCATCCAGTTTGCGACCGGAGGTTCTCTCTTGGGCACACTCGTCCAGGGTGGGTGGACATTTTGATACCAAAAGGACATCTGAGTTACTGGCGAGGACATACTGGTGGCTGCATATGGCTCGTGATGTCGCAGAGTATGTTCGGGCGTGTGTCTCTTGCGCCAAGAACAAGACTCCTCGGCAACGGCCAGCTGGTTTGCTTTATCCTCTGCCGGTGGCGGACAGGCCCTGGGAGATGGTCAGGATGGACTTTGTGGTGGGCTTACCCAAGTCTCGTAACTGCACCATTATCTGGGTGATCACCGACCATTTTTCCAAAATGGTGCACTTGGTGCCTCTTCCACGGCTACCTTCTGCACGGGCGTTGGCTGTCTTGTTCGTCAAGCATATCTTTCGCCTACACGGTATGCCAGACAAAATTGTTAGTGACCGGGGTCCCCAGTTTGCGTCTCGATTCTGGAGAGAGCTTTGTCGTCTACTCAGTATTGAGTTGAATCTCTCTTCGGCATATCATCCCGAGACAAATGGGTTGGTAGAGAGGGCCAACCAGACCTTGGTCACATATTTACGACATTTTGTTTCTGCCAGGCAGGATGACTGGGCATCCTTGCTACCGTGGGCAGAGTTTGCACTTAACAATGCCGTAGCCAACTTCACCGGTCAGACTCCATTCCTCCTAAATTACGGCCAGCATCCGCGTGTTCCTGTGCCCATGCCTGTGTCTTCTGCTGACTCCAGAGTGGCAGACTGGGCTGTGGAGGCACGGGACATTTGGGACCACACGCAGGATGCCATTCGGGCCTCCAAGGAGAGAATGAGGTCCTCCGCCGATGTTCATTGGCACCCCGCTCCGACCTTTGCTCCTGGCGACTTGGTGTGGCTCTCCGCCCGTAACATCAGGCTGCGAGTTGAGTCCACTAAGTTTGCTCCTCGCTACTTGGGTCCCTTCAAGGTTCTCGAACAGGTTAATCCTGTGGTCTACCGTTTGTCTCTTCCTCCACGCTTGGGTATCACCGACACATTTCATGTGTCCCTCTTGAAACCCGTATACATGTCCCGGTTTTCCGAGTCATCTGCCGGGACATTGGGTTCGTCTACGGACGATTACGAGGTGAACGCTATTTTGGGATGCAAGGTGGTACGCGGCAAAAAGTTCTATCTGGTGGATTGGAAGGGTTATGGCCCAGAGGACAGGTCATGGGAGCCTGCTGAAAACATTCGGGCCCCACAGCTCATTGCTGCCTTCGAGCGTAGTGAGGCCCAAGGAGGGGGGCCCTAGGAGGGGGGGTAATGTTAGGTCTCGAGTTCCCGCTTCTGCACAGGGGGAATCTCAAGCCATCTCCGCTGCGGTCTCCCATTCTTATCCAGCCGCAGTGGAGTCTGCTCAGCAGGGACGTCGTTCCCAGCGTCTTGCTCAGTCTCACTCTGTACAAAGAGTTACTGCTGCTTCTTCAGCTTCTGCCATTAAAGCCAGTGCTGGTCAGCAGCGAGCAGACTTCTCTGGGACTAAGTCCTTGTCTGCACACACTGAGCATGCCCAGGGCAAGATCTCCCGTTGGAGATCGAGGGTCATGTGCTCAGGCGCTGCAGCACATTCCATTGGTCCTCTTGGCAGGTCTTGGAAGGGCAAAGTTTCTGTAGCCACTTCCTGTGCTGCAACTATATAAACTGCGCATGACCGCACGGCCATGCGCTAGTGTACATTTGCATACGTGTGTTTGTTGTGAGTGCAAGTCGTCCTTGGATACCCCTTCCCTATTGAATGTCTGTTCGCGGAAGGTGTATGGTTGCTATCTAGCGCCCGACTTATCCTACAGCACAAATCACACATTACAGCGTCCAGTTGCTGTGACCGCCAGTACGGCGCCGTGCACTTCCTCTGTGCTTTCCTTACCCAAGCCTGGGTGGTTAGTGGCGTTCGTCAGTGCGGCACCGCATGCACTCTTGTGCCCTAATATTGTAATTTAGCTTCCTTACACACCCAGTTGCAGTGTTGTGCCAGCAAGGGTCTAATCGGACTTCAATCCTAGTTGGGGTTGAGTTCGCTGACTACTGGCTCGCGCTCTATGTGCGGTACCGCGATCCTGTGACGCAACAGGATCGCTGGGTGAAGTCTAACCCATGTGTGTATACTTATGAGTACCGCCATATAGTCCGTCATTACTTGGCAGCAGGTTCCATCTCTGCACGGTGGACCCCGGGCTGCGAACGCACCATACTCTATCTATCTCATTATTTGGTGCGTTCCGCTAGCCCTAACAGTGTATATGGTGTCAGAATTGACACCTTTCCATTATTAATCTGGCTTAATGTCACCTTACAATAGCAGGGTTTACTACTCTGGCGGAGAAAATTGCGCAGGAGCCCACGCCAAATTTTTCCGCGATTTAACCCTTAAATTTAAGAGCTAGAGCGCCGAAATTTTGCATATACACACTACTAACATTAGTAGTGTGGAATATGCAAAAAAAAGGGGGATATGACATGGTTTACTGTATGTAAACCATGTCTCATATCATGTTGGGTTTTGGCAGGAGAAATGAAAAGCCGGTAATTGAATTACCGGCTTTTCTGCTATATCGCCCTGAAGTAAATATATAAAAAAATATCCCATTGACTTGCATTGGATTTTGAGTTTCGGCCGATCCCCGACCCCGACTTTTCAATTGGATCGGCCGATTTAACTTGACCCGACTTTCAAGAAAGTCGGGTTTCGTGAAACCCGACTCGACCTGAAAAAATGAAAAGTCGCTCAGCCCTACTTAATACATTTGCTGAAACATGGACTTGGTGAATTCAAGCAATTTTGGATTCGATTTGCACAAAATAGCCCAAAAAATGCCACTACAACAGTTTAGACAAGGCTGACTATTGCACCATCCTGAGAAAGCTCACATGACCTCTGGCAATGACAGATTTCCCTATAATGCACTGACAATATCACATCACTTAGTATAACACAACTAATCAGGGTGAATAATCATAGCCTGTATAAAAACAGAAGCAGGGAATACAGCAGCTATTTTGTGGTAAGTATTTTTTAAACTGCAAATTGACTTGTTCCGAGAAATTTGAGAGCTGCTTAATTCTATCTTCAATATATACACTTATCTTTTCTGGATAGTATAGATTTGATCCTAGTTTAAATTAGTACATGAAAACTCAGTTAATCCAGTACTAGATTGTCCAAAATCCTAAAAGGTTCAACACAGCATAAAGCTCAATTTCTTGTGCCAGATGGTATAAACCTTTGTATCCTGTGACTACTTTGCTACAGGGTATTTCCAAGATCATCTTGAAATCTAACAATATTAACCAGTACTTCATGCTTATCAAAAATTAGAGATGTTCTATAGATGAGTATTTGAGCCTGTGATATTGCATGTTCTCTTAAGAGTTTTTAAGAGTAGCCAACACATAGTAACAAAATAAGACAAGTGTTTATGAGCGCATTAGTGCTGAGTGTGTGCTGCTGGAAATCGAGGCACCTTGTGAATAATTTAGGCTTGCATGTGTATTTATTTCACTCTCAAGCATAAAAGTAAACAGATCCAGACAGGAAACAGGAGATAGATGTTACAAACAAGGGCACTCAAAAGTAACAAAGGATACCTTTTCTTCATAATAGCCTCGTGTGGGAGTATGTTGTCTGGACTGAGCCAGTCCCCAGAGACATCCAGCAGGAAACCATAAGCATAACATAACAAACACAACATATTTTTGTTGGTATTCGAGAAAAGATTTATAATAGCAGAAAATTAAATATGGTGTTAATTACATTTAGAAAATCACAGAAGTGTAAATGGTCAACAAGCTTGGGCATCATCTGGCTTATTTACAGAGCAATGAATTTGAGTATCGCAATAATGGTGTAATGTATAGCTTCTGCGCCCAATGAAAATTCTGTAACCATTCCCATCTACCATGTCTCATTCATAATATTGGTGTCTTCTTACACAATGGGAATCTTGTTTCATTTGCTTGCTGTATAGCTAACCCCTACAAAACAAGCCAACTGAAGGGTTTAGTTTAGGCATGACAAATATTTCAATTAATAGATTTCCTCGACTTGCTGTGCTCTACTGACTGGGAGGTAAATGTTATCTTCAAGTGGACATCATTAACATTTTGGGAATTCATACCTTGTTTTTGCACCACAAAAAAATATGCCATGGTAACAAAGTCAATAGCTCTATGTGTGTAGCATTTTGTAACCCATAACATGATCAGAAAATTAAAAATATAACTTTCATTCCAAAATTTTCAGTTTTATTCAAATTAGTTGATGAAAAAATGAACACACCAATCATCAGAAACTACTACATCTAGTATATTGTCTGACCTCCATTATTCGGTATTCATTCTATCAAAATATAAATCCTTTAAATCATATGTTACACACTAAAAAGAAAAACAAATTGAAAAGCCAAAGCAACCATTTCTTTATCACACTTCTCCAAAATAATAAAAAGCAATCACAATGTCATATGCACCCCAAAGTGATGTCAGTAAAAATCAGCTCCATCAGCTCAGGGTGCAAAAAACAAGCAGGCCCGTCAATCAACTAAATTTATGGAAAAAGGTTATGGATCTCAAAAAACGGCGACACATGCTTTTTTTAAACAAGTTTCATCATAATTTGTCAAGAAAATAATAAAAACTGGACAAGTTTAGTAATACCATAATCAAACTGAAGAGGAGAATCATGTTGTAGGTTATTTTTACTGTACACTCAATGTCCTAAATGATGGAATTGCTTTTTTAATTATTTGCACTTGGATTTTTTTGCCTGCTTTCCAGTACATTGCATGGTAAAGTGAATGGTTTCATTCAAAACTATAATCGTCCAACAGAAAATAAGCCCCCTCCATCTATGTTGATGGAAAAAAATAAAAAAATATATAGTTTTTCAGACCAAAGGGAGGAAAAAATGAACACACAAAAATTACCTTCATTGCTAAAGGGTTTAGCCCACGGTGACCTGAAAATGAAAAAATAATTTCCTTATAGGACCCCTGAAGTTCCCCTTAACCACTAGATAAGTCCCCACACTGGTCTGTTGTTTCGTTTCACAGGTCGAAGGTTAAACAAAGTCGGTGGAGTGACAGCCACATGGATGTAGTCTTGGCTACAAGCAAACAGGATAACCAGCATGCAGGAGAGCACCTGTGCAGCATTATCTCTCCTGACTGAATGAGGCTTCACTTCTTTGTGGAGGAGATTATGTGCAGAAAGATGTCCCCTCAGCGTGGACTAACATGGAGCAGTAGTGTTTGCTTTCTCAGGCAGCTTGAACCACCCAGAACTAGAAGTGCCCTCAGGATGTGTCCAAGCCCTGAGCTGGGAGACTCCTCCCAGCTGTTTCTATAGCAGCTTGTTGTGAAGAGCATAATCACTTAACTTTCAAATACACTCATTGGCCAGTAGATGGCAGCAAAACACATTTATGAATGGTCGGTATACAATGCAATGTATTACATCTCCTAACTCACAGTGCCCAAACTAATTCTGACACACTGGAACAAATCTACTGCCACACGACAACTGTCTCATTCAGCAGCAGCAGTAGAACGACTACCAGGATACCATAAACGCCACCTCTTAAGAAAAGCCATCCTCTGAGTACAGTTGGAGGGTGAAGCCTTGTATACATGCCAAAGTTAGAGATACAGAGGAAGAAATGCTATACACAAGTGCCTGGCAAAATGGAATAATTACTAGTAAAACCAACATTGGATCTGAAAATGAGATATATTTAAAACATTGTTGGGATAGAGTCTCTAGACATTTGATGTAAATGTCCATACCTAAACAATGCAATAGTAAATAAACATGAGCATAAACAACATTCTTAGTAATAACTATAATAATGTCACATGTAAATGGGGTTAATGAAGTTTAAGATGTCTTGGCTTTGTGAGCCAGGCACAGTCCTTGACCTGTTATATTAACTAGAAAAAGAACACATATCAATCTGGTAAATTTGAGTATGTAAATGCCAAGAGGGCAGATCATTCAAGAAGGATATATGGTGAGGTACCTAGTCCCTGTACTGAGCCGGTAGGATACCTTTTGAACTCTTCTCAGAGTTTCTCAATGGTACTACCCAGTGACTGGAGATCAGTTCAGGTTCTGTGGTCTCATTAGATAGATAAAAATTTTTCTCTGTTGAGGTAGGAATGAACAGATGATAGCAAGGAAATACAAATTGTGGAGCAAAGGTAAGTTCAGCATGGCTCAGCAGTCTTTCAGATGAATCTGGAGGATTTTGTGTTCCAATCAAAGTTGACCTGGGTAGTGGTGACTCCCTCAAGAGTTCTTCCTTGAGACACAGTTTTAGGCTTTTTCTGGGTACCGTCTGCGGGTTTCCAGCCAATCTCATACACATCAGACGATGGAAAGGGTATAGCAATCAAAATAACGGTGGAGATGCTGGAATTTATTAGCACCTTAGCACAATGCACTTTACAAGATATGGATTGCACAAAAGAGATTTTTTGCACAATTGTTGTACAATGTATGTATACATGTATTTATGCTTAATGACCAATGTAATATGCAAATGTACTGTATGTAGATTATGCCTATAAAATCACCATTGTTAAAGATACTCACTGCTTGAAAAAGGCTCAGTGTGAGCCGAAACGTCGCACAGAGATGTGGGTTCAATAAACGTCACATTTTTTCACCTTCAAAAGGACTTGGAGTGCTGCCTTCTCTTGCTGATTTTTGTATACATGTGGGCAGATGAGTGGACCATTCTGCCCAGGAGGCCAGGCACCCACCGGTGAGCATTGTGCTGTTCTAATTTTTCTATTTTCTATATGTATAAATAGGTGCGTTCGCAACCCGGGGTCCACTGTGCAGGAGAGGAACCTGCTGCTGGCAAATGGCGGCGCTATATGGTGGTATAAACGAACTCTGTTAACTCCACAGAGTTGCTAGAAATAAGATGCTGTGCCCTGTTAGCGTCACAGGGGAACACAGCTAACTGCTGAGCTGGAGGCAGTCAGTGGTCACGCACCCAGAAAAGCATACAAACAGTCCTCACCGGAGGAGCCGGTATTCTAGGGGCTTATTTTAGCCGGGACCCTGAATACATTCATGCAATACTCCTCACCAGAGGTGCCGGTATTCTAGGGGCTTATTTCAGCCGGGTCCCTGAACACACACATGCAGGCGCAACCACAATTAACAAGCTCATGATATGAGGTGATACTAGCGCATGGCCGTGCGGCCATGCGAACCTTTTATAGCTGCAGCATGTACAGGACCTTCCAAGAAGGACCAATGGAAGGCTGCCACAGAACTTGATCAGGTACAGGGCCTTCCTGGAGGACCAATGGAAGTCGCTGCAGTACCTGAGCATGTGACCCTAAACCTCCACTGAGAGATCTTACCTTGGGCATGCTCAGTGTGTGCAAAGCAGGACTTAGTCCCAGAAAAGCCTGCTTGCCGCAGACCAGTGCAGGGTACAATAGCAGAGCCTGAAAAGGCAGCAGTAACCCTTTGCACAGTATCAGGCTGAGTGAGATGCTGGGACCGACGTCTCCGCTGAGCAGGCTCCACTGCAGCTGATGCAGAATGGGAGACCGCAGCAGACACGGCTCGAGATTCCCCCTGTGCAGCGGCGGGAACTTGACTCCTAACAGTATGTATACTCGCTCATCACTATTAATGGTCCACCATTGTGAGGGCATATATATAGCCAGAAAGCATTGGGCCCAATTTCACATGAACAAGAGCAACAATTTCTCCTGGTTTTTGTGAATTGATAGGCATAGGGGCACTCTTTGATCCCTGCATCTATATTTTGTGATGTTACATGCGGGTCATTCTCGGCATCAACTTTCAATGTCTTCTCTCACACCGACCCAGTATAACCTTCAGCAGATGGTAGCTTCAGTTTTCTGGACACCGAAATGGCTAGAACAATCATGATACGCTTCAAGTATGACCCGTGCATCTCTCCATGGAATGAGTATTTGGATTAGTCTGTCACCTGAAACAGGGTCCAAAGTGTTTCTCATTATGAGCCCTTTCTGGAAAAATAGGCGTTTTCTCTGTCTCCAGAGGCAGGTAAGTTCCAAATCATGATGAGCTTGTCATAGCCATGTTGGAACACTTCCAGTAGTAAGGAAGTCATGGAGTTCTCCCAGGACTCTGCTCTGTTCTTGTAATTTTTTCAACAGGGAAGGTTCTTGAAGAGGTTCAGCAGGTGGCGTGGAATGAGATTCTTCCTTTTCAGCAAAGGCAGTGATGGCACTCTGTTGGGCAAAACTTGAGCAGAAAGGGGGGATTTATACCTCTTCCCAGATATCATCTTGGGGTGGTTCTTCTCCAACATGCAGTCGAGACAACGCATCGGCACTGACATTTGATTTGCCACTGCAGTATTTGACTGTAAATTTGTAGTTCACTAGACGTGAAGCCCACCGTTGTTCCATGACTTCTAGCCAGGCAGTATCCAGGTTCGCTATTGGATTAGTGTCTGTGAAGGTCGTGGCAGCCAGGTAATCCTTCAATTTTCTGTAACAGCCCAGACAAGTGCAAGCAGTTCAAGCTTGAATGAACTGCAGTTGTCATCATTCTTCTCAGTTCCTCTGAGGCTGCAGCTGGTATAAGCAATCACACGCTCCTTGTTGCTCTGGACCTGGGACAAAACAGCACCTAGCCCTTGGAGGCTAGCATCTGCATACCAAAGGAATGGCTGATTGAAATCAGGATAGGCCAGGATTGGTGGTTGGGTAAGAAGAGTCTTCAGTCAGAATGCTTTTTCTTGAAGATTTGTCCAGTCTATTGGAAGTATCGGTTCTAGTTTTCCTTTGGACATCCCCAGTAAGAGGTTCAGATACTTGAACCAAAATGAGGAACAAAGCGGCAATAGTAGTCTGCAAATCCCAGAAAGCTTCGGTAGTTGGTGTTCTCCAATTTTGAACTGCAGCAATTTTGTCATGCTCAGGTTGTACCCCTACTGCGCTTACCACATGTACAATGTAGATTTCTAGTGTTTTCAGCATTTCAGCAAGCGGAATTTGGAGGGCTTGATTCTGAGGCCATGTTGGCTTAGTACCTTGAAGACTTCAGACATATGATGAATGTAGTCTTCATATGTCCGAGAATAGACAATGACATCATCAAATTAAAGAAGGACGTTCTGGAAATTTTCATGGCCAAGACATCTCTCCATTTACCGTTGTAACATAGCAGGAGCATTGCCAAGCCTGAAAGGCATATAGTTAAATAAAAAGGCAGTCTTCTTCTGTCCTCTGGCACCATGGGAACTTAACAGTATCCTCAGGTTAAGTTAAGAGTAGAAAAGTAGGAGGCAGATCCAAGAGTAGTCAGGGACTCTTTAATTTGTGGCAAAGGGTGGGCATCTTTGTGTGTGATGTTGTTCAATTTGTGGTAATCCATGCAGAAACGAATGCAGCCATCTTTTTTTCACAAGGACCAGTGATGCCGCCCAAGGGCTTTGACTTTCACGTATGACATAAGCCTCTTTGATGTCTTGAAGCATTTTCTTCACAGGCTGATACTTTGCAGGTGGTATGGGGCGATGTTGGTCCTTGATGGGAAAATGATCACCTGTGAGTATTTGATGCTGAATCAGAATAGTCTTACCAAAATCCAATGGGTGCTTACTGAATGCTTGATGATGGCACTTGGCAAGGTTCAGAACTCCATTGATTTTCTCTACAGGAGTACAGTAGTGGCATCTCCCACATCCAGCTCAGTCCACCAGGAGTCTGAAGTAGCCTTCTTGCGGTCTTGTGCAGCTTGGGTAGTATGTTGATTAGCTGTTACCTTACTTGAGATGATATCTTCTGGTGAGAGTTGAGAAAACTGCGCTAGTGGATGAAATTTGGGGACGTTAACAAGTGCATCACTTAAGTTAATCAGTAAAATTGGCACTCTTCTGTTGGAGACAGTTATAATGCTGCAAGCAGCTTTCACTAATAGTTGTCCTTCTAGCAGGATTGGTTTTAGGAGAGCATGATAATCTTGATTTTCAATATGTGGTCAGGCATGGCACCATACCATGGTCTCTGAACAAGGCTGTAGAACCACTGGTGGGGTGTCTCGGATGCGAACACAGCAAATTTCACCTTTGCTATTTGCAAATTTCTGCTTGGCGACAAGCACATGGATGGCATGCTGAATGGTCCACTGATTAGAAGATGTAACTGTAGGGAGAGAGGCATGCAGGGCAGACAACACTTCTCTAAAATAAATTCTAAGAACATTCATGCCTAGAACCATTACAGCAAAACCCTCATCCTCTACATAAGTTAAATGACAACTTTTCTTTAGAACTTTATGTCCCAAATCTGAATAGTGGGCTCCCAGTAACCCTAGTGAGGTATGGGTTGACCATTAGTGGCCGTATTTTTCATCCAGACATCTGGAGGATTATTTAAGTCACTAAAGTCCCAATGTTCAAGATATGCCCGCTTCTGCAAAGTAGTTACCTATGAGCTGGTGTCGATGAGAGCTTCCAGAGGAACATCGTTTACCAGGACAGTTATGCATGGGAAGGACGAGATGAAACCAGGCACCCATATGGATGCTCCCTCTGGACCTTTTATTCTTCCTCCTGAGGGGCGGTCCTCAGCCTCAAGGGGTAGCCAGTTTAACTGATAGCACTGGGCCTCAGTGTGTCCATATCTATCGCAGTGCTGACAGAAAGGTGTCTTACGGTGAGCAGCTTTGTCTGGAGGTAGACTTCTAGGTGGGGGCTCAGGAGAGAGACTACTGTCCTTGGTTTTCCCCCTTGAGTGTGAAGGTGAAAAAATCAGGTTTTTGATCTGCTTGGAGACTTCCTAGAGTCCTTTGGCAATGTCATCTACATGGGCTTCAAGGGATGTGCTGGAGTCCACAGCGGGAGTCTGCGCAGCTTGTGTAGCTAGCATGGTACCTGGCGATGTCATCTGAAAAGAGGGGTAGCAGGAATAGACCCAGCTAGAGCAGCAAGTTTCCCTGACAGAGTTTCCCTGAGCATATTCATTGCCGAGGGCATGGATGGCTTGGGTCTTTAAGTCTGCAAAGGTGAAGCTGGGATGTTGTGCAGCAAGCATGCGGAGTTGGCTCTGCTACAGTTCATAATAACCCCGCCCCTCTGTCTATCAAGATTTTGTCAGAGTCCACACTGACAAACAGCAGAGAAAGCCTCTTGGAGGTATAAAGCATAGTCCCGTAGGGTCTCACCTGGCTATTGTCATCTTGCAAAGAATCTCATCTTGACCTCAGAGTTGAATGTAACTTCAAAGGCATCTTTCAGTTTCACAAGGATTTGCTCAGGCGTTCTCTTCTCTGATGGAGGCCAGGATCAAACTTCCCTGGAGGCAGCACCCTCAAGCTGACCCAGCAGGATCTGCACTTGCTGTTCTGGGGAGAGGGTGTAAAACAGAAAAAGAGCCAGCAACTTGTCACGTAAGGCCCTGAAGGTGTGTGGCTCCCCCTTGTAGCATGGCAACCAGGGTGCCCCAGGAAAAAATTGGACAGAGAATGGCATGTTGCACGTGATGGACACAGAAGGGCTGCTAGCACCAGCGTGGCTGTTGTCGTGGGTTCACTCATGAAGTAGATGCTGAGGTGACTGCTCACAATCGGACAGAGTCTCTGATATAGGCACATAGATGAATCCTGTTTGTGATGCCAAAAATTGTGGTGGGGCACTGGGGAGACGCCAGATGTAGGGGAAAGGCCAGCTGGGGCATGTAGTCCCACTGGCAGCAGATAATGTTGTCACAGTAGCTGAAGTGGGTTGCTGGACCCCTCAACACTTCCCTCACGTCCACAATTGTTAATAGTGGGAGATGGCATTTGTTGATGGTATAGGACCCCCCCGGGGCACTCCTGCAGCGGTGGTGTCTGGGTGGAGGTTTGGAGCGCCCATGGTGTTTGTGCAATTGCAATCAGCCAGACACGCAGTTGAACATGTAAACAATTTTACTGAAAGAGGTAACGGGTTATAGTTTCTGTCTTAAAGGCAAAGTTCACAGTATGTTGTGCATATGAAAGTAATGGTTCTCTCCTCATGAGACAAGCGAGGTTCTGGCTTCTAAGGGTGGCTGGAGCAGAATTCTCTATGCGCAGTCCAAGAAATATTATACTAATAGAGGGACCTTCACAGATTGGTAGTGATAAGCGAATATACTCATTACCCGAGATTTCTCGAGCACGCTCGGGTGTCCTCCGAGTATTTTTTAGTGCTCGGAGATTTAGCTTTTATTGCCGCAGCTGAATGATTTACATCTGTTAGCCAGCATAAGTACATGTGGGGATTCCCTAGCAACCAGGCAACCCCCACATGTACTTATGCTGGCTAACAGATGTAAATCATTCAGCTGTGGCAATAAAAACTAAATCTCCGAGCACTAAAAAATACTCGGAGGACACCCAAGCGTGCTCGAGAAATCCCGAGTAACGAGTATATCCGCTCATCACTACAGATTGGCTCTCTGTCGAAACACACTAAAGTATGGAAGTACTCACAATTTTGAGCCTACCATTCCCTACTGTATGGGGTAGGCTAAACAAAGCTGGTGGCGTGGCAGCCACATGGATCTGGTCCTGGCTAGAAGCAAACAGGATAACCAGCATACAGAAGAGCACATGAGCAGTGTTATCTCTCCTGACTGGATGAGGCTTCACTCCTTTTTTGAGGCGATTATGTGCAGAAAGATGTCCCCTCAGCGTTGACTCGCATGGAAACTTATGCTGGAAGCAGTAGTGTCTGCTTCCTCAGGCAGTTTGAGCTGCCCAGAACTGGAAGTTACCTCAGGAAGTGTGCTAGCTCTGAGCTGGAAGGCTCCTCCCAGCTGTTACTATGGCTTGATGTGAGGAAAATAATCACTTAACTTTCATATACACACATTGGCCAGTAGATGGCAGCAAAGCACATTTATGAAGCATCAGTATACAACACAGTGTATTACATCTCCTAAGGCTATGTTCACACGTGGGAAGGGGGCTGCGGGTTCTCCCGCGGGTTTTCCCGCAGCGGATTTGATAAATCTGCAGGGCAAACTCGCTGCGGTTACCCCTGCAGATTTATCGCGGTTTGTGTTGCGGGTTCCGCTGCGGGTTTATCCTGCACTGGTTTTACTATTGATGCTGCATAAGCAGCATCAATAGTAATGTTAAAAATAATAAAAATAATGATATATTCACCCTCTGACGTCCCGATCTCCTCGGCGCTGCAGGCGGTGGTCCGGTTCCAGGGATGCTATGCGAGAAGGACCTTCGTGACATCACGGTCATGTGACCGCACAAAGAAGTGACATGCTGCGGGTTGTAAACCGCTGCATTCCCGCACGGTTTTTCCCGCAGCATGTGCACAGCGGTTTGCGGTTTCCATAGGGTTTACATGTTACTGTAAACGCAATGGAAACTGCAGCGGACCCGCAGCTGCAAAATCGCCGCGGTTCCGTGGTAAAAACCGCAACGTGTGAACATGGCCTAAGGCTTCTTTCACACTTCCATCAGTACGGGGCCGTCACAAAGCGTCGGCGCAACATACCGACGGACAGTTGTGATTTTTTGCACAACGTGGGCAGCGGACGCAGTGTTTCAACACGTCTGCTGCCCATTGTGAAGTCCCAGGGAGGAGGGGTAGAGTTCCGGCCGTGCCTGCACAGTTCAAAATGCGGACCCGACGTACGAAAAAACGTTCCCTTGAACGTTTTTTGCTACGACGGTCCACCAAATACCGACGCATCCAGTGCACGTCAGTAATACAAGTCTATGGAGAAAAAACGCATCCTGTGGGCAACTTTGCACGATGTGTTTTGTCTCCAAAACGACACATTGCGATGGAGGGCAAACGACGCAAGTGTGAAAGTAGCCTAACCCTCAGTGCCCAAACTAATTTTGACACACTGGAACAAATCTACTGCCACACGACAACTGTCACGTTGAATAAATCACTATTCTTTAAATCAACTTCTGGATTTACATCTTCATATTATCGGCAGCATGGAATGTACTCCACAGATACCCTTCTGGCAAAAATAAAGAGAAAGTGTGATATACTTCAAAATGCATCAAATAAAAACCATATTAATACACCTTTTGGCACCAGATTTTCTTCATTTCTTTAGCAGCATATCCTATTTTTAAATTAATTAAATGTTGTTGGATTTTTGTTTATTTGCTATCCAACTCTCCTACAAGATCAGAAAAAATGTGATTTCCGGCAAAAAAAGGACTCAATAATTCTGTTTTTTATATATTATCCAAAATCCACAAGAGACAAGACCACCCACCAGATAGTACTATGCGTACAAACAAATTGTTCTACCCTTATGCAATCATGTCTTTCATAGCACTGTGGGTAAAAATAAATTTCTGCATTTATATGAACCCATGTTTGTGATAGTACTGTGCATAAAAGCAACATTTTCTACTCTTATGTACCGATGTCTGTAATAGTACAGTGCGTAAAAATAAATTTATCTACTCTTATGCACTCATGAAAAAACACAAAAGTTGAGCTTGGTTTGTGTTGGTATACATGCAGCACATAAACGCATGTTCACATTGGCCATAAAACATACAAAACCTACAAGAAACAAAAATGAGCAAAAACACTGCTGTAATTAAATAAATAAAAAGCAAAAGTGCATTCAAATAACACATAGTTCTTAGCAATGCTGTTTTTGATCAAAAATAGCATAAATGCCATTCCACTTCAACAAGGTAACTCTAATCAGGATGGTCCTAAGCTGGTTAATATTAAAAACCTTACCATGTGTTAAAGTTGACCTCAGTGTGTGAATAAGGGCAAACAAACGGACTGGATCCCAAACAGTAAACACCAGTCTGAGGAAGCCTTTAAATGTAATTTCCTGCTCAGAAAAGGGAGGCCACAACCTGGCTTGCACAAAGGCAAAATCAGAGTTACCTTGTCGAGCTAGGGTGGCTTTTATGCTATTTTTGATCAAAAACAGTATTACTAAGAACTCTGTGTTATTTGAATGCACTTTTGCTTTTACTTATTTAGTTACAGCAGGGTTTTTGCTCATTTTGTTTGTTGCAGTTTTGTATGTCTTATATACCCATGTCTGTAACACTACTGTGTGTAAAAACAAATTTTTCCACTCTTATGCACCCCTGTCGCTGATAGTACTGTGCGTAAAAATGATTTTTTCTACTCTTATGCACCAAATGTCTGTGATATTACTGAGCATAAAAACATATTTTTCTAAACAGTGCTTCTGAGAATACTTTGCCTAAAATTAAAGAGGAGAGCATCAAATAAGTGACGTGGACGCCAATTTCTTGCTTTTTGCCATCGGACTGCGTTTCTTGCTGTCTTAGTTTTATACTGGTAGCATCTGCTGGAAGTAAATGCTCAATCCGGTCACATACATCTCTTCCACAGTCCATATCTGGATAGTTTTTTCCATAAATTCTATGACAGATTAATGTTATTTACAGTGATTGGTAGTGAGAAAATTATTTATTTATTCATTTTACTCACTTATATAGTGCTATTAAATCCATAGCGCTTTACAGACATTACCATGACTGTCCCCGATGGAGCTCACAATCTAGATTCCCTATCAGTATGTCTTTGGAATGCGGGAGAAAACTGGAGTACATGGAGGAAACCCATGCAAACACAGGGAGAACATACAAACTCCTTGCAGATGTTGTCTTTGGTGGGATTTGAACCCAGAACCCCAGCGCTGCAAGGCTGCAGTGCTAGCCACTGATTCACTTTGCAAAATTAATTTAATGACCATTCGTGTATGCACAGTATTGGTGGGAAACTTTAGTGTCAGCTACTGGAGCTGGAATTGCCGAGGCAGCTGGCATAAGATTTGCCCTCCAATAGATGCCCTTTAAACGATTTAACTACGCATTCTAATTACAGAGCCTCTAAATTGTCATGGATGGCTATTTTATTTTGCAAAATCATCTTGTAGATCAGTTGAGAAGTGGTTAATTTGCTTGACTGTGGTCAGCATTGACCTATACTGGGTTTTGCATCAAGTATATCTACAAAACCGAATCTTTAACTACAGTTCAGCCGAACCTGACGAACCCAAACATCCATGAGTCCGCTCATCCCTAGTCATACCTTCCCTTATTACACAAATACACATCAACAGATCTGTGTCATCAATAAGCATTCAAACTTATACATCTTGGAGTTGGAAAATATTAATAAAAGTGATGATATGGTCAATATCCTCAAGTGCCAAATTATTGTGCACACTGTGTATGAATATATCTGAAGACACAAAAGAGAATAGTAAAACCAAAAACACTCAGTTTGAAAAAATGTTGCAGTAATCCGCAAGTGCTAGTAAAAGATGTAAAAAACAGGGTATTTGGTTGATACGTTTTTTGCAAAAAATGTATACTAAGCTGCTCTACCAATCTTCACGGTATACCCTTATCAGAGCAGTCCTAACTAATGTATGCAATCCCTATCTGATGTATTTAAAAACCTGATCATCTGTATATAACCTGTGTGAACAGGGTTCAGAGAGGAAAAATCCATGTGTGCATACAGGGTAGAACAGCTTTTGTGCAGATAGCCCAAGAGGAGTGGTGGAACTCCCCAGTCTTGTAGACACAAGAGAACAATTATGGAAACAGGAACACATGGGCTACTTGCACAGTGAACAAGTCTGTATGATCATGTTCACACACCACCAAGAAACCTGAAGACACAAAAGAGAATAGTAAAACCAAAAACACTCAGTTTGAAAAAATGTTGCAGTAATCCGCAAGTGCTAGTAAAAGATGTAAAAAACAGGGTATTTGGTTGATACGTTTTTTGCAAAAAATGTATACTAAGCTGCTCTACCAATCTTCACGGTATACCCTTATCAGAGCAGTCCTAACTAATGTATGCAATCCCTATCTGATGTATTTAAAAACCTGATCATCTGTATATAACCTGTGTGAACAGGGTTCAGAGAGGAAAAATCCATGTGTGCATACAGGGTATACCGTGAAGATTGGTAGAGCAGCTTAGTATACATTTTTTGCAAAAAACGTATCAACCAAATACCCTGTTTTTTACATCTTTTACTAGCACTTGCGGATTACTGCAACATTTTTTCAAACTGAGTGTTTTTGGTTTTACTATTCTCTTTTGTGTCTTCAGGTTTCTTGGTGGTGTGTGAACATGATCATACAGACTTGTTCACTGTGCAAGTAGCCCATGTGTTCCTGTTTCCATAATTGTTCTCTTGTGTCTACAAGACTGGGGAGTTCCACCACTCCTCTTGGGCTATCTGCACAAAAGCTGTTCTACCCTGTATGCACACATGGATTTTTCCTCTCTGAACCCTGTTCACACAGGTTATATACAGATGATCAGGTTTTTAAATACATCAGATAGGGATTGCATACATTAGTTAGGACTGCTCTGATAAGGGTATACCGTGAAGATTGGTAGAGCAGCTTAGTATACATTTTTTGCAAAAAACGTATCAACCAAATACCCTGTTTTTTACATCTTTTACTAGCACTTGCGGATTACTGCAACATTTTTTCAAACTGAGTGTTTTTGGTTTTACTATTCTCTTTTGTGTCTTCAGGTTTCTTGGTGGTGTGTGAACATGATCATACAGACTTGTTCACTGTGCAAGTAGCCCATGTGTTCCTGTTTCCATAATTGTTCTCTTGTGTCTACAAGACTGGGGAGTTCCAACACTCCTCTTGGGCTATCTGCACAAAAGCTGTTCTACCCTGTATGCACACATGGATTTTTCCTCTCTGAACCCTGTTCACACAGGTTATATACAGATGATCAGGTTTTTAAATACATCAGATAGGGATTGCATACATTAGTTAGGACTGCTTTGATAAGGGTATACCGTGAAGATTGGTAGAGCAGCTTAGTATACATTTTTTGCAAAAAATGTATCAACCAAATACCCTGTTTTTTACATCTTTTACTAGCACTTGCGGATTACTGCAACATTTTTTCAAACTGAGTGTTTTTGGTTTTACTATTCTCTTTTGTGTCTTCAGGTTTCTTGGTGGTGTGTGAACATGATCATACAGACTTGTTCACTGTGCAAGTAGCCCATGTGTTCCTGTTTCCATAATTGTTCTCTTGTGTCTACAAGACTGGGGAGTTCCAACACTCCTCTTGGGCTATCTGCACAAAAGCTGTTCTACCCTGTATGCACACATGGATTTTTCCTCTCTGAACCCTGTTCACACAGGTTATATACAGATGATCAGGTTTTTAAATACATCAGATAGGGATTGCATACATTAGTTAGGACTGCTCTGATAAGGGTATACCGTGAAGATTGGTAGAGCAGCTTAGTATACATTTTTTGCAAAAAACGTATCAACCAAATACCCTGTTTTTTACATCTTTTACTAGCACTTGCGGATTACTGCAACATTTTTTCAAACTGAGTGTTTTTGGTTTTACTATTCTCTTTTGTGTCTTCAGGTTTCTGGGTGGTGTGTGAACATGATCATACAGACTTGTTCACTGTGCAAGTAGCCCATGTGTTCCTGTTTCCATAATTGTTCTCTTGTGTCTACAAGACTGGGGAGTTCCACCACTCTTCTTGGGTTATCTGCACAAAAGCTGTTCTACCCTGTATGCACACATGGATTTTTCCTCTCTGAACCCTGTTCACACAGGTTATATACAGATGATCAGGTTTTTAAATACATCAGATAGGGATTGCATACATTAGTTAGGACTGCTCTGATAAGGGTATACCGTGAAGATTGGTAGAGCAGCTTAGTATACATTTTTTCCAAAAAACGTATCAACCAAATACCCTGTTTTTTACATCTTTTACTAGCACTTGCGGATTACTGCAACATTTTTTCAAACTGAGTGTTTTTGGTTTTACTATTCTCTTTTGTGTCTTCAGGTTTCTTGGTGGTCTGTGAACATGATCATACAGACTTGTTCACTGTGCAAGTAGCCCATGTGTTCCTGTTTCCATAATTGTTCTCTTGTGTCTACAAGACTGGGGAGTTCCACCACTCCTCTTGGGCTATCTGCACAAAAGCTGTTCTACCCTGTATGCACACATGGATTTTTCCTCTCTGAACCCTGTTCACACAGGTTATATACAGATGATCAGGTTTTTAAATACATCAGATAGGGATTGCATACATTAGTTAGGACTGCTCTGATAAGGGTATACCGTGAAGATTGGTAGAGCAGCTTAGTATACATTTTTTGCAAAAAATGTATCAACCAAATACCCTGTTTTTTACATCTTTTACTAGCACTTGCGGATTACTGCAACATTTTTTCAAACTGAGTGTTTTTGGTTTTACTATTCTCTTTTGTGTCTTCAAGTTTCTTGGTGGTGTGTGAACATGATCATACAGACTTGTTCACTGTGCAAGTAGCCCATGTGTTCCTGTTTCCATAATTGTTCTCTTGTGTCTACAAGACTGGGGAGTTCCACCACTCCTCTTGGGCTATCTGCACAAAAGCTGTTCTACCCTGTATGCACACATGGATTTTTCCTCTCTGAACCCTGTTCACACAGGTTATATACAGATGATCAGGTTTTTAAATACATCAGATAGGGATTGCATACATTAGTTAGGACTGCTCTGATAAGAGTATACCGTGAAGATTGGTAGAGCAGCTTAGTATACATTTTTTGCAAAAAACGTATCAACCAAATACCCTGTTTTTTACATCTTTTACTAGCACTTGCGGATTACTGCAACATTTTTTCAAACTGAGTGTTTTTGGTTTTACTATTCTCTTTTGTGTCTTCAGGTTTCTTGGTGGTGTGTGAACATGATCATACAGACTTGTTCACTGTGCAAGTAGCCCATGTGTTCCTGTGTATGAATAAAGTCTAAAGGTCATTGAAATATTCTTGAAGAAATGTATAGGTATGCAATATAGTTTGATTATTTAACTAATGTGTAGAGCAATAGGCCTGATATGGAATGAAAATAAAATCAAAATTAGATATTTTTAGTCATTTTTTCTTACTGCTATTTGACTTTAGTATAGCTGAGTGAAATGTCACAGTGTGATTTATGTTAGGTAAACATAACCTTTTCACTGTAAAAAATGAAATAAATATTTTACCTAGACCAGAATAATTGTTTTCCACTGGGCACTCAATATACTCCAGATAGACTTGCTTTGTTTTCAGGCTCCTCGTCTTGCTGTCTGGGCACTTTTGCTATTTAGACAATCTATCTTGATAGACACTATATGCAGCAACAGATGGCTTCATCCCATACAAACAATTAGGTTGCTTGTTTCACATAAAATATTTTTTTCTGGTTTTTCAGAGCAGAAACTCCAAGTTTCTTTAGAGGTTTTGAGATTTAGAGGAGGATTTGGAGAGTTTCAGCTTTCAAAACTTGGTCAAAAACTCTATTGCGGTCTATTTGTAGAGTTTTAAGAAAGTTAGCAGAACCTCCAAGTTTTTGAGGAGGATTTTTAGAGTTTCCGTTCACTTTCCACTCAGTTCCTGCTACAAAACACTCTGTATGCACATAGCCATACTGGGAACCCAATATCCAGCGCTGTTATAGAAAGTAATACTACAGGTTTTCTGTGAATTGTATTGTAAAATGGATTGATTATCCATGTTCAGTGGTAACACATAAGAAATGTTATTGTTCAGGTCATGCCTCCACCTGATCAAGCTTATGTTATGATCAAGCTGTACCACACCAACGGTTAATCTTAATCTACCCATCATAGGTTCCCCTATATACCACAAACACATGTGTCTAAGAGTGGATTTATTGCACAAAAATTGAATTCTTGATAACCAGCCATGATAAACCAGCTAAGCATAAACACGCCTCAGTTATTTCAATGGTCGGGAATTAACATCCATCTCCTCTCTTCATACAAGTACAAACATCTCTACTCGCTGTTATCTGCTGCCTACCATCCTGCAACCTTCCCCTTTAATGGTACAAACATCTCTACTCGCTGTTATCTGCTGCCTACCATCCTGCAACCTTCCCCTTTAATGGTACAAACATCTCTACTCGCTGTTATCTGCTGCCTACCCTCCTGCAACCTTGCCTTTAATGTACCCGCTGAATGTTTGCTAAATTAATTTGTTGCATTGTATTACTTACTGCTGTACATCCATGCTGGGGTCACAGGAGATATTATTGTGTTCAAGGTGTTAGAGCATATGGTTGCAGCCAGGCAAAGTGCCTTTGATCATGTAACCTCCCCTGGAGTGTTGGCCAATTGCTAATTTATCCCAAATAAGGACCCACAATCCCTCTCACCTGATCCTTTACTCAGTCTTATAAATTTAGTAGCATCTTAAGGGGTGCACGTGTGTGGGGTCAGGCACGCGCATTTCTGCAGTATAGCATTACGCAGCTAAGCATAAAGACGCCGCAGTTATTTCAATGGCAGTTAGTCACGGCAGGAGTCAGGACCCCACACTATGTCACTGTCTCTTTTGGGTATGCCTGCTGAGTAAGCACTTCTTATTATTTGGATCTAGCTTTTCTATTAACCCATTTTAATCATTCACCATGTTTACCTATGCCCTTACAGTGTTTTTGCTCCACTAATCCTCTCTTTCCTTCGCTATCACAAACCCCAGCCCACTCTAACCTAATAATCATCTCCCCTTCCCTCTTACCTCCCCACCTGTCCTCCCCTGCTGACCTGCTCCTCAACCTCAAATATGTCCTAATAAAACATAAAACAAGTCAGCCACTCTCTTTCTCCCACCTGCTCTCCTTTTCTCTGCTTTTCCTCACTGCTGGAGACATATCTACCAACCCGGGACCCCCACAGCTCATACCTCCCACTACCCCCTCCTATCGCTCCCTATCTAATTTGAACTACCACAATCTTTCCAACATAAAACCCATGCCCCTGACGCCCACCCCCCTGCTCCCTCTCTCTGGAGCACTCTGGAATGCCCGCTCAATCTGCAATAAGCTTCTCGTGATTCATGACCTTTTTTCTCTCGCAATCTTGCCTTCCTTAGCCTCACAGAAACATGGCTAACACCCTCTGACACTGCCTCCCCTGCTGCGCTGTGTTACGGAGGCCTCCCCTTCACCCACACTCCTCGACCCGGCAACAAACATGGTGGAGGAGTGGGTCTTCTCCTTTCTTCTAACTGCACCTTTAACCCAATTCCACCTCTACCCTCCCTTATTCTCCCCTCATTTGAAGTCCATTCTGTCCCCATCTAATCTCCCTCCAACCACCAAGTGGCCATCAATTACCGACCTCCAGGCCTGGCCATTGCCTGTAATGACCAGTTCTCCACCTGGCTTCTTCACTTTCTCTCTGCTAACATTCCCACCATCATCTTGGGTGACTTCAACATCAACATTGATACTCTTCAGTCAACAGCCTCCAAACATCTGTCCCTTACCTCATCCTTTGGACTTACTCAGTGGTCCTCCACAGCCACCCACACAGACGGACATACATTAGACCTGGTGTTCACCCGTCTCTACTCTCTATCTAACTTCACCACCTCCCCTCTCCCTCTATCCGACCACCATTTGCTCACCTTCTCATCCCTGTCCTCCTCACCGGTCATCCATGTCCAGCAAAATGCGCACCCCCGCAGAAACCTAGCACACCTAGACACCCACACACTCTCTGACTCTATCCTACCACTGGCATCCATATCCTCACTCCACAACACAGACAGTGCCACTGCTTTCTACGATGCCACTCTTGCATCAGCTATTAACACAGTTGCCCCTCTCGTCCATGGCAGAGTGCGACGTATCAATAGACAACCCTGGCACAATAACACCACTAAAAAGCTCTGGCAAGTGTCCAGGGTTGTGGAGCGGCGTTGGAAGAAAACACACTTGCAAGACGACTTCACTGCATTCAAACATGTAACACTCGCTTTTAAATCTGCTCTTACCTCTGCTAAACAGGCCTACTTCACAACCCTCGTATCGTCCCGATCCTACATCCCCAAACAGTTATTCAAAACCTTTAACTCCCTCCTCTGCCCCCACTGCCCCCTCCAACCTCCCTCATCTCTGCTGAGGACTTTGCCACACACTTTAAAAATAAGATCGACCAGACAAGGCAAGTCTTCATTGTTCAACCACCACAACCCCTTTGTATACCAGACCAATGGCCAAACCCCATAACCTCCCTATCCAACATCACTGAAGGGGGGCTTAATTGTCTCCTCTCCAAATCGCACCTCACTGTTATGATCCAGTGACCTAGGAGCCGCATGAATAACTTTCACTGGAGTAGGTGGTAACTGTACTGACCGCAAATCCTGATCTGACACCGCAACTAGAAGTAGCTGTGGGGTGTGCCTAACAAAACCTAGACACCTCGTCACAGCCGGAGAACTAAATACCCCTATAGATGGAAATAGGAATACTATCTTGCCTGAGAGCAGAACCCCAAAGGATAGGCAGCCCCCCACGAATATTGATTGTGAGTAGGAGAGGAAAGACACACGTAGGCAGAAAATAGGATTTAGCAAAAGAGGCCACTCTAGCTAAAATAGGAAAGGATAGGACAGAGTTCTGTGCGGTCAGTATTAAAACCCTTCCAAAAATATCCACAGCAGATTATACAAAAAATTCCTCCATCTAACTAAAGACGTGGAACGTATATCTGCAACTCCAGAGAATCCTACACACAGAGCAGAAATACAATCAAAAATCCAGCACACAGCATTTGTGCCATAGAAAAAAAACCAGACACTTATTTTTGCTGAATTGGCAGCTAAGCAGGAGAAACCAGACAGAGGTCCAACACCTCCCAAGAACCATTGATAACTGGCAAGCACTAATGAATCCTGCAAACCTAAATACCCCAGTCAGAATTGCAGTCAGCAGAAACACCTTACCATGACTGCAGCCCTGGGACAACTGCATTACCACCTACAACCACCGGAGGGAGCCCAAAAGCAGAATTCACAACAGTACCCTTCCTTGAGGAGGGGTCACCGAACCCTCACCAGAGCCCCCAGGCCGATCAGGACGAGCCAGATGAAAGGCACGAACCAAATCAGCGGCATGGACATCAGAGGCAAAAACCCAAGAATTTGACAAGGTACTGAAGCCTCTGCCTCGAAAAACGGGAATCCAAAATCTTCTCAACAACAAATTCCAACTCCCCATCAACCAACACAGGGGCCGGAGGATCAACAGAGGGAACAACGGGCTCCACATATTTCCACAATAAAGATCTATGGAAGACATTATGGATCGCAAAAGAGGCCGGAAGCGCCAGTCGAAATGACACCGGATTAATAATCTCAGAAATCCTGTAAGGACCAATAAACCGAGGCTTAAACTTAGGAGAAGAAACCTTCATAGGAACATGACGGGAAGACAACCAGACCAGATCCCCAACCCGAAGCCGGGAACCAACACACCGACGACGGTTAGCAAAACGTTGAGCCTCCTCCTGAGACAACACCAAATTGTCTACCACATGAGCCCAAATTTGCTGCAACCTGTCAACCACAGAATCCACACCAGGACAGTCAGAAGGCTCAACCTTCCCAGAAGAAAAACGAGGATGAAAACCAAAATTACAAAAGAAAGGCGAAACCAAAGTAGCCGAACTAGCCCGATTATTAAGGGCAAACTCGGCCAATGGCAAGAAAGCCACCCAATCATCCTGATCAGCAGACACAAAGCATCTCAAATAAGTCTCCAAAGTCTGATTAGTTCACTCGGTCTGACCATTTGTCTGAGGATGAAACGCAGAAGAAAAAGACAAATCAATGCCCAGCCTAGCACAAAAGGCCCGCCAAAACCTAGGAACAAACTGGGAACCTCTGTCGGACACAATATAATCCGGAATACCATGCAAACGAACCACATGCTGAAAAAACAACAGAACCAAATCCAAAGAGGAATGCAATTTAGGCAAAGGCACCAAATGAACCATCTTAGAGAACCGGTCACAAACACCCCAGATAACCGACATCCTCTGGGAAACCGGAAGATCCAAAATAAAATCCATAGAAATATGCGTCCAGAGCCTCTCAGGGACCGGCAATGGCAAAAGCAACCCACTAGCACGGGAGCAACAAGGCTTGGCCCACGCACAAGTCCCACAGGACTGCACAAAAGAACGCACATCACGTGACAAAGAAGGCTACCAAAAGGACCTACCAACCAAGTCTCTGGTACCAAAAATGCCAGGATGACCAGCCAACACGGAACAGTAAACCTCAGAAATCACTCTACTAGTCCATCTGTCAGGAACAAACAGTTTCCCCACAGGACATCGGTCAGGTCTGTCAGCCTGAAATTCCTGAAGAACCCGTCGTAAATCAGGGGAAATGGCAGAATACCAGAATACCGACCGGTTCCAAGACCTCAGGAGAATCAGGCAAAAACTCATAGAGAGGGCATCAGCCTTAATGTTCTTAGAACCCGGAAGGTACGAGACCAAGAAATCAAAACAGGAAAAAAACAAGGACCATCGAGCCTGTCTAGGATTCAGCCATTTGGCAGACTCGAGGTAAATCAAATTCTTATGATCGGTCAAGACCACAATACGATGCTTAGCTCCCTCAAGCCAATGTCGCAATTCCTGAAACGCCCACTTCATAGCCAACAACTCCCGATTGCCGACATCATAATTGCGTTCAGTAGGCGAAAACTTACGGGAAAAGAAGGCACACGGTTTCATTAAGGAACCAACAGGATCCCTCAGAGACAAAACAGCCCCTGCCCCAATCTCAGAAGCGTCAACCTCAACCTGAAACAGAAGAGAAACATCCAGTTGACGCAACACAGGAGCAGAAGTAAAACGACGTTTAAGCTCCTGAAAGTCAGAGACAGCCGCAGAGGACCAATTCGCCACATCAGCGCCTTTCTTCGTCAAAACGGTCAAGGGTTTAACCATGCTGGAAAAATTAGCAATGAAACGGCGATAAAAATTTGCAAAACCCAAAAATTTTTGAAGGCTCTTCACAGATGTGGGCTGAATCCAATCATGAATGGCCTGAACCTTAACTGGATCCATCTCTATAGACAAGGGAGAAAAAATGAAGCCCAAAAAAGAAACTTTCTGCACCCCAAAGAGACACTTAGACCCTTTCACAAACAGGGCATTGTCACGAAGGATCTGAAATACCATCCTGACCTGTTCCACATGCAAGCGCCGATCAATCTGAATGGCCAGAGACATAGAATCACTCAGACCGAAAGGCGTGGGAAACCCCACCATAATATCTTTAATGGATTCAGAAAGACCCTTTCTGAAAATTGCCGCCAAAGCATCATCATTCCATTTAGTCAACACAGACCATTTTCTAAATTTCTGACAATACAATTCTGCCGCCTCTTGACTCTGAGACAGGGCCAACAAGGTCTTCTCCGCTTGATCCACAGAATTAGGTTCATCATATAATAATCCTAAAGCCTGAAAAAAGGAGTCTACATTAAGCAAAGCCGGATTCCCAGATTCCAGGGAAAATGCCCAATCCTGTGGATCACCACGCAGCAGGGAGATGACGATATTAACCCGCTGAATGGAATCACCAGAGGATCGAGGTCTCAGAGCAAAAAAGTTTACAGTTGTTTATAAAACTCAAAAATTTGGACCTGTCACCAAAAAACAAATCAGGAGTAAGAATCCTCGGCTCTAAAACAGGAGTTTGAACAATATAATCAGAAATACCCTGTATCCTAGCAGCAAGCTGGTCTACACGAGAAGCTAATTCCTGAACATTCATGCTTGCACAAGGCTCCTCAGCCACCCAGAGATAAAGAGGGAAGAGAAGACAAAGCAGACTGCAGAAAAAAAATTGCTCAACACCTTTCTTCCCTTCTTCTGAGATGCATTTAACTCATTATTGGCCACTTGTACTGTTATGATCCGGTGACCTAGGAGCCGCATGAATAACTTTCACTGGAGTAGGTGGTAACTGTACTGACCGCAAATCCTGACCTGACACCGCAACTAGAAGTAGCCGTGGGGTGTGCCTAACAAACCCTAGACACCTCGTCACAGCCGGAGAACTAAATACCCCTATAGATGGAAATAGGAATACTATCTTGCCTCAGAGCAGAACCCCAAAGGATAGGCAGCCCCCCACGAATATTGACTGTGAGTAGGAGAGGAAAGACACACGTAGGCAGAAAATAGGATTTTGCAAAAGAGGCCACTCTAGCTAAAATAGGAAAGGATAGGACAGAGTTCTGTGCGGTCAGTATTAAAACCCTTCCAAAAATATCCACAGCAGATTATACAAAAAAATTCCTCCATCTAACTAAAGACGTGGAACGTATATCTGCAACTCCAGAAAAATCCTACACACACAGCAGAAATACAATCAAAAATCCAGCACACAGCATGTGTGCCATAGAATAAAAAAACAGACACTTATCTTTGCTGAATTGGCAGCTAAGCAGGAGAAACCAGACAGAGGTCCAACACCTCCCAAGAACCATTGACAACTGGCCTGATGAATCCTGCAAACCTAAATACCCCAGTCAGAATTGCAATTAGCAGAAACACCTGACCATGACTGCAGCCCTGGGACAACTACATTACCACCTACAACCACCGGAGGGAGCCCAAAAGCAGAATTCACAACACCTCACCACCTGTGCGCTTGACCCCATCCCATCACACCTCCTCCCCAACCTCACCACCACACTTATCCCATCCCTAACCCACCTCTTCAACCTATCACTATCTTCTGGCACCTTCCCTTCTGCTTTCAAACATGCCACAATCATGCCTATCCTTAAAAAGCCAACCCTCGATCCAACTGCTATGTCGCCCAATATCACTGCTCCCATTCGCTTCCAAACTAGTGGAGCAGCACGTCCACTCTGAACTTTCCTCCCACCTCTCATCTAACTTGCTCTTTGACAATCTACAATCTGGTTTCCGCCCCATCACTCAACTGAGACCGCCCTGACCAAAATCACTAACGACCTACTTACCGCCAAAGCTAATGGACAATACTCTGTACTCCTCCTTCTATACCTGTCCTCTGCTTTCGACACAGTTGACCACTGCCTCCTACTACAGATCCTTTCCTCCTTTTGCATCAAAGACCTCGCCCTATCCTGGATCTCCTCGTACCTTTCCAACCACACATTCTGCGTCTCCCACTCCCACACTACATCCTCATCTCACCCTCTCTCTGTTGGAGTCCCCCAAGGCTCTGTTCTAGGACCCCTACTCTTTTCAATCTATACACTTGGCTTGCTACAACTCATAAAGTCCCATGGATTCCAGTACCACCTCTATGCTGATGACACTCAGATCTACCTCTCTGGTCCAGACGTCACCGCTCTGCTGTCCAGAATCCCAGAGTGCCTATCAGCCATATCCTCCTTCTTCTCCTCTCACTTCCTCAAGCTCAATGTGGACAAATCTGAACTCATCATCTTTCCTCCATCCCATAGATCTTCCTTACCTAACCTATCTATCGCAATCAATGACATCATGCTTTCCCCCGTACCGGAAGTACGCTGCCTCAGAGTAACCTTCGACTCTGCCCTGTCCTTCAAACCGCACATCCAAGCTCTTACCCAAGCCTGGGTGGTTAGTGGCATTCGTCAGTGCGGCACCGCATGCACTCTTGTGCCCTAATATTGTTATTTAGCTTCCTTACACACCCAGTTGCGGTGTTGTGCCAGCAAGGGTCTAATCGGACTTCAATCCTAGTTGGGGTTGAGTTCGCTGACTACTTGCTCGCGCTCTATGTGCGGTACCGCGATCCTGTGACGCAACAGGATCGCTTCCTTTACGCTGGGTGAAGTCTAACCCACGTGTGTATACTTATGAGTACCGCCATATAGTCCGTCATTCCTTGGCAGCAGGTTCCATCTCTGCACGGTGGACCCCGGGCTGCGAACGCACCATACTCTATCTGTCTTAGTATTTGGTGCGTTCCGCTAGCCCTAACATTACACTAGCGCCAGGGTCTGGCTAGTAATGATGGACAAACAGCAATCCTTGCGGTATATCCAGCAGCTGGAGGGCAGGTTGGCGGCTCTTGAGAGCGCAACCTCAGCTGTGGATGTTACCGCAGTTGCTGTACAGGCTGCTAGCGTGGCTGCAGCAACCCTGTCCATTGCCACCCCTGCTCCGACATTTTCTCACCTCCCGCTGCCAGAAAAATTTTCTGGTGATAGCAAATTTTGTAGGGGATTTGTGAGTCAGTGCTCTATTCACCTCGAGCTCCTGGCTGCACGTTTTCCCACAGAGCGGGCTAAGGTGGGATTTATAGTGTCTCTCTTGTCGGACAGGGCGTTGGAATGGGCTACGCCACTGTGGGAGCGTGGCGATCATGTGGTGCAGAGTGCTCCGCTGTTTCTGAGCACTCTGAAACAGGTCTTTTTAGGACCTCAAGTCACCCATGATACTGCGCTCCAACTGCTGGCATTAACTCAGGGTGAGTCCTTGGTCAGTCATTTTGCCGTCCAATTCCGCACTTTAGCTTCTGAGCTGGATTGGATGGATAAAGCTCTTATCCCCATATTTTGGAGGGGCCTGGCTGACCACGTTAAGGACGCTCTGGCCACTAGGGAGATTCCTGCCACACTGGAGGAGTTAATAACTGTCTCCACTCGAATTGACCTCCGTTTTAACGAGCGGAGGTTAGAGCGAGCCCAGTGTAGGCAGAGGTTTCGGCTGGCTCCTACCTTCGCCAAACCTCTGGAATCTCCGGTCCTGGTTCCTGAGTCACATGAGGCCAGGGAAGTGTCACAAGCGGGATCTAAGTCCCGGACCGCTTGTGCACTCAAGGTTTGTCATGTTTGCCAGCAGTCAGGACATCTAGCCACCAGATGTTCTCAGCGGTCGAGGAAACGTCAGCGTCTAGTGGTAGTAGGTGGAGGTACACTAGACACGGCGACGTTTGCCTCTAAATTGTCCTTTAAGGGGACAATTACTATAGGCTCATTCTCCCACTTGGTAGACCTCTGCGTGGATTCTGGGGTGGAGGGCAATTTTATGTCTTCTGCCTTCACCCAACGTCACGCAATACCCCTGGTTATGCTAGCTCAACCAGTAACGGTACGAGTGGTGAATGGGTCGACACTGCCCTCACAGATAACACACCAGACCATCCCTTTTACTCTGTCCATGTCGCCATCTCATCAGGAGATTATATCTCTGCTCGTCATTCCTGAGGGAATTGATGAGGTCCTGTTGGGAATACCTTGGCTACGGTACCACTCTCCTCATATCGAGTGGTCCTCAGGCAGAATCCTGGGATGGGGCGAATCTTGTGGGGGTAGGTGTCAGAGGGAGTGCGTTCAGGTTGCTACTACAGAGGTACCCGCAGATCTTTCCTCTCTCCCCAAGCAGTATTGGTCTTATGCAGACGTGTTCTCCAAAAAGGCGGCGGAGATCCTTCCGCCCCATCGCCCCTATGACTGTCCTATTGATCTCTTGCCTGGTGCTGAGCCTCCCCGGGGTCGGGTCTATCCGCTATCTCTCCTGGAGACGGAGGCAATGTCACAGTACATCCAGGAAAATCTGGCAAGAGGATTCATTAGGAAGTCAGTGTCAACTGCTGGGGCAGGGTTCTTCTTCGTGCAGAAGAAGAATGGGGAATTGCGTCCATGCATAGACTACAGGGGTCTTAATGCCATCACCGTTAAAAATAAGCATCCTTTGCCCTTGATATCTGAGCTCTTCGATAGGCTTCGGGGAGCAAGGGTATTTACTAAACTAGATCTGCATGGTGCTTACAACCTGATTCGCATCCGTGAGGGGGACGAATGGAAGACGGCTTTTAACACCAGGGATGGGCACTATGAATATCTGGTGATGCCCTTCGGGCTCTGTAATGCCCCAGCCGTTTTCCAAGACTTTGTGAATGATATCTTCCAGGATATGCTTTCCACCTCGGTCGTAGTCTATCTGGATGATATTCTCATCTACTCTCCAGATATTGACTCCCACCGGAGAGATGTTTGCAAAGTCTTCGACCTCCTACGGGCAAACTCCCTCTATGCCAAGTTGGAGAAGTGTATGTTTGAGCAGGAGTCCTTACCTTTCCTAGGCTACATCATCTCTGCCCAGGGATTGGCTATGGATCCTGCCAAACTACAGGCGGTGATGGACTGGCAGGAACCCCATTCTCTTAAAGCGGTGCAGCGCTTTATGGGGTTCATTAATTATTATTGCCAGTTCATTCCGCACTTCTCAACTTTGGTAGCTCCCTTGGTTGCCCTCACCAAGAAGGGGGCGAATCCCAAATTGTGGTCTGAGGAGGTCTCCAAGGCCTTTAACTCTATAAAGTCACACTTCGCTAGCGCTCCCATCCTACATCGCCCCGATGTTGATAAGCCATTTATCATGGAGGTGGATGCCTCTTCTGTTGGTGCTGGAGCAGTCCTCTTCCGAAAGGATGCTCAAGGTCGGAAGCATCCTTGCTTCTTTTTCTCCAAGACCTTCTCACCAGCAGAGAGGAATTATTCCATCGGGGACAGGGAGTTGCTAGCCATGAAGTTGGCTTTCTCGGAGTGGAGACATCTCTTGGAGGGAGCACGTTTTCCCTTCCAAGTCTTCACAGACCATAAAAATTTGGTGTACCTGCAGACAGCCCAGCGGTTGAATTCTCGCCAGGCCAGATGGTCTTTATTCTTCTCCCGGTTTCATTTCACCCTCCATTTTCTTTCTGGGGAGAAGAACATTCGGGCCGACGCTCTCTCTCACTCCGTTGTGTCATCTGCGGAGGAGGAGGAGGAGCCTCGGCTTATTGTCCCCACCGAGAGCTTGAGAACTGTGGCCCCGGTTTCGCTAGAGTCTGTGCCTCCGGGCAAGACTTTTGTACCATCCAGTTTGCGACCGGAAGTTCTCTCTTGGGCACACTCGTCCAGGGTGGGTGGACATTTTGGTACCAAAAGGACATCTGAGTTACTGGCGAGGACATACTGGTGGCCGCATATGGCTCGTGATGTCGCAGAGTATGTTCGGGCGTGTGTCTCTTGTGCCAAGAACAAGACTCCTCGGCAACGGCCAGCTGGTTTGCTTTATCCTCTGCCGGTGGTGGACAGGTCCTGGGAGATGGTCGGGATGGACTTTGTGGTGGGCTTACCCAAGTCTCGTAACTGCACCATTATCTGGGTGATCACCGACCATTTTTCCAAAATGGTGCACTTGGTGCCTCTTCCACGGCTACCTTCTGCACGGGCGTTGGCTGTCTTGTTCGTCAAGCATATCTTTCGCCTACACGGTATGCCAGACAAAATTGTTAGTGACCGGGGTCCCCAGTTTGCGTCTCGATTCTGGAGAGAGCTTTGTCGTCTACTCAGTATTGAGTTGAATCTCTCTTCGGCATATCATCCCGAGACGAATGGGTTGGTAGAGAGGGCCAACCAGACCTTGGTCACATATTTACAACATTTTGTTTCTGCCAGGCAGGATGACTGGGCATCCTTGCTACCGTGGGCAGAGTTTGCACTTAACAATGCCGTAGCCGACTCCACCGGTCAGACTCCATTCCTCCTAAATTACGGCCAGCATCCGCGTGTTCTTGTGCCCATGCCTGTGTCTTCTGCTGACTCCAGGGTGGCAGACTGGGCCGTGGAGGCACGGGACATTTGGGACCGCACGCAGGATGCCATTCGGGCCTCTAAGGAGAGAATGAGGTTCTCCGCTGATGTTCATCGGCGCCCCGCTCCGACCTTTGCTCCTGGCGACTTGGTGTGGCTCTCCGCCCGTAACATCAGGCTGCGAGTTGAGACCACTAAGTTTGCTCCTCGCTACTTGGGTCCCTTCAAGATTCTCGAACAGGTTAATCCTGTGGTCTACCGTTTGGCTCTTCCTCCACGCTTGGGTATCACCGACACCTTTCATGTGTCCCTCTTGAAACCCGTATACATGTCCCGGTTTTCCGAGTCATCTGCCGGGACATCGGGTTCGTCTACGGACGATTACGAGGTGAACGCTATTTTGGGGTGCAAGGTGGTACGCGGCAAAAAGTTCTATCTGGTGGATTGGAAGGGTTATGGCCCAGAGGACAGGTCATGGGAGCCTGCTGAAAACATTCGGGCCCCACAGCTCATTGCTGCCTTCGAGCGTAGCGAGGCCCAAGGAGGGGGGGCCCTAGGAGGGGGGGTAATGTTAGGTCTCGAGTTCCCGCTTCTGCACAGGGGGAATCTCAAGCCATCTCCGCTGCGGTCTCCCATTCTTATCCAGCTGCAGTGGAGTCTGCTCAGCGGGGACGTCGGTCCCAGCGTCTTGCTCAGTCTCACTCTGTACAGAGAGTTACTGCTGCTTCTTCAGCTTCTGCCATTAAAGCAAGTGCTGGTCAGCAGCGAGCAGACTTCTCTGGGACTAAGTCCTTGTCTGCACACACTGAGCATGCCCAGGGCAAGATCTTCCGTTGGAGATCGAGGGTCATGTGCTCAGGCCCTGCAGCACATTCCATTGGTCCTCTTGGCAGGTCTTGGAAGGGCAAAGTTTCTGTGGCCACTTCCTGTGCTGCAACTATATAAACTGCGCATGACCGCACGGCCATGCGCTAGTGTACATTTGCATACGTGTGTTTGTTGTGAGTGCAAGTCGTCCTTGGATACCCCTTCCCTATTGAATGTCTGTTCGCGGAAGGTGTATGGTTGCTATCTAGCGCCCGACTTATCCTACAGCACGAATCACACATTACAGCGTCCAGTTGCTGTGACCGCCAGTACGGCGCCGTGCACTTCCTCTGTGCTTTCCTTACCCAAGCCTGGGTGGTTAGTGGCGTTCATCAGTGCGGCACCGCATGCACTCTTGTGCCCTAATATTGTTATTTAGCTTCCTTACACACCCAGTTGCGGTGTTGTGCCAGCAAGGGTCTAATCGGACTTCAATCCTAGTTGGGGTTGAGTTCGCTGACTACTTGCTCGCGCTCTATGTGCGGTACCGTGATCCTGTGACGCAACAGGATCGCTTCCTTCACGCTGGGTGAAGTTTAACCCACGTGTGTATACTTATGAGTACCGCCATATAGTCCGTCATTACTTGGCAGCAGGTTCCATCTCTGCACGGTGGACCCTGGGCTGCGAACGCACCATACTCTATCTGTCTTAGTATTTGGTGCGTTCCGCTAGCCCTAACAGTAACCCCTTCTCATGTACAGCACCATGGAATCAATGGTGCTATATAAACAAATAATAATAATAATTAAGCTGACAGCTGAGGGTTGTAGGCAGCAACTGTCAATTTTGCCATGCTTGTTATCAAAAATAGAAAGACCCCATGTCACGACCACACAAAAGAACGGATATTATGATTTTCCAGGTCATTACGAGTTTGCTGATACCAAATATGTATAGGTTCTTTTTTATTTAAGTAGTGAAAAAAAATCTAATGTTTGTAAAAAAAAATTTTTTAAATGTTGCAATATTCCAAGACCAATACTGTTTCCATTTTTTGGAATCTAGAACTGGGTGAAAACTTATTTTTTGCGTGCTGAGCTCACATTTTTATCTATACCATTTTGGGGTAGAAACGATCTTTTGATGGCACTTTATTAAAATATTGTGGAGACTAATAAAAGTTATGCCATTTACCGATAGGATTAATTGTTTTTATATTTTGATAGATCTGCATTTCTGAGAGCAGAGATACCAAATATGTGTTTTTTAATCGTTTTATTTTGAATGAGGAAAAAACATGTATTAATATTTTTAAACACTATTTTTAACTTTTCACTTGCTTCAGTAGTCTCCTTAGAAGAGTTGAACCTGCGCTCTTCGGATCACTTGTATTACCCAGAAATGCTTATCTACTATGAACACCGGCCACTGGGCAGCACTCATAGCAAATCGGCAATGGGAAGCACAAAGGTCTCCTGCAAACCTGTGATTGTAATGCCAACCTATCATTGCCCCGTGATTATGTGACAGGAGCGCCGATGGGCAAGATGAGTAACGCGCTTCCAGCGCATGCATGTTAAGTGCTGCTGTCAGAGATTGACAGCGGTATTTGACATGTAAACATCTGCAAGTGGGTAGCTTTTACACCCTAGGCTGTTAGGGGCACATGACAACTGATATAATCAGCTGTTATGTGTTGCAAAAGATGTGGTCTCGGAGGCTGCAATAAAAAGGGGGAAGGTACCTATGTGTCATAGCTCTTAAAAGGATTAAAGAGAAGATATCTGTCTCTAACGGCCATAGTCAAAGCTGAGCTCTGCTAGCTGCTGCTGAGTATGAAATGTTGTTTAAATGGAATGCACACCAGTGATCGAGAGCAGCAACCACCATCGACTTCATGTTACACTATTGCAGGAAACCGATGGGTTACCAATAGGGTTGAGCGAAACGGGTCGGCCAGATTCAGAAGTCGCCGACTTTTGTCAAAGTCGGGTTTCATGAAACCCGACTCGACCCCTGTGTGGGGTCGGCCATGAGGTCGGCGATATTCTGATCTGGAATCGGAATTCCGATACCGAGTTCCGATATGTTTAAGATATCGGGAATCGGTATCGGAATTCATATTTAAGTGTAAAATAAAGAATAAAAATGAAAAAATATTGATATACTCACCCTCGGACGCGCCCTGGTTCTCACCGGCAGCCTTCCTTCCTAAGAATGAGCGCCTGAAAGGCCTTTGATGACGTCACGGCTTGTGATTGGTCGCGTGAGCGGTCACATGGGCGTCACGCGACCAATCACAAGCCGCGACGTCATCAAAGGTCCTTCAGGCACTAATTCTTAGGAAGGAAGCGTCCGAGGGCGTGTCCGAGGGTGAGTATATTCCTAATAGGTATATACTCACCCTCGGACGCACCCTGGTTCTAACCCGCAGCCTTCCTTCCTAAGAATCAGCGCCTGAAAGACCTTCGATGACGTCGCGGCTTGTGATTGGTCGCGTGACGCCCATGTGACCACTCATGCGACCAATCACAAGCCGCGACATCATCGAAGGTCCTTCAGGTGCTCATTCTTAGGAAGGAAGGCTGCCGGTGAGAACCAGGGCGCGTCCGAGGGTAAGTATATCAATATTTTTTATTTTGATTCTTTATTTTACACTTAAATATGGATCCCAGGGCCTGAAGGAGAGTTTCCTCTCCTTCAGACCCTGGGAACCATTAGAAACCCAATGCACTGCATTGGGTTTCGTGTTTCGGCCGACCATGACCCCGACTTTTCTATAGGATCGGCCGATTTCACTCGACCTGACTTTTGAAAAAGTCGGGTTTCGTGAAACCCGGCCCGATCCTATAAAAAGAAAAGTCGCTCAACCCTAGTTACCAATACAGCCAGGGGCCCATTGCTGTTATCTAGATCCTTTTATGAAGTTTTGTTCCACACTGAGCTGCAAAGCAGACTGAGATTTTCACTACATGCTACAATACCGTTGTATTGTAGTATACACAATAAAGATTCAGGTGATCGCAGGTTCAAGCCCCCTGAAGTGACTAAATAATCAGAGTAAAAAAAATTTAAAAAAGGTTTTTAAAATGATAATATCATAAATATATATTACAATTTGAAACAACCTCCTTTCACCTAATTGAAGAAGATATTTAAAAAATACATATTTGGTTTCGCCGCATCCATAAAGTATTAAAATTAAACTCTACAGTTAAGTTCATAAAGAGAAAAATATCAAAGCCCCAGGATTTTTATTTTTCAGACACCACACTTTTCTAAAAACATGTAATAAAAAGCAATTGAAACGTTGTATCTAGCTCAAAATAATATCAATAAACTGTCCATCCATCATATTGCTCCATTTATGGAAGCATAATGTTAAGGATCTTGAAAATAGTAACAGAAACCAACATTTTTTTATAAGCTTCTGATTTTTTTTTATCACTTAGAGAAAAAATCTATTGACATTTGGTATCACTGTAATCATATCTATCTGGAAAAATATATTCCCAAGTCAATTTTACCACACATTGAACACCATGAATACAAACTCCAAAAACTGTGAAACATTTTCATTTTTTGCTCCTTTTCATCCCACTTGATTTTTTTTTCCTGTTTTATAGTACAGTACATGGTAAAATATTCAAAGTAATTCACAACTACAACCCATGCTTCAAACAACGAGCCTTCATATGGCTATACAGAAAAATGAAAATGTCTCTTGGAAGAAGGAGATGAAAAAAATTAAAGCACAAAAATTAAAAGTTGTCCAGACATTAAGGGGTCAAAGAATGTATATTGCTGCAGGAAAACACTTCTTTATTGCCTTCTTTTTAAGCGATTTTAGTATATTTCATCACAGATTTGTTAATAATTTGACAAGATTTTTTCCCAGGAACCTGAACTGCTATTTATTTTTATGCAACTTTCATAAAGTTTTCTGGCAATTGTCAGTAAGTAAGACATGAATTGAATAAGAAACTTGCATGCAAGTTTTGCAACATTTGCTATTCACACTGTTGAGTATAAGACACATGACAGTTGAAGTTGGAGCTGTCACGCAACAATAGGCTTGAGCATAGCCCCTGCTTAAAAGATAGGCTGGTTGTCACAGTTCTATCTTTTCTGATAAACAAAAATTGTACTGTAAAATTAAATAGTATTGTAGGTGTATCAGCACATTTGATTTTTGAGTGTCAACTTAAAAATAAAATGAATAACACAGATAAAACCAATAAAAAAAGGTGAGACACAGTAATAGAGGAATATGTATTCGGGTGAAATTACTGGTTAAACCTTACAAAGGGCCAGTGTTTGGATTAATGAACTACATGGAAAACTTCATTTATGTTGCTTAAAACGGGAAAGCTTTTTTAAACAAATCAAATAGATCATTCAGGAATAATAACATTCTGTTTTATGTGCCTATAACAGAAACTCAATTAGCACTCCGCCGCTTAGCAGTGTAGTTTAAAGGAGCTGTAAAATGGAGACTGATAAAAATTAATAATTGGAAATAATGGACTAAGCCGTATTCCAAAATCAAACTTTTAACCTTTTGTGCACTGTAAATACCTTTTAACAATACGCAATTTGAAGCTTTCCTCTTTTGAATCAAAGTGACAATTGTGATACCAAGTGGATAAGTGTTTGCTAACTTCCATAGAAAAGCTAAAGCTGTATCATAGTTATACATACGCAATGCATACAGCTCTGGCAAAAATTAAAAGACCACCACATCAAAACCCTGTCATGGGCAGCCCAATCTCCAGACCTGAACCCCATTGAACACCTCTGGAATGTAATCAAGAGGATGATGGATAGTCACAAGCCATCAAACAAAGAAGAACTGCTTACATTTTTTTCACCAGAAGCAGTGGAAAGTATGCCAAGACGCATGAAGCTGTGACCAAAAATCATGGTTATTTCACAAAATATTGATTTCTGAACTCTCCCAGAGTTAAAACATTAGTATTGTTGTTTCTAAATGATTATGAACTTGTTTTCTTTGCATATTTGAGGTCTGAAAGCATCGGGTTTTTTTTAATTTTGAACATTTCTCCCTTTCAGAAAAAAAAAAAAATGTATTGCTTGGAAATTCGGAGACATGTTGTCAGAAGTTTATAGAATAAACGAACAATTTACATTTTACTCAAAAATATACTTATAAAGAGAAAAATCAGACAAACTGAATATTTTGCAGTGGTCTCTTAATTTTTGCCAGAGATGTATGTCAGTATGTAGAGGTCCGATTTACCTTATATTTACTATGCCAAATGTTTGCTTCTCTGTTGCTTTTTTATCTTGGCTCAATGAGTGCTGAGCAGTGATCTGTTAATCATAGTTGAGGTGATCAATTCGCTGGACCAAGCCCATTGGCCATATCAGCAATATGTGGCCACTGGGCTGGAGCACTCAGAATTGCCTCTTACTTGACAGTTTCAGTGGCTCTACTTTTGATTAGCCAGCATGGTGGGACATCCCATGTGCTTCACACTTCAGTGATGACTTTGCTAAACTTGCAAATCAAAAGAAGAGTCTTGGATGCAGTCGTCAGGTAACACAATTCACAGGGCTCCAGCCCAGTGGCAACAGATTATTGACTTGGCCGATGGACTGGGTCTTGAAAATCAATTTTCAACAACTATACTGCTAATATATTTTAATCAGGTTGTCTTGGATTGAGATATCAATTACCTATTCTTAGAAATGGTCATCAATATCAGATTGGTGGATGTCTGACAGATGACACAGAACCTGGTAACAGCTGATGGTTGGGAGTACCAGGGAGTTATCGCTGTCAGTTTCTTAAACATTTGTCCAAAGAATATCTGAGTTGTACAGAGACCTTTAGATTCTATGTCTACAAGGAGTCTGCAATAGTCAGAGACATACCATGGTTCCTTCTCTTTATTTTACTGTTCATTCAACCATATCAAATTGGCTTCTGTATGCAAAAACAAGCCCAAAACAGGATAATTATTATTGTTAATAATAACAACAACAATAATAATAATATTAATATCTATAAAGCCAACAGTAAATACATAGCAGAGTAACTCATAATTTCACATATACCAAGAGGAGTGAAGGCCCTGCTTGCAAGTTTACAATCTATGAGAGAAGTAAGTAAGGGAAAAATTATTTTAAAGATATAATTTATTACTCAGGAAAGTGAGCTGTAGTAAAAAAGATTCTTAACCTTTCGCTCAAACAAGTAATTTTAGTATGTAGCACTTGCAAGTTGCTTAGTGTAATATGATTTTACCATTTTCATATGTACTATACGAGTAAAGCTAATTATTTTGATTTTGTGTCATGTAATGTACAGTGCCAGGAAACAGGTAGGTACCCACTTAGGGTGCTACCTATTGCCTCCATAGACACTAACACAGCACACCAGTCTCTCTACCTGGTCCCCTGACGTACCTCCACTCTCAGCATTCAAATGCATTTGTGCCCTAAAGATGCAAATACAATTGAAGAGCGGCGCACAGGGAGAGAGAAGAGAAGATCGAATCAGCCCACTGCTCTGCCGGTTACTTCAGCAGGCTACTGAGGCTTGAATCAGCTCCCTGCTCTGCCGGTTACTTCAGAAGGCTACTTTGTTATCAGGGTGCGATGCTGATGTCACTCACCCTACTTCTATCACCACCTACTGATGACATATTGTTTCAGGGAAAGAGATGGCAGTGTCAGAAGCAGAGACTATGGGGTCAACAAATGATAATGCTGGCGATGGCCACTAAAGATGAGGACAATAGTGAATGAAGATGCAGCCAGTGGGAACAGAAGATGTAGTCACTTCTCCATTACTTCTTTTGAAACAGGACATCATCAGGGGACAGAGGTGACAGAAGATGTGGTAAGTGATCACAGAATCGATCCTGATAATATCCTGTTTCAGTGAGAGTGATAGAACTTGTGGGGAAGTGACAGTAGGGCAATCCTCCTGTGACATCCTGTTTGAGGCTACCATCAAATGAAACATAGCAGGAAGTAAAGAAAAAAACACATATAGGAATTAGCAGTAGAGGGAGAATGGTAGAAATTTTTATAATAAAGCAGATCACAAAAGTGATTAACACTTAAAGAGAGATATTTATAAAGAGCATTATAGGTATCACAGAACCCCTTTTAAGATTGCATACAGGACGGTCTTCCTCCTCCACCAGGGGTTAGCTCTCGAAAACCTTGTTCACACTCTGTATGCACTCACAAGAGATGTGAAGCTGAACAGGTTTATTGTACAAGGGTTAAATGGTGTAAAAGGCAGGGGTATAAGAGGAAACAGAAAAAAAGGATATCACACAAATACAACAGATATGTGACACTCTTTACAAGTATAGATGTGCTTTGCATCAAAACTATATGCTGACAGTGTGGGAAAATCTCTGGGGGTAAAAAAGAGCAGCAATCCACTGTAAATTCCCCAATTCTACCTATTTCACTAGCCCACAGTTTCCCTTTAAATAAAAGCAAACACACTCATAACTAATAACACTGACACTGCAGATGGGTGGAGCAATGCAAGTAGTAGTCCACCATTGTGTCCTGGTTGCTGCAGATGTTGAAACGTCACAAACACACTTCTCAGCATGGCACGTGGGGTGCAGCTGCAAGGGATAATTTATCTCCTCCACTAAACACTTCACTCAACCTCTGTTATATAATATAGAGGGAGCATAAATGATTCCCCAACACTGTCCACACACCTTGGCTATACAACATGCTGCCACCACTTGTCAAACACATGGGGTTACGAGTCCACAAAAAATATATACTAAACAATTTAAATACCTTGTATCTTCCAACCAGCCCGCTCTCTAAGGTAAAACAAACTGTCCAGCTTGTCTTACAATTTTCATCTACCAACACTTTGCAGCCCAAACTTACCAAACTGATGTGTCAAAAATGATAGTCTCAATAAACCCCTAAGATTCTGAGTTCCTGTAATAATAGTAGATAGACATTATGCCCTTTATGTAGTGACAATCCTGTGAATGACAGACTTAAACTAATGTTACTTTATCAATGTTTGACTTTTTCATTATAGCGCGCTTTCAAGTTCTGTTGGTGCACTTAGTAACTCAGTAAGAGCAAACCCCCCAATTCTGAATGGTCCTCTTATAATCTCCTTGCACATGGAACCACAAGATCCAATAATATTTCCTTAGCAGGTAGTTCTGTTATAAACACAACAGTTGAACCACATGTCCCAGCAGTAGCTACTCATTCCTTGATGTACCAGATCTGGGGTCACACAAGGATCCAGTGTGGGGCTGCATGGTCCAGATGCTTGGGACACAGAGAATGGATGTCAGGATCCTCCTCTGAGGTAAGCCAGGTAGTGGTGGACATCTCCTGATAAGCTAGTCTACAGAGGTGGTTCAGCTCAAGAATTTTCTTCCCTCCTCACTCAGTGTCTCTGTTCTTAGCTTTTTTTGTGTAAGACTCTCAGCAGTCTGTATTTGAGAAACACAAACAGATTCCCATGCCCAGATAGCTTTTTCTTTCTTCTACAAATTGCTCAGCCAATCAGACTCTTCCTTTTCTGCTCCTCCTCTTCCAGGATGTTAAGAGGAGAATAGGATGCTGGGAGTTGTAATCCTGGGCAATGCAGCAAAAGAAGCATTAATGTCTGCTGCTGTGAATGTCTGTTTATTCCCAGCTGCAGAAGTCACTGTACACAAAACTCTGACTGCACTTGTTTCATACAGACATTTCCCCAAGAGTCAGTTACATGTGTCTAAGGCTCCAGGAAATTGATATGTCAAAGAAAACTCATACTTTACAAAATGACTTTTAAGGAAGGAGAGAAATGACAAAAGGTTAATTAACAGGTTTGAGGAGCAGTAGATGCAAATTGTAGAAACACGGGGATTGCAGAGATATTTGCAGCTGAAGGAACTGGATTGTGGCAAACTCTAATGGCAGCTGAACACAACATGTAACAAATACTCACCACTAGTGATGAGCGAGTGTGCTCGTTACTCGAGTTTTCCGAGCATGCTCGGGTAATCTACGAGTGTTTTGGGCATGCTCATAGATTATGTTTGTGTCTCCACAGCTGCATAATTTGAGGCTGCTAGACATCCTGAATACATGTGGAAATTCCCTAACAAACAGGCAATCCTTGCATGTATTCAGGCTGTCTAGCAGCCGCAAATCATGCAGCTGCAGAAACACAAACATAATCTATGAGCACGCCAAAATACTCAGAGATTACCAGAGCATGCTCGGAAAACTCGAGTAACGAGCATACTCGCTCATCACTACTCAACACACATGTGGATAAGTTGACCTTAGAAGCCTTTATTTAACTTATTTATATTGCTATTTTTGCTATTTACTAAACATAATTGAATGGATTCAAAATGAATTGAATTCATGTCAAATTTCTTAAAATCTGCAAGTCCCATCAAATTTGCACAATATGTGATTCAATTTGTGCGAATCCTCTTGTAACAGTCAACTCAGAATCATCACCATTTACAGATTAGTAAATTGTCACAGACTGTTGCAAGGGCTTCCCAACATTTCTGTCTCCATTTCCCCATTCTAGTATTCACTTTTTCAGAACACCGCTAAGGAATTAGGTAAGAGCTCAAAGTGCTCATCACATAGCGTAATCCACACTAACATCTTTCTTTCTGTTAATAGCTTCTCTTTTCTCTTTCCACTTATTATTCCTCTTAGGGTATGTGCACACGTCAGGTTTTTTTCCTGACAAATTCCGGAGAATTCTGCCAGAAAATCGCGTCTTTTTCCGCGCGGATTTCTCGCGTTTTTTGCGTGGATTTTTTGCGGATTTTTTGCGTTTTTTTTTTTTTTTCCTGAATGCATGAAATCCGCAAAAAATCCGCAAAAAGAATGAGCATGGCCATTCTTTTTGCGGATTGCGTTTTTTTTGCGGAAAAAAACGCATCCATCTGAACAAAAAATCCGGAATGCATTCTAAATGATAGGATGCATATTTTTAGCGTTTTTGATGAGGAATTATAGCGTTTTTATAGCGAAATTCCGCAAAAAAAATGCTAAAAATCCGGACGTGTGCACATACCCTTACAACTAGGCTTAAATTATGTAAAAAATCTACCATTTTACATGATTTTGGTGAACAGGCACATAATGGAAATGTCCATAAGGAGCACCATGACTACTACAGCATCCTACGCCAGAACTGTGCCCATGTCTGTCTCTCTCTCTCTCTCTCTCGCAATGGAACTTCCAACTTACTGATGCCATTTAATCACATTAAAACTATCAGAATGCACTACTAGGAAACGTCACACTGCTAGGCACATCATTTCTAAAGGGGAAAGTTTCTCCTTGTGCAGAGTGCCATGTTGTCGTAAAGAGACTTATAGGCCATGCAATACTACTCTGAGACTTTAACCCCTTACCGGCATCGGACGTACTATACCGTCCGATGCCGGCTCCCCTGCTTTGATGCAGGGCTCCGCGGTGAGCCCGCACCAAAGCCGGGACATGTCAGCTGTTTTGAACAGCTGACATGTGCCCGTAATAGGCGCGGGCAGAATCGCGATCTGCCTGCACCTATTAACTAGTTAAATGCCGCTGTCAAACGCAGACAGCGGCATTTAACTACCGCTTCCGGCCGGGCGGCCGGAAATGACGTCATCGCCGACCCCCGTCACATGATCGGGGGTCGGCGATGCTTGTGAATGGTAACCATAGAGGTCCGTGAGACCTCTATGGTTACTGATTGCCCGTCGCTGTGAGCGCCACCCTGTGGTCGGCGCTCAAAGCACACGTGCAATTCTGCTACATAGCAGCGATCAGCAGATCGCTGCTATGTAGCAGAGCCGATCGTGCTATGCCTGCTTCTAGCCTCTCATGGAGGCTATTGAAGCATGGCAAAAGTTAAAAAAAAAAGTTTAAAAAAATGTGAAAAATATAAAAAAAACATAAAAGTTTAAATCACCCCCCTTTCGCCCCAATCAAAATAAATCAATAAAAAAAATATCAAATCTACGCATATTTGGTATCGCCGCGCTCAGAATCGCCCAATCTATCAATTAAAAAAAAGTATTAACCTGATCGCTAAACAGCGTAGCGGGAAAAAAATTCGAAATGCCAGAATTACGTTTTTTTGGTCGCCGCAACATTGCATTAAAATGCAATAATGGGCGATCAAAAGAACGTATCTGCACCGAAATGCTATCATTAAAAACATCATCTCGGCACGCAAAAAATAAGCCCTCAACCGACCCCAGATGATGAAAATTGGAGACGCTACGAGTATCGGAAAATGGCGCAATTTTTTTTTTTTTTTTTTAGCAAAGTTTGGAATTTTTTTTCACCACTTAGATAAAAAATAACCTAGTCATGTTTGGTGTCTATGAACTCGTAATGACCTGGAGAATCATAATGGCAGGTCATTTTTAGCATTTAGTGAACCGAGCAAAAAAGCCAAACAAAAAACCAATGTGGGATTGCACTTTTTTTGCAATTTCACCGCACTTGGAATTTTTTTCCCGTTTTCTAGTACACGACATGCTAAAACCAATGATTTCATTCAAAAGTACAACTCGTCCCGCAAAAAATAAGCCCTCACATGGCCAAATTGACGGAAAAATAAAAAAGTTATGGCTCTGGGAAGGAGGGGAGCGAAAAACGAACACGGAAAAACGAAAAATCCCCCGGTCATGAAGGGGTTAAAGAGGCTTTTCATTGAGGAAGATGCTGTTTGCATATCATGTCAGCACAATTAAACAACCTGCAAACTTATTCACCACAAATTATTTTTTGGGGGGAAAATATGATATAATTAACGAACTCAAATTTCAAAAGGTTTGATCCTCTCTTGTGTTTACCAAGGTTTGTCTGCCTTGGAATTACTAATCAGCAGGAAATATTACATTCAGTAAAATACTAATAGCGACTGAGCTTGTTATTAACAAACTACTGGTCATGCCATTATTTTTCACTCTTCTGTTAGTTTATGACTGACTTTTAGACATTGTACCCTAATTAACTTGTTTGGGATCTATTTACTGTGAAGAGAAACATATGAAAGTGCACAGACTGCACATTCTCTTTACACTCCAGCTTCACGTGTATCATTTGTCTGATACAAGATATAGATAAATAAAACAAATTTCAATAATGATATATTGTCTAGATTGATTGTACCACAGTCATTCTTTTTTTTTTTACAAAAGCCCAGAAGAGTTATAAAAAAATAATTCCAGCACTTGTCATTGCAAATGCTTGTCTCCCATGAGTGATCCTATTTGACACATCACATGTTTACTACTGGCATCCTGAAAACTGTGTTATCATTTGTCTTATTGGTAGTTCTTTGTGAATTTGCTAATACACATATCAATGACGGTTATCACAAAATGAATACAGGGACCCCCAGCAGAATCTACAGGCACATTCGTCCTTTTTTTATGTGCTTGCCCTGTGCAGCGAGGAAAGTGGTACTAGTTTATTATTATTTATTATGCATTGCTATATATATATATATATATATATATATATATACGGTATATATTCATGGGTTTGTTGTGACAGAGAGGAGCCAGAAGACTGCAGTGCCCGAGTTTATGTACTCCTGCACTAAATAGAAGCACTTCTCCCTCATGTTAAATGGTGCAGGTTTCTTTCAGCAGTGCAGGGGCTAAACTGTTCAGCTTGGAGTTTCTAGAGCTTCCTGCTTGAAGGATCTCAGCTGTGCAGTATCAGCCACTCGCCTCTCCTGTATATTCTTGCCTGTGGCAATTTGGTTTGCCAGTGTTAAGTCTTATACTGCCTGGTCAATGAGTGGAAGATTCAGTGTTCTGTAGAGCTGTTTTGGAGAGTTTTTCTGTGACTGTTGCTTGGTGATTTGTCTGTGTGCATAATCCCCATCCTCTCCTATTTAGTTTACCTTCCTTTTATCTTTGGTATTTTCCTCTGTTGTCTGTAAGTGCATATTTTGTATGATTGGTATATTCATTTATCCCTGTATGTTGTTCCTTGTTTGTCTGGTTTGTATATTTAAATACACTATTCCTCTCCACTTCCCTGGGTGGGGGAGGGGGCAAATAAGAGGTGATTCAGGTGTAAAGCAAGGTATGTGGCCCCAGCATCTTCACCATCAGAAGTAATCTTGGGAGCAGGGACAGCTAGGGTGTCTCTAGCATTAGGGACAGGGTAGGAGCCCTGGGCCCCCGTTACCAGGCAATAGAATCATGACATATACATTTTTGGAAGTGCATTGAACAGCAAGGTGGATTGCTGCTGAGGGGAAAACAAAAAAAAAGAATCTCTTTATATCTTCAGCTTAGCGAGTGTGAACAAGTTGAGTGTGACCTGAGCGTAAGTGTGAACGGCGGTAAGTGTGTGACTTGTGATTCAGTGAAGAGGCATTTGGAAAACCTTTAACGAATACCTGTGTGAATTGGTGTGAGGTACTGAATTGGGAATAGATATATTCACATAGGGGTTAATTTAGGGTGGGGGCTCATAATTAAGGGTTTATAAGGGGCAGCTGGTTGGGGCTCAAGTCCTTTTTGGAAGTGCATTGAACAGCAAGGTGGATTGCTGCTAAGGGGGAAGAAAAAAAAAAGAATCTCTTTATATCTTCAGCTTAGCGAGTGTGAACGAACTGTGTGTGACCTGAGCATTAGTGTAAACGGCGGTAAGTGTGTGACTTGTGATTCAGTGACTTTGGATTCAGGGAGTTTCCAAGGGAGGAATTACTGAATTGCTATCTGTATTTTCCTAATACTTTGCATTTATTTTTTATTTAACTTTTGTGTCTGGTGTAAATCCCCATTAGAAAATGTGCTCCACTATTGTTAATGCCATCCAGTGCACATCTTGCCACATGTATGCAATCCTTGAGCAGCCGGTCGAGGGTGCATACTGCTGTGCGAGATGTGAACACGTTGAGCATTTGGAAGCCCAGATTCTGAATCTAAATGTGCAGCTGGCAACACTGAGATCCATTGACAATATGGAAAGAGTCTTCTGCTCACTGAGCAGACGCTCAATGGGATAGATGAGGGGGGGATGGTAGGATCGCGCTGCAGGACAGTGGAGCAGCAAGCTGGGTGACAGTTAGAAGGCCGGGAAGAGGGAAGAGTGCCAGGGTGGCTAGTCCTGATCTGGCACACCCCAATAAGTTTGCTAAGTTGGCAGATGAGAGGGGTGCCAGTACAGGGGTAGCACTGCTGCAGCCTGGCATGTCCTCTGAAAGCCGGAGGAGTGACTGCTACAGTAAGGAGGAAAATAGGAGAGCAGGGCAGGCCAGACAGGTGCTGGTAGTGGGGAACTCAATTAGTAGATGAACAGATAGGGCAATCTGTCACAAAGACAGGGATCGTCGAACGGTGTGCTGCCTACCTGGCGCTCGAGTCCGACACATCGCTGATCGGGTTGACAGATTATTGGGAGGGGCAGGTGAGGACCCAGCGGTCATGGTGCACATTGGCACAAATGACAAAGTTAGAGGTAGATGGAAGGTCCTTAAAATCGATTTCAAGGAATTAGGCTGCAAGCTGAAAGCAAGGACTTCCAACATGGTATTTTCCGAAATACTGCCTGCACCACGTGCCACGCCAGAGAGGCAACGGGAGATTAGGGAGGTTAATAAGTGGCTCAAGAAATGGTGTAGGAAGGAGGGGTTTGCGTTCCTGCAAAACTGGGCCGACTTCTCAGTTGGCTACAGGTTCTATGCTAGGGACGGGCTGCATCTCAATTGGGAAGGTGCAGCTGTCCTGTGGGAGAAAATGGCTAGAAGGTTGGAGGAGTGTTTAAACTAGGGAATGGGGGGGGTATTCATTTTATAGCAGGGGAAGATGGAGATGCAGGTAGAGACCTGGGCACAAATAAGGAAGTTGGGGGTGGCGGTGGCATGGGGGTGAGGTTAGAAAAATTAATAATTTAAGGAAGAATAGAGGTACAGAGAGATGCATAAAGTGTATGTATACTAATGCCAGAAGCCTCACCAACAAAATGGATGAATTAGAATTAATGCTGTTGGAGCATAATTTTGACTTGGTGGGGATATCTGAAACATGGCTGGATGAGAGCCATGACTGGGCTGTTAACTTGCAGAGCTATAGTCTGTTCAGAAATGACCTAACGGTTAAGCGAGGGGGAGGGATGTGTCTATATGTAAAATCATCCTTAAAACCCATCCTGCGTGAATCTAATGAAAATGTAGAGTCCGTGTGGGTGGAGATAAGGGGAGGGGGAAAAATAATAAATTACTGATAGGGGTTAGTTATAAGTCTCCAAAAATAATGAAAGAAATGGAGAATATCCTCTTAATGCAAATAGATGAAGCAGCGACTCAAGGAGAAGTCATTATTATGGGGGACTTCAACTACCCTAAAATAGATTGGGGAACAGAAACCTGCAGTTCCAGCAAAGGTAATCATTTTTTGACAACTATGAAAGACAATTACCTTTCACAACTGGTTCAGGACCCAACAAGAAGGGGGGCACTGCTAGACCTAATATTAACCAACAGGCCAGACCGCATATCAAATATAAGGGTTGGGGGTCACTTGGGAAATAGCGATCACAAAATAATAAGTTTTCATGTATCCTTTAATAAGATGTGTAGTAGAGGGGTTACAAGGACACTAAACTTCAGGAGGGCAAATTTCCAACGGATGAGAGATGATCTTGGTGCAATTAACTGGGATGATATCTTGCAACATAAAAATACACAAAGAAAAAGGGAGACGTTTATTAGCATCCTGGATAGGACCTGTGCACAGTATATACCATATGGGAATAAACATACTAGAAATAGAAGGAAACCAATATGGCTAAATAGAGCTGTAAGGAGCACAATAAGGGACTTAAAGAAAGCATTTAGAGAATTAAAGGAAGTAGGTAGTGATGAGGCATTAAATAAATACAGAAAATTTTATAAATTCTGTAAAAAGCAAATCAAGGCAGCAAAAATTGAGACAGAGAGACTCATTGCCAGAGAGAGTAAAAATAATCCCAAAATATTCTTTAACTACGTAAATAGTAAAAAACTAAAAAATGATAGTGTTGGCCCCCTTAAAAATAGTCTGGGTGAAATGGTGGATGAGGATGAGGAAAAACCCAATATGCTAAATGACTTTTTTTCATCAGTATTTACACAAGAAAATTTCATGGCAGCTAATATGATCAGTGATAACAAAAATTCCCCATTAAATGTCACCTACTTAACCCAGCAGGGAGTACTGTGGCGTCTAAAAATCACTAAAATGGACAAATCTCCGGGCCCGGATGGGATACACTCCCGAGTACTGCAGGAATGAAGTACAGTCATTAATAGCCAATTTTTTTTAATCTTTAAAGACTCCATAGTAACAAGGTCTGTACCACAGGACTGGCGTATAGCAAATGTGGTGCCAATATTCAAAAAAGGGACAAAATCAGGACTTGGAAATTATAGGCCAGTAAGCTTAACCTCTACTGTGGGTAAAATCCTGGAGGGCATTCTAAGGGATGTTATACTGGAGTATCAGAAGAGGAATAACCTCATGACCCAATATCAACATGGGTTTACTAGGGACCATTCCTGTCAGACAAATCTGATCAATTTCTATGAAGAAGTAAGTTTCGGACTGGACCAAGGGAACGCAGTGGACGTAGTGTATATGGACTTTTCAAAAGCTTTTGATACGGTGCCACACAAAAGGTTGATACATAAAATGAGAATAATGGGGATAGGGGAAAATATGTGTAAGTGGGTTAAGAGCTGGCTCAGGGATAGGAAACAAAGGGTGGTTATTAAGGGAGCACACTTGGACTGGGTCGCGGTTAGCAGTAGGGTACCACAGGGTTCAGTATTGGGCCCTCTTCTTTTTAACATATTTATTAATGACCTCGTAGGGGGCATTCAGAGCAGAATTTCAATATTTGCAGATGACACTAAACTCTGCAGGGTGATCAATACAGAGGAGGACAATTTTACATTACAGGATGATTTATGTAAACTAGAAGCTTGGGCTGATAAATGGCAAATGAGCTTCAATGGGGATAAATGTAAGGTCATGCACTTGGGTAGAAGTAATAGTGTATAACTATGTGCTTAATTCTAAAAACTCTGGGCAAAACTGTCAATGAAAAAGACCTGGGAGTATGGGTGGATGACTAACTCACATTTAGTGGCCAGTGTCAGGCAGCTGCTACAAAGGCAAACAAAATAATGGGATGCATTAAAAGAGGCATAGATGCTCATGAGGAGAACATAATTTTACCTATACAAGTCACTAGTTCGACCACAGTTAGAATACTGTGTACAGTTCTGGTCTCCGGTGTATAAGAAAGACATAGCTGAACTAAAGTGGGTGCAGAGATAAGCGACCAAGGTTATTAGAGAACTGGGGGTCTGCAATACCAAGATAGGTTATTACACTTGGGGCTATTTAGTTTGGAAAAACAAAGGCTAAGGGGTGATCTTATTTTAATGTATAAATATATGAGGGGACAGTACAAAGACCTTTCTGATGATCTTTTTAATCATAGACCTGAGACAGGGACAAGGAGGCATCCTCTACGTCTGGAGGAAAAAAGGTTTACGCATAACAATAGACGCGGGTTCATTACTGTAAGAGCAGTGAGACTATGGAACTCTCTGCCGTATGATGTTGTAATGAGTGATTCGTTACTTAAATTTAAGAGGTGACTGGATGCCTTTCTTGAAAAGATTAATGTTACATGTTATATTTTAGATTTCTTGATAGGGCGTTGATCTAAGCAACTAGTCTGATTGCCGTATGTGGAGTCGGGAAGGTTTTTTTTTCCCCACTGTGGAGATTACTTTTTGCCACATGGGTTTTTTTTTGCCTTCCTCTGGATCAACATGTTAGGGCATGTTAGGTTAGGCTTTGGGTTGAACTAGATGGACTTAAAGTCTTCCTTCCACCTTAATAACTATGTTACTATGTTACATTGCTTTATCATATTCTACAGTGCTTTACATACATTATTATCCCTGTTACCATTGGGGTTCACAATCTAAATTCCCTTTCAGTTTGTCTTTGGAGTGTGGGACAAAACTGGAGTACCCGGAGGAAATAACCAAACATAATAATAATAATAATAATAATAATCTTTATTTATATAGCGCCAACATATTCCGCAGCGCTTTACAGTTTAACAGTTTCAAACACAAAAGTCATAAGTAACAACGTTAACAATACAATAATTAAAGCAAAATAAGACGACCCTGCTCGTGAGAGCTTACAATCTACAATGAGGAGGGGGAGATACAAAGTACAGGTGTGTATTTACAATGATGTATTTACAATCATGGTCCAGCCATCTTCAGGGGTTGGGGAATAGATGGGGATAGTGAATGGGCTACACACACACAAACATAACATAACTTTGATTAGTGAACGTGATAGGCCGCTCTGAACAAATGTGTTTTGAGCGAGCGCCTAAAACTATGCAAATTATGGATGGTCCTAATATCTTGGGGTAGAGCAAACATGGGGAGAATATACAAACTCCTTGTAGATGTTGTCTTTGGTGGTATTTGAACCCTGGACCCCAGCACTGCAAAGCAACAGTGCTAACCACTGAGCTACTGTGCTGCTTCTAATGAAAAAAAAAAGTTGGAGGGTCAATTTTCAACTAAGTCACATGACTGTGTAAAAACAGCATGTCAGAGAAACAGAGTCTCTCAGAGGCAAAGATGGTCAGAGGTTTGCTAATTTGTGAACAACTATGTCTAAAAATTGTAGAACATTTTAAGAAAATTGAGGAACAATTTAAAAAAAAATTTCAAAGACTTTAAAATCCCACCTTTAGTGCATAATATCATCAACATATTCAAAGACTCTGGAGAAATCTACATGTACAAGATACGGTACTGATGTTCATGATCTCAATGTTGTCATTGAGTACAGCAGAATTAAAGATATGCATGATTCAGTCAGGCTAACTACTTTATGAGCTCAGCGATACTTCCAGAAATCACTGTCTATGAACACATTTTGCCATGTAGTCCACAAATGCAAGTTAAAGCTCTATCATGCGAAGAAGAGGCCATAAATCAACACAATCCACAAATGATGCCACCTTCTTTGGGCCAAGCCTCATTTAAAATGAACTGAGGCAAAATGGAAAACTGTTCTGTGGTCAGATAAATTAAAATGTGAATTTCTTTATGGAAACAATGGACGACATGTCCTGCGGACTTAAGAGAAGGGGATCACACAGCTTTTACGGCATTCATTAATGCCCATAGCATGGACAGATTATACTGTATATCTTAAAAAGCACTATCAATACTGAGCATTATATAGAGGTTTTAGAACAACATTTGCTTACATCCAGACAACATCTATTTCAGGGAATCTTTTTCATATTTCAGCAAGACAATGCAAAGATACATACTGCATCCATCACAACAGCATGACTTTCCAGAAGAGTTCTGGTGATTAACTGGCCTCCTGTAGTCCAGACCATTCACCAAGAGAAATTATTATGAAACGAAAAATTCAGCAAAATACTTTAGCAACTTGTCTCCCCACTTCCCAGATATTTACAGACTGTTATAAAAAGAAGGGATTCTACACAAGGGAAGGCATGTCCCTGTCAAAACTTTTTCGAAATCTGTTGCTGCTATCAGTTTCTAAATAATTTTTTTTTTTCAAATGAAACAGACAAATGTCTAACTTTCACCTTCTGCATTTGTGTTCTATGTTCTGTTGTGCATAAAATACGGCTATGATGGTCTCCAAATCATTGCATTCTTGTTCTCTTCATATTTTACACAGCGTCCAAACTTTTTGGGAATTGGGGCTGTATTAAGAAAAATGATTTTGCAGTTAGAGTCTCCTTTAGCATGTCCAATCTTTTTGCCACATATAATCACATAATAATAATTAAAGAAATGTTCTAAATACCATCTGGAGATACCTGGAAATACCTCATAATTTAGAAAGTTAGAAGAAGGGCTCTAGTTAGCTTTAGAGCGAGAAAACTTTAAGCAAGGAGCCAACCTATTATTAAAAACTTTATTATTAATGTTGCAATCTAAATTATATCAATGACTGTCTCGGGGGGAATTTTTTCCAATTTGGAGTCATACAAGAATACATTAAGGCCACAGGGACCTCAATGAATGCTCTGTACAATATGGAGCATTAGTAACAGCGTGGCTGTGTGATTGAGGCTTTAAACAGAAGTGCCTAGTTCAGACAGCAGATAAAAGCAGCTTCGTTCTCTGACATGTGCAGAAATTCTATGTGGAGCATGGCCACTTTTTCTGGTCACATTACGCAGCTGCTTCTCATAACGATGCACCTAAACCAGCACTAATTGTATGAAGCAATGAATTATACATTTACTGCACATCTATTTTTGAATATTTCATTTTTTCTAAGATCATCCGACATGAATACTTGGTGGTCCTTAGACTGCACATTCTGCTACAATGTATTAAATATACATCCTTGTCTTCTTCATGCTTTATATTTGATGACTGGAGCCCTACGGGGATACGCAGAATATAGTATTACATTTATTTTGCCTATAATTATCATTCTTAATTGCTGATGATGACAGTACTTTAGCGTATTTTATTAAGCTTTTGCTGTAATGATTTTTAGTATGCCGATATGAAGTTGCTCTTTACTAATAGGCAGCTGTAAATGTTTCAATAATCCAGGTGCCTGCTTGCTATAAGATAGCTAATAACGCTGGTGGCTGTTGCAGCAGCTGCCGTTACATCTTGTACTCCAAAATTTAATAAGCCTTTGGAAGAGAGATGTTTGCATGATTGTAATGATTGGTGACCACTAAGGAAAAAAAGCACTGACTTTGAAATAGACTTTGATTCATGAAATGTTTATAGCCGTATTATTCTATGAGGTTCCAGGAAAAATTCGGAAGTCCCCAGAACACTTGAAGCACTGTATAGCTGCATATGAAGCAACACAGGACTCTTTGTTGTGTTCAATCTCTAATTTTTTATTGCCAAAATACAAGATGTGCTTTTGTTACAGCACGCGGCCAGCTCATCTTCCCAAGGGTCTCTCCAGGGATTATAAATCTCTAACTAAAGGGTAATGTCCATGAAATGAGAAAAAATAGCAAATATTTACCGACGGTAATTATCACAATGAAGCTTCGCTGATTTTCCCTATGCTGTTCCTCAAGTTTTTAATATTTCAAGCAATAGTTCAAAATGTTTCTAATATTCAAGATATTGGGTACGTGAATAGATGAGCAAATGGATTTGATGCAAAGTAACTTGGTTTCATAAAATTAGCAGGTTCTAGTTAATGCAAACAATTTGCATTTGGTTTCCTGTGAATCACCAAAAGAAATGTCAGTCTCCATTTTTCACATTTCCGAAGATTTATGAGGATTTATGTGACATCAGATGTAACTGTGCTGTTTCACCATAATATCTTCCAACTATCACATCATATAGCATATTAACAAAAGTCCCAATATCATAATGCTGGTCTGGGTTATAGCACACAACCGTAAAGTGCACCCAGATCAGTCAAGAAAAGCTCCAAAGCAAGCATATAAATAGGAGAAAAAGGGAGCATACAATATAGATAATTTTATAAACACATAGCTTTATTGATACAAAAGATACTAAAAATAGTAAAGCAGTTACATCTTAGGTGTCATCCACTCAGGCACAAAAGAGAGCCCATCCCCATGCAAATCCCCATGTCTCTAAACATAGTAACCGGAGGGAGAGAAAAACACTCCCATATGTTTGTAAGCCGGTGAGACTAAGCCCACATATGCTAAGGTAAATGTAATTACCACTAGAAAAGCAATATTACTAATAGTGTGCAGTGCATCTTAATAAAGCAGATACCGTAGTTAGGCTTACCAATGGGGGATGCAGGGAGAGGGTCCGACCAGAAGAAAAACACCCCAACGCGCGTTTCGCGGCTGCGAGCGCCGCTTTCTCAAGGGGATATAGGGGATCATATAGCATATTGCAGACAATAAGAAAGGGAATATCAGAGCCACTGTAAAAGCCAAAGCAGGGAATGCAGTAGCTATTTTTAGAGTATTACAGACTATAGAGAGGATCTGAGAGTACACCACTTAGCATTAGAGATAGAGAGAAAAGGCTAAAAGATTGGACAAATACTCCAGATTGTGGTACTTCTGTAAAGCAAAAAACAGAGCATGGGAGTCTTTGAATAACAGATTTAGTTGCGGGAGGGAAGTAGTAAATGTGTGAGCAGCAGGCTCAGTGTGAATCAGTGATATACTCTCAAGAGGACTCACATGTAAAGCGCCATGGAATAAATGGCGCTATAACAATAAATAATAATAATAATAATAATAAGAGGACCAGCACCCTGTCCTGTTTCCTGTTAATTACACTTTTTTCTTCAATACTGAAGCACTAGAAGTCCAGAATCCAAATCAAGGTTCTCAGCACATTTTTTTTGCAGAAAAAACTAAAGTAGGTGCTATCCAGAGAAACTGTACTTGCTTGCTTCTGCCAAGTGATAAGTGAGTGTTCTGAGTTTTTGCATTTCTTGCACGATCCCCTTTGCAAAGAGAGTGAATATTTTGTTTAAAGTAAAAAAAAATCCTAAAAATCCAGACATTTAAATGTGATTGTCTGTCTCACAAAGTGTGCTTGTTAGAAAAATTGTTCTTATTGTTGCACACTTGTTTTCCTAGTTTATACCCAAAGCTCCTCCTTCTTACCTTGATCATCTTTATGATAACCAGGCTCCATCTTCAAGTAGTGCATTTTCATTGTCATTATCACTATCACCATTATAATCATCTATTGCTTTCCATAGTCTTCTTCTTTTCCCTCTATTGTCTCATTGCTCAGCCATATGTGCACCTAAGAAATGTGGGCCAAGTTGTGTGATAATTCAACTGTTATACAGCTCTGATAAAATTTGGGAACACTGCTAAATTTTGAGTTAGTCTGATTTTTCTCTTTATAGGTATATTTTTGAGTAAAATATACATTTTTCTTTTATTCTATAAACTTCTGACAACGTCTCTGAATTTCCAAGCAATAAATTTTGGGTTTTTTTTCTGACAAGGAGAAATGGTCCAAAATAAATAAAAAAAAAAAACAGACCTCAAATAATGCAAAGAAAACAAGTTCATAATCATTTAGAAACAACAATACTAATGTTTTAACGCAGGAAGAGTTCAGAAATCAATATTTTGTGGAATAACCATGATTTTTAATCACAGCTTTCATGCGTCTTGGCATGTTTTCCACTAGTCTTTCACACTGCTTCTGGCACAAAAATGTAAGCAGTTCTTCTTTGTTTGATGGATTGTGACTATCCATCATCCTCTTGATTACATTACAGAGGTTTTCAATTTGGCCTTGTGTTTTGTATCGTTGTCATGTTGGAACATCCAAGTATGTCCTGTTAGAGGAGGAATTTCAAACCTTCTCGGGTGTTCTCTCTATCTTAGGTACCCAAGTGATGAAGCAATAATCAGAGAGATACACTGTGTTAAGGCTAGCGGAACACACCAAATGATTAGGAAGATGGTATAAAGTGCGTTCGCAGCCCGGGGTCCACCATATAGAGATGGAACTTGCTGCTGAGTAATGACGGACTATATGGCGGTATAATGTGGATACACACACGGGTTAGCTTCACCAGGTATGAAGGAAGCGAACCCTGCTGCGTCACAGGGCCTCAGTATCGCACAAAGAGCGCAAGCAAGGAGTCACAGAACTCTATCCCAAGACTCAGGGTAAGAGTTGCTCTAGACCTCTTGCGCTCAACACCACTACTGAGCACTGAGCAACCATGCAAACCTTTTATAGCACCAGTGCTATGGGACCTTCCAGATGGTCCAATAGGAGCCGCAACAGGACCTGAGCATGTGACCCCCGACCTCCAATGGGAAGCCATCCCGTGGGCATGCTCAGTATGGGAAAAGCAGGACTTAGTCCCAGAAAGACCTGCTCACTGCTGATCAGTGCTGGCTACAAGGCAGAGACTGGAAGGGCAGCAGTAAACAGTCACACAGTATCTTCTTGAGCCAGATGCTGGGACCGATGTTTCCTCTGAGCAGGCTCCACTGCAGCTGGAGAAGAATGGGAGACCGCAGCAGAGATGGTTCGAGATTCCCCCTGTGCAGAGGCGGGAACTCGACACCTAACACACTGTTCGTTGTCTTTCCAAATATTCTCAGTTTAATGGAGGGTTAGGGTGTTCTTTTATAGTGCAAGATCAAAGGGAAATTAGGCACTGCACAATAATCTGGCATAAATATGAGTTATACAATGGGTTGTCAAACACAACCTGGGATATGAGATAAATTACATAAGAGAATGTGGGGGTTCTTCCATCATGTCAATACATTCTGTTTCAAAAGATAAAGTTCTCAAGAAAACTTGGCTGAACAGAGCATATTGAAAACAGCAACATGTCTTTAACAATTCCTGGGAAAACTGACCACCGGCCACGTGGAATGTCCGCACATAGACAGATGATAACTGGAACAAAGGATATTCTTGCATCATACTATTTTCTTCTACAGTATTTTATTCAGTAAAGAAGTCAACCACTTCTTTAACAGTCCCATGCTCAGCTTTCGGGCTGCTGAATGCAAATTTGCCTCTAGTATTTGTTGATAACATACTGCATTAATCTTTTCTTCAACTTTGACCAATTTTCCTGTGCTTTAGTAGCTCACACATCCCCATAACATCAGCAATCTACTGCCATGTTTTACAGTATGAATGGTGTTCCTTTGATCATAGGCCTTGTTGACCTCTCTCCAAGTGTAATGTTTATGGCTGTGGCCAAAATATTCAATTTTGGTCTCATCACTCCAAATTACCTTGTTCTAGAAGTTTTGAGGCTTGTCTCTGTCCTGTTTTGTGTATTGTAGGCAAGATAGTTTGTGATATTTGCGCAGTATTGGCTATCTTCTGGTGATTCGACAATGCAGCCCATTTTTCTTCAAGTGTCCCCTTATTGTGCATGTTGAAACAGCCACACTGCTAGTTTTCAGAGAGTTCAATATTTCAGCTGATGTTATTTGTGGGTTTTTCTTTGCATTCCAAACAATTTTCCTGGCAGTTGTGGACAAAAGTTTTGTTGGTCTACCTGACTGTGGTTTTGTTTTTGCTGAGCCCCTGATTTTCCATTTGTTAATAACAGTTTGAACGCTGCTGATTAACATTATCAATTCCTTGGATATCTTTTTGTATCCCTTTTTTGTTTTATACAGTTCAACTACCTTTTCCCGTAGATCCGTTGACAATTCTTTTGCTTTCCCCATGACTCACAATCCAGAAATGTCAGTGGCTTGATGAACGCGGCAAGAGTGTCTTGTTCCTAGAAACTCACTAAGCTTTTATGCACACACACTGATTACAAGCAAACAGGTCAAAGGTGTGGAGGTTACCTTTAGTAGCCAATCCAACCCATTTGTGACAACTTCTGCGCATGTTATCAGGCCAAAATCACTAGGGTATGTAAACTTTGGCTTGGATAATGGTGATGTATGATGAGCGAGGAGGATGGGGGACATGTTGGATGAAGGGGGGTGTGGAGAGGATAAAGCAGCGTCTGAAAAGATTACAGGAACAGAGCGTGCTTATTTTTTTTTTCACTTAACTTTATGTGTGCTGATTCCGGCAACAAATCAGGGCACAGATATCATCCAGAACATCATGACACAAGGTCGTCTGTGATTCATTGCCAAAGTCATAGTTCTGTAGCCATATATAAAGTGGACATCTTGTTTTGCTGGCGCCATTTTCTCAGTGTCGCAGTGCAGAGTGGTAGCTCTTTAAGTGAACTTGTCCTGTGTGAAATCAATCTATCAGCATCAAAACAGATTATGCAAAAAATGTGTGGCAGTCTCCAGAACCCTGATTAGCTACTCTAAATAATTTGTGCTAAACCTGTGTTTCAGTGGCAAATCAGAAGGCCAGATCTTCACGTAAAAATTGTTAGGCCTAAAATAGTGTTCCAGCCATGTGTTAGGGGTCGAGTTCCCGCTTCTGCACAGGGGGAATCTCGAGCCACTTCCGCTGCGGTCTCCCATTCTTGTCCAGCCGCAGTGGAGCCTGCTCAGCAAGGACGTCGGTCCCAGCGTCTTGCTCATTCTCACTCTGTTCTGAGAGTTAGTGCTGCTTCTCCAGTCTCTGCCTTTAAAGTCAGTGCTGGTCAGCAGCGAGCGGACTTCTCTGGGACTAAGTCCTTGTCTGCATGTACTGAGCATGCCCAGCGTAAGGTCTCCCGTTGGAGATCGAGGGTCATGTGCTCAGGCTCTGCAGCACATTCCATTGGTCCTCTTGGCAGGTCCTAGAAGGGCAAAAGTGCTGTGGCCACTTCCTGTGCTGCTGTTATATAAACTGCGCATGACCGCACGGCCATGCGCTAGTATTGTCAAACAATTGTTGATGTGTGTATGTTGTGAGTGCAAGTCGTCCTTGGAAACCCCTTCCCTATTGAATGTCTGTTCGCGGAAGGTGTATGGCTGCTACCTAGCGCCCGACTTAGCCTACAGCACTAAAAACACATCTCAGCGTCCTGTAGCTGTGCCTGCCAGTACGGCGCCGTGCGCCTGTCTTGCGCTTTCCATACCCGAGTCTGGGTGGTTAGTAGCGTCCGTTAGTGCAGCATCGCTCGCACTCTTGTGCACTTATATTCCTTAAGGTTCTCTACACACCCAGTTGCGGTGTTACGCCAGCAAGGGTCTAATCGGGCTCCAATCCCTTCTGGGGTTAAGTCCGCTGACCACTTGCTCGCGCACTAGTGCGGTACTGCGGTCCTGTGGATTAACAGGATCGCTTTCTTCACGCTGGGTGAGGTTTAACCCACGCGTGTATCCTTTAGTGTACCGCCATATTGTCCGTCTTGCTAGCTGCAGGGTCTTTTACCTGCACGGTGGACCTCGGACTGCGAACGCACCTAGTTTCTTACCATCTATACATGGTGCGTTCCGCCAGTCCTTAACAGAATACTAGCGCCAAGGTCTGGCTAGTATGGCGGACATTCAGCAATCTTTGCGGTATATCCAGCAGTTGGAGGGTAGGTTGAAGGTTCTCGAGAACTCAACCTCAGCTGTGGATGTTACCGCAGTTGCTGTAAAGGCTGCTGGCGTGGCGGCAGCAACCTTGTCCACTGCCACCCCTGTTCCGACATTATCCCGCCTCCCATTGCCAGAAAAATTTTCTGGAGATTGCAAAACTTGTAGGGGATTCGTGAGTCAGTGCTCTATCCACCTCGAGCTCCTGGCTGCACGTTTTCCTACAGAGCGGGCTAAGGTGGGATTTATTGTCTCGCTGTTGTCGGACAGGGCGTTGGAGTGGGCTACGCCGCTGTGGGAGCGTGATGATCATGTGGTGCAGAGTGCTCCGTTGTTTCTGGGCACGCTGAAAAAGGTCTTTCTAGGACCTCAACTCACCCATGATACAGCGCTCCAACTACTGGCATTAACTCAGGGTGAGTCCTTGGTCAGCCATTTTTCTGTCCGATTCCGTACTTTAGCTTCCGAGCTGGAGTGGTCGGACAAAGCCCTTATCCCCATATTCTGGAGGGGCCTGGCTGACCATGTTAAGGACGCTCTGGCCACTAGGGAGATTCCTGCCACACTGGAGGAGTTAATATCTATTTCTACTCGTATAGACCTCCGTTTTAACGAGCGGAGGTTGGAACGAGCCCAGTGTAGGCAGAGGTTTCGGCTGGCTCCTACCTTCGCCAAACCTTTGGAATCCCCAGTCCAGGCATCTGAGTCACATGAGACCTTGGAGGTGACACGAGCAGGATCTAAGTCTCAGTCCGCTCGTGCACATAAGGTCCGTCATGTTTGCCAGCAGTCAGGACGTCTTGTCTCCAAGAGTCCTCAGCGGTCGGGGAAACGTCAGCGTCTAGTGTCAGTTGGAGGAGGTACACTAGACACGGCGACGTTTGCCTCAAAGTTGTCCTTCAAGGGGACAATTACCATAGGCCCATCCACTCTTACGGTCGAGCTTTGCTTGGATTCTGGGGCAGAGGGTAACTTTATGTCCTCCGCCTTTGCTCAGCGTCACGCAATACCCTTGGTGATGCTTGCCCAGCCAGTGACCGTTCGAGTGGTAAATGGGTCAACACTACCTTCACAGATTACCCACCAAACCATTCCTTTCACGCTGTCTGTGTCTCCATCACATCAGGAGATAATCTCCCTATTAGTCATTCCTGAGGGAATTGATGAGGTCCTGTTGGGGATGCCATGGCTTCGCTACCATTCTCCTCATATTGAGTGGTCCTCTGGGAGAATTTTGGGATGGAGTAAATCCTGTGAGGGTAGATGTCAGAGGGAGTGCGTTCAGGTTGCTACTACACAGGTACCCGCAGATCTTTCCTCTCTCCCCAAGCACTATTGGTCCCATGCAGACGTGTTCTCCAAAAGAGCTGCGGAGACTCTTCCGCCTCACCGTCCCTATGACTGTCCTATTGACCTCTTGCCTGGTGCTGAGCCTCCCCGGGGTCGAGTCTACCCGTTATCTCTCCCGGAGACGGAGGCAATGTCCCAGTATATTCAGGAGAATCTGGCAAGAGGATTCATTAGGAAGTCAGTGTCACCGGCAGGGGCTGGGTTCTTCTTCGTACAGAAGAAGACTGGAGACTTACGTCCATGCATAGACTACAGGGGTCTTAACGCCATTACCGTTAAGAACAAGTACCCATTACCCCTGATATCTGAGCTCTTTGATAGGCTACGGGGAGCAAAGGTATTTACAAAGTTAGATCTGCGGGGTGCTTACAACCTGATTCGCATCCGTGAGGGGGATGAATGGAAGACGGCTTTTAACACCAGGGATGGGCACTATGAATATCTAGTGATGCCCTTTGGGCTCTGTAATGCCCCAGCCGTTTTCCAAGACTTTGTGAATGACATCTTTCGGGATATGCTCACCACCTCGGTCGTAGTCTATCTGGATGACATTCTCATCTACTCTCCAGATATAGACTCCCATCGGAGAGATGTTCGCAAAGTCTTCGACCTCTTACGGGCAAACTCCCTCTACGCTAAGTTGGAGAAGTGTGTGTTTGAGCAGGAGTCCTTGCCTTTCCTTGGGTATATCATTTCTGCCCAGGGTTTGGCTATGGATCCTGCCAAGCTACAGGCAGTAATGGACTGGCAGGAACCCCATTCTCTTAAAGCGGTGCAGCGCTTTATGGGGTTCATTAATTACTATCGCCAGTTCATTCCACACTTCTCAACTTTGGTAGCTCCCTTGGTCGCCCTCACCAAGAAGGGAGCAAATCCCAAGTTGTGGTCAGAGGAGGTCTCCAAGGCTTTTCTCTCGATTAAGTCACACTTCGCTAGCGCTCCCATCTTACATCGCCCCGATGTAGATAAACCATTCATCTTGGAGGTGGATGCCTCATCCGTTGGTGCTGGAGCAGTCCTTTTCCAAAAGGATGCTCAAGGTCGGAAGCATCCTTGCTTCTTCTTCTCCAAAACTTTCACACCAGCGGAGAGGAATTATTCCATCGGGGACAGGGAGTTGCTAGCCATGAAGTTGGCTTTTTCAGAGTGGAGACACCTCTTGGAGGGAGCTCGCTTTCCCTTCCAAGTCTTCACTGATCACAAGAACTTGGTGTATATACAGACGGCCCAGCGGCTAAATTCTCGCCAGGCTAGATGGTCCCTGTTTTTCTCCCGGTTCCATTTTACCCTCCATTTTCTCTCCGGGGAGAAGAACGTTCGTGCCGACGCTCTCTCCCGCTCCGTAGTGTCATCTGAGGAGGAGGAGGAGGAGCCTCGGCTTATTGTCCCGCCTGAGAGCTTGAGAACTGTAGCTCCGGTTTCGCTGGAGTCTGTGCCCCCGGGCAAGACTTTCGTGCCAGCTAACTTGCGACCGGAGGTTCTCTCTTGGGCTCACTCCTCCAGAGTGGGTGGGCATTTTGGGACCAAGAGGACGTCTGAGCTTTTGGCGAGAACATATTGGTGGCCGCATATGGTCCGAGATGTCAAGGACTATATTCAGGCGTGCGTTTCTTGCGCCCAGAATCGGTCTCCTCGGCAACGGCCTGCTGGGTTGCTTTACCCTCTACCGGTGGCAGACAGGCCCTGGGAGATGGTCGGAATGGACTTTGTGGTGGGCTTACCCAAGTCGCGTGGCTGCTCCATAATTTGGGTAGTCACCGACCATTTCTCTAAGATGGTACATTTGGTACCGCTTCCTCGGTTACCCTCAGCACGGGCCTTGGCGGTGTTGTTCATGAAGCATGTTTTTCGATTGCATGGTATGCCTGATAAGATTGTCAGCGATCGGGGTCCCCAGTTCGCGTCTCGGTTTTGGAGAGAGCTCTGCCGTTTGCTCAGCATAGAGTTAAACCTCTCCTCTGCATATCATCCCGAGACGAATGGGTTGGTGGAGAGAACCAACCAGACTCTGGTGACGTATTTGCGACATTTCGTCTCCGCTAGGCAGGATGACTGGGCATCTTTGCTACCTTGGGCGGAATTTGCCTTGAACAACGCCGTAGCCGATTCCACTGGCCAAACTCCTTTTCTCCTTAATTACGGCCAGCATCCGCGTGTTCCTGTGCCCATGCCCGTGTCATCCACCGATTCTAGGGTGGCAGACTGGGCGGTGGAGGCACGGGACATCTGGGACCGCACACAGGATGCCATTCGGGCCTCCAAGGAGAGAATGAGGGTTTCGGCTGATACACACCGGCGTCCCGCTCCGGTCTTTGCTCCCGGCGACTTAGTGTGGCTCTCCGCCCGTAACATCAGGCTGCGAGTTGAGTCCACTAAGTTTGCTCCTCGCTACATTGGCCCGTTTAAAGTTCTGGAACAGGTCAACCCTGTGGTTTACCGTTTGGCCATTCCTCCACGCCTTGGTATCACCGATACCTTTCACGTTTCCCTCTTAAAACCCGTTCGTTTGTCTCGGTTTTCTGAGTTATCTGCTGGGACATCGGGTTCATCCACGGATGAGTTTGAGGTGAATGCTATTGTGGGAAGCAAGGTGGTACGTGGCAAAAAATTTTATTTGGTGGATTGGAAGGGTCATGGTCCAGAGGATAGAACCTGGGAGCCTGTGGAACACATTCGGGCTCCGCAGCTCATTGCTGTCTTCGAACGTAGCGAGGCCCAAGGAGGGGGGGCCCTAGGAGGGGGGGTAATGTTAGGGGTCGAGTTCCCGCTTCTGCACAGGGGGAATCTCGAGCCACTTCCGCTGCGGTCTCCCATTCTTGTCCAGCCGCAGTGGAGCCTGCTCAGCAAGGACGTCGGTCCCAGCGTCTTGCTCATTCTCACTCTGTTCTGAGAGTTAGTGCTGCTTCTCCAGTCTCTGCCTTTAAAGTCAGTGCTGGTCAGCAGCGAGCGGACTTCTCTGGGACTAAGTCCTTGTCTGCATGTACTGAGCATGCCCAGCGTAAGGTCTCCCGTTGGAGATCGAGGGTCATGTGCTCAGGCTCTGCAGCACATTCCATTGGTCCTCTTGGCAGGTCCTAGAAGGGCAAAAGTGCTGTGGCCACTTCCTGTGCTGCTGTTATATAAACTGCGCATGACCGCACGGCCATGCGCTAGTATTGTCAAACAATTGTTGATGTGTGTATGTTGTGAGTGCAAGTCGTCCTTGGAAACCCCTTCCCTATTGAATGTCTGTTCGCGGAAGGTGTATGGCTGCTACCTAGCGCCCGACTTAGCCTACAGCACTAAAAACACATCTCAGCGTCCTGTAGCTGTGCCTGCCAGTACGGCGCCGTGCGCCTGTCTTGCGCTTTCCATACCCGAGTCTGGGTGGTTAGTGGCGTCCGTTAGTGCAGCATCGCTCGCACTCTTGTGCACTTATATTCCTTAAGGTTCTCTACACACCCAGTTGCGGTGTTACGCCAGCAAGGGTCTAATCGGGCTCCAATCCCTTCTGGGGTTAAGTCCGCTGACCACTTGCTCGCGCACTAGTGCGGTACTGCGGTCCTGTGGATTAACAGGATCGCTTTCTTCACGCTGGGTGAGGTTTAACCCACGCGTGTATCCTTTAGTGTACCGCCATATTGTCCGTCTTGATAGCTGCAGGGTCTTTTACCTGCACGGTGGACCTCGGACTGCGAACGCACCTAGTTTCTTACCATCTATACATGGTGCGTTCCGCCAGTCCTTAACACCATGAGGCCCAATTAGCTACTCCAAATCATTTGTGCTAAAACTGTGTTTCAGTGGCAAATTAGAAGGCCAGATTTCCTCTTAAAAATCAATAGGCCTAATAATGTGTTGCAGCCACGAGGCCCAATTAGATACTCCAATGCTAAAAACTGTGTTTAAGTGGCAAATCAGAAGACCAGATTTCCAAGTAAATATTGTTAAGCAAAATATAGTGTTGCAGCCACGAGGCGCAATTTGCTGCTCCAAATTGCTTGTGTTAAAACTGTGCTTCAGTGGCAAAAAAGAAGCCCAGGTTGCCTAGTCTGGGAATGTTTTTGAGACCACAAAGGACTCAACACACGTTATCTGTGAAATTTGCAAAAAAAAAGTAGAGGCAAAAATTGCAACAATTCTCAAGAGGGCCTCTTGACACCAGACACACTGTTAGTGAAGATGCAGGAGCCGAGAATCAAATTGAGTATGATGAGGTGATGGATGCACAGCAGTCAGGAGGTGAAGATGATAATGATATGCTCTCAGTTGTCCGTGGTTAGTGGGAGGGTACTGAGGAAACAACCTTGAGTGTTACCCCACCACCACCACAGCATGGACTTGGACCTTATGGAATCGGCCAACACATGAGCACCTTCTTGCTGCGCTATCTTCAACATGATGTCCATATTCTTAGGGTTAGAAATAGTGTTGACTACTGGGTTGACACTCTATTAGATCCACTGTACAAGAGTAAATATAGCCAGATGCTTCCCTCCCTGGAAAGGGATGCATGCATGCTGGGTATCAAAATACTCTTGTAGACAATCTTAAAAGTGGTTTTCCTCAAGACTGCAGTGAGGCACACAGTGTGCATCTCAGTTGTAGACTTCCAACTCCGGGAACATCTAGGCATCATCGCCAAAATATTAGCAGCAGCAGCGTAAGTGGCATAAGCAATTTCTGTGAGTCGTTTAAGACATTTTTTAGACCAGTCTGTTCACCAGCAGAATAAAGTACAAGTCTGACATGTTGTGAATGACTGGAGAGGAAGGTGCAGGAGTATCTGGACTTCAATATCAATGGCATCAAAGGGGGTTTGGACCCTTTAACATTTTTGTCTTCATAAATAGAAGAGTGACCTGAGCTCGCCTGTCACACCTTGGAGATTTTGTCATGCCCGGCAGCCAGCATTCTCCTAGAATGTGTCTTCAGTGTTGCTGGTGGTGTCCTGATGGATAAGCGCATGTGGTTGTCCCCTCATAGTGTAGACTGCCTAACTTTCATCAAAATGAACAAGTCATGGATCTCCGATGACTTTTGCACCTCAATCGCAGATTGGGCAGACTAGGCATTGGTGTCATTTTTAGTATTATGTATTGATCTCATGTAATTGTTGTCTGTGCCATCTTCGTGGTGTCTTCTGTGCCTGCTGTTGCTACTGCTGCTGTTACAAAACATTTTTTGAAATTTGGAGACTCAAAGTTGGGTCTCCATCTAGTGGATTGCCAGTGGTGGCAGGTGTGTCAGAGGCTTATTATGCTGTTTCTGCTCTATTGTAATTTATGCAACTTTAGTGCTGTGCGACAACTATTTTTTTTAAATGTGGAGATTCAAAGTTGAGTCTCCATCTGGTGGGTTGCCTGTACTAGAAGGTGTGTCAGAGGCCTATTATATTGTTTCTACTCTGTGGAAATTGATGCCACTTTAGTGCTGTGTGACAATAAGTTTTTTGAAATATGGAGGCTCAAAGTCTATTGTGCCATGAGTTGTAAACTTCTCGATAATGTTGCACACCGTGAACAAAGATCTCTGGAGATGTACTTGCAAACTTGAGATTGTTGATATATTTTAAAAAATTTTGGTTCTCAAGTCCTCAGCAGTTCTCTTCTCTTTCTGTTTCAATGCTTAGTGTGGCACACACAGACACACAATGCAAAGATTGAGTCAACTATTCCCCTATTTATCTGGTTTCAGGTGTGATTTTCATATTGCCCACACCTGTTTCTTGCCACAGGAGAGTTTGATTGAGCATCGCATAACAAAGATGTTTACCCACAATTTTGGAAAAGTGCCAATAATTTTGTCCACCCCATCTTTAAAGACTTGTGTGAAATTATGTCCAATTTGCTTTTTTTCTGTTTTTTTTGTTTTGTTCTAATATACACCAAGGAAATAAACGTGTATAACAAAACATGTGTAGTTGCAATAATTTTCTGTGAGAAATGCTTCATTTTCTGGAACAATTTCACGGGTGCCAACACTTTCATGACTGTATCTAATTTAGCTATCTATGAAAAACTTGTAGTTTTAGAAATAGATAACATAAGAATAGTTTTTTCCCCACAAAATTGTACAAGCTGAATACAGAAAACTGAAGGAATTAAACATTTTGGATGATTTTGAGTTTATTGTTATTGCTTAACTGGAAGTTTACATAAAATAGATTATATATATTTTTTTGCTTTCGATGTGCATTCTGTTTTGTTTTCATGGCTGGAAAAAGCAACCCATAAGGTTATTTGTGTTTATGAGCACATAAAACATTTTTCTTAGCTGTGCCCAGATAATATTGTTTGTTGGCACAGTTTTCAAGGACAAGCACAACAGAAAACACTCTAGGGAAAAACTTCAGGTAAAGCAAAATTAAGAGGCAAAGTTTGCCAAAGCAATGGTTACCTTCTGGCATATAGTCTATTAATAAAGCGTTGAAAAGTTTTTGTGCTGATCCTGCTACATACATTTTACTATATTCATGTTTTATAATTTGCTGGCTGGCACATAGCTGATTACATAGCCTTAATTCTGCTAAATATCTAATTTGTTGTCTGGATGAAAGGGATGTACATATTGGACTTCAGATGCAAAAGAAAATAAAACATGAGCCCTAAACTTCCCATTTTTTGTGACATCAAGTGGTCATCATTTCTTAATACAGACTCAAATGATCAATTATGTTCCCAGGAGAGTATGTGTAAATATACAATTAGCAGAGATGGAGTCTAGAAAGCCTAAGTATACTGATGTTTTAAGACAGCAGCTTTCCTTAGATGTCTGGCATTGTTCCTTGAATTATAGACAAGGCAAAATGTTTTGTTCTCTAGAAATCTGACATCTTAATACACCTTACGTTCTTCTACATGTTTGTTAACACTGTGGACCAGAATCATTATTGCATCTGAGCTTGTTTTATTATCAAGTTTTATTGTGCTTTGCACATTTTGCTGCTTATACCGTATTCATCTTTCACTTTGTGCCTTTTTTTAAAGTCAATTTTTTATAATGACGCTTGAAAAAATGATGAAGACGTAAAGTTAACATATGGGAAATTTTATTTACTAATTATTTTTACAGGATTACTAACTGGTTTTACCTCTTCCCGACATGCGACTTATACATATGGTGCCATTAGAGCTGCATTCCCGCAAATCGCAGTGTGTATACGGCGCCATGATTGCGCAGGCTCACATTGAGCGCCGCCATGATCAAATGCAATTGTCAGCTCTATGTGAGAGCTGACACTTTGCAACAAACCCCATGATCAGTGTTGACACTGGTCACAGAAGTTTTACCCCTCTGTCACTGTCAATAGTGACAGTGACATCATGGAGCATCACAGAGGGAGGGAACACCCCTGTCCTCTCATTGGAACAATCGCGTTATGCCAATGGTCTCCATGGTGACCCCAGGACTAAAAATAGCCATGGAGTCACCCAGGGATGGGGCCTGTTAACTAATTCAGAGAGCACAAGCTGACACACCTCCTCCGTGCATGTCAGATGCTGATCTAATACCCTGCAATCCTCTATGCTGAGGGCTTACTCCGCGGTTTACATGTAAATCTCTGAAATACGTGATTGAGACATAACCCCAACAGAAGATTCCCAATAATGAGGAAGGTCCAGTAAGTGCTCAGCGTACAGCATTGGATAAATGTGATCGCAAATATTATCAAAAATGTTCCCAACAAAATATTCATCTCAATCCCCACAAAAAGCTCAGCTCTGTCATCTGTTAACAGAAATATAGGACCTTCCATGTTGCTGATAGTGCAAAGGATCTGTAAAAGGGCTATAGCTCCTCGCCCCCCAAAAGAAACTCAGAAAATTCTGCACACCCAAACCCAATTCATGTTTGGCATTTTTGTAGCAATGACAGTCTGCCAAATTTACAGTGGTGTGTTTCCAGAAGCATGAGCTGGGCACCACAACGTACTGCTGATGAATAATGAATGAGGAGTAATGATGTAAATACAGCACTGTCCTCACCAGTGACAGCTGCTCTAAGTGCTCTTCCATCCTGCCATGTGGCCACAGCTCTCTCACTGAGTCTGGGTACTTGCGACGTGAGTAATCTTGCCGACAAGCACCTGTGTGATGTAGCGAGTCACGAGAGGATCATGTGACTAGAGATCAGTATGGTGCAGCATAAGGACCATTATCATTCAACGCATTTTGGAAACTCTGGTTTCCTTCTTCAATAATGGTCCTACTAGTAAAACAAGGCTTTAAATATCAATGTTAATGAATAAACAACTAGTAAAATTTGAATAGTTCACTATTTAACCCTTTGGGTCTTGCAGTATTTAATTAAAATATCCATTTACTTTTGGCCCTGGACATTTGCTTTATAAAATTCCCTTTCCTCCAATGTGGATAGACAATCTCAATGCCATATCTCGCACCATACCTCCATGCTATTCTAGGAATTGCTTGGATAAGGAGTGTCCCTCAAATTTAGGTTTGATATTCCTAATGGGTTCATTTATTCTAACATATATAGGGTGTTTAGTACGCCCTACATACAGTCATGGCCAAAAGTATTGACACCCCTGCAATTCTGTCAGATAATACTAATTTTCTTCCTGAAAATGATTAAACACAAATTATTTGGTATTATTATCTTCATTTAATTTGTCTTAAATGAAAAAACACAAAAGAGAATGAAACAAAAAGCATTGATCATTTCACATAAAACTCGAAAAATGGGCCAGACAAAAGTATTGGAACATAGTAACATAGTTAGTAAGGCCGAAAAAAGACATTTGTCCATCCAGTTCAGCCTATATTCCATCATAATAAATCCCCAGATCTACGTCCTTCTACAGAACCTAATAATTGTATGATACAATATTGTTCTGCTCCAGGAAGACATCCAGGCCTCTCTTGAACCCCTCGACTGAGTTCGCCATCACCACCTCCTCAGGCAAGCAATTCCAGATTCTCACTGCCCTAACAGTAAAGAATCCTCTTCTATGTTGGTGGAAAAACCTTCTCTCCTCCAGACGCAAAGAATGCCCCCTTGTGCCCGTCACCTTCCTTGGCATAAACAGATCTTCAGCGAGATATTTGTATTGTCCTCTTATATACTTATACATGGTTATTAGATCGCCCCTCAGTCGTCTTTTTTCTAGACTAAATAATCCTAATTTCGCTAATCTATCTGGGTATTGTAGTTCTCCCATCCCCTTTATTAATTTTGTTGCCCTCCTTTGTACTCTCTCTAGTTCCAGTATATCCTTCCTGAGCATCGGTGTCCTCAGCATAATACTTGGTTGCACAACCTTTAGCCAAAATAACTGCGACCAACCGCTCACGGTAACCATCAATGAGTTTCTTACAATGCTCTGCTGGAATTTTAGACCATTCTTCTTTGGCATTCTTCTTCTTTGTATCTCCCCCACCTCATTGTAGATTGTAAGCTCTCACGAGCAGGGTCGTCTTATTTTGCTTTAATTATTGTATTGTTAACGTTGTTACTTATGACTTTTGTGTTTGAAACTGTTAAACTGTAAAGCGCTGCGGAATATGTTGGCGCTATATAAATAAAGATTATTATTATTATTATTATTTGGCAAACTGCTCCAGGTCCCTGATATTTGAAGGGTGCCATCTCCAAACTGCCATTTTTAGATCTCTCCACAGGCGTTCTATGGGATTCAGGTCTGGACTCAATGCTGGCCACCTTAGAAGTCTCCAGTGCTTTCTCTCAAACCATTTTCTAGTGCTTTTTGAAGTGTGTTTTGGGTCATTGTCCTGCTGGAAGACCCATGACCTCTGAGGGAGACACAGCTTTCTCACACTGGGCCCTACATTATGCTGCAAAATTTGTTGGTAGTCTTCAGACTTCATAATGCCATGCACACGGTCAAGCAGTCCAGTGCCAGAGGCAGCAAAGCAACCCCAAAACATCAGGGAACCTCCGCCATGTTTGACTGTAGGGACCGTGTTCTTTTCTTTGAATGCCTCTTTTTTTCTCCTGTAAACTTTGCGTTGATGCCTTTGCCCAAAAAGCTCTACTTTTGTCTCATCTGACCAGAGAAAATTCTTCAAAAACATTTTAGGCTTTTTCAGGTAAGTTTTGGCAAACTCCAGCCTGGCTTTTTTAAGTCTCGGGGTAAGAAGTGGGGTCTTCCTGGGTCTCCTACCATACAGTCCCTTTTCATTCAGATGCCGACGGATATTAGGGGTTGACACTGTTGTACCCACAGACTGCAGGGCAGCTTGAACTTGTTTGGATGTTAGTCGAGGTTCTTTATCCAACATCCGTACAATCTTGCATTGAAATCTCTTGTCTATCTTTCTTTTCCATCCACATGTAGGCAGGTTAGCCACAGTGCCATGGGCTTTAAACTTCTTGATGACACTGCGCACGGTAGACACAGGAACATTCAAGTCTTTGGAGATGGACTTGTAGCCTTGAGATTGCTCATGCTTCCTCACAATTTGGTTTCTCAAGTCCTCAGACAGTTCTTTGGTCTTCTTTCTTTTCTCCATGCTCAATGTGGTACACACAAGGACATAGGACAGAGGTTGAGTCAACTTTAATCCATGTCAACTGGCTGCAAGTGTGATTTAGTTATTGCCAACACCTGTTAGGTGCCACAGGTAAGTTACAGGTGCTGTTAATTACACAAATTAGAGAAGCATCACATGATTTTTCGAACAGTGCCAATACTTTTGTCCACCCCCTTTTTTATGTTTGGTGTGGAATTTTATCCAATTTGGCTTTAGGACAATTCTTATTGTGTTTTTTTCATTTAAGACAAATTAAATGAAGATAATAATACCAAAGAATTTGTGTTTGCAATCGTTTTCAGGAAGAAAAGGAGTATTATCTGACAGAATTGCAGGAGTGTCAATACTTTTGGCCATGACTGTATAATTTATTACAGGGATATTTAATAGTTTAAATCACCCATGACATGGTGCAGGTAATGAAATCGCGAATTTTAAACTCAGAGTTCCCCCAGCAATGACAGTTTGCTTTTTCTTATGTAACTGTTGGGTATGTTTACATTTTTTGCAAAGAAAAAAACGGCCAGGTCTTGCTGAAAAAAATGACCTGGGTTTTGCTAACCCATGTCCTGGAGGTGATGGGGTTCCAAAACGTCATTCTAACCTTTCTGAGTCCTGCCGTGCGCCTAAACAGTAGTTTTCCCACACATATGGGGTATCTGAGTACTCAGGAGAAATTGTACAACACATTTTGGGGTTCATTTTTTCCTGTTACCTTTGCACAAATAAAAAAAAAATTGGGGCTTTTCACTGCTCAGCGTTATAAATTTCCATGAAGCACTTGGTGGTTCAAGGTACTTACGACACATCTAGATTAGTTCCTTGATGGTGTCTAGTTTGAAAAATGGGATCACTTGTGGGGGGTTTCAACTCTTTAGACACATCAGGGGCTCTCCAAACACGGCATGGCTTATGCTAGCTATTTAAGCAAATTTTGCACCCAAAAAGAAAAATGGTGCTCTTTCCATTCCAAGCCCTGCCGTGCAGCCAAACAGTTGTTTTCCTCCACGTGTTGGGTATCTGTGTACTCAGGAGAAATTGCACAGCAGATTTTTTGGTGCATTTTCTCCTATTACCCTTGTGAAAATAAAAATTGGGGCTAAACCAACATTTTTGTGGGAAATTATATTTATTTATTTTCACTCTTTAGGCACAGCAGGGTTTCTCCAAATGCGACATGGCATTCACTAATGATCCAGCAAATTTTTTGTTCAAAAATTAATATGGCGCTCCTTCCACTCTGAGCCCTGCTATGCACCAAAACAGTAGTTTTCCCCCAGATATAAGGTTTAGCATACTCAGCAGAAATTGTAAAACAAATTGTTTGGTGCAATTCTCCCTCCTTCCCTTGTGAAAATGTAAAATTTTGGAAAAAAATATTTTTGTGTGAAAAATTAGATTTTTTTTATTTTCACAGCTCAATGCTGTATACTCAACTACACTCTGCATATTCTGGTCTCAATCATGAGAAAGGTGGGGTGAAACGCAAAAATACCCAAATTAACCAAAATAAAAAAGGCAACAAGGGCCTAGAGGTAATTAATCTTTCTAATCACATCCTCTCTAGTGATCAATTAGATGTGTTACAAAGGGGCTTGACTTTTTCCTCTACTAATAAATTTGATCTCTTCACAGCCACTAAGGACCTTTACCTGTTTTTAAGGAAATTAATCCTTAAAAAATTATTTGAAAAAGATGGTCAATTGTCAATAAGCGATGATGCTGAGAGGGAGGCGCTTATGGCGCTGGAGGATCTCCTGGACGAGCAAACATCTGGAGTGGTAAGCACTTTCCCACGTGACTGTCGACCAAGGTCAACCAGGTTTCCCCCCTTGTCTGCATGTCCAGCAGTGGAAATTGTTACGAAAATGGTTTTGCAGGATTTTCAAAAAATCCCAACAAAACGTAGAAAGGACAATTTAACATCTAAACAAAGACTGGCTCTTGAACAACTACAAAAATATGAGGATATAGTCATAAAACCAGCAGACAAGGGGGGAAATGTGGTGCTTTGGCCCAGCGCTCTCTATGAGAAGGAAGCGTTTAAGCATTTGAGGGATAAAGAGACTTATAAGAAACTTGATCACAATCCCACTGACGCTTTCTCTCGTGAATTGGAGGGGATTTTGGTTGATGCTCATGATAGGGGTATCATTCCTAAACAAGTGCTTGATGGCCTACTCACTAAGTTTCCTAAGGTCCCCTCACTTTACTTTATCCCTAAGATTCATAAAAATCCCATTGACCCACCAGGCTGTCCGATAGTCTCTGGTATGGGAGGGTTGAGTGACCCCATATGCAAATTTGTGGATTATTATTTAAAACCATTGGTTGAGTCGCTCCCCTCGTATGCCAGGGACACGTCGGACGTCCTCCGTCGGATCAATGGGATACAACTGGAGGACAATATGTGTCTTGTCACCGCTGACATACAATCTTTGTATACCTGTATTGGTCATAGGGATGGGTTGGAGGCGGTCCGCTTTTTCCTGGATGCCAGCCATTTGTGAACTGGTCATGGAACTTTTGACATTTATTTTGACAAAAATTTTTTTTGTCTTTAAGGATGTTTTTTATTTGCAGCAGTGCGGCACTGCCATGGGCGCGGCCTGCGCGCCCTCTTTCGCCAACCTCTTCCTGGGATTTTGGGAAAGGGAGATTTTTGGCGGGGGAGGGCCGCTGGCCGCGGACCATGTGCAGTGCTGGCTGCGCTACATTGATGACCTGTTCATTATATGGCAAGGACCCGAAGAAGCTTTGCATGAGTTCATGCATCAACTCAATGAGAATACGCATAATATCAAACTGATGTACCAGGCGAGCAAAACCGATGTTGACTTTTCTGGACATCAAAATTGAGGTCGACAGTGATCATTACTTGCAGACTGATGTTTTCAGAAAATCCACCTCGGTCAACTCACTCCTTCATGCTGAATCGGGTCATCCATATAGTACAATCAAAGCCATCCCAGTTGGGCAGCATCTTAGGATGAAGCGGATCTGTTCCTCCACCACCAAATTTGAGGCCCAGGCAGCAGATCTTAAGGTCAGGTTTCAAAGTAGGGGGTACAGCAATAGAAGCATCAGAAAGGGGTATCTAAGAGCTAAATACGCACCACGTGATGAATTTTTGTGCTCCGGTAACAAGGGCATCAAAGCCACTGAACAACAAAATGTGGTAAGATTCATCTCTACTTATAATGGTGAATGGTCCACCATGAGAGAGTGTCTCCAAAGACATTGGAGCATTCTCCAAAGTGACCCATCACTTTCTAAATGTCTCACAGATTGTCCTTCAATGACCGCAAGACGCAGTAAAAATCTTAAGGATTTATTGGTGTCAAGTCATTACACCCCCAAAGTAAACACGTACAATTTTGGATCTGTTGGGCCACCCCATGGTTGTTTTCCATGTGGCGATTGTGTCTCTTGTCAAAATGTCTGTCGCATTTCTACGTTTGACTCAGCAGATGGTACAAAAACCTTTTCCATCAACCATCATATAACATGCAATACCACCCAGGTAGTGTACTATGCTGTATGCAGTTGCCCGAAAATTTACATTGGATTAACATCCCGTCGTTTGGGCACACGTACACGAGAACATGTATGTGACATAATGGCTGCTAAAAATGAGACAGACATGACACAATTGAAGACCATACCACGTCATTTTCGACAGTTCCATGGGTGCAACCCTAAGTCTTTTTTGGTACGTGGAATTGATCTTGTCCAGTGTGGTATTAGAGGTGGTAATGTTCAACGTATTTTGGCACAGAGGGAGTGCCGGTGGATTACCACACTGGGCACTATGTCGCCCATGGGTCTCAACGAAGCGCATGGATTCTCTTCTTATCTTTGAAGAAGATACACATTTTTACAGTTTTCCTGTTGTCTCTATTATGCCTGATCAGTTTTTAATTTTGTATCTTTGTCTCGCATAAACTTTTAGTGTGCTTATCATCCTGACTGTGCCCATGTGACGCCCGACATTGTGGACATCAACATCAACATACAAATGGAATGTGACCAAAACATTAGCAACATCATCTCTGAATGAAGTTTCATATTGAAAAATGGACAATACAATCTTGGCAAATTTAGGATGTATAGGTTATTTAGTAACAGCTGTTGTAATGATAATTAAATTAGATCCGTTGTGTGGCAACGATGTGTATATATATATATGTTTTCATTGTTATCATGTTCCAATCCTTATGCCAGAGTCTGACATTGTGTTACTTTGTATGTCCCCTTTTGTGGGCTTTCTCGTGTTCATCATCGGGATGTTTTTATAATTGTGTTAAGTTTTATTAGTATCATATTGTTACCATATATTTTATTCATGCACTGTTTATTGTTATAAGCACACCTTGTTATTATTCCCCTGCCATTCCCGTCACCCATCGGTGGATCTTGGTCATGGGTTGGGATATGGCCTGGATCCAGTGTGGGGGTGTGTGGATGGGATTTTGGGGACTTATTCACTATTATTATGATTCACGCATGCGCACTATTAGGCGTTACATGGTGTAAATAACAACGCTAATAAGTAGTTAGTTTTATAAATATTTGCACTTTATTGCACTGTCACTTTATATATATATATATCAGTTGATGCTCCTCACATTAGTACGTAGGGCTCATTGCGTTCTTGGTTCCATCACTGACGGCGGTTCTGTGTCATGTGTTGCGGGCGTGGCGTCAGCCCGCTCACATGATCGGTATCTGCCAGATGGATGTGAGACTTGGAACGCATTAGAGGCTCTGCGTGCGGTTCACGCATGCGCACGCGCTAGTTCTAGTTTGTCACATGATCGGATGTGACCATTATTTAAATGGGACTGAGATCTCTATTAATCCACGCCCCCTGAGGAAGCGGCAACTTTTGATCGCGAAACGCGCGTTGGGGTTTGTAACCGGGATCCAGACGGGACCTCTACTCCACTCCACTCCACTCCACATGGGTAATTAGTACTTTTGTATATGCAGTGTGTGCACATTAGTTTGCGGCCATTACCATAGCACTTGTCTATGTGCTGATATTGTTTAGCCTGGCTGTCTGAACGTTAACAAATGCTTCTGTGTGCACTTACTGGCAGCACGGTTGCTGCATGCTGATGAGTCAGTAATTCACTGTGCCATTGTCCGGTCTGTGATTCATGGTTACCGCTGTACCAACGGATTTAGTCACGTATTTGTCACCTTTATTTGTATGGTAATATTATGACTTTGGAAATTTAGTGTTTTTCAATAAAGTTTATATTTTGGGTATACTCTTTTGGCTACTTTTTGGCTCATGGTTCTCCAATTTTTATTACACTCTGCATATGTTGCAGAGACTGTGGCAGCAGCAACAAACCCTGGTGCAGTATGTCATTTTGCATTGTCTGGGCCAATGCAGCACAGATGTGGTGCAAATCACACTTGCGGAGTGAGCAAAGATGAAAGACCTCAAGATATCTGCACCCTTCTGCACAGTTTCAAAATGGCTACTAAGATGGGTAGAACTGTTGATGCCATTATCAGCATCACTATTATGGTCATCTACACACTGGAGCACACTTTGAATATTCTGCAGGAGGAGGGGATGGTCCCAGAGGAAGAGGTAGAAGCAGAGGAGGATGGGGAATGGATAACAATATCTCTAAGTTCCGAACTCTCGTTGCACAAGCGGGTGCCATGGGATGGTGAATTACAGCGATCAAGGGGGGCTCATGGTACCAGACAAACTGTTAGGGAAGGTGCAGGAGCCAAGGAACAAATGGAGAAGGACGAGGAGGAAGAGGAGATTGGCGTGCAACAGTCAGGTGATGAAGAGGATAATGATCCCCTCTCTGTTGTCTGTGGTTGATGGGAAGGGATGGAGAGTGTTAAGGCCCCTTCACATTAAGCGACGCTGCAGCGATACCGACAACGATCCGGATCGCTGCAGCGTCGCTGTTTGGTCGCTGGAGAGCTGTCACACAGACAGCTCTCCAGCGACAACCGATGCTGGTAACCAGGGTAAACATCGGGTAACTAAGCGCAGGGCCGCGCTTAGTAACCCGATGTTTACCCTGGTTACCATCCTAAAAGTAAAAAAAAACAAACACTACATACTTACCTACAGCCGTCTGTCTTCGGCGCTGTGCTCTGCACTCCTCCTGTACTGTCTGTGTGAGCACAGCGGCCGGAAAGCAGAGCGGTGACGTCACCGCTCTGCTTTCCGGCTGACCGACGCTCACAGCCAGTGCAGGAGGAGATCAGAGCACAGCGCTGGAGGACAGACAGCGTTAGGTAAGTATGTAGTGTTTGTTTTTTTTTACTTTTAGGATGGTAACCAGGGTAAACATCAGGTTACTAAGCGCGGCCCTGCGCTTAGTTACCCGATGTTTACCCTGGTTACCAGTGAAGACATTGCTGGATCGGTGTCACACACGCCGATCCAGCGATGTCAGCAGGAGTCCAGCGACGAAATAAAGTTCTGGACTTTATTCAGCGACCAACGATCTCCCAGCAGGGGCCTGATCGTTGGTCGCTGTCACACATAACGATTTCATTAACGATATCGTTGCTACGTCACAAAAAGCAACGATATCGTTAACAATATCGTTATGTGTGAAGGTACCTTTACCTTGCCACCAACACACCATGGACTTGAACCTCATGGACATGGTGGACACATGATCGCCTTTTTCCTGCGCTATATGCAACATTATTCACATATTCTTAGAGTTTGAAATAGTGCTGACTACTGAGTTGCCACTCTGTTAGATCCACGGTACAAGAGTAAAAGTTGCCGGGGAATTCCCCCACTGCAAAAGAACGAGAGCATGCTGGTATTTCAAAACATGCTTGTAGACAATCTTAACAGTGACAAGACAACAGTGAGACACACAGTATGCATTGCAGTTGTAGATTTTCAACGCTAGGAATGTTGAGTCTTCAATGCAAAAACATTAGCAGCAGCAGTGTAAGTGGCAGAAGCAATTTCTGTGAGTCGTTTCACACATTTTTTAGACCAGCCCATGCACCAGCAGAATAGAGTACAAGTCTAACATGTTGTGAACGACTGGAAAGGATAGTGCCGGAGTATCTCAATCTTAATATCAATGCCATCAATGTGGGTTTGGACCCTTTTGCATGTTGGTCTTCAAAAATGGAAGCGTAGCATGAACTGTCACACCTGGAGGTTATGTCATGCCCGGCAACCAGCGTGCCCTTAGCACATGTCTTCAGTCCTGCTGGTTTTGTCCTGACGGATAAGCACATCTGGCAGTCCACTGAAAGTGTAGACTGCCTAACTTTCATTAAGATGAACAAGTCATGGATCTCCAATGACTTTTGCACCCCAGTCACAGACCGGGCAGACTAGGCAATGGTGTAGGTTTAAGTATCCTGCATTTGCCACACATTATTGCAGTTTGCAACACCTTTGTCATAGCTTTTGTGTCTGCAGTTGGTACTGCTGCTGATGATGCAAACAATTCTTTGAAATGTGGAGACTGCAAGTTGGGTCTTCAACTGCTGAGTTGCCTGTAGTGGAAGGGGTGTCAGATCCCTATTATGCTATCTCTACTCTGGAGAAATTGATGCCACTTTACTGGTTGTGTGGCAATATTTTTTTTAAATGTTTGGACTCCAAGTTGAGTCTCTTTCATGTGTGTTGTCTGTAGCATTACGGCTCCCAGACCGGCAGGCCTGTACTTACTTTCAGTCAACTACCTGTGTAACTACCCTTAAATGTTTCTAACAATAGTAGTCTATGAAGCCGATATTTGTGACACCTGAGTGTGGCTGAGCAGAAAAGCAGTTTGAGCTGATGCATGAGGTATCGGGGCTCGCAGCTCAGCAGGGTAAACACCGGTCCCTCGCTCACCTTGTCTTAATTTAAACTTAAATTCAAAGCTTTAAATGCTGGCCTAGACCCTGATACCTCATGAATGGCCAATGACTGACTGCTGCTGTGCCATTATCAAATTTCTACTGTGGGTCAATTGATGCCCCATTTTCTGGTGTCTGCCCCTAATTTTTGGTACTGATTGGACTCAAAGTCGGGTCTCCTTTATGTGTGTTGCCTGAATTTGGCAGGGCTCTCAGAGCAGCAGGCCTACACCTGTCACTCATCCACCTGTTACTGATCAATGTTTAAGTGAAAAATGCTGGTCCAACCTCTGTCCCAGGCCCTGTCCCATGCATCTCTGCTGCGCAATTATACTTTTTGTAGACTTAGTCAATTGATGCCACTTTTCCTGGTGTTTGCTCCAAATTTGAACTGTTTTGGGAGCTTTTTGGCCACTCTGAAGGTGTTGTCTATGTGTTTAGTTTTGCCTCCCATTGAATTCATTGGGGTTCGGCTATGTTCGATGAACAGTTCGGAGATCTGTTCATCAACATAGGGACATTCGCCGAACTGAACCTTGAAAGGTTCACTCATCTCTAACCATAACTTTACTTTGTTCACAACATTGTATTGCGGTACTACAGTTGGTGTCTTCAAGGGTCTATGGATAACCCTCCTTATAATTTTTTCCTGTCTTTGCACATCAAAGTTGTGAAATCTGATGTAGGGACAAGTAAAGTTTCCACACAAATTACATTTTGACCTCCCAAACAAGGAAATGTTCCTTGTCTTGGTTGTGCGTTTTTGTGGGAATATGTTGAAAGGTGATAGTTTCCATCATCCACATACAGTTAAAAAATTTTGGATTAGGGACAGATATACCTGTTCTAATTTTGTAATTTATTTGATTACCTGCTCTTGTAGTTTAATGTACATTGGGGAAACTACTATGGAAATTAGGGCACGAATCAGCAAACACAAAAGTACGATTCAAACTAAACTGCTTGATTTACCCGATGCCAAAACGTTTTTGTGAATGTAGGCATTCTGTAAATCAAACTTAAAAAGGGGAGAAGCCAGCACTGCTTATGGGAGTGATTCAGAAACGCTTCAGGTACAATTTGCATTTAAAGTGGTCTTGCTTTAAATACATTTAGGAGGCCATAATGGTACAGGGAAATGTCTCATTTGAAATACAGTTAGAAATTAATATGTGCATATACACTTTATGTAATGCTTTCTGACCATAAACAGCGCTGGCTTCTCCCCTTTTTTATTCTGTAAATCGATTGAGGTTTAGAGTGATAGATTGGGCCCCTATACAAAGGAGAGGTGGTGTTATGGTGAAGATACTTAGGAAGAAAGAATTGAGATGGATTGCTTCCCTCGATACGTTGCAATCTAGGGGTCTTAATGTAGAGTATAACTTACACATATGTGAATCTTGACCATATTACACCCTCATTTGCATTATCTATACAGTGTATTTGTATTTGTATTTTTTTAACTTATTCACATATTTATACAATCTTCTTATTTGTTCTAAGGATTGATGGCCGGGGACAATCGGAGGATTTGGGGACTGTGTGGCCTGAAGTAAATACAGTATGTCTACCCTTTGCCATTTATATTTTCCAGTCCCCATGCCCTCTGCTTTGATTAAAATCATTGCTCTGTCATCTCTCTATATTTGTTAAGCTGTATACCTATGATATGTGGACACTGTGTGATCCAGTGGGGGTTAAAGTTTGCCTCTACGCTCCTCTGTTGCCATGGATATGGCTGGTGGGGGCTTATCTTTAGCCGATGTCAGCCTGCTATGTGTGCTTGCATGGTGAGCCTGGAGCCGGTAATGTGGTCACTAGGGTTGAGCGAAACGGGTCGTTCATTTTCAAAAGTCGCCGACTTTTGGCAAAGTCGGGTTTCATGAAACCCGATCCGACCCCTGTGCGGGGTCGGCCATGCGGTACGCGACTTTCGCGCCAAAGTCGCGTTTCAATGACGCGAAAAGCGCCATTTCTCAGCCAATGAAGGTAAACGCAGAGTGTGGGCAGCGTGATGACATAGGTCCTGGTCCCCACCATCTTAGAGAAGGGCATTGCAGTGATTGGCTTGCTGTCTGCGGCGTCACAGGGGCTATAAAGGGGAGTTCCCGCCGACCGCCATGTTACTGCTGCTGATCTGAGCTTAGGGAGAGGTTGCTGCCGCTTCGTCAGAAGCAGGGATAGCGTTAGGCAGGGTCCATTAACCACCAAACCACTTGTGCTGTAGCGATTTCCACTGCCCAACACCACCTTCGGTGTGCAGGGACAGTGGAAGCTACATTTTTTTTTTTTCCCCTCAGCGCTGTAGCTCATTGGGCTGCCCTAGAAGGCTCCCTGATAGCTGCATTGCTGTGTGTACGCCGCTGTGCAAACCAACTGCTTTTTTCAAAGCACAAATCCTCTTGTTCCTTCCTTTCTGCACAGCTATCTTTTTGGTTTGTACACACTTTTTATTTAATTTGTGCATCAGTCCACTCCTTATTGCTGCCTGCCATACCTGGCAGAGATTACTGCAGGGAGATAGTAATTGAAAGACACTCCCTGTTTTTTGTTTGTTTTTTTGTGGGAGATAAAGATTGACATTTCTGCTAGAGTGCCATCCCTGTCTGTGTCATCTCTCACTCAGTGGGCCATAGAAAGCCTATTTATTTTTTTGCTTGATTTGGGTTATAAAATCTACCTGAAAAAATCACTACATCAATCAGTGGGAGAAAAATATTGGCCTCAGGGCTTGTGTGCCACTCTTGACTCCTGTGTGCATCATCACTCACTCAGTGGGCCATAGAAAGCCTATTTATTTTTTTGCTTGATTTTGGTTCTAAAATCTACCTGAAAAAATCACTACATCAATCAGTGGGAGAAAAATATTGGCCTCAGGGCTTGTGTGCCACTCCTGACTCCTGTGTGCATCATCACTCACTCAGTGGGCCATAGAAAGGCCATTTTTTTTTTTTTTTTGCTTTATTTGGGTTCTAAATTCTACCTGAAAAAATCAATAAATCAATCAGTGGGAGATTAATATTGGCCTTTGGGCTTGTGTGCCAGTCCTAAGCGTGCCATCTCTCTCTCTCAGATAGTGGGCCATAGAAAGCCTATTTATTTATTTTTTTTTTTATTCGGTTTATAAATTTTCCCTGGAAAAAAAAAAAAAAGTGGGAGATTAATATTGGCCTCTGGGCTTGTGTGCCAGTCCTAAGCGTGCCATCTCTCTCTGTCTCTCAGATAGTGGGCCATAGAAAGCCTATTTATTATTTTTTTTATTGGGTTTATAAATTTTCCCTGGAACAAAAAAAAAAAAGTGGGAGATAAATATTGGCCTCTGGGCTTGTGTGCCACTCCTGACTCCTGTGTGCGTCATCTCTCACTCAGTGGGCCATAGAAAGCCTTTTTTTGTTTTATTTGTTTTCTAAATTCTCCCTGAAAAAATCATTTTATTTTATTTGGTTTCTAAATTCTTCCTGAAAAAATCATTTTATTCTATTTTTTTTTTCCTAAAGTCTCCCTGAAAAAAAAAAAAAAAATCAGTGGGAGATTAATATTGCCCTTTCTGCTTGTGTGCCAGTCTTGACTCCTGGGTGTGCCATCTCTCTTTCTCTCCAATTGTGGGCCATAGAAAGCCTATTATTTTTTTTAGCTTGATTTGGGTTCCAAAATCTACCTGAAAAAATCACTACATCAATCAGTGGGAGATAAATATTGGCCTCTGGGCTTGTGTGCCACTCCTGACTCCTGTGTGCGTCATCTCTCACTCAGTGGGCCATAGAAAGCCTTTTTTTGTTTTATTTGTTTTCTAAATTCTCCCTGAAAAAATCATTTTATTTTATTTGGTTTCTAAATTCTTCCTGAAAAAATCATTTTATTCTATTTTTTTTTCCTAAAGTCTCCCTGAAAAAAAAAACAAAAAAAACAAATCAGTGGGAGATTAATATTGCCCTTTCTGCTTGTGTGCCAGTCTTGACTCCTGGGTGTGCCATCTCTCTCTCTCTCTCCAATTGTGGGCCATAGAAAGCCTATTATTTTTTTTAGCTTGATTTGGGTTCCAAAATCTACCTGAAAAAATCACTACATCAATCAGTGGGAGATAAATATTGGCCTCTGGGCTTGTGTGCCACTCCTGACTCCTGTGTGCGTCATCTCTCACTCAGTGGGCCATAGAAAGCCTTTTTTTGTTTTATTTGTTTTCTAAATTCTCCCTGAAAAAATCATTTTATTTTATTTGGTTTCTAAATTCTTCCTGAAAAAATCATTTTATTCTATTTTTTTTTTTTCCTAAAGTCTCCCTGAAAAAAAAAAACCAAACAAATCAGTGGGAGATTAATATTGCCCTTTCTGCTTGTGTGCCAGTCTTGACTCCTGGGTGTGCCATCTCTCTCTCTCTCTCCAATTGTGGGCCATAGAAAGCCTATTATTTTTTTTAGCTTGATTTGGGTTCCAAAATCTACCTGAAAAAATCACTACATCAATCAGTGGGAGATAAATATTGGCCTCTGGGCTTGTGTGCCACTCCTGACTCCTGTGTGCGTCATCTCTTACTCAGTGGGCCATAGAAAGCCTTTTTTTGTTTTATTTGTTTTCTAAATTCTCCCTGAAAAAATCATTTTATTTTATTTGGTTTCTAAATTCTTCCTGAAAAAATCATTTTATTCTATTTTTTTTTTCCTAAAGTCTCCCTGAAAAAAAACAAAAACAAAAACAAATCAGTGGGAGATTAATATTGCCCTTTCTGCTTGTGTGCCAGTCTTGACTCCTGGGTGTGCCATCTCCCTCTCTCTCTCCAATTGTGGGCCATAGAAAGCCTATTATTTTTTTTAGCTTGATTTGGGTTCCAAAATCTACCTGAAAAAATCACTACATCAATCAGTGGGAGATAAATATTGGCCTCTGGGCTTGTGTGCCACTCCTGACTCCTGTGTGCGTCATCTCTCACTCAGTGGGCCATAGAAAGCCTTTTTTTGTTTTATTTGTTTTCTAAATTCTCCCTGAAAAAATCATTTTATTTTCTTTGGTTTCTAAATTCTTCCTGAAAAAATCATTTTATTCTATTTTTTTTTTCCTAAAGTCTCCCTGAAAAAAAAAAAAAAAATCAAATCAGTGGGAGATTAATATTTACATTTGTGCTTCAGTGACAGTCCTGCGTGTGTGGCATCTCTCTCATTTGTTGCCACCAACAACAGAGTGTGTAACATTGTGCCTGATTTTCGTTGTGGTCTCACTCACCTGTAAAGGGGTAGCTAAATCATACTGAAGTTAGAGCTCACCGTGTAATTTGTGTGACAGCAACAAATACCGTTAGTTTGTTTACGTTTTTAAAACAATGAGGAAGTATGGTGGAAGAGGTCGTGGCCGGGGGCGTTCATTGTCAGCTGGTAATGAGGGTAGTGGTAGTGGTGGAGCATCAGCTGGTCGTGGGAAAAAAAATATTGCACCTAAGTCTGGAGCTGTGGAGCCAGGTTCGTCGTCTGGCTACACAAGGCCTCGAACGCTCCCTTTTCTGGGAGTAGGAAAATCGCTTTTAAAGCCGGAGCAGCAAGAGCAAGTTTTGGCTTATCTTGCTGACTCAGCCTCTAGCTCTTTTGCCTCCTCTCGTGAAACTGGTAAATGTCAAAGCAGCGCGTCGTTAGTGGATGTTCACGGTCAGGGACAAGTCGCTTCCTTGTCCTCTTCAGCAAAAACAACAACAGAGAAGAATGCAGCAGGCGACACAACAGGTTACTCCATGGAGCTCTTTACACATACCGTCCCTGGCTTAGAAAGTGAAGCAGTTAACAGTCCATGCCCATTACAAGTTGAATCTGACATGGAGTGCACTGATGCACAGCCACAGCCAGACTACTATGCTGGTCCTTTGACTCAGACCACAACATTGCCCTCGCAGGGTGCTGATCAAGAATCAGACCCTGATGAGACTATGTTGCCCCATCACGAACGCTATACCACCGACCGACACGGTGACACAGACGAAGTTGCACACGAGCTACAAGAAGAGGTAATAGATGACCCAGTTCTTGACCCCGATTGGCAGCCATTGGGGGAACAGGGTGCAGGCGGCAGCAGTTCTGAAGCGGAGGAGGAGGGGCCGCAGCAGGCATCAACATCGCAACAGGTTCCATCTGCCGGGCCCGTATCTTGCCCAAAACGCGTGGCAAAGCTAAAACCTGTTGGAGGACAGCGTGGCCATCCGGTTAAAGCTCAGTCTGCAATGCCTGAAAAGGAGTGCAGTCTGGCATTTTTTTAAACAACATCCAATTGATCAGCGCAAAGTCATCTGTCAAAAATGTTCAACTACCTTAAGCAGAGGACAGAATCTGAAAAGTCTCAATACAAGTTGCATGCATAGACATTTAACCACCATGCATTTGCAAGCCTGGACTAACTACCAAACGTCCCTTAAGGTTGTAGCACTCTCGGCCAATGAAGCTAGTCAGCAACGCAACATCCCTTCCGGCAGTGTAGGGCCACCATTTTCCGCACCACCTGCAGTATCTGTGCAGGTTTCTTTGCCAGGCCAAAGCCGTCAGGGTCAGGGAATCACCAGTTTCGTAGTAGGAAACACTGCATCTATGGCACCGGTGGCAACAATACCATCTCCCACCGTCTCTCAGTCTGCCATGTCCACCGGCACCCCCGCTAGTTCCACGATCTCCAGCTCTCCAGTCCAGCTCACCCTACATGAGACTATGGTTAGAAAAAGGAAGTACTTAGCCTCGCATCCGCGTACACAGGGTTTGAACGCACACATAGCTAGACTAATCTCGTTAGAGATGATGCCCTACCGGTTAGTTGAAAGCGAAGCTTTCAAAGCCCTGATGGACTACGCTGTACCACGCTACGAGCTACCCAGTCGACACTTTTTTTCCAGAAAAGCCATCCCAGCCCTCCACCAGCATGTTAAAGAGCGCATCGTCCATGCACTCAGGCAATCTGTGAGCACAAAGGTGCACCTGACAACAGATGCATTGACCAGTAGGCATGGCCAGGGACGTTACGTGTCCATCACGGCACACTGGGTAAATGTGGTGGATGCAGGGTCCACAGGGGACAGCAAGTTTGGGACAGTTCTGCCTAGCCCACGGTCTAGGAAACAATTGGCTGTAGCCGTTCGCACCCCCTCCTCCTCCTCTTCGTCCTCCTGCAGAAGCGAGAGCTCGTCCACAGACCGCAGTCGCACAACCACTCCATCCGCAGCTGCCACTGTTGCACACCAGGTCTCCCATTATGGGGCAGCTACTGGCAAACGTCAGCAGGCTGTATTGGCTATGAAGTGTTTGGGCGACAACAGACACACCGCGGAAGTTCTGTCCGAGTTCTTGCAGAAAGAAACGCAGTCGTGGCTGGGCACTGTAGATCTTGAGGCAGGCAAGGTAGTGAGTGATAACGGAAGGGATTTCATGGCTGCCATCTCCCTTTCCCAACTGAAACACATTCCTTGCCTGGCTCACACCTTAAACCTGGTGGTGCAGTGCTTCCTGAAAAGTTATCCGGGGTTATCCGACCTGCTCCTCAAAGTGCGTGGACTTTGCTCACATATCCGCCGTTCGCCCGTACACTCCAGCCGTATGCAGACCTATTAGCGTTCTTTGAACCTTCCCCAGCATCGCCTAATCATAGACGTTGCAACAAGGTGGAACTCAACACTGCACATGCTTCAGAGACTGTGTGAACAGAGGCGGGCTGTTATGTTTTTGTGGGAGGATACACATACACGGGCAGGCAGTAGGATGGCAGACATGGAGTTGTCAGGTGTGCAGTGGTCGAAGATTCAAGACATGTGTCAAGTCCTTCAGTGTTTTGAGGAATGCACACGGCTGGTTAGTGCAGACAACGCCATAACAAGCATGAGCATCCCCCTAATGCATCTGCTGATGCAAAGTTTGACGCACATAAAGGATCAGGCGTCTGCAGCTGAGGAAGAGGAAAGCCTTGATGACAGTCAGCCATTGTCTGGCCAGGGCAGTGTACAGGACGAGGTAGCGGGCGAAGAGGAGGAGGAGGACGAGGAGGATGATGGGGATGATTATATTTTTAATGAGGAAGCTTTTCCGGGGCCACTGGAAATTGGTGGCGCGGCAAGGCCGGGTTCTGGTTTTTTGAGGGACACAAGTGACGTGGATTTGCCTGAAACTGCCCCTCAACCAAGCACAACCGCAGATTTGAGAACTGGAACTTTGGCCCACATGGCGGATTATGCCTTACGTATCCTCAAAAGGGACACACGCATAACTAAAATGATGAATGATGACGATTACTGGTTGGCCTGCCTCCTTGATCCTCGCTATAAAGGCAAATTGCAAAATATAATGCCACATGAGAACTTGGAACTAATATTAGCAACCAAACAATCAACTCTTGTTGACCGTTTGCTTCTGGCATTCCCTGCACACAGCGCCCGTGATCGTTCTCACACGAGCTGCAGGGGCCAGCAGACCAGAGGAGTTAGAGGGGCAGAAATCAGAAGTGGCGTTGGCCAGAGGGGTTTTCTGACCAGGTTGTGGAGTGATTTTGCTATGACAGCAGACAGGACAGGTACTGCAGCATCAATTCAAAGTGACAGGAGACAACATTTGTCCAGTATGGTTACAAACTATTTTTCATCCCTTATCGATGTTCTCCCTCAACCGTCATTCCCATTTGATTACTGGGCATCAAAATTAGACACCTGGCCAGAATTGGCAGAATATGCATTGCAGGAGCTTGCTTGCCCGGCAGCTAGTGTCCTATCAGAAAGAGTATTCAGTGCTGCAGGTTCAATACTAACAGAAAAAAGGACTCGTCTGGCTACCCAAAATGTAGATGATCTAACCTTCATTAAAATGAACCACAACTGGATTTCGAAATCTTTTGCCCCACCTTGCCCGGCTGACACCTAGCTTTCCTATGAAAAGGTCTTGCCTGTGGACTATTTTGAATGCCTTTTCCAATCTCGTAATTTTCTGCACCTGATTGTCCAGCATACGACATGTTTACACCTCACTAAATGGCCAAACTCCCCACACGGGGCCGTGGTATCGACACTTGGCGACAGCACCCGTGAGAGTGCAGTTTGTCTGAAGAGGTGGGTGAGTCCGCTTTTGGTCGACGGCACTGCCACTGGGTCCCTCCTAGTACAATAAAGTGTCTCTGGCGGTGGTGGTGCGCACCCAACGTCAGACACACCGTTGTAATATGAGGGGCCCTGGGCCTGTACCGCCGGCCACAAGACAGTTTCCCCCCACCCCAGCTCAAACAGTGCTCTACCACTTGCAAAATTATCTCACAGCTCCACCAATGTTTAGTCTATGCGCTGACATCCTTCAATGCCTGCCACTGACAATACCATTGTATTGACATTTTTGTTATGTTAGGCCTTCGATGCCTGTCTGTGGTCACTCCTTCCACTAGGCCTCCACTGACCACACCACTGCTGCCCGTGTACCCCTGTAACCAATTTAAAATTGCCTACAGCCATGTGTTATTATTTTAGGCCTTCGATGCCTGTCTGCGGTGACTCCTTCCACTAGGCCTCCACTGACCACACCACTGCTGCCCGTGTACCCCTGGAACCAATTTAAAATTGCCTACAGCCATGTGTTATTATTTTAGGCCTTCGATGCCTGTCTGCGGTGACTCCTTCCACTAGGCCTCCACTGACCACACCACTGCTGCCCGTGTACCCCTGGAACCAATTTAAAATTGCCTACAGCCATGTGTTATTATTTTAGGCCTTCGATGCCTGTCTGCGGTCACTCCTTCCACTAGGCCTCCACTGACCACACCACTGCTGCCCGTGTACCCCTGTAACCAATTTAAAATTGCCTACAGCCATGTGTTATTATTTTAGGCCTTCAATGCCTGTCTGTGGTCACTCCTTCCACTAGGCCTCCACTGACCACACCACTGCTGCCCGTGTACCCCTGGAACCAATTTAAAATTGCCTACAGCCATGTGTTATTATTTTAGGCCTTCGATGCCTGTCTGCGGTCACTCCTTCCACTAGGCCTCCACTGACCACACCACTGCTGCCCGTGTACCCCTGTAACCAATTTAAAATTGCCTACAGCCATGTGTTATTATTTTAGGCCTTCGATGCCTGTCTGCGGTCACTCCTTCCACTAGGCCTCCACTGACCACACCACTGCTGCCCGTGTACCCCTGGAACCAACATCAGAAAATATAAAAATAAGTATTTTGCTTATAAAAAAGAAAATACTGGAGAGATATCAAATGCAGACATTTTAACATTAAAAACAAACACATACAACAAAAATCTGGTACAGTACTAAAAATGGCCACCAGCTACAATAACTTTCTCCTGCAAATAGTTACCGTATATACTCGAGTATAAGCCGAGATTTTCAGCCCAAATTTTTGGGCTGAAAGTGCCCCCCTCGGCTTATACTCGAGTCACGGTAGCGGTGGGGTCGGCGGGTGAGGGGGTGAGGGCGCTGAGGCATACTTACCTAGTCCCAGCGATCCTCGCGCTGTCCCTGCCGTCCCACGGGCTTCGGCGCTGCAGTTTCTTCCTCTCTTCAGCGGTCACGTGGGAACGCTCATTACAGAAATGAATAAGCGGCTCCACCTCCCATAGGGGCGGAGCCGCTTATTCATTTCTCTAATCAGCGGTGCCGGTGACCGCTGATAGAGAAAGAAGCTGCGGCACCGAAGACAGGAGGGGACAGCGCGAGGATCGCCAGGACTAGGTGAGTATAGCATATTCACCTGTCCTCGTTCCAGCCGCCGGGCGCCGATCCATCTTCCCGGCCGGCGCCTCCATCTTCCCGGCGTCTCTGCTCTCTGACTGTTCAGGCAGAGGGCGCGATGACGCATACAGTGTGCGCGGCGCCCTCTGCCTGATCAGTCAGAGCGGAGACGCCGGGAAGATGGAGGCGCCGGAACGAGACGCCGGGAGCTGCAATCAAGGGAGGTGAGTATGTGTTTTTTTTTCTTTATTGCGGCAGCGGCGGCACAAATTTATGTGGAACATCTATGGGGCACAGTGAACGGTGCAGAGCACCGTATATGGCACAGCACAGCTATGGGGCACAGTGAACGGTGCAGAGCACCGTATATGGCACAGCTATGGGGCACAGTGAACGGTGCAGAGCACCGTATATGGCACATCTATGGGGCACAATGAACGGTGCAGAGCACCGTATATGGCACAGCTAGGGGGCACAATGAACGGTGCAGAGCACCGTATATGGCACAGCTAGGGGGCACAATGAACGGTGCAGAGCACTATATGGTTCACACCTATGGGGAAATATGAACGGTGCAGAGCACTATATGGCACAGCTATGGGGAAATAATGATCTATTTTTATTTTTGAAATTCACCGGTAAATGCTGCATTTCCACCCTAGGCTTATACTCGAGTCAATAAGTTTTCCCAGTTTTTTGTGGCAAAATTAGGGGGGTCGGCTTATACTCGGTCGGCTTATACTCGAGTATATACGGTAACTGAAAGGTTTTTTCAATTTTAAACACAGATATGGCATCCACCGAGTGTTGTCCTGTCGCGTCTTCTTTATATTATTGCCAAGAAGATGCAAAACAATGAAAATAATAAAATCATTATTTACCAAAAAAATAGAGTAAGTCAAAACCACATTGCAAATAAACATTCATTACAAATAAAGAAGCAGGGCGCGTCCGAGGGTGAGTATATACCTAATAAGAATATAATCACCCTCGGACGCGCCCTGCTTCTTTCCGACAGCCTTCCTTCCTAAGAATCAGCCCTTCCGTGGTGTAGAGAGAGGGTTTGTTACACTCCAAGGTGTTCCCCAGGTTGCCTTTCCTGAGCTTCGATCTTCCGGCTCTCGTTTAGTAGTTGTTGGAAACTACGCTGCATTGGGCCTACAAATTGGGTATGGGGTGTAGAGAGATGGTGTGTTCCACTCCAAGGTGTTCCCCAGGTTGCCTTTCCTGAGCTTCGATCTTCCGGCTCTCGTTTAGTAGTTGTTGGAAACTACGCTGCATTAGGCCTACAAATTGGGTATGGGGTGTAGAGAGATGGTGTGTTCCACTGTAGAGAGATGGTGTGTTCCACTCCAAGGTGTTCCCCAGGTTTCCTCTCCATTGCTTCGATCTTCCGGCTCTCGTTTAGTAGTTGTTGGAAACTACGCTGCATTAGGCCTACAAATTGGGTATGGGGTGTAGAGAGATGGTGTGTTACACTCCAAGGTGTTCCCCAGGTTTCCTCTCCATTGCTTCGATCTTCCGGCTCTCGTTTAGTAGTTGTTGGAAACTACGCTGCATTAGGCCTACAAATTGGGTATGGGGTGTAGAGAGATGGTGTGTTACACTCCAAGGTGTTCCCCAGGTTTCCTCTCCATTGCTTCGATCTTCCGGCTCTCGTTTAGTAGTTGTTGGAAACTACGCTGCATTGGGCCTACAAATTGGGTATGGGGTGTAGAGAGATGGTGTGTTCCACTCCAAGGTGTTCTCCAGGTTGCCTTTCCTGAGCTTCGATCTTCCGGCTCTCGTTTAGTAGTTGTTGGAAACTACGCTGCATTAGGCCTACAAATTGGGTATGGGGTGTAGAGAGATGGTGTGTTACACTCCAAGGTGTTCCCCAGGTTTCCTCTCCATTGCTTTGATCTTCCGGCTATCATTTAGTAGTTGTGGGAAACTACGCTGCATTAGGCCTACAAATTGGGTATGGGGTGTAGAGAGATGGTGTGTTCCACTGTAGAGAGATGGTGTGTTCCACTCCAAGGTGTTCCCCAGGTTTCCTCGCCAATGCTTCGATCATCATGCTCTCGTTTAGTAGTTGTTGGAAACTACGCTGCATTAGGCCTACAAATTGGGTATGGGGTGTAGAGAGATGGTGTGTTCCACTCCAAGGTGTTCTCCAGGTTGCCTTTCCTGAACTTCTATCTTCAGGCTCTCATTAAATTGTGGTTAAACGGAACAACTGCATTTGGCGTACTAGTTGGTTTGGGGCCTACTATCGGTGTCTGCCGCTCCTTGCTGTTCTCCTGGTTTCCTGTCCTGAAATTCCGTTTTCAGGCGCTCGTTAAGTAGTTGTTAATGTTAGACTGCATTTGGCCTACTAGTTGGGTTGGGGCCTACTATCGGTGTCTGCCACTCCTTGCTGTTCTCCTCCACTGAACAAAGCTGTGCCGCCTGTTTACTACGGTTGCCAATTTTGAACTGCATTTCGACTACTTACTGATTTGGGCCTACTCTCTGTGTCAGCCTCTCATTCCAGTTGTCCTCCACTGCAATGCCCCCTGATTAGTCCTGTGTTACCAATTTTGAACTGCATTTAGCCCACTTTATTCTTTGGGCCTATATCTGTGTTTCCTCCTCATCCTGCCCATTGCCCAGCCAGTGATAGATGAGTCTGCTGGTACATTGACCCATAACGCAACATTTCCCGTGCACGCTACACTGCAAGATTGTGACCCTGCTGAAAGTCAGGTCCCCCTTCCCGCATACCATACCACCTTACACGGGGACAAACAGGAAGGTGCAGATGAAAGTGCAGGTTCCTTCATCAGGTGGGGGGAGGAATACTAGTTGGCGACGTCACTGGCACAGGGCCTCTCATGGTACGCAAAAGTGTTGCTGCCGGTGGGAGGCGCCCCCGCCGTGCAAACACACCGCTGTACTTTGAGGGGCCCTGTGCCAGTGCCAATGCCAACGAGTGGGCCCCCCCTGCTTGCTCAGGTTCACAGCACTTGCAAAGTTGAAATACTTACCTCTCCCTGCTCCACTGCCGTGACGTGGTCCAGATTTCCTGGGCCCACTAATTACTTGAACCAGCCCTACCCACCACAACTTTAGCCAAATGACCCCCAATTTCAAATGCCTTCCAATTATTATAAGGTAAATTACGCTTGACAAGCTTCATTAAGAAGAATGGATGGTTTTGACATTAAAATGGGCATTCTAGGTGTTTTCCTGGCCCCCACTCACTGCCGACTATGCTGCCCCATTGACTTGCATTGGGTTTCGTGTTTCGGTCGATCCCGACTTTACGTCATAATCGGCCGATTTCACTCGACCCGACTTTTGAGATAGTCGGGTTTCGCGAAACCCGGCTCGACTCTAAAAAGGTCAAGGTCGCTCAACTCTAGTGGTCACGTTACATAGTCATGTGATCACTCTCCAGCATGGGCCAGTGCGCCTGTGTGCTCATGCGAGCTGGTGCCGACGCTTCATCAACGCCACAAGCACATGTTACGGGTTGTGCTTTAGGCGCCAACATCTTGGCTTATATCTATTGGTGGACAAGATTGTATATGCATGCGATTTGAGTCCCATAGGGAGATTGGTGGGTGGTCACTATGACTACCAATATGCATGAAACTGATTGGCTGGTACATATAAGGGGCTGATCTCTGGGACAATAGCGTTATTTTTTATTTATGATTCTTTATGTGTTTTCTCATTTTGCAGTGTGTGTTGTAAATCATTATGATACTGATGTATTTACTATGTGAATTTCTTAGAATATCATGTGTTTTTTGTATTATATGTTGGTGGGCAGTACCTTGTAGGTGATTGGTGCATGTTTGTATCCACACTATAAAAGTCTGCCATTTGTTCTAAGATGCATATTTGATAATGACCATTACGGGCCAAAACTAGTGTTGAGCGATACCATCCGATATTTGAAAGTATCGGTATCGGATGGTATCGGCCGATATCCGAAAAATATCGGATATCGCCGATACCGATATCCGATACCAATACAAGTCAATGGGACACAAATATCGGAAGGTATCCTGTAATGTATCCCAGGGTCTGAAGGAGAGGAAACTCTCCTTCAGGCCCTGGGATCCATATTCATGTGTAAAATAAAGAATAAAAATAAAAAATATTGATATGCTCACGCGACCAATCACAAGCCGCGACGTCATTGAAGGCCCTTTACGCGCTCATTCTTCGGAACGAAAGCAAGGCGGTTGCAGCGGTGACGACCAGGGCGCGTCAGAGGGTAAGTATATCAATATTTTTTATTTTTATTCTTTATTTTACACATTAATCTTAATCCCGATACCGATTCCCGATATCACAAAAATATCGGAACTCGGTATCGGAATTCCGATACCGCAAATATCGGCCGATACCCGATACTTGCGGTATCGGAATGCTCAACACTAGTCAAAACGTATGATGGCGAAATAAAGTTTTTTCTATCTTTTCACCTGGACTGGATGCTGTTCCTCATTTTACTTTGGAGATCTGTGGCACCTGTCACTGAACCTCTGACCAGGCATGATCATGTGTAATAATGGCCATAACCTTGTGGCGGCAGTGAAGCTTGGAAAGCTCACACATGTGCCATGATTGGCTCATGAGCTCAACTTGGTAGTTCTGCTGTTTCAGAAAACTTACCCAGATTTGTCAGAGCTTCAGGTCAAGGTAAGCCACATCAGCACCCATTTCTGAAAGTCGGCTCCAGCTGCCACCTCTCTGGCAGTGCTGCAGAAGTGCAAGAAAGTGCCAGCTCACCAACTGGTGTGAGACCTCACCATGCACTGGAATGCCACACTGCACATGCTGGTAAGGCTTTGTGAACAGCAGAGGCGAGTTGTGGAATGCCAGCTTCAAAACACCCATCGGTATTGGGGTCAGACTCTGCACATAACAACTGAAGAGTGGGCATGGATGTCTGAAATTTGAAGAGTAGTCATGGGCGTAGAGCAGGGAGTGGACTCTGTGCCTGCTGCGGGCACCGGTGACTCATCATCCCCCAGTTTCAGCAGGGAACAGTCCTTCATGCGCAGCTTTGTAGGAGATCGCCGTACCCCGCTGCTGCGGGAGGAACAAATTGAAACTGTTGTCGGATGGATGGCAGCTAATGCATCGACTTCAATTAGTGCCACATCCTCAAAGGCACAGAGCACTGTGGAGCACCCATCTGTCTCTTCACCACCTGCCAAATTGCCAAGGCACTCAGAGAGCCCAGGACAGGAGCCATCTCTACTTCTGTTCTCTGAATCTCTTGGCTTGGAAAGAGGGGGACAGCCAAGCAGCAATCGAGAAATGGATGAAGAGGCAGTATGCAGTGATGCCCAACAGCTTTGTCTCTCTGACCCTGAAGAGGCGGGTGGGCCAGTGCCTCCGGTCACCACACCGCAGTACGCATCTGATGATGAGACTCAGGTGCCACTTTCTGGTGCATACTGTGCTGCCGAGACTACCCCGGAGAAGCAGTTGGTGGAAGAGGGTAGTGTAGATGATGAGGTCCTTGACCCATCATGGCGTGAGGTACAGGAAGGTGGTGGGAGCAGCTCTGAGGAAGAGATTCCCCAAATGGCCCACAGAGGGAGAGGGAGGGGGAAGACTGCATTGCCTGTAGCCTCCACTTCGGCACCCATTAGGAGCATGCCTTTTTCAAAAGCCAAAACGGGTGCTCCCAAGACTTGCAGTGCCTGGTCCTTTTTTGACACAGTTGCAGATGACATTTGCTTTGTCAAACGCAAGCTGTGTCATCAGAAAGTCAAAAGAGGGAAAAGTGTCAGCAACCTCAATACCACAAATATGTGGAAACATGTGCGGACCAAGCATGTGGTGGAGTTACAAAAACACACTGAAGACCTAGGCCAACCTACAGCGGCACCTACCACCTCTTCAGCTCGTGTTGTAGCCTCTTCCTCCAGCTGACACACAGCTGCTTCGGCTTCCTCACAGGATCGCCATGGAAGAACCTCTGGCACTGTTGTCCAGAGAACCAGTGTAATTCCACCCACAGCACCACGTTCCCAGTCATCCTCACACTCCCAGCCCAGTCTACAGCCATCGGTAGCACAGGCATGGGAGAAAAGGCGGACATTTTCGGCAAACAACCCCCGAGCACAGGTTCTGAATGCTGGCATTGCAAAACTACTGTCCCTTGTAATGCTCTCATTCATGCTGCTGGAGACTGACACCTTCCATAACTTAATGGCATTGTCAGTCCCACAATACAACGTGCCCAGCTGCTTTTATTTCAGCAGGCAAGCCATCCCTGCCCTGCAAAAGCATGTGGAGAGAAACATTAAACATGCGCTACTAAATGCTGTCAGTAGCAAGGTCCACCTCACCACCGATGCGTGGACCAGTCACCATGGACAGGGACGATACCTTTTCCTCACTGCCCATTGGGTCAATGTTGTGGAGCCGGGTACAGATCTTGCAAGTGACGCTGTACGTGTGCTGCCAACTCCAAGGATTGCTGGAATCCAGTCTGTACACATTGCCTCCTCCTCATATTCCAGTTCCTCTGAATCATCGCAGCAGGAGCCATCACAGTCTACCTCCACCTTGACCCGTGAACGCTTACATGTTACGACCGATATGAGCACAGCCATGGCCAAACGTCAACAGGCCGTACTGAAATTAATTTCTTTTGGGAATCGAAGCCACACAGCGCAGGAGCTCTGGAATGCCATCAAGCAGGAGAGTGATGTGTGGTTTGTGCCAGCGAATCTCCAGCCAGGCATGGTAGTGTGTGACAATGGCCAAAATCTTGTGGCAGCTCTGGCCCTAGGCAACCTCACTCACATCCCATGTCTGGCACATGTGCTCAATGTGGTTGTGCAGAGTTTTTTGAGGGACTATCCGGATCTTGATGCACTGCTGCACAAGGTCCGCCTAGAGTGCGCTCACATGCGGCGTTCCAGCATGGCAAGATCGTGCCTTGCTGCTCTGCAGCGCCGATTCCGCCTTCCGGAACATCTTATCAAATGTGACCTACCCATCAGGTGGAATTCAACATTACATATGTTGGAGCGGTTGTGTGAGCACCAGCCAGCAGTAATGGAGTACCAACTGCATCAGGCGCAAAGAAGTCGCACTGCGCGCCGTTCAGACTTCACAACCACTGAGTGGGCCACTATGAAGGACATCTGCCAGGTTTTGCGTGCCTTCGATGATTCCACGCGGATGGCGAGTGCAGATGATGCACTAGTCAGCATGACTGTCCCCCTTATCTGCTTGCTTGAAAGAACAGTGCAAGCACTAAGGCCGGCCTCACACTAGCGAGTTTTACAGACGTATGAGAGGTGCAGAAAATACGGATTGCATACGGTCCAATGATTCTCTATGGCCCAGCTCCTATCTGCCGTATTTTACTGATCTGTATTATACCGTCTTCTACGGCCGTAGAAAATCGCAGCATGCTGCGTTTGTCACCGTATTGCACAAAAAATACGCCAATGAAAGTCTATGGGGGCCAGAAAAATACGGGTTACACACGGACCAACAGTGTGACTTGCGAGAAATATGCAGCGGTGTTCTATAGAAAAGCCGGCAATTCAGTGCGGTGTACAGTAAAATCACACTGACAGGTTAGAATAGAATAGCCAAGATAAATGTCTACACATAGTATAGGGGTATATATATATATATATATATACAGTATATGCATATGTCAGTGAGACACATACAGTTAGGTCCATATATATTTGGACAGAGACAACATTTTTCTAATTTTGGTTATAGACATTACCACAATGAATTTTAAACAAAACAATTCAGATGCAGTTGAAGATCAGACTTTCAGCTTTCATTTGAGGGTATCCACATTAAAATTGGATGAAGGGTTTAGGAGTTTCAGCTCCTTAACATGTGCCACCCTGTTTTTAAAGGGACCAAAAGTAATTGGACAATTGACTCCAAGGCTCTTTCATGGAAAGGTGTGGGCAATCCCTTCGCTATGTCATTCTCAATTAAGCAGATAAAAGGCCTGGAGTTGATTTGAGGTGTGGTGCTTGCATTTGGAAGGTTTTGCTGTGAAGTAAACATGCTGTCAAAGGAGCTCTCCATGCAGGTGAAACAAGCCATCCTTAAGCTGTGAAAACAGAAAAACCCCATCCGAGAAATTGCTACAATATTAGGAGTGGAAAAATCTACAGTTTGGTACATCCTGAGAAAGAAAGAAAGCACTGGTGAACTCATCAATGCAAAAAGACCTGGGCGCCCACGGAAGACAACAGTGGTGGATCATCGCAGAATTATCTCCATGATGAAGAGAAACCCCTTCACAACAACTAACCAAGTGAACAACACTCTCCAGGAGGTCGGCGTATCAATATCCAAATCTACCATAAAGAGAAGACTGCATGAAAGTAAATACAGAGGGTTCACTGCACGGTGCAAGCCACTCATAAGCATCAAGAATAAAAAGACTAGACTGGACTTTGCTAAAAAGCATCTAAAAAAGCCAGCACAGTTCTGGAAGAACATTCTTTGGACAGATGAAGCCAAGATCAACCTCTACCAGAATGATGGAAAGAGAAAAGTATGGCGAAGGCGTGGTACAGCTCATAATCCAAAGCATACCACATCATCTGTAAAACACGACGGAATCAGTGTGATGGCTTGGGCATGCATGGCTGCCAGTGGCACTGGGTCACTAGTGTTTATTGATTATGTGACACAGGACAGAAGCAGCCGAATGAATTCTGAGGTATTCAGAGCCATACTGTGTGCTCAGATCCAGCCAAATGCAGCCAAACTGATTGGTCGCCGTTTCATACTACAGATGGACAATGACCCAAAACATAAAGCCAAAGCAATCCAGGAGTTTATTAAAGCAAAGAAGTGGAATATTTTTGAATGGCCAAGTCAGTCATCTGATCTCAACCCAATTGAGCATGCATTTCATTTGTTAAAGACTAAACTTCAGACAGAAAGGCCCACAAACAAACAGCAACTGAAAACCACCATAGTGAAGGCCTGGCAGAGCATCAAAAAGGAGGAAACACAACGTCTGGTGATGCCCATGAGTTCAAGACTTCAGGCAGTCATTGCCAACAAAGGGTATTCAACCAAGTACTAAAAATGAATATTTTATTTAAAATTATTGAATCTGTCCAATTACTTTTGGTCCCTTTTAAAACAGGGTGGCACATGTTAAGGAGCTGAAATTCCTAAACCCTTCATCCAATTTTAATGTGGATACCCTCAAATGAAAGCTGAAAGTCTGAACTTCAACTGCACCAGAATTGTTTTGTTTAAAATTCATTGTGGTAATGTCTATAGCCAAAATTAGAAAAATGTTGTCTCTGTCCAAATATATATGGACCTAACTGTATATGTATATATATATATTAATATTTCATACAGCGCTAGATAGCTTAAAAGCCGGTAATTCAATTGCCGACTTTTCCTATCTCCTTCTCAAACCCGACATGATATGAGACATGGTTTACATACAGTAAACCATCTCATATCCCTTTTTTTATTGCATATTCCACACTACTAATGTTAGTAGTGTGTATGTGCAAAATTTGGACGCTCTAGCTATTAAATTAAAGTGTTAAATCGTGGAAAAAATTGGCATGGGCTCCTGCGCAATTTTCTCTGCCAGAATGGTAAAGCCAGTGACTGAGGGCAGATATTAATATCCTGGAGAGGGTCCATGGTTATTGCCCCCCCCCCCCTGGCTAAAAACATCTGCCCCCAGCCACCCCAGAAAAGGCACATCTGGAATATGCGCCTATTCTGGCACTTGGCCACTCTCTTCCCATTCCCGTGTAGCAGTGGGATATGGGGTAATGAAGGGTTAATGTCACCTTGCTATTGTAAGGTGACATTAAGCCAGATTAATAAGGGAAAGGTGTCAATTATGACACCTATCCATTATTAATTCATAGTATGAAATGGTTAAAAAAACACATACACATTATTACAAAGTATTTTAATGAAATAAGTACACAGGTTGTTGTAATATGTTATTATACTGGTAATCCACCTGAAGACCCTTGTCACCTGGAACAAATGTAAAAAAACATACAACAATAATCCATTCCGACGATCAGTCACGTCCCACGTTGTAAATCCATCTGAAAGGGTTAACTAATTTTACAAGCAGAAGCCTGCTAATGCAGCCGCCCCTGCTTGAAAAAACTCGGCAAATTAATGGAATGTAGGTGAATGACCTGTAGTTACCTCGAGTTGCGCCCTCTCCTGGATGTCCTCATATGAACTCGAGCCTGGGAACTTTTCAGAATATTTTCCCACAGTCTGCTGGTTCCAGGCAGAGCCTTTGGCTTAGGTGCCTCCTTCTGGGTATCTGAGTTACACCAACGTCAGGTGGTCCTTGGTAGTGCTTTCTGGCACGAGTACCTCCTGCTTAGTAACTGGGTTCAGGTAACGTCAGCTGGTCCTCGGTTGTTCCATTGGCTCTTGTACCTTCGGCTAGCCATCCGGGTTCCAGTACCATCAGCTTGTTCTCGGCAGTGTCTTTTGCTCTTGTACCTTCTGCACCCCATCCTGGCTCCAGTACCGTCAGCTGGTTCCGGGCAGAGCCTTTGGCTTAGGTGCCTCCTTCTGGGTATCCGAGTTCCACCAACGTCAGGTGGTCCTTGGTAGTGCTTTCTTGCATGGGTACCTCCTGCTTAGTAACCGGGTTCCAGTAACTTCAGCTGGTCCTCGGTTGTTCCATTGGCTCTTGTACCTTCGGCTAGCCATCCGGGTTCCAGTACCTTCAGCTGGATCTCGGCAGTGTCTTTTGCTCTTGTACCTTCTGCTCCCCATCCTGGTTCCAGTACCGTCAGCTTGTTCCGGGCAAAGCCTTTGACTTAGGTGCCTCCTTCTTGGTATCCAAGTTCCACCAATGTCTGGTGGTCCTTGGTAGTGCTTTCTGGCATGGGTACCTCCTGCTTAGTAACCGGGTTCCAGTAAAGTCAGCTGGTCCTCGGTTGTTCCATTGGCTCTTGTACCTTCAGCTAGCCATCCTGGTTCCAGTACCGTCAGCTGGTTCCGGGCAGAGCCTTTGGCTTAGGTGCCTCCTTCTGGGTATCCGAGTTCCACCAACGTCAGGTGGTCTTTGGTAGTGCTTTCTGGCATGGGTACCTCCTGCTTAGTAACCGGGTTCCAGTAACGTCAGCTGGTCCTCGGTAGTTCCGTTGGCTCTTGTACCTTTGGCTAGCCATGCGAGTTCCAGTACCATCAGCTGGTTCTCGGCATTGTCTTTTCCTCTTGTGCCTTTTGCTACATTTCCAAGTTCAATACCCTAAAGATGACGACCCTGAAGACCGAGAAGCAGAAGAACAAGAAGCTGCAGAACAGAAAGCAGAAGAACATTAAGCATAAGACTAAAAATCAGAGCAAAAGATATTATCTAAATTATAAGCAGAAGAAGACTAAAGATACCTTCACCCTCAGCGACGCTGCAGCGATACCGACAACGATGTCGATCGCTGCAGCGTCGCTATTTGGTCGCTGGAGAACTGTCACACAGACAGATCTCCAGCGATCCACGATGCCGGTAACCAGGGTAAACATCGGGTTACTAAGCGCAGGGACGCGCTTAGTAACCCGATGTTTACCCTGGTTACCATCGTAAAAGTAAAAAAACAAACACTACATACTTACCATTCGCTGTCTGTCCCCGGCGCTGTGCTTTCCTGCACTGACTGTGAGCACAGCGAAGCACAACGCCGGGGACAGACAGCGGAAGGTAAGTATGTAGTGTTTGTTTTTTTTTACTTTTACGCTGGTAACCAGGGTAAACATCGGGTTACTAAGCGCGGCCCTGCGCTTAGTAACCCGATGTTTACCCTGGTTACCAGTGAAGACATCACTGAATCGGCGTCACACACGCCGATTCAGCGATGTCTGCAGGGAGTCCAGCGACGAAATAAAGTTCTGGACTTTCTGCAGCGACCAACGACATCACAGCAGGATCCTGATCGCTGCTGCGTGTCAAACTGAACGATATCGCTAGCCAGGACGCTGCAATGTCACGGATCGCTAGCGATATCGTTCAGTGTGACGGTACCTTAAGCAGTGTATGGGGGTGAGTCCGTTCCTCATTGTGGTGCCCCTGGAAAAAACCTGCTGCTGCAGGCCAAACTGAATGCTGACAAATCCTGTTGTAAATCTTTTGTGACAGGCAGAACAGAAGGTGTAATCTTCAAACTTTTATAGATAACAACTACAGGAAGGCCTGGCTGTCACAAATAAGAATATGATGAAGAAGAAGAATATGAAGAAGATGAAGAAGTTGATTATGAAGAAGAAGAATAGTTGAATAAAAAGAATAGGAAGAATAAAAAAAAATGATAACACGAAGAAGGTGAAGAAGAAGAAGATGAATAAGGTGAAGGAGAAGTTGATGAAAAAGATGATACTGCTGAGGATGATGAAGAAGAAAGTGTGGGAGAAGTTAAAAAGAAGGTGAACAGCATGGAAGTAGTGAAGCATACATATCTGACTAAATATAAAAAATTGTAACATAGTCAATAGCTTTGTAACTTTGAACGTCTTAAAAGAAAAATTAATTCCTGCTATTCCATTTGATTGGGCTAAACCTCTATGCCTTTAATGTCTCCTCCACCTCCCCCAATACATCCTACATTATTCTTAGTTGTTTTCCTTCATGTAGAATTAACCTACAAGGAAAGAAAGGGTTTATTTTAATTCCGATATTTTTGTCCCATTGACTTGCATTGATATCGGGTATCGGTATCGGCGATATCCGTTATTTTTTGAATATCGACCGATCCAATCCGATACCGATACTTCTGGATATTGGAAGGTATCACTTCACACTACTGTTGACAATTACAGGTAAACATGAAGTTTTACATGCAGACTAAGTGGAGGTGGAGGAAGATATGAGACAGGGAGATACTACTCAGCCCAGCCTCATCTCATCTGCTCAGCATGGATTTGGTAACAATAAGGAGGTGAAGGCTGAGGAGGAGGAGGAGGAACAGGAGCTGACTGATAGCACAACAGAAGCTAGTAACCACTCAAGCTTCGTCCCTTCTCTCCAATGTGGATGTGCTGAGGAGGAATATAAGGAGGAGGAGAAGATGGACAGTAGTCATCATGTTGGAGACAGAATAGTGTTAGGAACCTAGGCACATATGGCAAACTTTATGTAACGCTGTCCTGCTCCTTCCAATAGGTGGCACTAGAGTTCTAGTTCTCTTCCTCTCTGAAGAGAAAATTAGCATATTTCCCAAAGGAGTATTGTGGCTTTAAGTTTCCTCATCTCGGCATGCTTAGCATATCAATCTCTGCAAGGAGAAACAATACTTCTTGGATATGCAGTATTTTATAATAAAAATGTAAACTTTGGTTTGCTTAAATTATTATTTTTTTAAATACTTTTACATTTTGCCTTTTATACAAGGCATTATACAGGAAAGAATGTTTCTTAACATTTTTTTCCTGCAATCTCCAATTTCTTGTCAATGGAGCAAAAGTGTGACATCAAGCAGCAATCTGGGAGTCTGAGATGATTCCACAGGTTTTCCCCATGCTTTACTCCTTCCATTCGGCCCTTTTTCTATACGTTTCAACATTTTTACTGCCCCCCAAAAAACCCTTGTAGGGTCTGCCAGAAAAATGCTCTGATTTTCAATTGACTCCCATTATATTCATTATTTGAAACGAGCATCTGAGCATTAGGAATTACTTGGTTCGCATAACGAACAACCGAGCATTTTATCGCTCGGTCATCTCGATTGCTTAGTACTATTCTTCCCACTCTGCAGATGTAATTTTCATTTTTTTCTTGCCCAGATGTAGAATCTTGCATTTCTCTCTGTTTAATATCATTCTCTTGGTCGCTGCTCATTGTTCAAGCTTATCTAGATCCTTCTGGATCATTTCTCTGTCTTCTCTAGTGTTAGCTACCAATCCTAGCTTTGCATCGTGTGTAAATCTGGTTAGTTTACCTTCAGTTCCTTTAACATATATAAAACTGTTGAACAACACTTTGTCCAGAATAGAGCCTTGTGGTAGCCCACTTGAAACACTTTTCCAATTGAATGTGCAACCATTTATAAACCACTCTTTGAGTACAATCACTGACACAGTTATGAATCCACCTAACCGTTACCTTGTCATTCCCATACTTGGTCAAATATGTGTTTTCCTGTTTTTGCAAGATGCAACAAATCTCTAGCAAAGAGTCCATCATACATGTAATTCACTCCATAGTCAAGAACCCTAAAATATTGCTGACAGCACCATTGACGTAGCCAGTTGTTCACCTGTACAATCCTGTTTAAGCTCCATGTACTATGTCCATCTACTGGAAGGATGGATGAGAAGATGACTTGATCTCCCAGTTCCTTCACTTTCCAGCCTAGGTCTTCAAAGTCTCTGCATATAGTTTTAAGATCCTTTTTTTGCATTTGTTCCTATGTGTATTAGTGTACTTGGGTAGTCATCTGTATCATTGAAAAATTTTGATACCCTATCAGACACATCTTTAATTTGGGAACTTGGAAGACAACACACTTCTCGTGAGGTGATGTCTGGATGGCAGATAGCAGTTTCTGTTCCTCTGAGAAGGAAATCCCCCGTGACCATCACTCACTTTAACTTCTTCACCACAGCACTTCTTTCTCCCTTCAAGAGGCTTCTGTTTGCTTACTGGAGATGTTCCCTTCAGCACATATGAAATTTATTTCTCATTTATCATGTTTCCATGCAATACAGAACACTACATATTAACTTATTTATAAACAATTGGCTATGAGCCCGTACACTGCTCTAAGTAAGCAAAAACGATACTTACAGAGACAATCAGCATGGCACCATATATATAAATAAATGATACAGAATACAATTATCAATCGTGGCAAATAGCCAGCTGAATAAAAAGGACTATTCGATACAGACTAATCGCTAAACAGAACGCTGAGAGAAAACACATGGCAAGAAAAGCCAAGAAGAACGACCAAAACAGTCCAGTATACGTATAAAAGTGAAAATACTTTATTAATTTATAGTAAGAAGGACAAAAAAGCCATCAGGCCAAGAGATGGCATGCAATACATGAAACCAACATGACAATGGTAAATACGGCAGGTGTGAACATATGTAGAACCACACAACACAAAATATTAATGTAAATAAATCTCCCTGTCACAATATGAGGGTGCCCAAAGGGACATAATCACATAGCTAGCAGAGTAAAAAATGCTCCAAAAATCAGAGCAGCATGATATATCAGCAATAGAGATAAACAATATGCATGTTGAAAATAATACCTTGTTTGTAAACGGCACCGATGTGGAGGTTCCTGGGATGTGTGCACACACCCCAACGCACGTTTCGGATGTTATCCTTCCTCAGGGGGCATAGAGAATGGTGTACCTGGCTGGTTTAAATAATAGTGGGCGGCAGAAATACACATCACCTGGGAAACCGGAAGTTACCAGGTTGCCATAGTAACCACGATGCCTCTAAGACCGCTAAGAAATAACAACAAACTAAAGAGCCGAATTAAACTACCGTACTCCCCACACTGAGCCACGTACAGGGGAATAGGCGCAAAAAAAAGTGTCTCACATTAAACACGGTGCGGTGAATGAAGACGCCAGACAAATGAAGGCAGGGCTAAGCCGCGCATGCGCAGATGGGCGCAAAGATAGAAAAATGCCATCGTAGAGACTGGCAAAGAGCACAGGAGATTTAACCGGCGGAAGTTCCATACCGGAAGTAAAGCCACCGCCATAAAAGTTATGAAAAAATGGGCAGCAATAAAGGTTTTACGCCGAACATTACGGCGCTCGCTTTGCACTTCACCCCAGGTTGAGGAAATGACACGGGGCCCCGTGTACTCCACAACTGGGTGAGCGACAACACAAGCGCCGAAAAATAAGGGGCGGGGACAAAAACTGTGCATGCGCACATTGGCACAACAGCAAAGAGGCACCATGGTAGGTATTGGCAACCAAAAGGGCAAATATAAAAACAATAGCCAATCACAACGATTACACCCAGGGATATAATAGTCCCCTTTTCCTCATAGTTTGTAAGCTTACGAGCAGGGCCCTCACTCCTCTTGGTATCTGTTTTGAACTCTATTTCTGTTATGCTGTAATGTCTATTGTATGTACAAGTCCCCTCTATAATTTGTAAAGCGCTGCGGAATATGTTGGCGCTATATAAATAAAAATTATTATTATTATTATTATTAATATAAGAATGTGTATTAGAACAAGCTATTAGGCCACAAAACACAACGACATGTGAGATATAACTAAATATATGAAATGCATGCATGAATATAATAATCACCATCTGATGATATACACACACTAAAATTAGGTGTCAATTCATAATCATAGTCCATATAATATATAATTATTTATATTGATTGAAGACGAAACATCATTTAGACGTAATCAAAATTCTTCATCCTTGAAGTTGATAAATTCACTCCCATGTTGCAGGAAGATGGAAAGACGGATCAAGCCACATGCCGTATGAACAGGGACACCAGAGCAGATCACATAACGCAGGTAAGCACACGAACAGTAACAACTATGTCTAAAAACGATAATAAAATATATGATTAAAATCAAATACCAAAGCAAGATGGAATATACAGATGATAAAGCGCACAGAAATTGGTGATCACAAAAATGGGGCGAAGCTGAGGCTCTCATTCAGGCAGCGTGGATGAACGGTGTCCAACGTCCAGATCCACCTCGACTCTAATTGTGATAAACGTTGGGAAATCCTTCCACCACGAATACCAGGGTCAATAGAGTCGATGCCCTTAACTCGTAGGCCACGACTCACACAGTTATGACATTCCTTAAAATGTCTAGGTATGGTTTTTAATAATGTTGGATCCCCTTGCTCCCTGTTGTCAGTCCGACATAGATCAGGGGGCATGGGCAAACCGCAAAATAGACCACATTTTTAGTAGTGCAGGTAAAAAACTTTTTGATTTTAAGATTCCTCTGACCAGACGAATCACAGAACACATCACTTCGATCGATATTACTACATGCGACACAGAACGATTTTGTGAACGTGGCTACAGCCATCGTGCCATTAAGAGGGCGTATCATAGGGCTAAGTTGTAGGGTAGAAATAGCCTTCTTTATAATCAGAGGGTCAAGGCGCAAGATTCTAACCTCGTCAGATTCATAACTAATTTTAATACACAGTCTGAACAGATCCGCTCCTCCCTTAGAAAATCGTGGCCCATTCTTTTGGCAGACACAAAGATTGCAAAACTTATACCTGCCTGAACAACCCTAGATTCGGTTCAGATGGGCTAAGAACCTTCGGGACTATTTGGTTCATAGCCATCATGATCGGACACCTATGCGTACTTACCTTGATAACTACAAGGCCCGACATGGTTGTACTCCATGCAGACACTGTGTCGCGTGTAGTAATATCGATCGGAGTGATGTGTTCTGTGATTCGTCTGGTCAGAGGAATTTTAAAATCAAAAAGTTTATTACCTGCACTACTAAAAATGTGGTCTATTTTGCGGTCTGCCCATGCCCCCTGATCTATGTCGGACTGACAACACGGCAATTAAAAGTTCGGGTCAGGGAGCATGTGCGAGGCATACAGGCGGCCAGGGAGCAAGGGGATCCAACATTATTAAAAACCATACCTAGACATTTTAAGGAATGTCATAACTGTGTGAGTAGTGGCCTACAAGTTAAGGGCATCGACTCTATTGACCCTGGTATTCGTGGTGGAAGGATTTCCCAACATTTATCACAATTAGAGTCAAGGTGGATCTGGACGTTGGACACCGTCCATCCACGCGGCCTGAATGAGAGCCTCAGCTTCGCCCCTTTTTTGTGATCACCATTTTCTGTGCGCTTTATCATCTGTGTATTCCATCTTGCTTTGGTATTTGATTTTAATCATATAATTTATTAACATTTTTAGATATAGTTGCTATTGTTCGTATGCTTACCTGCGTTATGCGATCCGCTCTGGTGTCCCTGTTCATACGGCATGTGGCTTGATCCGTCTTTCCATTTTCCTGCAACATGGGAGTGAATTTATCAACTTCAAGGATGAAGAATTTTGATGGACGTCTAAATGATGTTTCGTCTTCAATCAATATAAATAATTATACATTATATGGACTATGATTATGAATTGACACCTAATTTTAGTGTGTGTATTTCATCAGATGGTGATTATTATATTCATGCATGTATTTCATATATTTAGTTATATATCTCATGTCGTTGTGTTTTGTGGCCTAATAGCTTGTTCTAATACACATTCTTATATTCTATTATATCCCTGGGTGTAATCGTTGTGATTGGCTATTGTTTTTATATTTGCCCTTTTGGTTGCTAATACCTACCATGGTGCCTCTTTGCTGTTGTGCCAATGTGCGCATGCACAGTTTTTGTCCCCACCCTTTATTTTTTGGCGCTTGTGTTGTCGCTCACCCAGTTATGGAGTACACGGGGCCCCGTGTAATTTCCTCAACCTGGGGTGAAGTGCATAGCGAGCACCGTAATGTTCGGCGTAAAACCTTTTTGCTGCCCATTTTTTCATATCTTTTATGGCGGTGGCTTTACTTTCGGTATGGAACTTCCGCCGGTTAAATCTCCTGTGCTCTTTGCCAGTCTCTATGATGGCGTTTTTCTATCTTTGCGCCCATCTGCACATGCGCAGCTTAGCCCTGCCTTCATTTGTCCGGCGTCTTCATTCACCGCACCGTGTTTAATGTGAGACACTTTTTTGCGCCTATTCCCCTGTACGTGGCTCAGTGTGGGGAGTACGGTAGTTTAATTTGGCTCTTTAGTTTGTTGTTATTTCTTAGCGGTCTTAGAGGCATCGTGGTTACTATCGCAACCTGGTAACTTCCGGTTTCCCAGGTGATGTGTATTTCCGCCGCCCACTATTATTTAAACCAGCCAGGGACACCATTCACTATGCTCCCTGAGGAAGGATAACATCCGAAACGTGCTTTGGGGTGTGTGCACACATCCCAGGAACCCCCACATCGGTGCCGTTTACAAACAAGGTATTATTTTCAACATGCATATTGTTTATCTCTATTGCTGATATATCATGCTGCTCTGATTTTCGGAGCATTTTTTACTCTGCTAGCTATGTGATTATATCCCTTTGGGCACCCTCTCTTATACCGCCATATTGTGACGGGGAGATTTATTTACATTAATATTTTGTATTGTGTGGTTCTGGCATATGTGCACACCTGCCGTTTTTTACCATTGTCATGTTGGTTTCATGTATTGCATGCCATCTCTTGGCCTGATGGCTTTTTTGTCCTTATTACTATATATTAATAAAGTATTTTCACTTTTATATGTATACTGGACTGTTTTGGTCGTTCTTCTTGGCTTTTCTTGCCATGTGTTTTCTCTCACTGCTCTAAGTAAGATGTGCATTGTCATGTAAGAGCAGAGTGCTACTGTTACTTGAGCAGCAAACATGTGATAAGTATTTTTTTAGCAATCAATAAGGGTCTCAGGACCCAGACGCTCACCAATCTAGGAGAAGGAGGTCTGGGAGCTATTTATGGCGTCATCGCCACTCACCATCTTGGTGGAGTCCTCAAAGTTTTGTAGGATTGTACATATCTCTGACATCCATGTCCACTCCTGAGGTCTTATGTGTGGAGTCTGAACTGAATAATGACGGCCTTGTTGATGCTGTTAGTCAACAATTGCCCTCTTCTGCTCACAAATTCTTTCCAACATATGCAGTGTAGAGTTCCAACACGTGGGGACATCACACAACAGTCGGTGAGCCAGAAGCTGCAAATGCTGCTGAAGCTGTAGCTGACTTTCTAAAATGGGCACACAGGTGGCATATTTTCACAAGCAGATCTGGCAGCTCCGGGTAGCTTTTGAGAAACCATTGAATGAGGAGGTTAAGCACAGGGCCATGCATGGTACATCTGGCAATTGTCACACATGACCATGCCTGGCTGTAGGTTCAGCGGTGTCAGCCACAAATCTGACTGCTCTTTCAGAGCTGTCCACAACTCTTCAGCATTGTGCGGTTTGTCACCAAAGCAGATTAGCTTCAGCACAGCTTGTTGCCACTTAGCTGAGGCAGTGCTGCAGTGCTTCCAGCTTGTGACCGATGTGCTCATTTCAGATATGGAAGCTGAAGGGGAGGAGGTGCAGGAGCTGTAGACTGTGAGGGCAACCCTGATTGACATAGGGCCGACAATCCTCGGCATCAGGAGGACGTGTTCCTACCCAAAGTCTGACTGGGTCCCAGCTTCCACTATGTTAACCCAGTGTGCCGTCAGTGAGATGTACCATCCCTGCCCACAAGCACTTGTCCATGTGTCCATGGTTAGGTGGACTTTCCCAGTAACAGCATTGTTGAGGGCACAGGTAATGTTGTGGGACACATGCTTGTGTAATGCCGGGAAGGCATACTGGGAGAAATAGTGGCGGCTGCAGAAAGCATCTGTCTCCACGAGCCTAAAAGGCAACATTTCGAGCTCAAGCAGCCAAGAAATGTGTGAGTTTAGTACTGTGGCCTGTGGGGCGTTGCCTGCATATTTCTGCTTGTGCTCCAATGACTGGGGTATGGACAACTGAAGGCTACACTGAGACAAGGATGTGGATATGCTTGATGATAGTGCTAGTTGACTGTTGGCAATGACAGGTGTAGGGCACGAGTCATCTTCGCATGCACAGTGGACTGGGGATTGGCTTTCACACACAACAGTGGAAGAAGCAGTGTTGTCACCCGCAGACACTGTTCCTGGAGCCTGGGTTTCGGCTCACAAAGTTGGGTGCTTTGCTGCCATGTGCCTGATCATGCTGGTGGTGATCAGGCTCGTAGTTTTGCTATCCCTGCTGATGTGGGCAAAAGGCCTGTTTAGGGCTATCGGCAGAGTCTTTAAAAAACAACCAGACTCGTGAAGACCAAACAGTTGGACTGGCAACTTCCATCATGATGGTGTTACTAGGAACGGATGCACACCTTCTGTCTGAGGCCACCACACTGCTTCTTCCTGCCTGTTGGGGTGCTATGCCTGCTTCCCCATGTGTGCTGCTGTCCTTGCTCTGTATGTCCTCCTGCCAGGTTGGGTCAGTTACTATATCATCCATCACCTCGTCTTCCACATCCGCACCCTGCTCATCCTCCTGACTTTCTGGCAATTGTGTCTCATTCACCTCTTGTAACACTTTCCCACCATCGCCTTTGTGTGACCCATATTCCATGGCTGTTTATTTAATGTACATTTTCTCTTAAAGGCCCATAATTCAGGCATCATAAATTTATTTAAAAAAAATTGAGCTTAACTTGAGTTGGTACACATTCAGAAGTTAAACGTTTGTTCACATTGGCCACAAAACATTAAAGCCTACTAGAAAAAAAGTAAGCAAAAACCCTGATTTAACAAAGTAAAAAAACAAAACTGCATTTAAATGACACAGATTTTTGGTAATACTGTTTTTTGATCAAAAAATAGCACAAAAGCCATCCCACCGCATCAAGGTAACTCTGATCGGGACATTCCTACAGTGTACACTGTCCTACTGTACACTGTAGGACTGTCCCGATCAGAGTTACCTTGATGCAGTGGGATGGCTTTTGTGCTATTTTTTAATCAAAAAACACTATTACTAAAAACTCTGTCATTTAAATGCACTTTTGATTTTTTACTTAGTTACATCAGGGTTTTTGCTTACTTTTTCTCTTGTAGGTTTTAATACCATAAATTTATTGTCAGTTTCCAATTAGTATAATTATCAGGTCAGCAATAGTACCATAGAAGGATGTAAAGGATGAATCCAAGTTTGTGTGAACATTCCCCTTAAATCCTGGGCTAAAGAAGGAATGTTGTAACTGAAGTGTTAACTTTGTACAAACCTGAATTTCCAGATATAGTAATCCATCTGCTGTTGTACTGCACAGGTCATCAATTTAGCTAAAAGGAGACTAGAAAATATCAGGGGGCGATATACAGTATCTATAATATAACGCTGGGAGCGTCACTCTGTCCGAAGCCTTTATAGACTGCGCAGGCGCAAGCGCCGGCGCAGTCTCGGCCTCACAGAGTGACGCTCCCGGGAGATCGCGGTGTGCGTTCACACTGAACGCACACCGCGATCTCCAACAGAGAAGCAGGGACCGCCAGGAGGGTGAGTATCGGCCTATATTCACCTGTCCTGCGTTCCATCGCTGAGCGCCGCCATCTTCCCGGTCTTCGGCCTGTAACCTTCAGTTCAGAGGGCGCGATGACGCGCTTAATGCGCGCCGGCGCCGCCCTCTGACTGAACAGTCACAGCCAGGAGACCGGGAAGATGGCGGCGCTCAGCGATGGAACGCAGGACAGGTGAGTATAGTAAGTGATGGGGGGCCTGAGTTGGCGGCGATACCGGCACCTGACCCCCATAGCGCGCCGGTGTCCCCGCCTGCTCAGGCCCCCCAGCACTCGGCGCAGAGCGGGTCAGAGACAGTATGGGGACGCAGGATGGAGCAGCACATAAGAATGGGTACGCAGGATGGAGCAGCACATAAGGATGGGGACGCAGGATGCAGCAGCACATAAGGATGGGGACGCAGGATGCAGCAGCACATAAGGATGGGGACGCAGGATGGAGCAGCACATAAGGATGGGGACGCAGGATGGAGCAGCACATAAGGATGGGGACGCAGGATGGAGCAGCACATAAGGATGGGGACGCAGGATGGAGCAGCACATAAGGATGGGGATGCAGGATGGGAGCAGCACATAAGGATGGGGACGCAGGATGGAGCAGCACATAAGGATGGGGACGCAGGATGGGAGCAGCACATAAGGATGGGGACGCAGGATGCAGCAGCACATAAGGATGGGGACGCAGGATGGAGCAGCACATAAGGATGGGGACGCAGGATGGAGCAGCACATAAGGATGGGGACGCAGGATGGAGCACCACATAAGGATGGGGACGCAGGATGGGAGCAGCACATAAGGATGGGGACGCAGGATGGAGCAGCACATAAGGATGGGGACGCAGGGAGGGAGCAGCACATAAGGATGGGGACGCAGGATGCAGCAGCACATAAGGATAGGGACGCAGGATGCAGCAGCACATAAGGATGGGGACGCAGGATGGAGCAGCACATAAGGATGGGGACACAGGATGGGAGCAGCACATAAGGATGGGGACGCAGGATGCAGCAGCACATAAGGATGGGGACGCAGGATGGAGCCGCACATAAGGATGGGGACGCAGGATGGAGCAGCACATAAGGATGGGGACGCAGGATGGGAGCAGCACATAAGAATGGGGACGCAGGATGGAGCAGCACATAAGGATGGGGACGCAGGATGCAGCAGCACATAAGGATGGGGACGCAGGATGCAGCAGCACATAAGGATGGGGACGCAGGATGCAGCAGCACATAAGGATGGGGACGCAGGATGCAGCAGCACATAAGGATGGGGACGCAGGATGGAGCAGCACATAAGGATGGGGACGCAGGATGGGAGCAGCACATAAGGATGGGGACGCAGGATGGAGCAGCACATAAGGATGGGGACGCAGGATGCAGCAGCACATAAGGATGGGGACGCAGGATGGAGCAGCACATAAGGATGGGGACGCAGGATGGAGCAGCACATAAGGATGGGGACGCAGGATGCAGCAGCACATAAGGATGGGGACGCAGGATGGAGCAGCACATAAAGATGGGGATGCAGGATGGGAGCAGCACATAAGGATGGGGATGCAGGATGGAGCAGCACATAAGGATGGGGACACAGGATGGAGCAGCACATAAGGATGGGGACGCAGGATGCAGCAGCACATAAGGATGGGGACGCAGGATGGAGCAGCACATAAGGATGGGGACGCAGGATGGAGCAGCACATAAGGATGGGGACGCAGGATGGAGCAGCACATAAGGATGGGGACGCAGGATGCAGCAGCACATAAGGATGGGGACGCAGGATGCAGCAGCACATAAGGATGGGGACGCAGGATGCAGCAGCACATAAGGATGGGGACGCAGGATGCAGCAGCACATAAGGATGGGGACGCAGGATGGAGCAGCACATAAGGATGGGGACGCAGGATGGAGCAGCACATAAGGATGGGGACGCAGGATGGGAGCAGCACATAAGGATGAGGACGCAGGATGGAGCAGCACATAAGGATGGGGACGCAGGATGCAGCAGCACATAAGGATGGGGACGCAGGATGCAGCAGCACATAAGGATGGGGACGCAGGATGCAGCAGCACATAAGGATGGGGACGCAGGATGCAGCAGCACATAAGGATGGGGACGCAGGATGGAGCAGCACATAAGGATGGGGACGCAGGATGGAGCAGCACATGACAGGATGGGGACGCAGGATGGGAGCAGCGCATGACAGGATGGGGACGCAGGATGGAGCAGCGCATGACAGGATGGGGACGCATGATGGAGCAGCACATGACAGGATGGGGACGCAGGATGGAGCAGCACATGACAGGATGGGGACGCAGGATGGGAGCAGCGCATCACAGGATGGGAGCAGCGCATCACAGGATGGGGACGCAGGATGGGAGCAGCGCATGACAGGATGGGGACGCAGGATGGGAGCAGCGCATGACAGGATGGGGACGCAGGATGGAGCAGCACATGACAGGATGGGGACGCAGGATGGAGCAGCGCATGACAGGATGGGGACGCATGATGGAGCAGCACATGACAGGATGGGGACGCAGGATGGAGCAGCACATGACAGGATGGGGACGCAGGATGGGAGCAGCGCATCACAGGATGGGAGCAGCGCATCACAGGATGGGGACGCAGGATGGGAGCAGCGCATGACAGGATGGGGACGCAGGATGGGAGCAGCGCATGACAGGATGGGGACGCAGGATGGAGCAGCACATGACAGGATGGGGACGCAGGATGGAGCAGCGCATGACAGGATGGGGACGCAGGATGGAGCAGCACATGACAGGATGGGGAAGCAGGATGGAGCAGCGCATGACAGGATGGGGACGCAGGATGGAGCAGCACATACCAGGATGGAGACAATATACCAATATAAATGCTCGCCACCCGGGCGTAGAACGGGGTCAATAGCTAGTATATATATATATAGTGCACTGTTCACATGTGCATAGTGTTTGGTTCTCAGCATATTAGCAACACCCAAACTATTCGATTAGGTAGGCTGGCGAGCACTTTGTCAATGCATTCCATGCGAACACCCCTGTATACAAGACCCAATGTGCTGGTCTTGGCTGCACCCTGAAAAATAAAGCGCATAAAATACATATAAATATGTGAGGTATTGGTCGATATTTTGGCCAAGATATGCAAGCCAAACGTCAAGGGTCCTCACACTTGCGAGTCCTATTTCTAAACTTAGTAGCAAAGCCACAAGATGACTAAAAATCCTCCAAAAATTCAAAAATACAGCTGAAAAAGGACAGCAGGGCTTACCTGCCTGGTCTCTGAACAAATGCACCACAGGATGCAGCCAGCCCATATAGCAAGATGTTGCAAAACACAGGTGCAAAATACTAAATAGACAGCCACTCACAACCTACCAGTTCATGAAGGGGGTAACTGCTTAGTATACATTTGCACAATAGAGGCCTGTATAGGGCACTGTTCACATGTAGGTAATGCAAAGTGTCTGATTCTCAGCCTATTAGTCACACCCATACTATTCGATTAGGCAGGCTGGCCAGCACTTTCTAAATTAATCCCATGTGAACACCCCTGTACACAAGACCCAATGTGCTGGGCTTGGCTGCACCCTGAAAAATAAAGTGCACAAAATGCATATAAATATTGTGAGGTATTGGTTGATATTTTGCCAAAATATGCAAGCTCGCATTCCAACGTCAGGGGTCTTCACCCTTGCATGTCCTATCACTAAACTAGCAACAAAGCCACAGAAAGGACTAAAAATCCTCCAAAAATTCAAAAATACAGCTGAAAAAGGGCAGCACCTCTTACTTGCCCAGGTCTCTGAACAAATGCACTACAGGATGCAGCTAGCCCATATAGCAAAGATGCTGCAAAACACAGGTGCAGAATACTAAATAGACAGCCACTCACAACCTGCTAGTTCATGAAGGGGGTAACTGCTTAGTATACATTTGCACAATATAGGCCTGTATAGGGCACTGTTCACATGTAGGTAATGCAAAGTGTCTGATTCTCAGCCTATTAGTCACGCCCATACTATTCGATTAGGCAGGTTGGCCAGCACTTTTTCAATTAATCCCATGTGAACACCCTTGTATACAAGACCCAATGTGCTGGGCTTGGCTGCACCCTGAAATATAAAGTGCTACTAAGTTTAGTGATAGGATTCACAAGCGTGAGGACTGAGGACCATTGACGTTGGGTTGCGAGCTTGCATATCTTGGCCAATATATCCACCAATACCTCACACAGGGGTGTTCACATGGGATACATTGATAAAGTACTGGCCAGCCCACCTAATCGAATAGTATGGGCATGACTAATAGGCTAAGAACCAGACACTATGCACTACCTACTTGTGAACAGCGTTCTATCCAGGCCTCTGTTGTGCAAATGTATACTAAGCAGTCAACCCCTCCATGAACTAGCAGGTTGTGAGTCGCTGTCTATTTATTATTTTGCATTTTGCATTATTGTTCTTTTTAATTTCATTTTGTATTACTTCAAGACCAAACAAATGTCCAGTATGTAAAGGAGAACATGAGTGTCAGAGATACAAGCATTGGGAAGGGTCAGGGCATCTGAGCACTTTGACTTCAGCTTTTGAAATGTGCTCACAATTCTGAGGCATCGTATAATCCCTGAAGGAGTAATCTACTCTAAAGCTGGACTGGAAATGTGTTTATTTATTGCCTCACAGTCTGGCTGCAAGTGGTGTTCTCATTTTATCACCTACATAGCAGAATTGGAGACCAGAAACTTTAGGCTGATGCTCAGCTGCTCTATCCCAGAGGACTATAAGCCATGCTAAATAAGAAATAAATATTAAGTGTGAATACAGGAAAAAGTAATACATGTCAATATACTTTTCCAACAAAATGTAGGGGCTAATTTGCATCACTGTATAATGAACAAGATAAACAGTAATTAGTGCTGATTCATTAGCCTCTTTCCTCCAAGCATGATGGATAAGTCTTCATCTCATATACTTCCCCAAGAGAATTGCTCTATATCACATTTTATTCTTTGAATACAGGATAGAAAAGATAGCAATATAACTGGAAAGACTATTTAAGTGGGCACCATCATACAGAATCTATAGGTACTTGTCTGGGATCACTACCATGCATGTAGAAATTTAATACAGGAACTATTAGAGAGACAGGTACACGCATATAATTGTAGGATCACCACAAGACAAAGAAATAATTATCAAAAGGAATTTAAATTTTATTAGACACACCACGAAAAAACAGACAATACACACTATTAAAAACACTTATAGAATAGATCCAAATCAGTTACAAATAGTATAAATCAAGTAACAAATAGCAACAACACCGCTGCCCGGCTATATAATATAGTAAATGCAAAGAGACACACACTCGTATTTCCTATTGATTCAAATGCACACAATTATAGACATAAATCAATTGTAGTGGACCAGAGTGATTTATAGGGTATGCAGTAAAGCCCCCTTACATGGAGACAACATTTTAGATAACAAACTATTCCGTTATAGACTATCACAGTACTAAAACCAGGTGTCCTGATATATATATTACACCCTGATGTTCAAGGCAATACTTTTTGATATGGAACAGATCATAGGGCACAGGCTTGCGCACAAATGCTTCCCCTTGTCCTATATATCACAGATTGAGAGTGCATAGCCCAACTTATGAGTAGTAATACTTAACCCTATCCCGTCTCAGAGTCCACTACCGTCCATACAGTCCTAGGTGCAATGCTATAGTCCGGGCAGGAATAACTGGACCAACGCGTTCCGACACACCCTGTGTCTTTCTCAAGGCGATAATGCCTGAGTTTTACCGGTTGTGTCTATTTATAAATACCTTAATTCGTGTTTGTATTTCAGCTGCGAGAGGCGGCTTGTGGTTGAGCAAGTGAATCTGACCGCTAACAACCCGGAAGTGAGGTTCCCCGGTCACATGATTTGCCTCGCTAGAGCCAAGAGTAATACAATTGGAGGCGTTCCACATACAATCCCTATATCATGGAGCGCGCATGCGCAACTGTTTTAGTTTTACCAGGACTCAACTAAGATTTTAGCGTTCGGTTTTTACCCAGAGGTAGCCCCTATTTGCATCCGTATTCATGCACCTGTCAGATCAACGTTATTTGTTGTCATATACATGGTGTTTAAAGTACAGCCTCCACCAAGTTCCATAGTGCGCACGCGCGGGTACCCGAGGCGCAAGTGGTGTACGCTAAATGCGTATAACCAAGCGTCCCCCATTACCATGGGCACGTAGGCGCCCATGATACGTACGCGGCGCTCAGAGAATGATCCACATCATGTACAGTGCGACTGCGCAGTTACTTAGGGCCTTCGCGGGCGCAAATGGCGTAAATGTTGACGTCAAATACAGCAAGATATCCCTTATGCCGTATGCGCACAGGCACCACAGGTCCTTTATGGGCACTCAAGACCCAACATCTGCAGTGTATTGTATGCACCCATAGTCATCATGGGTCTGTGTGGGCGCGAGTAACGCCGATCCTCATGCGCACAGCAGCATTACCTCTCAGCCACAAATCCACAAGCGCCTTACAGTCCCCACATTTGTATGGTGCGCATACATAGTCCCATAGAGACCCATATGGGCGCAGATAACAGAGATCTTGACACTGGGTACGTATATAGACATTTCCCCCTTTTTACTACATATGCGCACGCGCCTTCTTTATAACCATTAGGGGTGCTTGAGATACTATATCCACAAAGATTAGTTGGTACATATGCCTGATACCTTGAGGCATATCTGAGTGCCGACAAAGTAAATACTGATATTAAGTGCGTGCTGCAAAGCTTCCCCTTTTTGCCATATTGGCGCAAGCACCTACACGATCTTAAATGCACTCAGGATCCACTCCCCAATATACCGTACGCTTGCGCCTGTAGTCCGTGCTGGCGCAAGGTGCTGACATATGAATGCATACAGCAGGGATATCCCTTCATCCTGGTTGCGCAAGACATATTCAAAATTTGTGCCCATGAACCATTTCGCATAACAAGATTTAAATTTAAACTTTTAAAGTTTTAGATGCCTACATGCCAATCTTCACATGAGACAAAGGACAAGCATGGTGTATCATGCATGACCCTATGGATGATAACGCCATACATGCACACCCCCATATGACCAATTGAGATCCTACCCACACCCTCCAAGTCCAGTCCTCCCATCAGAGGACCTTGGCTATGAGGGCACCTGAAAAACCCCACAGCAGGGGAATAATTTCACACCTCCCCATAAGGGTATTGTAAACAATAGTCCAACCGAAAAGTACTCGTCCAGTGTAACGATGCCCTAGGCACCCATAGAGCATAAAATCCACAGACAGCTCCAGCGCATTATTGCATAATCCATATTGTAATGCAGTATTGGTTAAATATCTTCTTTCTTCTCCCTTCCATAGGCCATGATCATGGTTTGAGCTAGAAGGGAGGAACAAAAACCAGGGAGGAGAAGAAAATAAATAAATGACTAAATGAGGAAAGAGGGGAAAAAAAAAAAAAAAGGGATAAGCAATATATACCTCATATACTCTCTCCCCTCGATATATTCAAATACATGTATACTGGGGCACCCCCCCATAGACTATCTCTTCCTATAATAGCCTGAGTACAGCAACTCCTCGTTGAGGCCCTGCGGTACTAGACAGTCCAGTTCGTAGATCCATCTTGCCTCACGGCAAAGAAGGTCCTCCACTGGGTTTCCCCCTCTGATGTTGATATTGACTTTCTCTAGACCCCTTAATTGCGTGGCCAGGCCCCAATGTGAGTAGTGATTTTTTATCCACAGACACAAGCGGCCGCGAAAGCGGTGCAGAAGGGGGCGTAGAAAACCCAAAAAATCGTGTCAAGAGGACACGGAACTTTGGGGCCTGGTCTCCGAGCTCGACACGAGTAACACGTCTCGGCAATCGGAAACACTACTAAACCCTATCCTAGATAATCCCATTGAAAATCATTCGGGGGTGGAATCTAGTAATGCAGATAATCAATTACGGATCATCAACCTGTCCACCTATCAATTGTCACAAGTAGAAATAAATCTGTTGGCAAAAGGGCTATCTTTTTCACCCATGAGTGGTCTAGACAAATTTGAATTAACGAAAGATCTGTATTTATTTTGTCGACAATTTTTAAGATTTTGTATCATCAGCCATCATTAGTTGACGACTTACCGGACCAGGACAGACAGACATTTAGAGACTTACTAGACCTGTTGACGGAAAATGAGAATGCACAGGGAAGGAAGAGGTTTGGAGGTAGACTACCATCTCAGGCAACTCCAAAATTTGCATTATGTCCGGCCATCCAGGTATTCTTTGAAACCACATGTCAAGATATTAAGAGACTGCGGTTGGATAAAAATAGCCAAAACAATTTGACCAGAGAAGAAAAAATAGCGCTATCCAATCTAAAAAAGAATGACACAATGGAAATCAAAGAGGCGGACAAAGGTGGAAACATAGTCCTGTGGCCTAAAGATATGTACTGCCTAGAAGCCAGACGGCAGTTGGACAATACACAGTATTACCTAAAACTTCCATCAGACCCCACGCTTATCTTTAAAACACAGCTCGATAAACTATTGGGGAGGGCCTTTTCCTGTGGCATCATCAACAAGAGAGAACGTGATTTTTTGACTACAGCACATCCAGTGACCCCGACGTTTTATCTGGTACCTAAGATACACAAGTCCATCAGTGTACCCCCGGGGAGACCAATTATCTCGGGTCTGGGGGGTCTGTTTGAAAAACCATGTTCATATTTGGATTATTTCTTGCAGCCAATGGTAAAAACCTTGGACTCCCATGTAAGGGACTCGTCGCACCTTATAGAACTTTTTGAAAATCTGGAGGTACCTGATACTGCGATCCTGGTGACCCTTGACGTGGAAGCGTTGTACACGAACATCGAACACAAGCAAGGTATGTTGACAACCTCCTTCTTTTTGGAGAAACATTCCACAGGTGATAGCGGCCACGATGCATTCTTGCTAGAGCTACTCAGATTTATACTTGAGAAGAATTACTTCATATTTGATAGAACATTCTACAAACAAGCCTCAGGCACGGCCATGGGGGCCAAGTGCGCGCCCTCATACGCCAATCTTTTTATGGGGTGGTGGGAGGAGACCCATGTACAAAAACTAAAGAGCTATTCTACGCACATAAATAAATGGTTACGTTTCATAGACGACATCATTATAATTTGGTCTGGTACATCTGACGAATTGGGCGCCTTTATTGGGGAACTCAATAATAACTGCTGGAATATTAAGCTCACATCGTCTTTTTCCACCATCTCAGTTGACTTTCTGGACTTGAGGGTGTCTATGGACCGGAATCGTATTGTGACTACACTGTTTCGTAAACCAACAGCAACGAACAATCTTCTACATTTTGAGAGCTTTCACCCGACACATCTGAGAAGAGGAATCCCAAAAGGGCAATTCCTCAGACTTAGGAGGAATTGTACTCGCACAGAGGATTTCCGGACGGAGTCCCGCCAACTGACCAGTCGGTTCCGAGAGCGTGGATACCCCAAGAGAATCATCTCAGGTGCCTTTGAATTTTCAAGAGTAAGGACCAGGGAGGAGGCCCTTCAACCCAGGGTAAGAACAGAGACAAATAGGATTAATCTGATTACAAAATTTAATAATCAATGGAATGACATCTACCACATCCTAAAAAACAACTGGGGGATCTTAAGGAGTGAGCCAAAACTAAGACCATTCATTGGAGATAGACCACAAATGGTGGCAAGAAGGGCAAGGAACTTAAAAGATCATTTAACCCATAGTCATTTCAGACGCCCTGCCACCAAAATCAAATCTGGCCACGCAATTAAGGGCTCTTTTCCGTGTGGAAGTTGTTCCATCTGTCCACGAATGATCGCAGGAGAAGGGGTTAGGGTCAATAATCTCTCCGCGCGGGTGCAGTCAAGGGCATACTTCAATTGCCGCACACGCAATTTGATTTATGCCCTGATCTGCGGCTGCGACAAAGTATACGTAGGGCAAACCACACAAGAGCTCCGACGCAGGGCTCAGCAACACTTGTCCAGTATAGCCACCGCCAGGACGGACAAGTCCAGAGGGAAGATCATTACCTCAGTGGCAAAGCACTTCTTAGAGGTACATGCAGGGTCGGGTGACTCCCTGAGAATCATGGGTCTAGAGAAAGTCAATATCAACATCAGAGGGGAAGACCCAGTGGAGGACCTTCTTTGCCGTGAGGCAAGATGGATCTACGAACTGGACTGTCTAGTACCGCAGGGCCTCAACGAGGAGTTGCTGTACTCAGGCTATTATAGGAAGAGATAGTCTATGGGGGGGTGCTCCAGTATACACGCATTTGAATATATCGAGGGGAGAGAGTATATGAGGTATATATTGCTTATCCCTTTTTTTTTTTTTTTTCCCTCTTTCCTCATTTAGTCATTTATTTATTTTCTTCTCCTCCCTGGTTTTTGTTCCTCCTTTCTAGCTCAAACCATGATCATGGCCTATGGAAGGGAGAAGAAAGAAGATATTTAACCAATACTGCATTACAATATGGATTATGCAATAATGCACTGGAGCTGTCTGTGGATTTTATGCTCTATGGGTGCCTAGGGCATCGTTACACTGGACGAGTACTTTTCGGTTGGACTATTGTTTACAATACCCTTATGGGGAGGTGTGAAATTATTCCCCTGCTGTGGGGTTTTTCAGGTGCCCTCATAGCCAAGGTCCTCTGATGGGAGGACTGGACTTGGAGGGTGTGGGTAGGATCTCAATTGGTCATATGGGGGTGTGCATGTATGGCGTTATCATCCATAGGGTCATGCATGATACACCATGCTTGTCCTTTGTCTCATGTGAAGATTGGCATGTAGGAATCTAAAACTTTAAAAGTTTAAATTTAAATCTTGTTATGCAAAATGGTTCATGGGCACAAATTTTGAATATGTCTTGCGCAACCAGGATGAAGGGATATCCCTGCTGTATGCATTCATATGTCAGCACCTTGCGCCAGCACGGACTACAGGCGCAAGCGTACGGTATATTGGGGAGTGGATCCTGAGTGCATTTAAGATCGTGTAGGTGCTTGCGCCAATATGGCAAAAAGGGGAAGCTTTGCAGCACGCACTTAATATCAGTATTTACTTTGTCGGCACTCAGATATGCCTCAAGGTATCAGGCATATGTACCAACTAATCTTTGTGGATATAGTATCTCAAGCACCCCTAATGGTTATAAAGAAGGCGCGTGCGCATATGTAGTAAAAAGGGGGAAATGTCTATATACGTACCCAGTGTCAAGATCTATGTTATCTGCGCCCATATGGGTCTCTATGGGACTATGTATGCGCACCATACAAATGTGGGGACTGTAAGGCGCTTGTGGATTTGTGGCTGAGAGGTAATGCTGCTGTGCGCATGAGGATCAGCGCTACTCGCGCCCACACAGACCCATGATGACTATGGGTGCATACAATACACTGCAGATATTGGGTCTTGAGTGCCCATAAAGGACCTGTGGTGCCTGTGCGCATACGGCATAAGGGATATCTTGCTGTATTTGACGTCAACATTTACGCCATTTGCGCCCGCGAAGGCCCTAAGTAACTGCGCAGTCGCACTGTACATGATGTGGATCATTCTCTGAGCGCCGCGTACGTATCATGGGCGCCTACGTGCCCATGGTAATGGGGGACGCTTGGTTATACGCATTTAGCGTACGCCACTTGCGCCTCGGGTACCCGCGCGTGCGCACTATGGAACTTGGTGGAGGCTGTACTTTAAACACCATGTATATGACAACAAATAACGTTGTTCTTACAGGTGCATGAATACGGATGCAAATAGGGGCTACCTCTGGGTAAAAACCGAACGCTAAAATCTTAGTTGAGTCATGGTAAAACTAAAACAGTTGCGCATGCGCGCTCCATTATATGGGGATTGTGTGTGGAACGCCTCCAATTGTATTACTCTTGGCTCTAGCAAGGCAAATCATGTGACCGGGGAACCTCACTTCCGGGTTGTTAGCGGTCAGATTCACTTGCTCAACCACAAGCCGCCTCTCGCAGCTGAAATACAAACACGAATTAAGGTATTTATAAATAGACACAACTGGTAAAACTCAGGCATTATCGCCTTGAGAAAGACACAGGGTGTGTCGGAACGCGTGGGTCCAGTTATTCCTGCCCGGACTATAGCATTGCACCTAGGACTGTATGGACGGTAGTGGACTCTGAGACGGGATAGGGTTAAGTATTACTACTCATAAGTTGGGCTATGCACTATCAATATGTGATATATAGGACAAGGGGAAGCATTTGTGCGCAAGCCTGTGCCCTATGATCTGTTCCATATCAAAAAGTATTGCCTTGAACATCAGGGTGTAATATATATATCAGGACTCCTGGTTTTAGTACTGTGATAGTCTATAACGGAATAGTTTGTTATCTAAAATGTTGTCTCCATGTAAGGGGGCTTTACTGCATACCCTATAAATCACTCTGGTCCACTACAATTGATTTATATCTATAATTGTGTGCATTTAAATCAATAGGAAATACGAGTGTGTGTCTCTTTGCATTTACTATATTATATAGCCGGGCAGCGGTGTTGTTGCTATTTGTTACTTGATTTATACTATTTGTAACTTATTTGGATCTATTCTTTGTTCTATGTGGAACAAATTTTAAGTGTTTTTAATAGTGTGTATTGTCTGTTTTTTCGTGGTGTGTCTAATAAAATTTAAATTCCTTTTGATAATTATTTCTTTGTCTTGTGGTGATCCTACAATTATATGCATGTTCCTGTCTCTCTATTAGTTCCGATAGCAATATAACTACAACACTTACATGGATGGTGTGCCCAGATTATTGTTAAAATACGTGAATTGCGTTTTATTATACTGATGCTCTGTATGCTCCTCAATTTTCAATGGCTTAAAGCGTAGTATAAATAGGCAGTGTATACCGTATATATATACGAGGGGCGTAGATTCAAGATTTCCCAGAACCACTTCTATTTCTCACAGGAGGCTGAAACTGCACATGTGTAATTATACAAGTAGGGTTGAGCGACCTTTACTTTTATAGGATCGGTTCGGGTTTCACGAAACCCGACTTTTTCAAAAGTCGGGTCGAGTGAAATCGGCCGATCCTATAAAAAAGTCGGGGTCGGCCGAGACTCGAAACCCAATGCAATGCATTGGGTTTCCATGGTTCCCAGGGTCTGAAGGAGCGGAAACTCTCCTTCAGGCCCTGCGATCCATATTTTAGTGTAAAATAAAGAATAAAAATAAAAAATATCGCAATACTTACCCTCTGACACGCCCTGGTACTAACCGGGAACCTTCCTTCCTTAGAATCAGCCTTCCAGGACCTTGCGGTGACGTCGCGGTGACGTCGCGGCTTGTGATTGGCCGCGCGGCCGCCCATGTGACCGCTCGCGCGACCAATCACAAGCCGCGACGTCACCGCGACGTCACCGAAGGTCCTGGAAGGGCTGATTCTTAGGAAGTAAGGCTGCCGGAAAGAAGCAGGGCACGTCCGAGGGTGAGTATATTCCTATTAGGTATATACTCACCCTCGGACGCGCCCTGCTTCCTTCTGGCAGCCTTCCTTTCTAAGAATCAGCCCTTCCAGGACCTTCGGTGACGTCGCGGTGACGTCGCGGCTTGTGATTGGTCGCGCGAGCGGTCACATGGGCGGCCGCGCAGCCAATCACAAGCCGCGACGTCACCGCGACGTCACCGCAAGGTCTTGGAAGGCTGATTCTAAGGAAGGAAGGTTCCCGGTTAGTACCAGGGCGCGTCAGAGGGTAAGTATTGCAATATTTTTTATTTTTATTCTTTATTTTCCACTTAAATCTGAATTCCAATACCAATTCCCGATATAAACATATCGGTAATCGGTATCGGAATTCCGATTCTAGATTCAAAAGATTGTCGACTTCATGGCCGACCCCACACTGGGGTCGGGTCAGGTTTCATGAAACCCGACCTTGCCAAAAGTCGGCGACTTTTGAAAAATTTCGACCCGTTTCGCTCATCTCTATATACAAGTCTCTTTAGGTTACGTGCCAATTTGCAACTCAAAACTGATAACGGTCTTGATTTTACAGGTGTTGAAGCAGTGTGTGAGGTTTGATAATGGACCCAGTGGAATACAGACCAGCCATCAAATTCCTTTAGGCTACTTTCACACATCAGGTTTTCAGTGTCAGGTTAAATCCAGCTAATTTTCAAAAAAACGGATCAGGCGAATGTTGCCGCCGGATCAGGTTTTTTTTCCCATAGACTTGTATTAGTGCCGGATTGCAGCGGATGACATTGCGTTTCGTCCGGTTTTTCGCCAGATCTAGCAAATCTGCCACTTCTGGTTTCTTGAAAAAACATCCATAGCAACGTTTTTGGTCTCCGGCGAAAAAGCCTGAAGCGCCGGATCTGGCGCTTCCGGCTGTTTGCTAGAATGGAAGCCTATGGGAGCCGGAAGGTGCCGGATCCGGAAAAAGGCAGATCTGGTGGCCTGATCTGGTTTTTTAAACTGGGCATGCTCCAAATCTTTTTTTATCCAATAATCTAGATAGGCTATCCGGATCGGTCAAAAAAACGGATCCATTGCATCAGTTTTTCACAATCTGCGCCAGATCCAGTTTTTCCAACATTCGCCGGATTTAGCCTGACACTGAAAACCTGATGTGTGAAAGTAGCCTTACTTGAAAGGTCGCACACCAAAGGAGACATTCGATGAGATGAAAGAGGTCTATGATGGTGATTCAGAGAAAAAAGATAAAAAAGATCCAGCGACAGGCAGGAGTGGCTAAAAAATAACTTTAACTCCAAAATCATTAAAACAATTGGAATGACAATTGGAATTTTTTGATGGATGTTGGGTAGCTGTATTACTGCAGAAAAAACTCGGAGATAAAAGAGAGCCTATGGTAGGTGCTTTTTTAGCTGTAAAGTGCACATTATCCTTTAAAATGAATTTCAGATTGTCATCCTGATTCAGCATAGGTAAGTATTTCTTAATTGTTGTGATTATACCATTATATTATACACTATATTGTGAGTAAAAGTAACATCAGAATCGAAAATGTTAGTGTGTTGATTAAATTTGCATTTATTTTCCAGTAATCTTTTCCGGTCAATTTTAGATACTACATATCTTGCTTTAACCAAAAAATTTCTGAATTTGTGCAGTTATATTTGAGTCTTATAGGGAATGTTTCTGATGACATTGGGGGATGACACGATTTGGCTGTACGTGTGGAATTACTCGCTGTAGTTTTTCTGTATGGAGAAATGATTACAGCATGGTTGAAATATCTCCACAGAGTGACAAATCTAGAAAATGTATACCGTTATTCTCATAACGATATGTAAATTTTAATCTAAAGTCATTATTGTTAATATGGTCTGCGAAACCAAAGGCCTCCCCCTGTGTACTCCCCACACCAGGAAGAGGTCGTCAATATAGCGACCATACCAAACAACATTATGACTAAATGGGTTATCATCATTAAACGATAATAATTCTTCCCATCGAGACATGACAATGTTTGCCAAGGATGGGGAAAATTTTGCGACCATACTCACAAATTTTCTAGATTTGTCACTCTGTGGAGATATTTCTAACCATGCTGTAATCATTTCTCCATATAGAAAGCCTACTGCAAGTAATTCAATGCTTACAGCCGAATCGTGTCATCCCCACCGTGTCATAAGAAACATTCCCTATGATGAACTAAGAAGACTCAAACATAACTGCACAAATACAGAAATTTTTTAAAGGGAATCCATTAATGTTTGTGACAGATTAGCACAACAGGGGTATCCTAGGTGTAATCTGGTTAAAGCAAGAAATGTAGTATTTAAAGTTGTCAGGAAAAGATTACTGGAAAATAAATGCAAATTTAATCGACACACTAATATTTTTGATTCTGGTGTTACTTTTACAACACAATATAGTCCATGCTGAACTCTCCTCCCACCTCTCATCTAACTTGTTGTACGACAATCTACAATCTGGTTTCCGCCCCCATCACTCAACTGAGACTGCCCTGACCAAAATCACTAATGACCTACTTACCGCCAAAGCTACTGGACAATACTCTGTACTCCTCCTTCTAGACCTGTCCTCTGCTTTCGACACAGTTGACCACTGCCTCCTACTACAGATCCTCTCCTCCTTTGGCATCAAAGACCTCGCCCTATCCTGGATCGCCTCATACCTTTCCAACCGCACATTCAGCGTTTCCCACTCCCATACTACCTCCTCATCCCACCCTCTCTCTGTTGGAGTCCCCCAAGGCTCTGTTCTAGGACCCCTACTCTTCTCAATCTATACACTTGGCTTGGGACAACTCATAAAGTCCCATGGATTCCAGTACCACCTCTATGCTGACGACACTCAGATCTACCTCTCTGGCCCAGACGTCACCGCTCTGCTGTCCAGAATCCCAGAGTGCCTATCAGCCATATCCTCCTTCTCCTCCTCTCGCTTCCTCAAACTCAATGTGGACAAATCTGAACTCATCATCTTTCCTCCATCCCACAAATCTTCCTTACTTGACCTATCTATCGCAGTCAATGACATCATGCTTTCCCCTGTACCCGAAGTCCGCTGCCTCGGAGTAACCTTCAACTCTGCCCTGTCCTTCAAACCACACGTCCAAGCTCTTTCCACCTCCTGTCGCCTCCAGCTCAAAAATATCTCCAGGATCCGTCCTTTCCTCAACCCCCAATCTACTAAAATGCTTGTGCACGCCCTCATCATTTCCCGCCTTGACTACTGCAACATCCTTTTCTGTGGCCTCCCTGCTAACACCCTTGCACCTCTCCAGTCCATCCTTAACTCTGCTGCCCGACTAATCCATCTCTCTCCTCGCTACTCCTCCGCTTCCCCCCTCTGCAAATCTCTTCACTGGCTCCCATTCCCTCAGCGTATCCAGTTCAAATTGCTAATACTGACCTACAAAGCCATCCACAACCTGTCTCCTCCATATATCTCTGAACTAATCTCTCGATATCATCCCTCACGTGACCTCCGGTCCTCCCAAGACCTCCTTCTCTCCTCCACACTTATTCGCTCCTCATCCAATCGCCTCCAAGACTTCTCCCGAATATCCCCCATCCTCTGGAACTCTCTGCCCCAACACGTCCGGCTATCAACCACAGTCGGATCCTTCAGACGGAACCTGAAAACTCATCTCTTCAGGAAAGCCTACAGCCTGCACTGACACCGCTGCTGCCTCATCACCAACGAAGATACCGCCTCACCAACACCGGAGCTACCGCCTCACCAACACCGGAGTTACCGCCTCACCAACACCGGAGCTCCTGCAACCCTCAACCTACTGTCTCCTTCCCCATAATCCTGTAGAATGTAAGCCCGCAAGGGCAGGGTCCTCGCCCCTCTGTATCAGTCCGTCATTGTTAGTTTGTTTACTGTATGTAATATTTGTAACCCCTTCTCATGTACAGCACCATGGAATCAATGGTGCTATATAAATAAATAATAATAATAATAGTGTACAATATCTTAATATATACTTACCTTGTAATGTCTTCACATCCTGTTCTGTCCAGATATGTCCAGATCCCAGAATTCCAAGTGGCGGAAGTTCTCCGACCGGCATTTTGGGACACCCAAGTGATGGGTGTCTCAATATGGAAACTGCTGGTGGTACCAGTCTCTTGCATGGTACCACCAGCAGAACACTGTCACACTATACACACACTGTATATGCTGTACGCACCACACACACACAAACACACTGTATAGGCCATACGCATCACAAACACACAGCACATGTGTAGTTTTAATGTGACCGCCGCTATCTGTATGCACAAAGATGGCAGCAGTCTAATTTATTGCGCCTGCGTGAATTCCACACAGGTGCAGTGAATCATTCGTCTAATCCCGGCGGCAGATGCGTGACGTGTCTACTGGCAGAGGAAGCTGGTCACACTAAAGGGGTTTTTCCACAAATGAAAGTTCATTGTTTTTGTCCCAGCTATGCTGTTGCTCTTCAAGAGTCTCATTCGCCCGCTGTTTTCTTCTACATTTTGCCCTTGCTGCTTTCCTTTCAATGTCATTGGTGTACTTTATAGGAGAAGCCATGTTGGCGTTGATATTTGCTTTTTAAAGGGGTTTTTCCACGAACGAAAGTTCCTCTGCGATCTCCTGCTGTAATGTCAGCATTGTCTTTTGCTTCATCCCCTACCCAGGAGCTCTGGTATGTTCAGTACACGGTCATACACAAATAATTTTTAAAATGAACTTTCATTCGTGGGAAAACCCCTTTAAAGAGCAAATATCAACACCAACATGGCTTCTCCTAAAAAGTACAACGATGACAAATGAAAGGAAAGCAGCAAAGGCACAACATCGAAGACAACAATGGATAAATGAGACTCTTATAAAAGTAACAGCATTGCTGCGACAAAAACAATGCATATAAGATGACATGAGAGGAGAAGATAGCAGATGGGGGAGAGAGAAAGCGCACAGGGATGAGAGAGGCAGAGCACAGGGGGAGACAGCTCAAATGGGACAGCACAGCACAGGAAGGAGAAAGACAGCAGATAAGGTGGATAGCACATGGGGTAGACAGGTAAAAGAAGAGAGCACAGACGGGAGAAGTCAGCACATGGGGAAAGAGAGAGTGGATAGGTGTGTGAGCACATGGGGGGAGAGATTCTCAACGCTGCAAAGCCTGCCCCCAATGTGACATTACCGCCCTCTCGATGTGACAGCATCGGGCCTCTATCTAGTAATAGTATAATCATAATAATTAAGAGATACTTACCTATACTGAATCAGGATGGCAATCTGAAATTAATTTAAAAGGATAATGTGCGCTTTACAGCCAAAAAAGAGCTTACCTTAGGCTCTCTTTTATCTTCATGTTTTTTCTGCAGTAACACAGATACCTAACATTAATCAAAAAATTGGCTAGATGTGAAAGGTTTCTATAAATGTGGAGCGACTAGGTGTAAAGCATGAGAACCTGTATGCAAACCGGATCAATTTTACTCAACGCATAACTCTTTTGTTTTTCCATATGGGATTATGTTCATTGCAATACATATAACATGGTTTATGTAATTGAATGTACTAAATGCAAATTGCAGTACACTAGATGCACTATTTGCCCGCATATGCATTATCTGCATCAGTGGCGTACAAAAATCTTTCAAATTTTCATAAGGGCCTCTCCCCTTTATGGGGAATGTGTTACTGATAAGGACACTGGTAGCGCTCCCATTGTTTTCATATTGCAGTAGCCTCTGGAGATCTAGCGTGTCTGCACATGCATGGTGCCGCGCTGTGTAAATGCTGCATAGTGTCGGCATCAGGCTGTGGCTCAGTCGTACTGGCGCATGCATGGTTTGGGCGATATAGTTTACGCATGCACTGGCGTTTCACCTGCCGCGCACACGTGGTACCGCGCTGTATGGCTGATGCATAGCATCGATATCATGCTGGGGCACAGATGGACTGGCGCATGCGCGTTGGAGGCGATCTGGCTGACGTGTGCGCCGGCACTGCATCTGTCACACATGCGCTGTGCCGTACTGTGTGGCCTATCTAGTGTATCTGCGTGATGTTATGGTACGGACCTACCGGCGCGTGCGCTGTCTGTGCGTTCCAGCTGACACGCATGCTGGCATTGCAATAGTATGTGGCTCTGTGCGAGGCTCCCATCTGCGCATGAGCACGCTCGCAGGGTCTTAGCTGGAGTATGTACTGACATCATAGACGAGCGCAGATGGGCACAATGTATGGAGTAATGCTGTTAGCATATACAGGAGCCGGGGGCACGGTAATCAATAGACACATATCCCCCTGTGATACTGTGTTAATTATGTGGTACATATGCAGCAACTATATGTCTCATGTTACAGTGCATGCTGGGACTTTTTATCATAACAGTGTATTACCAAATGATAGGGGGCTAACCATCCTCTACACTGTCTGGCTAGACATGTCTGCAACAGCAGACAGCGGCCATTTTCGTTGTCCATAGATTCTATGCACCTCTTGATATCAGAAGAGGGCTACTCAAATATGGCTCTACTCCTGGCTCTAGTGTCTAGTATCTACATACCGCCCCATTGTTAATTAGCTCATCTACTCATGTATATAAGTGGACCAAGCGTGATTCCATGCAGCATCTACATATCAAGGCCTCCTGATGATCCACTGAGGGGAAACGCGTAGAGGTGGATAAAACATCAATATTGAAAGTATCGGTCTCACCCTCTGTTCATCATGTGCAGTATCTCATTATATGCTATCTTCGGCTGAAGATAAGCATTCTTTGCCTGCTGTGATGTTTTCTGTGCTTTGCTTGCATTGTATATGTACACATCTCTTGACCACCATCAGTTTGGGACTTTATGATTAGGGATTCCCAGGGTCAGTCATCGCTGAGTAGGGGCGCCATTTCCGCTGACAAGTAGGGTGCCAACCTCTACAGCCAGGCAGGCTGCACAGCAGTAGGGTACAGAGGGAGTTAGGCCTATTTTTAATACACAAGCACTTTTTTGTTATGCACATTGTTGGTCTTTTTGTCCGTGTATCTCACCCTGCCACAAACCTAGCCCATATATATGGCTATAAATAAATATATATAAATACATTTAGCCATTATAACCTGCCTATCCTTTCCTGTCTAGTATATGTGCTGTTCCAAATGTGACACCTATACTAGGATTTTACTAGAGACATAGGGTCCACCGACGGTGAGTGGGGGCGCCGTGCTCGTATCTATGTTTAGGGTGCGAACCTCCACTAATAGGTAGGCAGTACAAATAGGACTTGCTTGGCAGGGTCATCCAGAGTGCACGGTTGTGTGTTCTATGTGAATATCTGGTTCAGGGGTGGATTAAGGGTAGCCAGGGCCCCGGGCTGTTCACACACTGTGGGCCCCCCCGGTCATGTGACGGGGGTCATGTGACGGGGGTCATGTGACGGGGGTCATGTGACGGGGGTCATGATATACCCGAACCAGATTATTCCAGAAAAAGGGCCGGGCCCTACTCTACTGTAACCTAGGAAATATGTTAAAATCTGCAATACAATTTAGGTATATCTTGACCAATAATATCACATACAAGGGACAAATACCACCGCACCATTTCCAGACCACATATTACCATACCTCCCAACTTTTGAAGTTGTGAAAGAGAGACAAAGTTGCGCGCCGCAGCAAATTTTAGGCCACACCTCTGACCACACCCATTCACTAGTCACACCCATATCCATGTCTCAACCACACCCATTTAGCACTGCTGATCACACTGTTCATAAAGAATAATTATAAAAAAAAAATATGGCCACACAGTGCTCGATACTGTATAATGGCCACACAGTGCTCCATACTGTATAATGACCCCACATGACCACATGATGCTCAATACTGTATAATGGCCACACATGATGTTCAATACTGTATAATGGCCACACATGATGTTCAATACTGTATAATGACCCCACATGATGCTCAATACTGTATAATGGCCACACATGATGCTCCATACTGTATAATGGCCACACATGATGCTCCATACTGTATAATGGCCACACATGATGCTCAATACTGTATAATGACCCCACATGATGCTCAATACTGTATAATGACCCCACATGATGCTCAATACTGTATAATGACCACACATGATGCTCAATACTGTATAATGGCCGCACATGATGCTCCATACTGTATAATGACCGCATATGATGCTCCATACTGTATAATAGCCGCACATGATGCTCCATACTGTATAATAGCTGCACATGATGCTCCATACTGTATGACAGCACATGAAGCTCCATACTGTATAATGACTGCACATGATGCTCCATACTGTATAATGACAGCACATGATGCTCCATACTGTATAATGACAGCACATGATGCTCCATACTGTATAATGACAGCACATGATGCTCCATACTGTATAATGGCCACACATGATGCTCCATACTGTATAATGACCGCAAATGATGCTCTATACTGTATAATGGCCACACATGATGCTCCATGCTTTATAATGACCGCACATGATGCTCCATACTGTATAATGACCGCACATGAGGCTCCATACTGTATAATGGCCACACATGATGCTCCATACTGTATAATAGCCGCACATGATGCTCCATACTGTATAATGACCGCACATGATGCTCCATACTGTATAATGGCCACACCACACATGATGCTCCATACTGTATAATGACCGCACATGATGTTCCATACTGTATAATAGCCGCACATGATGCTCCATACTGTATAATGACCGCACATGAGGCTCCATACTTTATAATGACCGCACATGAGGCTCCATACTGTATAATGACCGCACATGATGTTCCATACTGTATAATAGCCGCACATGATGCTCCATACTGTATAATGACCGCACATGATGCTCCATACTGTATAATGGCCACACCACACATGATGCTCCATACTGTATAATGACCGCACATGATGTTCCATACTGTATAATAGCCGCACATGATGCTCCATACTGTATAATGACCGCACATGATGCTCCATACTGTATAATGACCGCACATGATGCTCCATACTGTATAATGGCCACACATGATGCTCTATACAGTATATTGGCCGCACATGATAATGGCCACACATAGCTACTCCTACACACGCGGCTGCGCTCCGTAAACTTTGCATACACGGCTCCGCTCCGTACACACGGCTCCACTCCATACATCTCATACACACACGGCTCCGCTCCGTACACATTCAGCTCCGCTCCATACACCTCATACACGGCTCTGCTCCATACACCTCATACACACACGGCTCTGCTCCATACACCTCATACACGGCTCCGCTCCATACACCTCATACACACACGGCTCCGCTCCATACATCTCGTACACACGGCACTACTCCGTACACCTCATACACACACGGCTCTGCTCCATACACTTCATACACGGCTCCGCTCCATACACCTCATACACACACGGCTCCGCTCCATACATCTCGTACACACGGCACTACTCCGTACACCTCATACACACACCGCTCCGCTCCATACACATTGCACACACTGCTCCGTATACCTTGCACACACACAGCTCCGCTGCGTACACCTCATACACATACGGCTCCTCTCCATACATCTCGTACACACACGGCACTACTCCGTACACCTCATACACACGCGGCTGTGCTCCGTACACCTCGTACACACGCGGCAGTGCTCCGTACACCTCGTACACACGTGGCAGTGCTCCGTACACCTCATACACACGCGGCTGTGCTCCGTACACCTCGTACACACGCGGCAGTGCTCCGTACACCTCATACACACGCGGCTGTGCTCCGTACACCTCGTACACACGCGGCAGTGCTCCGTACACCTCATACACACGTGGCTGTGCTCCGTACACCTCATACACACGCGGCTGTGCTCCGTACACCTCGTACACACGCGGCAGTGCTCCGTACACCTCGTACACACGGCTCCGCTCCATAGACCTTTCACACGCTGCTCTGATCCATACACCTCGTACACACGGCTCCGCTCCATAGACCTTTCACACGCTGCTCTGATCCATACACTTCGTACACACACGGCTCTGCTACATCCACCCTGTAAACACCTCCTGACCTCACACATACGCTGCCTTACCCTCCTCCGGCGCCATGGCAACCAGCAAAGTCCTGTACACGGAGGTCCTCCTCCCGATCATGTGACCCCTGACTCCTCCCATCCTGTGACCTCATCACAGGTCCTGTGCACAGAGCAGCCATTATGTGGTGTGCTGCTGTGCAGGGACTCGGAGCTCTCAGCTGACCGGCTGATACACGCACCTCCCAACCAATGCGGGCCCCCTCTCTCTGCCCACCGGGTCCGGGGGCACACAAATGCCGGCGGGCATTCAGACAATTAGTGGAGGGTCAATCTGTGCGGTAGCCCAGGGCCCCCCCAGACCACTGGGCCCTGGGCTACCGCCCATATTGACCCTCTGATAATCCGCCCCTGATCTGGTTGTAGCTGTGGCATGGTTTTTATTGGTACATAAATAAATAGTGATATTTTATCTGTATAATCAAAAGAATTAAGGGTTTGTTAGTGATTCAATTATTGATTGTTTTAACCTTTATTCGGCTGTCAGTACAGCTCAAGAGTTTGCCTCTCAAATTTTCATAAGGGCAATTTGAAATATTTTAAATTTTGCGGCATCAAAAAGGTTTATAAACCACAGAGGGGGTAATTATACACGCAAACTTCTGAATAGGGAGTCCTAATGGATATTTATGCTCGACACACGCACCGCATTTGGTCTGAATGAGAGACATGACCTTATTAGACAATATTGATATGTTCTTATGTTCAACTTGAGTTTTAGGTATATACTTATATATCTGTTTGATTTTCTTGTACCTTTCTATCTGTTATTTATCATATGCCTTTGGCATTTTTATTATGTTACGTATTCACATTTTTTATTTATGTATTGAACTTTTCTTAATTGTATATTGAAATTTTCTTAATTGTATAACCAATGAAATTGTCAGGCATGCTATTTAAGACTGCTTGATTAGATATTAGGTTAGATCATGAGTCTAATGTCGAAATGAGTTGTTCTGTCCTATGGTGTACAGTGCCCAACATCATGTCATTCCCATTGTTTTAATGATTTTGGAATAAGTTATTTTTAGCCACTCCTGCCTACCGCTGAATTTTTTTTCCTCTTTTTTTCTCTGAAACAATATGGCTGCTCAACCTGATCCGTGCAATGTGTTGGCTGGCATCAGGGGGTCATAACACAGGCTATGGTAAGCTGACTACACCCTTTTCCATTATGATGATGATTCCCCATCATATGATGTAGTCAAGAACTGACATCATCAATTCAAATGCAAAGAAGCAAGAAGACCATGGAGAAATCACCAACCACACAACTGAAGAACCGATATCAAATCTTTGTAGAGGATGAAGATGGCACACCTAAGGATGAAGCAATACCAGCAAGCAAAAAAGAAAAGGGCACACAGCAACAAGTGACAGCAAAAAGTACAGCCAAGAAGCAACGAAGAGTGGTGGTGGTGGGAGACTCACTACTGAGAGGCACAGAAGCAGCCATCTGCAGACCGGACATAACTGCAAGAGAAGTATGCTGCCTTCCAGGTGCGATGATCAAGGATGTGACCGATAGGATATCAAAGCTCTTCAGCTCCAAGGACGTCCACCCATTTCTTCTGATACATGTTGGCACCAATGACACGGCAAGGAAAGACCTACCGACAATCTGCAAAGACTTTGAAGAGTTGGGGAAGAAAGTAAAGGAACTGGATGCACAGGTAGTTTTTTCTTCTATCCTTCCAGTAGACGGGCATGGCACCAGGAGATGGAACAGGATCCTTGATGCAAACAACTGGCTAAGACGATGGTGCAGACAACAAGGATTCGGATTCCTGGACCACGGTGTGAATTACTTGTACGATGGACTCCTCGCCAGAGATGGACTACACCTCAACAAACCTGGGAAACACACATTCGCCAGAAGACTCGCTACACTCATCAGGAGGGCGTTAAACTAGAAGAAGAGGGGATGGGAAGAAAAACATTAGACTTGAACAAAGAAGACCCAGGAAAACATACTCAGATGGGAGGTAAGAACATTTCTAAAACAATCCACAGCGAAGAGATTGGAACAAAACAAAATCCTCTAAACTGCATGCTCGCAAACGCCAGAAGCCTGACAAACAAGATGGAAGAACTAGAAGCAGAAATATCTACAGGGAACTTTGACATAGTGGGAATAACCGAGACATGGTTAGATGAAAGCTATGACTGGGCAGTTAACTTACAGGGTTACAGTCTGTTTAGAAAGGATCGTAAAAATCGGAGAGGAGGAAGGGTTTGTCTCTATGTAAAGTCTTGTCTAAAGTCCACTTTAAGGGAGGATATTAGCGAAGGAAATGAGGATGTCGAGTCCATATGGGTCGAAATTCATGGAGGGAAAAATGATAACAAAATTCTCATTGGGGTCTGTTACAAACCCCCAAATATAACAGAAACCATGGAAAGTCTACTTCTAAAGCAGATAGATGAAGCTGCAACCCATAATGAGGTCCTGGTTATGGGGGACTTTAACTACCCGGATATTAACTGGGAAAGTGAAACCTGTGAAACCCATAAAGGCAACAGGTTTCTGCTAATAACCAAGAAAAATTATCTTTCACAATTGGTGCAGAATCCAACCAGAGGAGCAGCACTTTTAGACCTAATACTATCTAATAGATCTGACAGAATAACAAATCTGCAGGTGGTTGGGCATCTAGGAAATAGCGACCACAATATTGTACAGTTTCACCTGTCTTTCACTAGGGGGACTTGTCAGGGAGTCACAAAAACACTGAACTTTAGGAAGGCAAAGTTTGACCAGCTTAGAGATGCCCTTAATCTGGTAGACTGGGACAATATCCTCAGAAATAAGAATACAGATAATAAATGGGAAATGTTTAAGAACATCCTAAATAGGCAGTGTAAGCGGTTTATACCTTGTGGGAATAAAAGGACTAGAAATAGGAAAAACCCAATGTGGCTAAACAAAGAAGTAAGACAGGCAATTAACAGTAAAAAGAAAGCATTTGCACTACTAAAGCAGGATGGCACCATTGAAGCTCTAAAAAACTATAGGGAGAAAAATACTTTATCTAAAAAACTAATTAAAGCTGCCAAAAAGGAAACAGAGAAGCACATTGCTAAGGAGAGTAAAACTAATCCCAAACTGTTCTTCAACTATATCAATAGTAAAAGAATAAAAACTGAAAATGTAGGCCCCTTAAAAAATAGTGAGGAAGGAATGGTTGTAGATGACGAGGAAAAAGCTAACATATTATACACCTTCTTCTCCACAGTATTCACGGTGGAAAATGAAATGCTAGGTGAGATTCCAAGAAACAATGAAAACCCTATATTAAGGGTCACCAATCTAACCCAAGAAGAGGTGCGAAATCGGCTAAATAAGATTAAAATAGATAAATCTCCGGGTCCGGATGGCATACACCCACGAGTACTAAGGGAACTAAGTAATGTAATAGATAAACCATTATTTCTTATTTTTAGGGACTCTATAGCGACAGGATCTGTTCCGCAGGATTGGCGCATAGCAAATGTGGTGCCAATATTCAAAAAGGGCTCTAAAAGTGAACCTGGAAATTATAGGCCAGTAAGTCTAACCTCTATTGTTGGTAAAATATTTGAAGGGTTTCTGAGGGATGTTATTCTGGATTATCTCAATGAGAATAACTGTTTAACTCCATATCAGCATGGGTTTATGAGAAATCGCTCCTGTCAAACCAATCTAATCAGTTTTTATGAAGAGGTAAGCTATAGGCTGACCCACGGTGAGTCATTGGACGTGGTATATCTCGATTTTTCCAAAGCGTTTGGTACCGTGCCGCACAAGAGGTTGGTACACAAAATGAGAATGCTTGGTCTGGGGGAAAATGTGTGTAAATGGGTTAGTAACTGGCTTAGTGATAGAAAGCAGAGGGTGGTTATAAATGGTATAGTCTCTAACTGGGTCGCTGTGACCAGTGGGGTACCGCAGGGGTCAGTATTGGGACCTGTTCTCTTCAACATATTCATTAATGATCTGGTAGAAGGTTTACACAGTAAAATATCGATATTTGCAGATGATACAAAACTATGTAAAGCAGTTAATACAAGAGAAGATAGTATTCTGCTACAGATGGATCTGGATAAGTTGGAAACTTGGGCTGAAAGGTGGCAGATGAGGTTTAACAATGATAAATGTAAGGTTATACACATGGGAAGAAGGAATCAATGTCACCATTACACACTGAACGGGAAACCACTGGGTAAATCTGACAGGGAGAAGGACTTGGGGATCCTAGTTAATGATAAACTTACCTGGAGCAGCCAGTGCCAGGCAGCAGCTGCCAAGGCAAACAGGATCATGGGGTGCATTAAAAGAGGTCTGGATACACATGATGAGAGCATTATACTGCCTCTGTACAAATCCCTAGTTAGACCGCACATGGAGTACTGTGTCCAGTTTTGGGCACCGGTGCTCATGAAGGATATAATGGAACTAGAGAGAGTACAAAGGAGGGCAACAAAATTAATAAAGGGGATGGGAGAACTACAATACCCAGATAGATTAGCAAAATTAGGATTATTTAGTCTAGAAAAAAGACGACTGAGGGGCGATCTAATAACCATGTATAAGTATATAAGGGGACAATACAAATATCTCGCTGAGGATCTGTTTATACCAAGGAAGGTGACGGGCACAAGGGGGCATTCTTTGCGTCTGGAGGAGAGAAGGTTTTTCCACCAACATAGAAGAGGATTCTTTACTGTTAGGGCAGTGAGAATCTGGAATTGCTTGCCTGAGGAGGTGGTGATGGCGAACTCAGTCGAGGGGTTCAAGAGAGGCCTGGATGTCTTCCTGGAGCAGAACAATATTGTATCATACAATTATTAGGTTCTGTAGAAGGATGTAGATCTGGGGATTTATTATGATGGAATATAGGCTGAACTGGATGGACAAATGTCTTTTTTCGGCCTTACTAACTATGTTACTATGTTACTATGTTACTATGTGGTTGAACTTCTGTGCAAACAGCTCCAATTCCAGTGAGACCCCACTCTGCTATTAAAGAACACACCATCCAGCAAGTGGAGGTCACCATTTTGGAAAATCGCTGTGCAACCATTCGCCACTTAGCACAAAATGTCAAGATTAGTGTGGGGTCTGTGGACTAAATCATCCAAGACCATCTTTGCATGCATAAGGTATCTGCTTGCTGGGATCCCTGGCTGCTCACACCTTTCCAGAAGCGTGAACGAGTTGAATGCTATCAGGCTCTATTGACGATGTGCCATGGAAACCAGGAGCACTTTCTCAACAGACTGATCACACAGGAAGAAAGATGGGTCCATCACTATGATCCTGAGACTAAAGTCCAGTCAATGCAATGGAAGCATCATGACTCATCACCTCCAAAGAAGGCATGTGCCTAATCCTCAGCATGCAAGGCCATGCTCACAGTATTTTGTGGCCAGCACAGAGTAGTATTGATGGATTTCCTACAAAAAGGGTACTTTGATCACTGGGGCACACTATGCTTCACTGCTGCGGAAATTGCCAGAGGCATTCAAAACCAAGAGACGTGGCAAGCTCACCAAAGGTGTCTACCTTCTGCAAGACAATGCACCAGTTCACAACTCACATGTTGCCCAAATGGAAGCATACTCCTTATTCACCCAGCCTCGGACCATCAGACTTCCACCTCTTTCCAACATTGAAGTTATTTTTAAAGGGCAAGCATTTTCCAGATGATGAGACTCTAATTTCCCGAGTCACAACTTTGCTTTTGGAGCAACCTGTCGACTTCTAAATGCGAGGTGTTTACAGTTGCTTAAAGAGATGGGAGACGTGTGTGTCCCTAGATCGCACCTATGTAGTGAAGGACTAATAACTGTGCCAAGTTTCATTGCTCTTAGTCCACAGGAAGTGGATCATGGGAAATCTTTAATGAATGCCCCTTGTATATATATATATATATATATATATATACTAGATTGTGGCCCGATTCTAACGCATCGGGTATTCTAGAATATGCATGTCCCCGTAGTATATGGACAATGATGATTCCAGAATTCGCGGCAGACTGTGCCCGTCGCTGATTGGTCGAGGCAACTTTTACATCATCATCGTCGCCATGGCAACCATTATTACATCTATGTCGATACTGTGCCCGTCGCTGAATCAGAAACGCGGGATTTCTACGTCCTTTATGACATCATCGTCGTTGTGCCCGTCGCTGATTGGTCGAGTATATGGACAATGATCATTCCAGAATTCGCGGCAGACTGTGCGCGGCAGACTGTGACTGTCGCCATGGCAACCATTATGACATCATCATCGCTGTGCCCGTTGCTGATTGGTAGAGGCCTGGCGGCCTCGACCATTCAGAGACGCGGGATTTCTACGTCGATACTGTGCCCGTTGCTGATTGGTCGAGGCCTGGCGGTCTCGACCAATCAGAGCCGTGGGATTTCCAGGACAGACAGACAGACAGACAGACGGAAAAACCCTTAGACAATTATATATACATGATGAAAGTGGAAGGCAAAAAGAAGTGTCACAGAGAACCAGGTTGCAGGCTGCGAGGAGCAGTAGGAAAGGTGAGTATTAACTTTTTTTTACCTTTTTCAGCACTCTATGGTTCATAAAAATGGCTGCTAGCTGGCCAATATTTTGCTGTTTTCAGGAAGAGAGGACTACAAAAAAATCCTCATTCTGAATAACAAGAATTTTTGTAAAGTTCATAGAGAATTCAATTCCACTCGTGGAAATTCACTCATCTCTAATTTTAGCCAAACATTTATGGTTCTGTCAATAATAGTAAGTTATTAATTGAAGTTTGCTATAAGCCTCCTAACATAGTTGAACAGTCAGAGGGTGAAATGCTGCAACAAACGCAAGAGACATCACATAATAATAGGGTCCTTATTATGGAGGATTTTATCCAATCCAAGACAAATTAGGACACAGAGTCTGGTTCTGCTAAAAGCTACAAGTTTTCATCTACAATTTAAGACAATCACCTGTCTTGGTTGCTGAACACACCATATGAAATTTATAGGATCTGGTCCTGTTAAATAGATCAGATACAATGTTAGATCTTTTTTAGATATGCGAGCACTTGACCAGCAGCAACCATAATATGGTAAGGCTCAATGTAATGTTTAATAAACATTACAAAGGGGAAATTGGTAAACCTGGAACTTTAGAAAAGTTAAATTCACAAGATTAAAGGAAGAGCTTAGTCTATCAGCTGGGATCATGTCCTAATAACTGGGAATGCCGAAGATAAATGGGGACTATTTAAAGATATATTACAAAAATTCTATAGAAAGTTTACATCCTCTGGTAACAAAATGTTCAGAAACCATTATGGTTTAATACGGCAGTGCTAAGATTAATAACATAAAAATTAAAGGCACTTAAATTATTTATAAGGTCAAGAGATCAGAAATAGCATTCGAGGAGTATAAAGATCTCAATAGGAAATGTAAAAAATGAAAACTCACAAACAGCATTGAAATAGACTGAATTTTTTCGTAGAGATTTTTAACTGACAAAAATAAAAATCCAATGACATCGGCCCTCTAAATAAATGACCATAGGAATTTAATTGAAAAGGACAAAAAGAAGGCTCAGAAAATATGCTCATGTTCACCATTGAGCTACCAATTCTAGGTATCATTCAGCAAGGCAGCAATAGTGGCTCACCACCAATTATCATTAATTTAACACATAAAGATGTATATAGCAAATAAAATGTTGAAAAATCTTCCAGTCCATATGGTATTCCTTCACAAGTAGTGAGTGAGCTGAACTTTGTAATTTATTGACTGCTGTATCTCATCTTCTTAGGCTCTTTTTCTAATAGGGTCTGTGCCAAAAGATTGGAGGATGGCTGGTCTCAATCCAATATTTTAAAATGGTAAGAAGTTGGATCCATACGACTGCCATTTGGTAAGTGTGATATAATTTTTTAGTTTATTTTAAGAGATGACCTACAAATGTATTTAGAGGAGAACAATTTAATAACTGATAGTGTAGATTATTGATGGACAACCATCATGCAGGTTGCTCATGCAGGTAAAGTGATATACAGTGCTAAGCATATATGAGTATACCTCATCAGATTTATCAGAAAACATTTAATTTCCTTTCAGAATTAATATTTTTATGGGATACCATACTACCATACTATAAGATTCTCCCACAAATATGGGCCATTGATTGCAAGCAAGATTTGTTATTTTGCAAATCCAAAAAATAAATTATCCTAACAATTTAATTCAAGACCATGTTGCAAGTAAACAATACACCGCAATAAAAGTCTTATGAGCAAAGCTAAAGCTTAGATTACAAAATTCTAATTAGCAAAAATTAAACGACAGGCAAGACTAACTATTCATTAACCACTTTATCCCCAAGCCTATTTTCACCACCTTCATGACCAGGCCAAATTTTACACTTCTGAGTCCTGACCAATGTCAATTTATGTGGCAATAACTCTTGGAATGATTCAATGGATGTCACTAATTCTGAAAATGTTTGTTTGTGGCATATAGAAGTTCATGATAGTGGTAATATTTGTTATATATATTATTTTGTGATTATTTGTGAAAAAAATGGAAATTTGGGAAAAATATTGAAACTAAAGAGTTATTTAAATAAAATAATTAAAAAAAAACATTTTTCACATGTCTTCTTTACATGAACACAATTTTTTAAACAGAACGTTTTGTTGTTAGGAAATTAAAAGGGTCAAAAGTAGACCGGGGATTTCTCATTTTTCCAATAAAATTTACAAAACCATTTTTTTAGCAACCACATCAAATTTGAAGTGACTTTTAGGGGCTTATACGACAGAAAAAAAACTAATTGACATTGTTCTAAAAACTACACCCCTCAAGGTGCTGAAAACCACATTCAAGGAGTTTATTAACCCTTCAGGTGCTTCACAGGAATAAATGGAATATGGAAGTGAAAAAATGAACATCTTTTTTTCACAAAAATTTAAATTTAGAAACAATTTTTTTTTTATTTTCACAAATGTAACAGGAGAAAATGGACCCCAAAATATGTTGTGCAATTTCTCCTGAGCATGCCAATACACCAAACGCCAGGGAAAGCTACTGTTTGGGTGCACAGCAGGTCTCAGGATGGAATGAGCACTGTTTGACTTTTTGAATGCAAAACTAACTGGAATCAGGAACAGATGCCATGTTACAATTGGAGAGCTCCTGATGTGCCTAAACAATTGAAACCCCTCACAAGTGACACCATTTTGAAAACTACACCCCTCAAGGAACTTATCTAGAAGTGCAGTGCAAAGTTTATAACTTTGTGCTATGAAAATTAAAAAAAAAATTGTTTCCACAAAACAAATTTATTTTAGCCCTAAATTCTATATTTTCACAAGGGTAACAGTAGAAAATGGACCCCAAAAAATTTATTGTGCAATTTCTCCTGAAAACACTGATTTTTCATGAGGGGGAATCTACCGTTTGGGAATGCGGCAGGGCTCAGAAGGGAAGGAGCACCATTTGACATTTTGAACTCTAAATTGACTGGAATCATTGGCAGACACTTTGTTGCGTTTGGACAGCCGTTGATGTGCCTAAACAGTGGAAATCTTTAACATTGGAAATGGCTTTAAGAAGAGAGGATATCACCAAAGGACCATTTCTGGCGCTTTTCAACACGCATTGCAACAGGATAGGAATAGCCTCTTTACAAAAAAGGTACGTGACTCCTCCCGCCCACTTCCATTGATCACCACTTACAATAACCAGTGGGCAGATATCCGTAAAATACTTAATAACAACTGCGATATTCTTATGAGCGAAAAGAAAATTATGCCTTCTGTTTCCAGCTCTCCTTGTTTGGTGGCCTGAAGAGCTAAGAACTTGAGGGACTCTTTATGCCATAGCCATTATCAACGTCCAACCTTGAAACTGAATCATGGCACTAGAACTTTTGGATCATATCCGTGTGGCAATTGTACTATTTGCCAACACATGATAGCATAAGATGGTTACTCTGTTTCTACCCTTTCTTTCCAGATCCAGCCCAGGGAGTTTTTTAAATATAGATCTAGGAACCTGGTCTATGCGATCTTTTGTGATTGTCCGAAGATATACGTCAAACGACGCAAGAACTTAGAAGACGGACAGAGCAACATCTAACCAATATCACAACTGCGCGAAAGGATCGAGAGAAGAATAAAACTTTGTCATCGGTAGCGACGCATTTCTTGGATGAACATCAAGGCAAAACTTCTGGTTTTAAAGTTTTGGGACTTGAAAGTGTCTATGTCAACATTAGAGGTGGTGACATTACTAATAGTTTGCTTCGCTGTAAAACTAAAGGGATGTTTAACTTACAGAGTCTTGCACCCAAAGGCCTTAACGAGGAATTATTGTTTAAGGGCTTCTATAAACAACTTTAGACTATGCAGGGTTTTACAGGTGCTCCACCATTTTAAACACCAAGGGTGTTTGCTTCTCATTTTGCTCTTCTGATATTTAAACCGTGTATTTATGTATTTGGTCGTTGCCCTTTGGGTGAGTATATATCCCTTTGCGGTCTCGCTACTAGCCACATAGTTCTAACGGGCTTATAACATGGTGTTTTTCATTTTAGCCTGGTGATGGTCTCTGTGTAGACGTTTCAAAGGTGGTTTACACTTGCATTAGGTATGGGCCACTTTGGACTATCCCAGGGGTACTTGTTATAGTGTTGTGTGGTTTATAAAATAACGAGTATTGTTACTCTCATTAGCCTGTGACGATTTTTGTTTTGACCATTTTTTTGACCTCTTACTATACTATATGTCCAATGATGAATACCACACTGCTACCTTATACATCATGCCTAGGGAAGTTTCTGTCTTTTCCCTTTGTACATATCCCCTTCTATGCTTCTGCGGATCGCCATACTAATAGTATCAGTACGCCACCTGGCATGGGTATTTCTTGATGGTCTTGCGTAGTTTCTCGTTGCAGTATTTGTATATCATCTAACTTCCATCAGTATGCGTAATTAGTCTTTGTTCAATTCGTACAAAAAACGTCTCACAACTACATACCAGTTATTTATATTTTCTGATGGTTCTGCCTATTTTCCCCTATTTTTTGTGCATTAAGGTGTATATTTAGATTGATTCATTCAATCTTTTAAAGCAGAGTGCGCTTGCGCATTATAAATGCTATGCATTCTCTTTAGCGGTGATACGTACTCTACATATAATTTGCCTTTTTAATTATGAGGCGGTTCTGTGAGTTTCAACTTTAGCACATGCGCATTTGACTTATAATTATTGATTTTGGTATATTTCTAATACCGGTTATAAAAGTGCACCCGACATTCATGGTAAGCGGCATTATGGCTTTGTTTGATTCTTGCTGCGCCTGCGCATTTTATCTACAATCGTCCATCTATGTACACCTTTACGGTCCTTTTTGCAAAACGCACCTAGTACTTCCGGTATACGGTGCCATGTCTGCTCTATGTGATCTCTGTATTTGCGCATGCGCATTGCATCATTTTACATCCATCTTGGTGCACCCACTCGTACACTTCCTGTAATGTGGTAGGACCTCTGGCGTCTAGTACTGTGTTCCAAAGCCTTTGCACAGTGCACCATCTCTGACCCAGGTGAGGATCTGCACAGCTGATGCAGATTAACTGCTTAAGCATTTGATATATATATATATATATATATATATATATACTCATGAGTTTTACCACCACTTCTGCCCCTGACGAAGCCACACTTGTGGCGACATGCGTTGGGCTTAGTGCCCCCCTAGACCGGTTCCTCACCACACTCTGGCCCTGCTTTGATCTGGGGTTTTTTGCAGGGTGGAGTGCCCCTTTTTCTATTCAGCTTTATGCCCTTTTTTTCCATAGCTTGAAGCTGAGGGATCTCCTCTGCTCCAGTTTGCCTCCTAGTGCACTATGGATCCATATTATTGCTATCTAAGGTATACTCCCCAATATTGATTTCTTTGAGGATTCTGTTGATCTTTTTTCTTTGGGGTCTACTATTGGGTACATTTTGTACCTAGTGTGGTTATCTATTCTTCTATATTTTTTTATATACAGTGGGGCAAAAAAGTATTTAGTCAGTCAGCAATAGTGCAAGTTCCACCACTTAAAAAGATGAGAGGCGTCTGTAATTTACATCATAGGTAGACCTCAACTATGGGAGACAAACTGAGAAAAAAAAATCCAGAAAATCACATTGTCTGTTTTTTTAACATTTTATTTGCATATTATGGTGGAAAATAAGTATTTGGTCAGAAACAAAATTTCATCTCAATACTTTGTAATATATCCTTTGTTGGCAATGACAGAGGTCAAACGTTTTCTGTAAGTCTTCACAAGGTTGCCACACACTGTTGTTGGTATGTTGGCCCATTCCTCCATGCAGATCTCCTCTAGAGCAGTGATGTTTTTGGCTTTTCGCTTGGCAACACGGACTTTCAACTCCCTCCAAAGGTTTTCTATAGGGTTGAGATCTGGAAACTGGCTAGGCCACTCCAGGACCTTGAAATGCTTCTTACGAAGCCACTCCTTCGTTGCCCTGGTGGTGTGCTTTGGATCATTGTCATGTTGAAAGACCCAGCCACGTTTCATCTTCAATGCCCTTGCTGATGGAAGGAGGTTTGCACTCAAAATCTCATGATACATGGCCCCATTCATTCTTTCATGTACCCGGATCAGTCGTCCTGGCCCCTTTGCAGAGAAACAGCCCCAAAGCATGATGTTTCCACCACCATGCTTTACAGTAGGTATGGTGTTTGATGGATGCAACTCAGTATTCTTTTTCCTTCAAACACGACAAGTTGTGTTTCTACCAAACAGTTCCAGTTTGGTTTCATCAGACCATAGGACATTCTCCCAAAACTCCTCTGGATCATCCAAATGCTCTCTAGCAAACTTCAGACGGGCCCGGACATGTACTGGCTTAAGCAGTGGGACACGTCTTGCACTGCAGGTTCTGAGTCCATGGTGGAGTAGTGTGTTACTTATGATAGGCCTTGTTACATTGGTCCCAGCTCTCTGCAGTTAATTCACTAGGTCCCCCCGCGTGGTTCTGGGATTTTTGCTCACCATTCTTGTGATCATTCTGACCCCACGGGGTGGGATTTTGCGTGGAGCCCCAGATCGAGGGAGATTATCAGTGGTCTTGTATGTCTTCCATTTTCTAATTATTGCTCCCACTGTTGATTTCTTCACTCCAAGCTGGTTGGCTAATGCAGATTCAGTCTTCCCAGCCTGGTGCAGGGCTACAATTTTGTTTCTGGTGTCCTGTGACAGCTCTTTGGTCTTCACCATAGTGGAGTTTGGAGTCAGACTGTTTGAGGGTGTGCACAGGTGTCTTTTTATACTGACAACAAGTTTAAACAGGTGCCATTACTACAGGTAATGAGTGGAGGAAAGAGGAGACTCTTAAAGAAGAAGTTACAGGTCTGTGAGAGCCAGAAATCTTGATTGTTTGTTTCTGACCAAATACTTATTTTCCACCATAATATGCAAATAAATTGTTAAAAAAACAGGCAATGTGATTTTCTGGATTTTTATTTCTCAGTTTGTCTCCCATAGTTGAGGTCTACCTATGATGTAAATTACAGACGCCTCTCATCTTTTTAAGTGGTGGAACTTGCACTATTGCTGACTGACTAAATACTTTTTTGCCCCACTGTACTCTTCTTATGCGCATTTCCACTGTATGTCAGGATTGACTGCATATTAACTCTTTCCCATAGTGGCTATAAATGACTCTGTTTATTGTTCCTTTCTTGAGTATCATCTCAGCCACTATTAGCACGTAATAAGGTCAACTGAGTATGCAGCCTACTCCAGGATTCATAAGTATTTCACTATGTTGATTTGAGTGTTTCATTTTTGATATAGTATTTTCTTGGGGAGTTTGTTTATTTGCCTTGTCTCTTGTATTATATGTATTCTCCTGCTCATTGAGCTAGCTGTAAGTGCACGCACACAGTGGGCAAAATTAGGAGCTCTTCTTCCACTGCATGTGCTATATTGACGCATTGTACATTGAGTAGTTTTGATAGCCTATTGAGATATTATTTGCATATTCTTTGTATGTATATGTGCATTTTTTGTCATGGCCAGATTATTGTATGATGAATAGATATACATGACTGTCCTGTGATAGTGTATCGGTCTGGGGGGCTGACCCCACTAGGGGGTATGTACCATTCTGTTTGTAAATGTTTTTAAATTGTTTGGGTATGTTCTTTTGACTCAAATAAAATTGTTATTTTTATTTATTTACTCTGGTGATCCCTGGTTCTAGTATGTTTCTTTCCTTTTTTCAACATATTTCTTTCTGACATACTTCAGGTTGATCCCAGGTTTGTACTGTAATGACGGTGCCCTCCACCCTCTTTGTTCTTGTTAAGCAGTGGAAACCTCCCATAAGTGATGCCAATTTGGAAACTCAACCTCTCAAGGAATTTATAGAGATGTGTGGTGACCACCTTGAACCCCCGGGTGCTTTGTAGAAGTTTATAAAGTAATGCCGTAAAAAAAAAATCAACATTTTCCAGAAAAATGTTTTTAGCCTCAAATTTAGCAATTTCACAAGGTTATCAGGAGAAAATGCACCATATAATTTACTGTGCAATTTCTCCTGAATACACCAATACCCAATATGCAGAGGAAAACTACTGTTTCGATGCATGGCAGGGCTTGGAAGGGAGGCAGCACCTTTTGACTTTTTGAAAGCAAGATTTACTGTAATCTTTTGTGGACGCCATGTCACATTTGTAGAGCACCGATATGCTTAAACAGTGGAAACCCCGCACATATGAACTCAATTTAGAAACTAGATCACTCAAGCAATATATTTAGTTGTGTGTTGAGCACCTTGAATCCCCAGGTACTTCATAGAAGTTTATAAAGTAAAAATAAAAAATAAAATTTTTCTCACAAAAGCATTCTTTTAGTCCAAAATGTTGTATTTCACAAGGATATCAGGAGAAAATGCACTGTACAATTTGTTGTGCAATTTTGCTGAGTACGCCGATACAAAACATGAGGAGTAAAACTATTGTTTTGGTGCACGGCAGGGCTCAGAAGGGAAAGAACACCATTTGACTTTTTGAATGCAAAATTGGATGGAATCATTACCCCATATGTGGTTGAAAACTACTTTTGAGGCACATTGCAAAACTCAAAAAGGAAGATGCACGATATTGGAGCTGAGATTTTGCTGGACTGGTTTGAGTGTGCCATGTCACATTGGCAGAGCCCCTGATGTGCCAGAACAGCAGTAACGCCCCATAAGGGACCTCACTTTACAAACTACACCCCTCAATGAATTCATCTAATGGTGCAGTGATCATATTGACACCAAATGCGCCTGACAGAATTCTATGCCTTTGGGTGATGAAGAAAGAAAAATTACATTTACATTACAGAGACATCCAGGCTGACCACGGATGTTAACACCCAAACAGTAGAGTCATTTGACAAGAAGGCTTGAAGAAAATCGACATGCAAGTTCACTGCAATTAGCAAAAGAATTAAGGTACGGTGTACACTGCAGAGGAATGACATGCATGGTTGTTATCCACAAAGGAATCATTTCCTAAAGCTCATACACACAAAAGCCCACCTACAATATGTCAGGGCCCATACTGAAAAACATGAAGACTACTAGGACTCTATACCCTGGAGTGATGAGACCAAGATAAATGTTTTTGCAATTGATAGATTCAAAAGTGTATGGTGTCGCGAAGGTGAGGAGTGCAAAGAAAAATGCATGGAGCCTTCAGTGAAACATAGTGCTGGTAGTGTACTTTCGTATGGCTGTATGAGTGCTGCTAGTTTTGGGTGTAACATCCATGCCAGCATCACTGCATTGCTTCCCATACCCCACCTTGAAGATACAGTGACTTACCACTTCTTGCCATGCAGTGAGTTCCGCCCTCGGCTTGCTGCATGCTATAAGCCACATGTCTTCTGTTTGCTGTTTTCATACTTCCTGGCTGTATGCTTAGGGCGGCAGTGCCTGCTATTTTTGAATTTTAAAGAGACACTGTGCACATTCCTAATGTGTCCCCAGCCTATAGCCAAGAGGCCCCTGCTACTTAAAAGGAACCTGTCACCCCCCCCAGGTGGTTTTAACTAAAAGAACCACCTTGTGCAGCACTAATGCTGCATTCTGTCAAGGTGGCTCTTTTAGTTCGGGTCCCTGCAAACGCTGAAAAAAATCGCTTTTATAATGTGCCCCACATACCTGAATTTGTCAGGGGGGCATGTCTTTTCCCCCCTGACACAAACACCTCCCAGCCGTCACTCATGGCCTCCATGCGCTGGGCGCCACCTCCATTTCCTTCATGAACATCCCCGGCGCCTGCGCTGTAAGTTCGAAGGGCAGTGCAAACTGCGCATGCCCCCCAAAAAAACTTACAGCGCAGGCGCTGGAGACGTTCAGGAAGGAAATAGAGGCAGGGCCCGGCACATGGAGGCCCTGAGTGATGACTGGGAGGCATTTGTGCCAGGGGGTAAAAGACATGCCCCCCTGACAAATTCCATTAGGAATGTGCACACTGTCTCTATAAAATCCAAAAAGAGCAGGTGCTGCCGCCCTAAGCATACAGCCAGGAAGTATGCACCCAGCAAGCAGAGGACATGTGGCTTACAGCATGCCGCAAGCAGAGGGCAGAACTCACTGCATGGCAACAACTGCTAAGTCAGTGTATCTTCACCAATGGCAAGATGTCTGAGCAACATTCTTTCAGTCTGTGTTCAATTTCTGAGTTGCCAAGTTTTGTCCTTGTCACCTTGGGGGCTGTATATCCAGGTCTGTACCTATATCTTACTTGCATTGTTTCCATCCGCCTGGGGGCTGTATACCCAGGCCTGAATCCTGTATCCTGAACTTTTTCCTGTGGCTGTGCTTGTCTGGACTAAGTCCTATCTCTAAACCTGTTGTATCCCTAGCCAGCTGTCTCTGTCCTTGTTCCTACTCCTTTTACTCACAGTATCTTAGCCAGCACCTATCTTGTACACAAAACAGCCCACCTGCAATATGCCAGGGTCCATACTGAAAAATATGAAGACTACTAGGACCAAATGTATGGTGTTGCAAAGGTGAGGAGTGCAAAGAAAAATGCATGGAGCCTTAAGTGAAACATAGTGCTGGTAGTGTACTTTTGTAGGGCTGTATGAGTGCTGCTAGTGTTGGGTGTAACATCTATGCCAGCATCACTGCATTGCTTCCCATACCCCACCTTGAAGATACACTGACTTACAACTTCTTGCCATGCAGTGAGTTCTGCCCTCTGCTTGCTGCATGCTGTAAGCCACATGTCCTCTGTTCCTTGGGTTCATACTTCCTGGCTGTATTCTTAGGGTGGCAGTGACTGCTCTGTTTGAATTTTAAAGAGACATTGTGCACATTCCTAATGTTTCCCCAGCCTATAGCCAAGAGGCACCTGCTACTTAAGGCATCTCCACCAATGGCAAGATGCCTGAGCAATATTCTCTCAGTCTGTGTTCAATTTCTGAGTTGCCAAGTTCTGTCCTTGTCACCCTGGGGGCTGTATACCCTGGTCTGTACCTGTATCTTACTTGCCTTGTTTCCGTCAGTGTGGAGGCTGTATACGCAGGCCTAAATCCTGTATCATGTAACTTGTTCCTGTGGCTGTGCTTGTCTGGACTAAGTCCTATCTCTGAACCTGTTGTATCCCTAACCAGCTGTCTCTGTCCTTGCTCTTACTCCTTTTACTCACAGTATCTTAGTCAGCGACTCAGCACCTATCTCTATTCTGTTGTCTTTGCACAGTGTTAGCATCATTGTTGTACACTTGCTACTTCACTGTAAGTACCTGTGTGAATCTGGTACTCTGCCTCTGCTCTGCGGCTCTGCTCCTGTTCTGCATCTGCGGCTCTGCTCCTATTCCACATCTGTGGCTTCTTGTTTGTCCAATCTGAACTGAGTTCTATATGTTCCTGTATTTGTGTCGTACCTGTGTTCCAGCCCTTCCTGTAAATGTTCCTAGCCTGAACAGGTTTCTACCTTTTCCTGAATCCCATTAACTCTTTCCTATGTCCCGGTCTTTCACAAAACTGTTCCTGCTCATTCAGTCTGAACTGATTCCTACCTGTCTCTGTATCCCACTCCTACTTGCCAGTGTCCCAGTCCTTCCCAAAACTGTTCCTGCTCATCCAATCTGAACTGGGTCCTACCTTTCCCTGGTTTACTCTTACCTGCCAGTGTACCAGTCCTTCCATAAACAGTTCCTGTTCCTCCAATATGAACTGCACCCACCTGCCTGCCAGTGTGTCAGCCATGCCCGCCTGCACATCACCTGTGCCTAGCAGTACTTGCATGCACCTGTGTACAGTGTTCTGCCCCCCTGTGGGGACAGCTGCTGCTGCCAGATGCTACCTTGGAGTGGTACCTGGCAGCTCCCTACCACACAAGCCTGACCTCACCACTAGAGGCTCCAGTGAAAACCAAGGTAGCTACTTAGTCTTGCCCCACCAGGGTAAGTCTGGTTTGTGGCACAGTGGTGTGGCCACAATCCTTACTCGCGCCAATCACTCTGAGCACAGGGAGCTACATTTCATTGATAGCTATCACACACAGCATTAGAAATAGACATGCATTTCCTATTTTTCTTTACATTTTGCCCTAAAAAGGAATGTAAAAAGGGCATAAAAATTAAGCCCAATGTACCGCAAAAAAAAGAGAAAAAATTATTTGAATATCTGAACAGGAACATTTTTTAAAACCGTTAAAAGTGCATGTATGATAAGACACCAAAATGTGCATGGTCCGTTAATAGGAAAGATGGCCCTGTTATGATCTAGTTAAACAGTATATCATTGGATGTGCCTCTTTTGATGCTTCATTTCATATACCTAATCAGATGACTGTAGAATCCAACATCATCACTTCTGGTTCTGCTACAGACTACCAATGTGGTCTTTCCTGGGTCCATGGTGGTAAAAATAAGTAGGTATGTCTCATTTTCTTGTTTGTGGTTGGTGATTTTATTTCCATGTTGGACAAATCCTATAAGGTTTGGGAGAGAGTAAAATAGCAGCGGCATCCTCTTATTATTTCTGCTGGTCTAATATTTACTTTTAATACACACTAGATGATTTTTATTTGGGGACTGCAAGGATTTCTAACCAAATGCAGAAAGTTTGCAGACATAGAAAGGAGACCTACAGGCTTCTCCAATATCTTCTGTGCATTTCGTTCTCATAAAATTATACTTATGTGCTTCTTATACAAACATACAGTTGTGAAAACAACAAAGCATACCCTCTTTGAATTCTATGATTTTACATATCAGGCTATAATTAAAAATTATGCTATTCCTTAGCAGGCCTTAAAATTTGGTAAATATAACCTCAGATGAAAAATAAAATCTTCTTGGCTCAGTAACTTGGAAAATATTGTGATCAATGGTTCCAAATAATAAACCCCATGGGAGACCCCTCATATTTTTAGAGTTCATGTGAGATCTTTTTTTACCTTTTTGGCAGCAAAGCACCTGTGCACAAATATTGCAGAGAAATGAACAAATATTTAGGGAAAACAAAAATAAGGATGATGGGTTAGTTATTAATTCTTGTTTATTTGTTATTTGTTTATTTCAACAGATGCTTAAATAAAGAAATAATGCAAGCATACGTATAACATACATATTTATATATACTGGTAAACCCTATATATATACAGTATATATATACTGTATAAATATATACGGTACTTATATATATTATACTAGATGGTGGCCCGATTCTAACACATCGGGTATTCTAGAATATGCATGTCCACGTAGTATATTGCACAGCCTACGTAGTATATTGCCCAATCACATAGTAAATTGCCCAGTCACGTAGTATATTGTCCAGCCATGTAGTATATTGCCCAGCCACGTAGTATATTGCCCAGTGACGTAGTATATTGCCCAGCCACGTAGTATATTGTCCAGCCACATAGTATATTGCCCAGTCACGTAGTATATTGCCCAGCCATGTAGTATATTGCCCAGCCACGTAGTATATTGCCCAGTGACGTAGTATATTGCCCAGCCACGTAGTATATTGCCCAGTCACGTAGTATATTGCCCAGCCTTGTAGTATATTGTCCAGCCACATAGTATATTGCCCAGTCACGTAGTATATTGCCCAGCGATGTAGTATATTGCCCAGCCAAGTAGTATATTGCCCACTGACGTAGTATATTGCCCAGTGACGTAGTATATTGCACAGCCCATGTAGTATATTGCCCAGTCACGTAGTATATTGTCCAGCCACGTAGTATATTGCCCAGACACGTAGTATATTGCCCAGCCACGTAGTATATTGCCCAGCCACGTAGTAAATTGCCCAGCTACGTAGTATATTGCCCAGTCACGTAGTATATTGTCCAGCCACGTAGTATATTGCCCAGACACGTAGTATATTGCCCAGTCACGTAGTATATTGCCCAGCTACGCAGTATATTGCCCACTGACGTAGTATATTGCCCAGTGACGTAGTATATTGCCCAGACACATAGTATATTGTATATTGCCCAGCTACGTAGTATATTGCCCACTGACGTAGTATATTGCCCAGTGACGTAGTATATTGCCCAACCACGTAGTATATTGCCCAGTGACGTAGTATATTGCACAGCCCACATAGTATATTGCCCAGTCACATAGTATATTGTCCAGCCACGTAGTATATTGCCCAGACACGTAGTATATTGCCCAGCCACGTAGTATATTGCCCAGCCACGTAGTATATTGCCCAGCTACGTAGTATATTGCCCAGTCACGTAGTATATTGTCCAGCCACGTAGTATATTGCCCAGACACGTAGTATATTGCCCAGTCACGTAGTATATTGCCCAGCTACGTAGTATATTGTCCACTGACGTAGTATATTGCCCAGTGACGTAGTATATTGCCCAGACACATAGTATATTGCCCAGCTACGTAGTATATTGCCCACTGACGTAGTATATTGCCCAGTGACGTAGTATATTGCCTAGTGACATATTATATTGCCCAGTTACGTAGTATTTTGCCTAGTGACATAGTATATTGCTCAGCCACATAGTATATTGCCCAGTTACGTAGTATATTGCCTAGTGACGTAGTATATTGCGCAGCCACGTAGTATATTGCCCAGTTATGTAGTATATTGCCCATTAACGTAGTATATTGCCCAGTGACGTAGTATACAGCACAGAGCCACATAGTATATTGCCCAGTTACGAAGTATATTGCCCAGTGACGTAGTATATTGCCCAGAGCCACATAGTATATTGCACAGCGAAGTAGTATACAGCACAGTATATTGTGTTGTGACGTAGCACAGCGTAGTATATTGGCCAGTGACGTAGTATGTTGCCCAGTTACGTAGTATATTGCCCAGTGACGTAGTATGCAGCACAGAGCCACGTAGTATATTGCCCAGTGACGTAGTATATTGCCCAGTGACGTAGTATACAGCACAGAGCCACGTAGTATATTGCACAGCGACGTAGTATACAGCAGAGCCACATAGTATATTAGCCAGTGACGTAGTATATTGCCCAGTTCCGTAGTATATTGCCCAGTGACGTAGTATACAGCACAGAGCCACGTAGTATATTGCACAGTGAAGTAGTATATAGAACAGAGTCACGTAGTATATTGGCCAGTCACGTAGTATATTGCTCAGCCAGGTTTGTCACAGGTTAAAAAATAAAAAATAAACATATACTCACCTTTCCGAGGGCCCTTTGTAGTCCACGGCAGCTTCCGGTCCCAGGGTTGGTATGAGCACAGGACCTGTGATGACGGCCCAGTCACATGACCGTGACGTAATGGCAGGTCTTTCTAGCGCAGGCGCGCAGGGCCTGAGATGACGTCACGGTCACATGACCGTGATTCATGGCAGGTCCTTCTCGCGCAGGCACGCAGGGCCTGTGATGGCGTCGCGGTCACATGACCGTGACATCAAGGCTGGTCCTTCTCCCATACCATCTTTGCCACCGGAACCTGCAACGGAAGATGGCGGCCGGCGCGAGCGACTACGGAGGGTGAGTATAGCAGGTTTTTTTTATTATTATTATTTTTAACATTACATTTTTTACTATTGATGCCGCATAGGCAGCGTCAATAGTAAAAAGTTGGGGACACACAGGGTTAATAGCGGCGGTAACGGAGTGCGTTACCCACGGCATAACGTGGTCCGTTACCGCCGGCATTAACCCTATGTTAGGGGTGACCGGAGGGGAGTATGCGGGCAACAGGCACTGACTGCGGGGAGTAAGGAGCGGCCATTTTCTTCCGGACTGTGCCCGTCGCTGATTGGTCGCGGTAGCCATGACAGGCAGCTGCCGAGACCAATCAGCGAATGAATAACTGTGACAGAAGGACAGACAGAAAGACGGAAGTGACCCTTAGACAATTATATAGTAGATATACACTGCTCAAAAAAATAAAGGGGACACTAAAATCCCACATCTTAGATATCACTGAATGAAATATTCCAGTTGTAAATTATTATTCATTACATAGTGGAATGTGTTGAGAGCAATAAAACCTAAAAATGATCAACATAAATCACAACTAATATCACACGGAGGTCTGGAGTTGGAATTATGCTCAAAATCAAAGTGGAAAATGAAGATACAGGCTGATCCAACTTCAGTGGAAATGAAGACAAGGAAATGACGCTCAGTAGTGTGTGTGGCCTCCACATGCCAGTATGACCTCCCTACAATGCCAGGGCATGCTCCTGATGAGGCAGCAGATGGTCTCCTGAGGGATTTCCTCCCAGACCTGGACTAAAGCATACACCAACTCCTGAACAGTCTGTGGTGAAACATGATGGTGGATGGTGCGAGACATGATGTCCCAGATGTGTTCAATTGGATTAAGGTCTGGGGAACGGGCGGACCAGTCCATAGTTTCAATGCCTTCATATTGCAGGAACTGCAGACACACTCCACCCACATGAGGTGTGGAATTGTCTTGCATTAGGAGGAACCCAGGGCCAACTGCAACAGAATATGGTCTCACAAGGGGTCTGAGGATCTCATCTAAGTAACTAATGGCAGTCAGGCTATCTTTTGCAAGCACATGGAGGGCTGTGCGGCCCTCCAAAGAAAAGCCACTCCAACACCATTACTGACTCACTGACAAACAGATCATGCTGAAGGATGTTGCAGCAGATCGCTCTCCACGGCATCTCCAGACTCTGTCACATCTGTCATATGTGCTCAGTGTGAACCTGCTTTCTTCTGTGAAGAGCACAGGGCGCCAGTGGTGAATTTGCCAATCCTGGTGTTTTGTAGTAAATGCCAAGCATCCTGCATGGTGTTGGGCTGTGAGCACAACCCCCATCTGTGGACGTTGGGCACTCAGACCATCCTCATGGAGTCAGTTTGTAACAGTTTGTGTAGACATATGCACATTTGTGGCCTTCTGGAGGTCATTTTGCAGGGCTCTGGCAGTGCTCCTCCTGTTCCTCCATACACAAAAGCTGAGGCAACTGTCCTGCTGCTGGGTTGTTGCCCTCCTACAGCCCCCTCCATGTTTCCTGGTGTACTGGCCTGTCTCCTGGTAGCACCTCCAGCCTCTGGACACTACGCTGACAGACACAGCAAACCTTCTTGCCACAGCTCACATTGATGTGCCATCCTGGATGAGCTTCACTACCTGAGCAACTTGTGTGGGTTGTAGAGTCTGCCTCATGCTACAACGAGTGTGAAAGCACAACCAACATTTAAAAGTGACCAAAACATCAGCCAGAAAGCATTGGTACTGAGATGTGGTCTGTGGTCCCCACCTGCAGAACCACTCTTTTATTGAGCGTGTCTTGATAATTGCCAATAATTTCCATCTGTTGCCTATTCCACTTGCACAACAACATGTGAAATTGATTGTCAAACAGTGTTGTTTCCTAAGTGGATAGTTTGATTTCACAGAAATTTGATTTACTTGGACTTATATTCTGTTGTTTAAGAGTTCCCTTTATTTTTTTGAGCAGCGTATATAAATATACATACGCATAAAAAAATCTTCCTTCTTACCCCCCAATGGGGGTCTTATTTTTATGTCCTTTCTCATTCTCAAGTCCGCTACCAGAGGCCAGGGAGTTTGAGGGTTCTGCGCAGGATCTTAGTTGTTCCCAGCATTGTGCTTTTCTGGACAAAGAGTTCAAATGTTGCTCCTGGGATCTGTTGTAGCCATTTTGCCAACTTAGGGGGTCACTGCTCCAAGTGCTCCTTTCACCTCTGCAATCACTGCTGCCTTCACCTACCACACCTTCTCCAGTTCTCCTTTGAGGCCTTGTTATTTCTCCAGCTTCTCATAGTCCTTTCTGATGTTGCTGTCACTTGGTATTGCCACATCTATTATCATTGCTGTCTTCTGATCCTTGTCTACTATCACATTGTTTGGTTGGTTAACCAACACCTGCTTATCCATCTGGATCTTCAAGTCCTACAGGAATTTAGCCCTATCATTCTCCACCACTTTTTCTGAAGTCTCCTACCCGGACTTAAGGGGGCTGAGCCCATATACTGTGCAGATGTTCCTGTATACAATTCCCGCTACTTCGCTGTGGCATTAGATTTACACTGTTCCTGCATTCAGGTACTTGTAGCATGTCTGTATATGTGATATGTGCCCTGTTGGTAATTTCATTCCATCAGTCTTGACTACCTTGCCTCTTTTTATTACCAACTGGTTGCACTTTTCCAGTCCGAATGACATCCCAATGTCTTCACTATAGATCCTTGTCAGGTGGATCAGTGAATTGGTTGTCTCATTTGTTTTTCACTTACAGCTTGATGTCATCTATGTAGAGGCAGTGGCTGATGGTGCTTCCACTCTTGAACTTGTATCCATAGCCAAACTCTGTAATTATATGACTAAGAGAGTTCAAACCTATTCAGAACAGCAATGGGGACAGTGCATCACCTTGGTATATGACGCATTTGATGGTCATTTGTGCTAGTTGTCTTGAGTTGACTTCCAATGTTGTTCTCCATAGCCCAATTGAGTTTCTGAGGAAGGTTCTTAATTTCATTTTGCCATTGTAGAGAGCCAAGCATTCACATTCATGTGTGTGGCATAGAGTCATAGGCTTTCCTGTAGTCAATCCAGGCTGTGGATTGGTCTGTCTAGATCTAGAGTCTTGAGCAACTGCTCTATCTACTAGGAGCTGGTGCCTTCAGCCTCTGGTGTTGGTCCCAATGCCCCAATGCCTGTCTGAGCTGGATTCATGTACTGGTTCATATTGTTCTATAGCTTGGTTATTCAATAGTGCCTTTAGTCATTACTAATAGCTGCTATTACATTTTTAAACTTTTTCTAACCCTAACTAGATTTAGGTTTAATGATGGGGATTGGTATAGTTGGTATAGAGTTAGGATTTTGGCTAACATTAGAGCTAAAGTTAGGCTTAGGGCTATGGTAGGATTAGTAATAAGATTAAGGACAGTAAAATAGTTTCACAATAAAAACAGAAAATGTAATAAAAAAAATATATTTTTTCTTTTCTTAGTGTTACTTCTGATTTTAGCTGCATGCAGGAAAAATAAAAATAAGATGGTCAAGGCACAAAGTAATTGTATCAGTATTTTCCCTTCGTTACAATGTATGTGTTTGGGGGATAAGCCGGATTACTTACCGGTAATGCCCTTTCAATGAGCCACGACAGCACCCACTTTGAGAGAGGGACCCGCCCATAGGAACAGGAAACCTACAGAGACAAAAGGGCGGTCCCCCTCTCCTCCTCAGTTGTTTTTCAGAGTACGAGAGGAACCGCCGTTGTTAGATTAGTATATCTCCGTAATTTTTAGTACATCTTATTATATCTATATTCGCCCATGAGAATATCTTGTATTAATAACTATTAGGGTGGGAAGTGACAGGGTGCTGTCGTGGCTCATTAAAAGGGCATTAACGGTAAGTAATCCGGCTTTTTACCCTTCACCACGACAGCACCCACTATGAGAGATTTTCAGAGAACCTTCACCTGGGTGGGATTACCGTACTAAGGACTTCTCTCCCGAATGCCAAGTCAGATGCAGAAGACAGATCAAGTCTATAATGTCTATAGAAAGTTGAAGGCGACGACCAGATTGCGGCCTTACATATGAGCTCGATGGAGATGTCTTTATTCTCCGCCCACGAGGATGATTGTTGTGAATTCCGCTCTTGGGCTCCCTCTGGTGGTTGTAAGTGGCACTTTTGTGAGTTCTGCTCTTGGGCTCCCTCTTGTGGTTTCAAGTGGTATGGCTGCTCCTTGGAGTTAGCTGTCATCAGCTGCCTCCACTTATCGTCTCTTCTGCTCGGCTATTTAGGCCTGGCTGTTCCTTCAGCCAGTGCCACTTGTAAATGGTTCCTGGTTGGATTCACATCTCTTTGGATTTCCCTGTTATCCTGACCAGTTCAGCAAAGCTAAGTTTTTGCTTGCGCTTTTCTGTTCACAGATTGTGGACTTATCCGTTCAGTGCTTTCTATGTTTGTCCAGCGTTATCAGTATGAATTGATTCTGTCTTGCTGGAAGCTCTGGGAAGCAGATTTACCCTCCACACCTTTAGTCAGGTGTGGAGATTTTTTGTAAACTCTGCGTGGATTTTTGTAGTGTTTTATACTGACCGCACAGTATTCCATCCTGTCCTATCTATCAAGCTAGACTGGCCTCCTGTGCTCATCCTGGTTTCATTCTGTGTATGTCTTTTTCCTCTCCACTCACAGTCATTATTTGTGGGGGGCTAATCTATCCTTTGGGGATTTTCTCTGAGGCAAGATAGTTTTCCTGCTTCTGTCTTTAGTGGTAGTTAGCTCTTAGGCTGTGACGAGATGCCTAGGGAGAGTTAGGAGCATTTCACGGCTACTTCTAGTGTTGTGTTGAGCTTAGGGACTGTGGTCAGTACAGTTACCACTTCCTTCAGAGCTCGTTCCATGTTGCTCCTAGACCACCACATCATAACAGATGATACAGCCCGAGCTGAATGTGCTTTCACTCCCTCTGGAGGATCTTTGCCTTTTGACAAGTATGCAAGATGAATACCCTCTCTGATCCAACGGGACAAGGTAGCTTTCGTGACACCGTGGCCCTTTCGGTGACCCTGAAAAGATTCAAAGAAGAGCCCTACTCTGTCTGCAGGACTGGGTTCTCTCTATGTAGGTTAGGACTGCTCTTTTTACGTCCAACATATGTAGCTTCTCTTCCTCTGGATTTAGTGGATTATCATAAAAGGAAGGCAGGAAAATTTCCTGAGATCTATGGTACTTTGTCGCTACTTTAGGGAGATATGATGGATCTGGTTTGAGAACCACCCTGTCCTGATATGTCATTAAGAATGGAGGGTCTATGGAGAGGGCTTGGATGTCTCCTACTCATCTGGCCGATGTTAAGGCTATCAATAAAGCTACCTTGTATGTGATATTTTTTAGAGGGCTAGAATCTAAAGGCTCAAAAGGAGGTCCAGTTAAGGCGTCTAGAACTAGATTCAAGTCCCAAGGTGGTAGACGTGGGACATGAACCAGAGTACATTGTTCACATGCTCTAATAAATCTGGCTATCCATCTGTCACCCGCTATGTTAGCACTGTAAAGGGCTCCTACAGCAGACACCTGAACTCTTAAGGTATTAACTGATAGACCGAGCTCATGTCCCCTTTTTAGGAACTCTAGGATAGCTTTAATAGGAACCTTACTAGAGAAGGGCTTTGTATAGAAGGTAAGGAATTTCTTCCATACTCTGCTATATATTAGAGTTGTAGACCTCTTTCTACTTAGCAGCAGTGTGTTAATAAGCTCTTGAGAAAATCCCCTTAGCCTTAGTATCTGCCTTTCAAGTTCCACACCGTAAGGTGGAGTCCCTTTACTCGTGGATGGTAGAATGGACCCTGAGACAAGAGGTCTGGTGTCATTGGCAGAATCCAGGGATCGCAAACTGACATCGCTCGAAGACAGGAGAACCAGGGTCTCTTTGGCCAAAACGGAGCTATTAATATTACTTTTGCTTTTGCTTCCCTTATTTTCTTGATCACCATTGGAAGTAGCATCATTGGTGGAAAAGCGTAGGCCAGATCGTATGTCCATGGATACTGGAGAGTCTATTATATCTGGATGATCTGACACATTCAGGGAAGCAAACATCGGTACCTGCCTGTTGTTCCTGGTCACAAATAAATCTATCTGCGGAAGGCCCCATATGTCCACTATCTTCCTGAATATCTGAGGATTGAGAGTCCATTCTCCCTGGTGAAGCGTGTGGCGACTTAGGAAGTCGGCTTCTAAATTTTCTACTCCTCTGATGTTTAGAGCCGTGAGTGAAAGTAAATTGGGTTCTGCTAGCTCGAAGATGTCTGCTGCTGAACACATCAGACTTCCTGATCGCGTTCCACCTTGCCGATTTAAATATGCGATCACTGTTGTGTTGTCCGACAGGATTTTGACATGAGACCCTCGGAGCTGAGGAAGTAAAAATTTTAAGGCATAATAAACTGCATTTAGTTCCTTCCAATTTGAGGAGTGCTGAATTTCTAAAGAATTTCAGTGACCTTGGGCTATATTTTGGTCTAGATGGGCCCCCCACCCTTCTGGACCTGCGTCGGTAGTGAGTATTTTAGAGGACCTTATTGTCCAAGAGACACCTCTGGACAAATGGTCTTTATTTAACCACCAAAGGAGAGACTGAAGCACGTCATCGGATAAGGTGATCTTAGAATTTACATGACCCTGGCGATGTGTTTGAGCATGAAGTATCTGGTGTTGTAAAGCCCTAGTATGGAATTGGGCCCATTGCACAGCAGGAATACAGGAGGAGAGAGACCCTAGAAGAGACATGGCATCTCTAAGGGACATGTGAGGCCTAGATCTTGCCATAGTGACTTTTGAAATTATGGTAGATTTTTTGGATTCTGGTAAGAGACATTTTGACTTACAGAGTCCAAGACTAGTCCTAGGAAGGACTGAAGAGTTTCTGGATGCAGCCTTGATTTTTTGAAGTTTACAATCCAGCCTAGAGCCTGTAATGATGAAATGGTATTAGACAAGCGTTCATCACACTGAGATGCTGAATTACCAATTATTAAGAAATCATCTAAATAGGGCACAATTAGCGTGTCCTGATGACGTAGATAAGCCATCACCTCTAGCATGACTTTTGTGAAAATTCGAGGGGCCATAGAAAGGCCGAATGGCATGGCCGTAAACTAGAAGTGACAGATCCGACCTTGTAGGTTTACTGCCACCCTGAGATATTTTTGGTGGTCTGCATGGATTGGAAGATGGTAATATGCATCCTTTAAATCCAGACCCGTCATAAAGCACCTAGGAAACAAAAGTTTAATAGTAGATCTTATTGATTCCATTTTAAAGGTGTTTTTATACAAAAAGGAATTTAGTTTCTTCAGATTTATTATAGTCCGAAAAGTACCATCAGGTTTTGAAACCAGAAATAAAGGGGAATAAAATCCCCTCCCTTCCTGATTTTTTGGTACTTCAACGAGAACATTCTTAGCCAACAGGCTCAGAATTTCTAACTGAAGCGCTTCTTGTTGATCCGGCGCTTTCAGTGATGTTATGATAAATTTATCTCGTGGTGCTCTAAAGAAATCTAATCTTAGTCCAGATCTTATTAGACGGAGGATCCATTGATTTGAAGTTATGTTTTCCCACTGATGATAAAAATATTTCAGTCTCCCACCAACTGGGATCTCTCTACTGATGGTATCTACCACGTCTAGCTGTCTCAGGGTTACTGTATAAGGCACCTTTCGGTTTTGCTTCCTTTGACTCCCAACGGTCTATCTGTGGTTCATACGGCCTCCTCCTGTTAAATGGCCGTCTCCTAAACGCTCTCCTATAAGAAGGAAGAAACTGTTTAGGAAAGCCCCTCCTTCTCTCTCCTGCTTTATTCAGTAGGTCATCCAGGACCTTCCCAAACATGAACTCACCCTGGCATGGGATTGAACATAATCTGGATTTCGATTGTGCATCTCCCCTCCATCCTTTTAACCAGAAGGCTCGACGAGCCGCATTGACCAGACCTGCTGACCTCGCCGCCAACCGGAGGGAGTCCGCTGAAGTGTCGGCTAAAAATGCTGCAGCACTCCTGATTAGAGGCACAGTTTGGAGAATTTTTTTTCTCGCCACCTTGCCCTTTACTTGCTGCTCCAGCTGGTCTATCCAGACTAGTAAAGACCTGGCTGTGCACGTGCCTGATATTGCTGGCTTAAAGGCTCCTGTATTTGTCTCCCAAGATCTTTTGAGGAGAGCTTCTGTTTTACGGTCTAAGGGATCCAGTAAAACTCCCGTATCTTCTACCGGAAGGGAGGACTGTCTTGAGGTTGACGCCACTGCCGCGTCCACTTTAGGGACTTTGGACCACACCGCCAAATCCTCATCACTAAAGGGGTAACGCCTTTTAGAAGATGATGGGAGAAACCCTTTCCCTTGTTTGTCCCATTCCTTCTTAACAAGGTCCTTAATAGTGGTATTGATCGGGAAGGCACGGCGTTTTTTCTGGCCTAGTCCAGCAAACATTATATCCTTTACTGACCTAACCTCCTTAGTATCCGGACACCCCATGGTATTCCTAACGGATTTTACGAGGTTATTTATGCTGTCGACAGGAAAACATGCACCGCCTTCATCCTCAGAAGAGCTAGGGGATGATCCTGAGGTATTAGAGGATCGGATAAGGCCCTCTTCAGATTCTGAACTGGAGACGGGAGAGTGGTGCTTACTTCCATGTTTTTTATGAGATTTCGCTCCGAGAGACTGGATCTCCTGTCTTATCATGGAATGGATGTTTGTGGCCGTAACAGCCGCCTCATCCTGTAAAGTCTGATTAATGCAGGTCTGACACAACCTCTTGGGATACGTGTCGGGCAGGGGTTGCATACACAGGGCACACTGCTTATGCCTAGATTTACTGGTCTTCTTAGCCTAAGGGGAGAGGCAGAGAAGGAGGGGATCAGCTTATAGGTAGAGGATTACAGACACTCACCCAGTGAAGCTATTGTCATACTGGTCTTGGAGGTGAAGCCGCTGTGTGGGGTGTGAGGAGATCAGTATCTCTACTCTTCGTCTTGGTCCTGGAATGAGTGTCAGATCCTGCCATGGAGTGACCATTCTTCTTTGCAGACGATCTAGCGCTGCTTTTCTCTGTGCTATCTTCCACCATAGGTGGAAGCTCTTCATGTGCCGTGGACAGCATGGTGAGCGATCTGCTCAGCGTCCCCGGCCTGCATTTGTAAAGTGCGTTTTTTTTTGTTTTTTTTTCCTGCTCCTGCCACGAACCGGAAGTGTACCAATCACTTCCGGTTCAATGGATTAGTGCGGACTTACACGCGCGATGCAGCCGCCGCCTCTACAGCATCGCTGGCGGCCGGCGATACCCCACACCTGGGCCCTCCATAGGCCAGGTTCGATCACCCGGAACCTGCCGGATCTCCACAGACGAGGGGGGAGGATGCGTGCAGTGGCTCCCCCGCCGCTGCTTCCAACGCCGCAGCCCCTGCTGTCCCCACAGGATCACACAGGCGGGTGCACAGGCGTCAGGTAATCCTGGAGGTGCTCCAACCACCTCCTCTGTAGGAATCCCAGGATTTCCGATAGGAACAGGAAACCAACTGAGGAGGAGAAGGGGACCGCCCTTTTGTCTCTGTAGGTTTCCCGTTCCTATGGGCGGGTCCCTCTCAAAGTGGGTACTGTCTTGGCGAAGAGTAAAAAGTAGTTTTACAGTGATCTGGTGGAAGGGAGTCAGGGAGTATTAACAGTTCATAGGTTAGGGGTAGAGATGAGTGAACCTTTTAAGGTTCGGTTTGGCTCCGTGAACTTCCCAATGTTCGCTGAACTTATCTGAACCCCATTGAATTCAATGGGAGGCAAAACCAAATGCATAGATGGGGGCCCAAAATCTGTCAATAAGCTCAAATTAGAGGCAGAAACCAGGAAAATGGCATCAACTGACCCAGAGTACAAATAGTATAATTGTGCAGCATGGATGCATGGGACAGGGCTTGGTCCAGCATTTCTAGTTTAAACATTGATCAGTAACAGGTGGATATGTAGGCCTGGTGCTCTGAGAATCCTGCTAAGTTCAGGCACCCACATGAAGAAGACCCACTTTGGAGTCTAAACATTTCCAAAAATTAGGGGCAGACACCATGAAAAGAGACCAATTGACCCACAGTAGAAATGTTATAATGGCGCAACAGTCAGGCATGGGCCATGCATAAAACAGGGTCTGGGCCAGCATTTATAGCTTGAAATTAAGAGGTGGGTGAGGGACGAGTGTAGACCTGCTGTGCTGGGAGCCCTGTCAAATTCAGGCAACACACATAAAAGATACCCAACTTGGAGTCCACACATTTGTAAATATTAGAGTAAGACACCATGAAAAGTGGCATAAATTGACCCACAGTAGAAATTTCATAATGAAGCAGCGTGGATGAATGGGACAGGGCCTGGCTCTGCATTTCTAGCTAACAAATTGATCAGTAAGAGGTGGATGAGTGACAGGTGTAGGCCTGGTGCTCTGAGACCCCTTCCACTACAAGCAACTCACCAGCTGAAGACCCAACTTGGAGTATCCAGATTTCAGAAAAATTATTGGCACACACCTCTAAAGTGGCATCAATTTCCCCAGAGTAGAAATAGTAGGATGGTGCTCTAATACCCTTTCCACTACAGACAACCCACCAGATGGAGTTCAAAATTATTCAAAATTTCAAAAAATTATCTACAAGGCGTACCGCAGTGTGGCTGCCAAAGAACAGAAGTCAAGTAGCCCGTCCAGTAACAGGAATTGTCAGATGTCTGTGGATAGGACAAGCCAGTGTTTGTTCAGTAGTGCTTTCACTAACATTACCACCTACCCCACGTGCACTTTGAACACCATGCGTATTCCCCCTTGCACCATGACCTCACTTTTTTCCATTCATGTTAGATGTACCCTTCCCCTCTTTTAAACAGCTGTTTCACAACCTTAGGCCCAGACCTGTCAGTCACTTGTCATTAATTTATCAATCAGTATTTATTTGCTAGGAAAGTGTGGCTGGACCACAGAATTAGCACAAAATATTTATATGCTGAAGTGGCGATTGGTGGCTGTAGCACAGAATCAGCAGCACTATGAATGTAGAATGCATGTGCTGAAGTAGCGACTGGTCACTGTACCATAGAACCAGCAGCACCATGGATTTATATGCTGAAGTGGCGACTAGTCGTTGTAGCACAGAATCAGCAGCTCTATGGATTTATATGCTGAAGAGATGACTAGTAGTTGTAGCACAGAATCAGCAGCACTATGGATTTATATGCTGAAGAGATGACTAGTAGTTGTAGCACAGAATCAGCAGCACTATGGATTTATATGCTGAAGAGATGACTAGTAGTTGTAGCACAGAATCAGCAGCACTATGGATTTATATGCTGAAGTGGCGAATTGTGGCTGCACCACATATTTAGCACTCTAGATTTATACAGTTATATGAAAAAGTTTGGGCACCCCTATTAATCTTAAAGGGACACTGTCACCTGAATTTGGAGGGAACAATCTTCAGCCATGGAGGCGGGGTTTTTGGGTTTTTGATTCACCCTTTCCTTACCCGCTGGCTGCATGCTGGCTGCAATATTGGATTGAAGTTCATTCTCTGTCCTCCATAGTGCACACCTACGCAAGGCAATCTTGCCTTGTGCAGGCATGTACTACGGAGCATGATGGAACCTCCACCAAATTTTACTGTGGGTAACAAGTGTTTTTCTTGGAATGCTGTGTTTTTTGGCCGCCATGCATAACGCCTTTTTGTATGACCAAACAACTCAATCTTGGTTTCATCAGTCCATAGGACCTTCTTCCAAAAAGAAATTGGCTTCTCCAAATGTGATTTTGCATACCTCAGCCGACTCTGTTTGTGGCGTGCTTGCAGAAACGGCTTCTTTCGCATTACTCTCCCATACAGCTTCTCCTTGTGCAAAGTGCGTTGTATAGTTGACCAATGCACAGTGACACCATCTGCAGCAAGTTGATGCTGCAGCTCTCTGGAGGTGGTCTGAGGATTGTCCTTGACTGATCTCACCATTCTTCTTCTCTGCCTTTCTGATGTTTTTCTTGGCCTGCCACTTCTGGCCCTAACAAGAACTGGCCCTAACAAGAACTGGCCCTAACAAGAACTGAGTAAAACTAATCCCAAACTGTTCTTCAACTATATCAATAGTAAAAGAATAAAAACTGAAAATGTAGGCCCCTTAAAAAATAGTGAGGAAAGAATGGTTGTAGATGACGAGGAAAAAGCTAACATATTAAACACCTTCTTCTCCACGGTATTCACGGTGGAAAATCAAATGCTAGGTGAAATCCCAAGAAACAATGAAAACCCTATATTAAGAGTCACCAATCTAACCCAAGAAGAGGTGCGAAACCGGCTAAATAAGATTAAAATAGATAAATCTCCGGGTCCGGATGGCATACACCCACGAGTACTAAGAGAACTAAGTAATGTAATAGATAAACCATTATTTCTTATTTTTAGTGACTCTATAGCGACAGGGTCTGTTCCGCAGGACTGGCGCATAGCAAATGTGGTGCCAATATTCAAAAAGGGCTCTAAAAGTGAACCTGGAAATTATAGGCCAGTAAGTCTAACCTCTATTGTTGGTAAAATATTTGAAGGGTTTCTGAGGGATGTTATTCTGGATTATCTCAATGAGAATAACTGTTTAACTCCATATCAGCATGGGTTTATGAGAAATCGCTCCTGTCAAACCAATCTAATCAGTTTTTATGAAGAGGTAAGCTATAGACTGGACCACGGTGAGTCATTGGACGTGGTATATCTCGATTTTTCCAAAGCGTTTGATACCGTGCCGCACAAGAGGTTGGTACACAAAATGAGAATGCTTGGTCTGGGGGAAAATGTGTGTAAATGGGTTAGTAACTAGCTTAGTGATAGAAAGCAGAGGGTGGTTATAAATGGTATAGTCTCTAACTGGGTCGCTGTGACCAGTGGGGTACCGCAGGGGTCAGTATTGGGACCTGTTCTCTTCAACATATTCATTAATGATCTGGTAGAAGGTTTACACAGTAAAATATCGATATTTGCAGATGATACAAAACTATGTAAAGCAGTTAATACAAGAGAAGATAGTATTCTGCTACAGATGGATCTGGATAAGTTGGAAACTTGGGCTGAAAGGTGGCAGATGAGGTTTAACAATGATAAATGTAAGGTTATACACATGGGAAGAGGGAATCAATATCACCATTACACACTGAACGGGAAACCACTGGGTAAATCTGACAGGGAGAAGGACTTGGGGATCCTAGTTAATGATAAACTTACCTGGAGCAGCCAGTGCCAGGCAGCAGCTGCCAAGGCAAACAGGATCATGGGGTGCATTAAAAGAGGTCTGGATACACATGATGAGAGCATTATACTGCCTCTGTACAAATCCCTAGTTAGACCGCACATGGAGTACTGTGTCCAGTTTTGGGCACCGGTGCTCAGGAAGGATATAATGGAACTAGAGAGAGTACAAAGGAGGGCAACAAAATTAATAAAGGGGATGGGAGAACTACAATACCCAGATAGATTAGCGAAATTAGGATTATTTAGTCTAGAAAAAAGACGACTGAGGGGCGATCTAATAACCATGTATAAGTATATAAGGGGACAATACAAATATCTCGCTGAGGATCTGTTTATACCAAGGAAGGTGACGGGCACAAGGGGGCATTCTTTGCGTCTGGAGGAGAGAAGGTTTTTCCACCAACATAGAAGAGGATTCTTTACTGTTAGGGCAGTGAGAATCTGGAATTGCTTGCCTGAGGAGGTGGTGATGGCGAACTCAGTCGAGGGGTTCAAGAGAGGCCTGGATGTCTTCCTGGAGCAGAACAATATTGTATCATACAATTATTAGGTTCTGTAGAAGGACGTAGATCTGGGGATTTATTATGATGGAATATAGGCTGAACTGGATGGACAAATGTCTTTTTTCGGCCTTACTAACTATGTTACTATGTTACTATGTACCTGTGTTCTTCCATTTCCTTACTATGTTCCTCACAGTGGAAATTGACAGGTTAAATCTCTGAGACAGCTTTTTGTATCCTTCCCCTGAGCAACTATGTTGAATAATCTTTGTTTTCAGATCATTAGACAGTTGTTTTGAGGAGCTCATGATGCCACTATTCAGAGGAGATTCAAACAGGAGAACAACTTGCAAGTGGCCACTTTAAGTAGCTTTTCTCATGATTGCAAACACCTGGCTATGAAGTTCAAAGCTCAATGAGGTTAGAAAACAAAAAAAAGTGCTTTAGTAAGTCAGTAAAAAATAGGTAGGAGTATTTAAAACAAGAAAATGATAAGGGTGCCCATACTTATGCACCTGTCAAATTTTGTTCGAATGCAGATTGCACATTTTCTGTTAGTACAATAAACCTTATTTCAAGGCAGAAACATTACTGTGTCCAACAGTTATTAGATATATGAAACTGAAATAGCTGTTGCAAAAAAAACAATTTTTATAAAACATTAAGCTTAAGATTAATAGGGGTGCCCAAACTTTTTCATATAACTGTATGTTGGAAGGTCGATTTGACACAGGATCGATAAATAAATCACCTAGCTAACTATCTGACTACCTGCAGCAGCAACGGCAGCATCATTACACTGTTAAAATTCAAATCTTGCCTTGCGCAGGCGTGTACTACGGAGGACAGAGAATGAACTTCAATCCAATATTGCGGCCAGCATGCAGCCAGCGGGTAAGGAAAGGGTGAATCAAACACCTGAAAACTCCGCCCATATGACCGAAAACCGGTCCCGCCAAATTCAGGTGACAGGTTCCCTTTAAGCACAAAGTTGAGGGTGCCAGAACACCAGGGCTACTGAAAGACTGGCAATTATGCAATTCAAAGCTATGCTTCTGTTCTGATTATTACATTCAGTTGCATGTATTTTCAGATTTACTTTTAGGTCATCATTTACTAATCTTTAATTTAACTTTTATTTAGAATTTGAACTTTAAAAATGATTCACTTTCCATCTATTTTTTATTGTTACTTTACATGGAGCTGTGGTAAATATTATTGCAAGCTATTCCTCTTTTGATCTTTTCTCAGCCAGGTCCTGCATAAAAGGTGACTGCCCATTATTATTATAGATGTCCTTTGCTAAACATATACAAAAATAGAAAAAGTTGGAAATGTCTACAAGCTACTGATATCCTCATATTGCCCGGCATATAATAGTTGTTTTCCTCAGATTCAGCTGCACAGATGAACGGAAAATCAAAATAATATATTCACCGTCAGTAACAACTCCATTTTTTGTACACATTACTATGAAACAAAATCAAATAAATAACACAGGGGTCTCGCCGGGAAAGCGTCGCTTGCAAAATAAAATTATGAATAAAACAAGTTCTTGAGTGTGACTCATCCAACTATGATGAAAAATAATACAAACTTTTCCATATAGCCATAATGTTTCATTTACATTCACTTTGCCTGCTTACATAGATTTACACAGTTTCAATCTGTTTCGTAAGACTGTAAACACGTCCTCGTATAACTGCGTTAGGAGTAGTGTGGTACATTTACGGATTCCCCATCATTAATTGTATCATCATCTGTGTATAAGCTAGGTCTAACTGTTTATAAACTTTTTCTTATTATCACTTCTTGTCTTTTGCCATGTGTGTCCCGGTTACTATAATAGCTCTCTCTAGCCCTTACACACCATTTTATTATATATGTACCTTTACTGAATTTCTGCATAAAGCTGTGCAGTTTCTTGTTGGCTGCTTGCCCAGACTCTGGGTAGTGAATATAGGCAATGGTAAATTGTACTGTATCCCTTGGGAATCTTCCAGAATCTTTAAGTTCCCCAGCCAAATAGAGTTCAAAATGCTCTCAAGCATAGTGTGATCCATCCATCGTAGCGACTGAGTTGTTGGCTGTGTACCAGAGTGCTACAGGGCTCAAACTCAACATAATCCCTCCAGGGCTTTCACAGTCTACAATACGTTTCAATGCAAAAAAAAAAAAAAGGAATTAAATTCAGACTGCCACCATGTCCTCAGTTCAACTTTGTAACTGGTCTTTAAAACATATGTGGGTTTCTTGTAACTAAGCTGCGAGCTTCACATTGCAAGAATTTCATGGTCAAGTCATGAAGTTCCTTCCATATCGCTTTCTTTATACGCTATAAGAAAGAGTTTGTGCAGATACAAATAGACATATGTTACATTAGTTTCATAGTGACCCTAACACATACCCTGTACAGCCAACCTGTCAGAAGCTTGCTTCATTTTTTTTAACTGGACAATGGGCACATTTTAACCCATTTCTTCAAAATGCTTCAACATACTTCAACATACAGGTGCTTCTCACTAAATTAGAAAAAGTGAATTTATTTCAGTTCTTCAATGCAAAATGTGAAACTCATATATTATATAGAGTCATTACAATTACTGTTATAATTACTTTTTGGTTTTCATTGGCTGTAAGCCATAATCATCAACATTAACAGAAATAAACACTTGAAATAGATCACTCTGTGTGTAATGACTCTATGTAATATATGAGATTCACTTTTTGTATTGAAGAACTGAAATAAATTAACTTTTTGATGATTTTTCTAATTTAGTGAGAGCGCTTGTATTCATGTGCTGTTTGCAACTAAAATATATATTTTTAAAGTCAATAGGACATAATAAATATTTTCTGACGAGCTATAATACATAATAACCATGTAAGTACCATTTCAATAAATAAAAAGTACTAGAGGGCCAGAAGATGATGGCCGTGTCCTTGCGTGACGTAGAAGTGTGTTTGTGCCTAATCTATGACAGGGTGAATTCTTATAAAAGAAAATAACACAGAAATTGTATTTTTCAGTCGTCTGATCATCAGTTTGCAAATACATTAGGTATAAAAGCACCCAATGAGTTACATTTGTGCTTGGTCTTGCTACAATCAACTATAAAGGTTCTTTTTATGTGATGTCAGTAATGACTACAATTTTTCCGATTTCTACAGTGGCTAGTTGTACATATAATGTTCTTTTGCTTTGCCAGCAGTGTACCTTTTCAGAGTTTGATCACAGTGTGATATAAGCGTCATCCGATTTTCTCATACATGGAGAAATCTTCTCTATTCTTTGTTCCGGCTGGCGTGGTGAGAGGTCGCATCACTGATGTGATGGCTCACCAAACCATCCGTATATCGTCGTGGGACATGGCCATTTCTGGATTATCAGCAGAAAGGTAAGTATAACTTAGCTTTTTTATATTTTGGTTGAATAAATGGGTAAAAGACGGTTGAGAGTTTTTATTTCAAATAAAGGACTTTGTGTGTTCATTTCAATTCAAGGATTTTACTTTGTCTCTGTCTTTATTATATTTAACTACAGTGGGGAAATAAGTATGGGAGAATGGATGGAGCCATGTACAGTAAAATTCTTAGTGACAACCTCCTTTCCTTTTTCCAGGACATTAAAAATAGGTCGTGGCTGGGTCTTCCAGCAAGACAATGACCCAAAGCATACAGCCAAGGCAACAAATGAGTGGCTCAAAAAGAAGCACATTAAGGTCATGGAGTGGCCTAGCCAGTCTCCAGACCTTAATCCCATAGAAAACTTAAGGAGGGAGTTGAAGCTCCAAGTTGTCAAGTGACAGCCTCAAATTCTTAATGATTTAGAGATGATCTGCAAAGAGAAGGGGACCAACATTCCTCCTGACATGTGCGCAAACCTCATCATCAACTACTAAAAACGTCTGACTGCTGTGCTTGCCAACAAGAGTTTTTCCACCCAGCATTAAGTCTTGTTTGCCAGAGGGATCAAATATTTATTTCTCACTACAAAGTGCAAATAAATTTATATAATTTAGTAAATGTGATTTTCTGGATTTTATTTTTAATATTATATCTCTCAATGTTAAAATTAACCTACCCTTAAAATTATAGACTGTTCATGTCTTTGTCAGTGGACAAACTTACAAAATCAGCAAGGAATCAAATAATTATTTCCCCCACTGTATGGGGTTAGTAATGGATGTTTCTTGTAGACAGAATCACAGAAAAAATCCAGCTCATCACCTGCAATTCCACACTCCTGGAGCATGGATAGCACCTGGGCAGGGTGCAACATCTAATGAAGAAAGCAGAAAAATCCAGCTCACCGGTGAAGTCCAAAAAGTGCATTTTACTACATGAAGCAAAGATTAAAATTGTATGTTCACAAAAAAGAAAGTACAGGCATCCTTTGACACTTTTCGAGCGACGTACCTTGAAAAATAAAATGCACTTTTTTGACCTTCATCTGTGAGCTGGATTTTTCTGTGTCTTATAGACGTCTCTCCATTACTAAACCATATCCTTGATGTCAGAGGCCATAAAACAGCTGACAGCAACCCCACAAGTATTTACCCCACTCGCTACCACACCAGTGCAAGTGGAAAGAATAAGGCTAAGCGCCAGAATTGGCGCATCTTATGGACGTGCCATTTCTGGGATGGCTGAGGGCTGATGTTCTTAGTATGGGAGGGGGGCAATATCCATGGCCTCTTTCTAGGCTATTAATATCAGCCCGCAGCTGTCTTGTTTAGCCTTTGCTAGTTAGTAATTATAGGGGGGACCCCACATTATTTTTTGGGGGGTCTTCCCTATAATAGCCAGTGAAGGCTTGACAAACAGCTATGAGCTGATATTAATAGACTGGGAACCTTTATGGCTATTGGCACCCTCCCAAAATATTAACATCAGCTTCCAGCCTTCAGGTTTCCCTCAGCTGGTTATGAAAATTATGGAGGACCCCACACCATTTTTTTTATTTGCTGATTTAATTATGTATAAAGTACCAAAAATAAGCACTCAAAGCACTGAAAACAAAACACACTGACAAATATCTATCTTCTACCATGTTCCTCATCATCACTATTTAGCTCTATCTTTACTTTCAAAATATTTTATTAAATTTTAACTTTAACCGGTAAGGATTAGTTAGGGAAGGGAGGAGGGGAAAGGGTGGGGTATGGAGGTAGGGAAAAACAAAACCCCTAACAATAGGGGAGACAGGCGATCATACAGTAGAATTGTATAGACATAGTAAGATAACAAGTACTATGTGCAGTTTCGCTATAACACAGTAATTTAGGATGGAATAACGCGATAGTCTATTAAACTGACACATATAAAGTTTTATGTGAATTCGTTGAGTATGCATCTAAGACCATAGTGTCTAACTAATAGGTAGTAGTATATGAAGGCCTGTTATAAATTTTAGCTTAATGTATGATATGTATGGAATAACGCGATAGGTTATTAAACTGACACATATAAAGTATTATGTGGATTCGTTGAGTATGCATCTAAGACCATAATGACTAACTAGTAGGTAGTGATATATGAAGGCCTGTTGTAAATTTTAGCTTAATGTATGATATGTAGTAACTTATGTCCGGAAACACCCAATGGTGATCCTACGACTATGTGGGCGGTAAAATATCTGGCTCAGTATTAAAGCTAATCTTTGGGAATAAGTACATCTATAACCTGTAAGAGGTGTTGTGAAAGTAGATGTCAATGTGTGCAGAACAAAACTACATTTCATGCAGTACCATTGTAGGTTCTAAGAGATTTCAGGCCATGTTGCTTGGAGATTCCAGGAGGATTTAGGCCGTGGTGCTGCAGAAAGGATAAGCCCTCCACTGGGTTTGCAACATGTACATTTCCAGACAAAAGTTTTATCGTAAGAGTAGAGGAGGGGGACCACGAATATGCAAAGTGAGCTCTCCGAAGCTCCCGTGTAATGGATGAAAAGTCTTTACGTTTTTTCAGAGTGTCTCTAGATAAATCTCTAAAAAATGATAAATGACTATATGGGGAGAGCTGAAAGTTCTTATCAGAGGGGAGATCAAATAATTTACTCCTGACCCAAGCCGGGAAAAAGGAGACAATGATGTCCCTTGGCACGTCTTGTGGGAGAAGCGCAGGTCTTTTGATTCGGAAAGCTTTTTCAATAATGTTCGGTTCACTGGCGTCAGGAATGAATTTGTGAATCATTTTAAGAAAATAATTCTTCAAATGAGGGGGTTTGACAGACTCCGGAACTCCTCTTATTTTTACGTTATTTCTCCGTCTGTGGTCCTCAAGACTCGCCATGCTGCTTTTTAGTGTGTCTATGTTTTTTTGCAGATTTTCGAGTGTAGTTCCAGATATAGGAGGGGTCAGCGAACTAACTAAGTGGGGAAGATCTAAACCCCTAGGTGAGAAGTCCTCTTCGCTGCTGTCGGATGAATATACAGAGGGTGAGTATGAGTCGCATATAGGCGAGGAGCAATCACATTGGGATGACCTTGAAGAAGATGCCGATGAGGAGGAGTCAATGCTCTCTGCAATGGCAGTCAGTGCGTCTCTTATGTAGGACTCAGACGCTGTCTCCATACCATCTAATCCTGTGTTAAACGATTTGAAAGAGAGTATGTATTTGTCTAGCTTTGAAGAGCCTTCATCCATTTTTTTATTTATGATGTCACAGAAGCCTGTTAGTAAATTTTCCATAGTTATTTTAGTAGGAGGACCTTCTGTTACCATTGTCTCCACTGATCCGAATCATGGACATGGGGTGTTTGACGTGGAGCAATTCTCCCCCTGATCAATTAGACTGCTATGACCCTTTAACAGCGTTTTTTGTGAAAAGCGATTTTTTTGTGGCGTGTCCTCTGGTTTGAGCTGTGGTACCCCAGGGCTTATGGACTGATGTTTCTCCTTTGACTGAGGTCTGAGCTGCGGTATGAATGAAGGGGCATCATATCTAAGGGTACGGGTTGCTGCTTGTTTTCTTATGTTGTTAGTGGCAGTGCAGCTGTAATCAGTGGGCGGAGTTGAGGGCGGGGTCTCATCCTGTCTCTCTCTTCCCTGTCCGAGGTTTTTCCCCTGTGCTGCCCTGTAATCCATCCCAGCCGGCAAATGCAGTGCCGCGCTACCCGACCCAGATGACATACCAGACCAAGGAGCTGCAGCAGTCCCAGCTGGGGAGCCCAGAGCCAGAGCTGCCCGTGGCCGAGGAACCTCCGGAGCTTCTTCTGTGTGCGGGTCCAAGCTCTTCCTAATGGGATCTGAGTTGCCATGCGCTGTGGGTGGGACTGTGGGCGGAACCTTTTCTCCGTCCCCTCTCTCAAGCTTCTTCGGCGCGAGCAGTGCCGCGGCTCCACGTCCTCTCTCGGAGGTGTCACCGGCCCGGGTAAGTAAGTCGGAGGGTCCCGGGGGACTAGTGGAGGTAGGCACCGCTTCACCCGATCTCCCCTTAGCTTTCGGGATGCGGTTCAGTCCTCCTGTAGCGGCGCCGCCGCGAGCGGCGGGGGGAGCCGTGTGCGGGATCATGGGCGGGGCCACCTCCCCTCTCTTGCTTCTCGGCCTCGCCAGCTCAGGCGAGGCCGCGGCTTTGGGCCTACCTGCAGCGGCAGCTCCGATTTCAGCGGTGATGCCTGTGAGACCTGCGGTTTTCAGTGTGGGAGCCGCTGTGGACGTGTGCTTATCCAGAAGTCCTTCTGTGGATGGATTTGGTCTGGGGCTTTGTGGCACCGATGCGTGCAGCCTCTTGTCCTCCTGTTCATGCAGGTCTGTCACACGGCCATGTCTGGGATTAGTATGTCCCTTTGTGTTCTGTGCCTTCCATATAGTTGCTTTTTTCATGGTGCATCTCACTCCTGCCCAACTTTCTGGGTAGTCTCTTCCCAATGAAGTAGCTATTAGTCGCTAATAATACGGGATTCAGCAGAAGCTCCCCAGTCACAGGTCTGCTCCTGAGCCCGTGCAAGCCACGCCCCCCCCCATTTAGCTCTATCTTTAAACATCTTTAATACATAAAACTATTTAATATCTATGCTGCATTTTATTCCATACATGTAATACTGACAGTACACGGACACAGACAGCACATGGACACACAGATGTCACATACATACACACAGATGGAAAACGGACACGGACCAAGGATTTCACCAGCACTGGTTTTTCCAGTACAGGAATCACCAGGACATGTGAAGGAGGCCTAAAAGGTAGTCTATTAGCTCAAAATGAATGTTCAATCCACATACAGGGCCTCTCAGTGTCACTTTGGCATTTCCCACCTACTTGTATTCCATTTAACTCTGCCCTCCTCTGGATCCTGCAGTGCTAGGACTGTCTATCAAGGAAGAGGGGTGGAGACCGATGAAAAATAGATGGGGAAGTGCACTTAACTGCTTAGGCTAAGTTCACATTTGCGTTGTGCGGTGCTGCGTCGGCGACGCAACGCACAACGCATGCAAAAATGCATGCAAAACGCAGCTTTTTGTGATGCATGCGTTCATTTTTGCATGATTTTTGGCGCAGAAAAAAATGCATCATGCAGTGTCCTCTGCGCCCTGACGCTTGCGCCAAAATGACGCATGCATCACAAAACGCAAGACAACGCATGTCCATGCGCCCCCCATGTTAAATATAGGGGCGCATGACGCATGCGTCGCCGCAGCTGTGCCCGACGCAGCACCGCACAACGCTAATGTGAACGTAGCCTTAGCCACACTACCAGTACACATACCTACTGTCCTTAGTTTGAATAGTCATTTTGTGCTGACACACTGACTATAAGGTCATGTTCACGCGTTCAGTATTTGGTTTCCAAATACTAATGTAATATACTGACCAAAAATGAAACATGTGAACGTGGCAAAAGAAACAGGCTCCATTTCACATGTACAAATTTTAGGTGCATCTTCCAATTATTTTCTTTTATATAGAACACATACGCATTATAGTCTATGGGCCTTTCCACATGCTCATTCTTTTTCAAAGACCATTGGTCTGCAAAAAACACTGAAACATGTCTGATTTACAAATCAAACTCGCGCATTCAGGTGAATTAGAGCCACGATAATAAGACAGCCACAGAAGCTTGGAAACCATTAGCAGTTTTTATTCCCATGCCAGAAAAATGTAAGACACATGGATGTTAGAAAAAGACACAGTCCAAAAACAGATGAAAATGAAATCAAGCCCACTAAGGAAAGTCATTCCTTTTTGCATTTAAAATAAATATGGTGGGACTTATTCAGATGGTTATTGAAGGAACAAGAATCATAAAGTTGAGCCTTAAAGGGGTTTGCAGGATATTACAGCAGTGATGGTCTAATCACTGTACCTCAACCCTGCTAAGTGCTATTCACTTCAATGAGCTAAGCTGCAGTATCTAGCATAGCCACAATCATGTGTATGTCACTGTGCTAGGTACTAGAGTAAATTGGATTGAGGAGCTCTATTAAATGCCCCTGCTCCTTTGCCATGTTGAATGGCCATGTCTAAGGAATAGTACCTCTATGTGACAGAGCCAATTTTGAGTCCCATTTTCAAATTTGACCATTGTCATTGTATGTGTTAATAACTTTGAAATACTTCTATATATTTTCGTGACACGTTGTACTTTATGATAGCGGTAAACTTATGTCAATATAAGTTTTTCTTTTTTTTATAAAAATAACAAAAAATTGCTATTTTCAAAATTTCAATGCTTATATCCTTAACCTCTTCACCCCCAAAGCTTGTTTTCACCTTCCTGACCAGGCCAAATTTTACAATTCTGACCACTGTCACTTTAAGAGGTCATAACTCTGGAACGCTTCAATGGATCCCAGTGATTCTGAGAATGTTTTCTCGTGACATATTGTACTTTATGATAGTGGTAAAATTTCTTTGGTATGATTTGCGTTTATTTGTGAAAAAAATGGAAATTTGGGGAACACTTCACAATTTTCAAACTTTTAATTTGTATGCCCTTAAATCAGAGAGTCATATCGCACAAAATGGTTAATGAATAACATTCCCCACATATCGTATATACTCGAGTATAAGCCGAGATTATCAGTCCATTTTTTTGGCTGAAAGTACCCCTCTCGGCTTATACTCTAGTCATTGTCCCTGGGGGGTCAGCGGGGAGGGGGAGCAGCTGCTGTGACATACTCACCTGCTCCTGGCGAGGTCCCTGCATCTCCGATCTCTGGGCGCTGACAGCTTCTTGCAGCATTGAGCGGTCACATGGCACCACTCATTACAGTAATTAATATGGACCCAACTCCACTCCCATAGGGGTGGAGCCGCATATTCATTACTGTAATGAGCGGTACCATGTGACCGCTCAACGCTGGAAGAATCTGTCAGCGCTCGGAGACCGGAGATGCAGGGACCTCGCCAGGAGCAGGTTTGTATAATGGCAAGGGGGAGCACTGCGCAATATTCACCTCTCCTCATTCCAGGCGCCGCTCCATCTTCCATGTCCTCTGCAGTGACGCTCAGGTCAGAGGGCACGATGATGTGGTTAGTCCGCGCCCTCTGCCTGAACGTTAGTGCAGAGAATGCGGAAGACACAGTGACACCGGAAAGAGGACAGGTGAATATAGCAAGTGCCGGGGGCCTGAGCGATGAGAGGTGAGTATGTGATTTTTTTTTTTTTTTAATCGCAGCAAGAGCTTATGAGACAAATATCTCTATGGAGCATCTTATGGGGCCATATTTAACGTTTGTGCAGCACTATATGTGGCAAATATCTATATGGAGCAACTTATAGGGCTATAATCAGCATTTGTGGAGCACTATATGGGGCAAATGTGTCTATGGAGCATTTTATGGGGCCATAATCAACATTTGTGCAGCATTGTATGGGACAAATATCTCTATGGAGCATCTTATGGGGCCATAATCAACATTTGTGCAGCACTGAATGGGGCGAATATCTCTATGGAGCATCTTATGGGGCCATAATCAAAATTTGTGCAGCACTATATGGGGCAAATATCTCTATGGAGCATCTTATGGGGCCATAATCAGCATTTATGGAGCACTATATGGAGCAAATGTGTCTATGGAGCATCTTATGGGTCCATAATCAACATTTGTGCAGCATTGTATGGGGCAAATATCTCTATAGAGCATCTCATGGGGCCCTTATTAACCTTTAAGCAGTACTGTATGGGGCAAATGTGTCTATGGAGCATCTTATGGGGCCGTTATTAACCTTTGTGCAGCATTATATGGGGCATATTTTAATATGGAGCATCTTATGGGGCCCATCATGAACTGTATGGAGCATTATATGGGGCTCCTGATTCAATATGGATATTCAAAACACTTAATCTATTGATATCTCAATTAATTTTTCTTTTATTGGTACCTTTTTTTATTTTTCCGGTAGCTGCTGCATTTTCCACCTGAGGCTTATACTCGAGTCATTAGGTTTTCCCAGTTTTTTTGTGGCAAAATTAGGGGGGCGGCTTATACTCGAGTTGGCTTATACTCGATTATAAAATTGCCTATCGCTCACTACTTCAATATTGTTTGAATAAACTTTTCACTTGAATCAAATATTCTTCATGGTACGAGTGCAGTGATTATATACTCGAGTATATACGGTATGTACTTTATATCAGCACAATTTTGTAAACAATTTTTTTTGTTAGGAAGTTATAAGGGTTAAAAATTGACCCTCAATTTCTCATTTTTACAACAAAATTTGCAAAACCATTTTTTTAGGGACTACCTCATACTTGAAGTGACTTTGAGGGGCCTATATGACAGAAAATACCCCAAAATGACACGATCCTAAAAACTGCACCCCTCAAGGTACTCAAAACCATATTCAAGATGTTTGTTAACCCTTCAGGTGATAAACAGGATTTTTTGGAATGTGGAAGGACAAAATAAACATTTACTTTTCTTTCACAATAATGTTCATTTAGACAAATTTTTTAACTTTTGCAAGGGGAACAGGAGAATAAGGACCATATATTTTGTTGTGCAATTTCTCCTGAGCATGCCGATACCCCATATGTGGGGGAAATCTACTGTTTGGGCACACGGGAGGGCTCGGAAAGGAAGGTGCGCCATTTCACATTTTGAATGTAAAATTTGCTGGTGTAATTAGTGGACGCCATGTCATGTTTGGATAGCCCCTGATGTGCCTAAACAGTGGAAACCCCCAAGAAGTGACATAATTTTGGAAACTAGATCCTTGTAGGGAATTTATCTAGATATGTATTGAGCACTTTGAACCCACAGGTGCTTCACAGAAGTTTATAATGTTAAGCCATGAAAATAAAAAAAAAATCACATTTTTCCCCAGATAAATCTTTTTTAGCTCCAAACTTTGCATTTTCATAAGGGTAACAAGAGAAATTGCTCCATACAATTTGTTGTACAGTTTGTCCTGAGTGCACAGATTCTCAATATGTGGCGGAAAACAACTGTTTGGGTTGAAGGCAGGGCTTGGAAGAAATAATTAGCTGTTGCCATGTCGCGTTTGGAGAGCCCCTGATGTGCCTAAACAGTGGAAACTCCCAAAAAGTGGCACCAATTTGGAAACTAGATCCCTTTTGTAACTTATCTAGATGTGTATTAGGCAACTTGAACCTACAGGTGCTTCACAGAAGTTTATAGCGTATAAACAAAAAATCACATTTTTCCCAAATAAATCTATTTTAGCTCTATATTTTGCATTTTCATAAGGGTAACAGAATAAATTGCTCCATACAATTTGTTGTGCAATTTCTCCTGAGTATACTGATACCCCATATGTGGGGGAATACTACTGTTTGGGCACACGGCAGGGCTTGGAAGGGTAGGAGTACCATTTAACTTTTTGAATGCAAAATTTGATGGAATAATTAGCGGACGTCATGTCGCGTTTTAAGAGCCCCTGATGCACCTAAACAGTGGAAACCACCGACAAACGACACCTTTTTGGAAACTAGACCCCTTTGGGACCTTATCTAGATGTGTATTGAGCACCTTCAACCCCCAAGTGCTTCACAGAAGTTTAAAACGTTATGTAGTGAAAAATTTTAAAAAAATCTAATTTTTCCAGCAAAAATCTTTTCTAGCTATAAATTTTGTATTTTCATAAGGGCAAAATGAGAAAATGGACCCCAAAGTTTGTTGTGCAAATTTTCCTGAGTTCCTCAAAACCCCATATGTGGTGGAAATCTACAATAGAGGCACAGTGCAAAGCTCAGAAGGGAAGTAGCGCCACATTACAGTGCAGATTTTGCTGCACTTGTTTGATGGTGCCATGTTACATTGGCAGAGCCCCTGAGGTGCCAGAACAGCAGAACCCCTCATAAGGGACCACATTTTGGAAATTATAACCCTTTGGGAATTTATCTACAGATGTAGTGACGATTTTGACTTCATGTGTGTTTTCCAGAAACAGGAAGCAGTGGATGTTGCTGAGTGAAAATTGCCAACTGCCGTTGTAGTAGCCAGTACGCTGTAGTGACCAGTCCGTTGCAGTCACCAGTACATTATGCCCAGCTCATGCTTTTGGAGACACGCATCTCTAAATGAGGCTGGCTCTGATCACTACAGAAATGCCAAACATGTGGATGCTAAATGTTTAGGCACACTGGGACTCAAAAGGGAGAGGGGCAATTCTGGCAAATGCCAGAAGGGCCTGTCTGATCATGGGCTGCCTTGTCTGCTACGTTGTTAACAGAATCGGTGTTCTCAAGATACCCATACTGTTAAGAGTTGCGATGGAGCACAAAGTTGCTGACTCCATCACTCACCCCAGCAGGCCACGGGTATCATTAGAGATATTGGTCTTGTAGTAAATCTTCCTTTCCCCCATCCAGGGTAATATTAGTAATATATTCCATCTGGTTCAAGGGGACGGAGACAATATGGGCCTGTATGATTTCAAATGCCAGGACTGAATTTCAGCCCCAGTCCGTACCTGGAGATGGTGGTGGACAATTTGCTGAATTTCTTTTGGGGAGCGAGGAGCTATTCACTTTTCCAGACCCTTTGTGCTACCAGTAATGTGGATGCCCCCTATATTTCTGTTAACAGAGATGACAGATCTGAGTGGGGACTTGCTGTTCTTGTGGATTGAGTTGAAGCTTTTATTGGGAACATTTTACATAACGTTTGGGATCACATTTATTTGGAGCTCTACGCTGAGCCCTTACTTTGTGGTTTCCATCTAAATCTCTGAGTGACATGACAGATGAAAGCCCTGAGGGATCCATTCACTATAATGTTACTCTGGACTCTCTGTTCAGCGGTGTCCTTTTCAAAAGTGCACAAAACTGTGGCCGACGGCACTTTTATGAAATCCTAAAAAGATGGACACCGACAGGTCCTAAGCATGCACAGTGCCTTCATCTGCCTCATTATGGGGAATCTTCCACCCGGGGTTCTGTCTGAATCATGTATTTCAGAGATTTACACGGAAACCCTGGTGTAATCGCTCAACACAGAGTGCAGGATAAATGTGCGCCAAGTCTTAATGCAATCTTTGGGAGGCAGAATGAAAAAAATCAACAGCATGTGAAGAATTGGTTTTAATTATTTTGTACGCCATTCCTTGTGCGGTATAAGTGATTAGGCAACTTTATTCTTTGGGTCGGTGCGATTACAGCGAAACCAGATTTATATCAGGTTTTTATGTTTGGCTGCTGTCACTCATTAAAAGACAGAATGAATAAAAACCGGTTTGTTCTTTTCATACTGTTCGTGTGGTAAAATTGGTAAGACCACTTTATTCGTTGGGTCAGTACGATTACAGTGATACCTCATTAATATTTTTTTATGTTAGAGAAGAATATTATTATTGCATCGCTTTATTCTGAGAGCTATAAATTTTTTATTTTTCTGCTGATGGAGCTGTATGGCAGCTTGTTTTTTGCGGGACATGATAACGTTTTCAGCGGTACCATTTTTATTTACATCTGTCTTTTTTATCGCATTTTATTGCACTTTTTTTTCGGCAGTATGATAATAAAGCATTGTTTTTTGCCTCATTTTTTTTTTACTTTTTTGACAGTGTTCACTGAAGGGGTTAACTAGTGGGATGGTTTTATAGAGCAGGTCGTTACAGATGCTGCGATACCAAATATGTGTACTTTTATTGTTTTTTTCTTTAGGGATTTAAAAAAAAATATTTTTACACTTTGTAAAGTGTAAAAGATGGGAGATTACTATATTGCATCAGATCACTGATCTGACACTCTGCACTTCAGAGTATCAGATCAGCGATCTGACAGGCAGGGAGGAGGCATGCCAGCAACTGCTCCCAACAGGCGCTCACAAGCCACCTTCCATGCAGAAACTGGAAGGACCCTGCGGCCATCTTGGAGCCGGAGGTCTCCATGGAGACCATAAGGACAACGCGATCATATTGCGTTGTCCTTATGGAAGCATGCAGGGAGCCCCGTCCCAATGCGATGCCCCTCTATGTCGCTGTCACTACTGACAGCGGCATCAGAGCGGTTAAATGCCCGCGATCGGTGCTAGCAATTTTTCATTATTTTCAATTTACAAATCTAATTTTTTACAGACCTATATCATTTTGAAGTGACTTTAAAGCTACATTCACACGATCAGTATTTAATCAGTATTTCAAATCAGCATTTGTAAGCTAAAACCTGGAGTGGGTGATAAATACAGAAGATGTGCACGTGTTTCTATTATATTTTTCCTCTGATTGTCCCACTCCTGATCTTGACTTACAAATACTGAGGTAAAAAACTGACCAAATACTGAACGTGTGAACGAACGTGGCCTAAGTGCTTATATATCGAAAACTCCAAGAAGTGATACCATTTTAAAAACTGCAGCTCTTAAATTATTCTAAACTGCTGTTAGAAAATTTGTAAAAACTTCAGGTGCTAGACAAGAATTACGGCAAAGTGAAATGAAAAAATGAAAGATTACATTTTTTTTCCACTAGGATATTGCTTTAGCTGCATATTTTTATAAGGGGTAGTAACAAAAAGAACCCTAAAATGTATTATGAAATTTCTCTCGATAGTGGCAATATCCTTTATGTGGTGAAAAACTGCTGGTTGGGCTCACAGCAGGGGTTGAAGGGAAGAGGCACTGTTTTGTATTTGAAGCATAGATGTGGCTGAAATAGATTAATTTGCAGAGACCCTGATATACCAAAACAGCAGAAATTTCGACAAGTGACCCCATTGTGGAAACTAAACCATTTGATGATTTCATCTATGGGTGTGTTAAGCATTTTGTACCCACAGATCTTTCACAAAGGTTAATAACATTTGAGTTTAATAATGATTTTGTTTTTCAATTTTTGCCGAACATGGCTGTACGAGATATGTGGCTGTACACTACTGTTTCAGTACACAGCAGGGATCAAATGTGTTACTTGGCTTTTAAAATGCAGATTTGAATAGATTGTAGGCTCCTCTAGCTCTGCCCCAGAGGTGCCAGAACAACTGAATCTATTCATCTAGGGGTGTAGTAAGTATTTTGAACTTGCAGGTGCTTCAAAGAATTTTATAACATTAGGACGTGGAAATATAACATTTTAGTTGTAAAAATAAAAAAATGTATGAGCAGCAAATTTTTTAGTTACAAAAGGGTAAATAGGTGAAACTGTACTTCACAATTTGTTACGCTATTTCTCCCAAATTCGGTGATGACCAATATGTCAGTTTGGACACACGGCAGGGTTTGGTAGGAAGGAGCGGAATTTGACTTTTGAAGCACAGATTTTGAAAGAATAGTTTGTGTGTGACATTTGCGGAGCCCCAAAGGTACCAGAAGAGCAGAAAAACCTAAAATGTAACCACATTGTAGAAATTGCATCTCTCAATGAATTTATCTACAGCTGCTTACGATTTTACCCCACAGGTGTTTTCAATTTGTAACATCGCTGATATGCTTTTTCTGAAGAAATGCAAATTTGCCAGTTTAGTGGCCATACATTGTTACATAGTTACATAGTTATTAAGGTCGAAGGAAGACTATAAGTCCATCTAGTTCAACCCATAGCCTAACCTAACAGGCCCTAACATGTGCCCAGCTTGTGGGCTCTTCTCAATAAAGTAATGCCAAACATGTGGTTGCTTACTGCAGATTGAGCCCCACAGTGTGCCCATAAAGAGGGGGGCATTTAGATTTTGGATTTTATTTGAGGGAGTGGGAGACATGTCGCTTTTCTCTGGTCATTGGTTTACTAGTAACATGGAAACCCTTATTATATTTCAAATGAAAGATGGACCTGAGTGGGGCTTGTTATGTGTGGGATAAGTTAGGATTTTAACTTGTAACATTTTGGGATAAATGAAATTTATAAATCACTTTTAAGCTGCAATTACATTATTGTGTTCTATGCTGGAACTTATGTTGGGATTTCCATGTAAGTCCCACAAAAATGCGATTTAGATGAAACCCCAGATAGACCCACTCACTATAGTAAAGCAGATTGAGTCACTCTGGACTACATTTGGCAACTGTTCCAGGGGTATCCATCTTTTTAGGCATGCACACAACCGTGGTCGTCCATACTTCTGCGTTAACAAGATGACTAAAATGACGTGACACGCAGGAACAGAGGCAAGACGAAGTTCAAAGTGACTCCATCTGCCTCATTGTAGGGAATGGTTCTATCGGGGTTTTGTCTGAATGGGGGTGTTGGGGATTAAAATGAAAACTCTGATCTAAATGCTCAGCAGAGAGTACAGGATTAATGTGGACCAAAGCTTCTTCCTGGTTGAAAAAATAAATAGGGATCAGTGCAAGAATAATTTTTGCGCTGTTCATCGTGCGGTAAAAGTGATAAGACCAATTTTGTCTTCGGGCTAGCATTGAATGAGCAAAAATCTGACTGTGTGGTAAAAGTAGTTAGACTGGTTAATTCTATGTGTCAGTACGATTACAGCTATTACAGATTTATATGATCTTTACGCATTGCTGCTTTTGCACACTAAAAACAATATCTTCTAAAAACGTATTTGTTTTTGCATCGTCATATTGTGAGAGCTGTAAATTTTTTATTTTTGCGACGACAGAGAAATATTAGAGCTTGTTTCTGGCAGGCATATTTACATATGACTATTTGATAGCATTTTACTAAAGATTTTGTGTGTCAGTATAATGGAAGAGCAAAATGTTTGGTGTGTTTTTTATTATTTTTTTTTGCGGTGTTCGCTGTGCAGAATAAATAACACGACAGTTTTATAATTCAGGATGTTAGGGATGTGGCAATACCTTATTATGTGTACTTGTTTTTCTTTATTTTTGTTTTTGCACAAAAGTTGTGTTTTTAGTTAAACATTTTATTTAACTTTACAAATTATTTTCTTAGTTCCACTGCAGGATATGAATATTTTTCATATATTCCATGAAGGCCATATTTGTGCAGGTGTCAAGTAGAACAGTGTACCATAATTCCAGAGTCTGCTAAATCTTTCTGAAGGTCTTTTGCAGTGAAAAGAGGTTTATGATTTAACTCTCTAGCAATCCTATGAGCAGCTCTCACCAAAATTTAGCTTGGTCTTGCAGACTTTATCTTGGTTTCCACTGTTCCTGTTAATTGACATTTCTTAAAGGGAGCCTGTAACTAGGTTTGGCTGATATGACTTATGGCTAACACCTTTCAGGTCAGATATTCAACATTCTATAATGCTGTAAATAAGCCCCCAACCTGACTTGTAAAAGAAGATAAATAACTTTTAAAATACTCACCTGTGGGGCAGTCCGATACGAGGGGTGTCGCTCTTCTTGGTTCGGCACCTCCCATCTTCTTGCCATGCAATCCTTCTAATTGGTTTGCATGGATAACGTGTCCCTACATCATCCACAGAAATCTCCTCGGCATCGCACTACTGCACAAGCGTACTTCTCTGCACTGTGGAGGACAGAGAATAGTACTGCAGTGTGCATGCATTGGGGTTCTTTGAAATTTCCCGGCACCTGCGCACAGCACTACTTTGCTCTGCACTCAACAAGGAAGATAAGTAGAGATGGTTGGACACCTGGATGTTCAGGTTTGGTGTGTTACAAAACAGTTACAAAAAGTTCAAGTTCAGGTACCAGAACAGTACCAGGACCCGAACTTGGACCCCATTCACTTGAATGGTGGGCCCGAATATCCTGTGTTTGCTGCGCTATAATGTGCATGACAGCACGGCAAACACTGCTTCTGATCGGCAGTGAAATCATCCCAGCTGGTCAGAGAGCCGCGGTTCCCATGCTGTCTTTTATTATACTCACCTGCAGGGCAGTCCGGTGTCAATGCCCGAACATTAGGTGTTCGGTACGGATGCTGAACATTACTGTTCGGGTTCACCCATCTCTAAAGATAAGCACCTCTGCATAGGAACATGATGCCAAGGATGGATGCAGGGATGCATGATCCACAAGAACAAAGAAGGAGGATGGCATTGTAAGAAGATGGGAGGTGCCGAACGAACCAAGAATAGCAACAACTCTCGGACCAGACTGCCATGCAGGTGAGTATAATAAAAGGTATTTTTCTTCTTTTACAGGTCGGGTTGGGGGTTTATGTACAGTGTTATAGAATGTATATCAGCCTTGAAAGATGATGGCTGTAAAATATATCGGCCAAACCTGGAGACAGATTAATTACATTTCGAACTTAGTAAAGGGCAACTTGAAAAAGCTTTGATATCTTTTTATAGCCTTTTCCTGCTTTGTGGGCCTCCATCATTTTAATTATCAGAGTGGGCAGCTGCTTAGAAGACCACATGGCTGGTGTTTTTGGCACAGGGTTAGAGGAGGCTGGGTTTTTATAAAGCTGGAAAATTTGCATCACTTGGCTTTTTCTAATGTTGATAATGATAATGAACAAGACATAACTCTAAAATGCTAATTAACGTCTGAAACCTTGGTCAAAGTTATCTCAGCACCAAATCTCCAAGGGTGCTCAAACTTTTGCCTAGGCCATTTTCCTTTTTGTAATTTTGAAAATGTAGATCATGAAAAAAAATATATATATATTTGCCTAAAATACAAAGGAAATGTCTTTAACTTTAGGACTTTTGCAGATCATTTAATCTTCAACTTGCTTAACTGTTAACAATACCAGTAATTTTCACCAGGGATGGCCAAACTTTACATGCCACTGAATAAGATTATCTCAGCACAGGAACATTTTTTAAGACATCCAATAGTAGAAATTTTTAATCCAAGATCTGTTGATTTAAATTTACTTTCTATCTTTAAGGTTATATCATCAGTGTTGTATTCTGGAAATCCCATTTAGGGTTTATTATTAGGCAGATTGGCATCATAGAAGCGAGTCTCCCCTCAGGATCTCCTGCTTTGGGCCTTAATCAAGAGCTGTTGTTCTGAAGCTATCCTTCAACAGTAGTACATCTATTTTAAGCTTTTTGCTTGGGACCATGTTTTGAAGTCAGTAAAACATATGAGTCATTAAGGGAATATTCATATAGTATACTAAGTTCTTGTGTCCATTTAAAAAGCTGTTGGAAGAAAAGTGAAAACGGAGTCCATTAGAAACGAAAACATTTTATTGAAGGGCCAAAGATGCTATATAAATGGCCCCTAAAGTTGAATTCCCATGATGAACTTTTGGTGAATTTCAGCGCTGTATAATTTCTGCACCTATTATTTAAATTAGGTTACCTGTGTTTTCTCTGCGTTTTTCTGTGCTTTTTAACATGAGTTTTTATCGCACTTTTGTCTCTGGTTGGTGTGCCCAAGGCCAGACTGGGACAAAAAAAGCCCACCAGCCCACATGCTATAACACTCCTCTCTCTGATCAGTGAATTTTGCTTTACTTTGTTGTGCCCCTCACTCTCCAAAAAGGAGATATTTGAAGAGCCACATGTGACTGCGGCCACAGTGCATATGATCATCCACAGCTGCATTTACATGGTGCTCTACAGAGCTCCAATTTTCAGGATCATGGGGGTCCCAGTAGTCGGATCTACAGCAATTGGAAAGTTATCCTCTATAAAGAGGAGAGGGGATTACTTGGTATAAAACAGCTTTTTCAGTATTTTATTTTTATTTGGCCATAGTAATATTGAAAATACTAAACTAATATTGACCCTCCCAAAGTCCAATGTCACCTCTTCGACAACAAGACAAGAAAAGTAGTACTGTGCAATGCATACAAGGCTGGCTCCAAGTTTTTGTGGGCTCCGGGTGAAAGAGTCTCCGTTGACCCCTTAAAACACGTACCACAATTCATGATGCACAGATACAGCAGGGAAATATATGCATAGCACAATGTCAAAGACTTCACTTCTTATATTATATGAGTGATAACTATTGTACAATAGGTCAGAAACCGGACAGTATATTGGTCCATACAGAATAATGAGCCCCATATATTGCTCCATACAGAATAATGATCCCCATATAATGCTTCATACAGAATAATGAGCCCCATATATTGCTTCATATGGAATAATGAACACCATATATTGCTCTATACAGAATAATGAGCCCCATATATTGCTCCATGCAGAATAATGAGCCCCATATATTGTTCCATACAGAATAATGAGCCCCATATATTGCTCCATACAGAATAATGAACCTCACATAATGCTCCATACAGAATAATGAACCTCATATACTGCTCCATACAGAATAATGAGCCCCATATATTGTTCCATGCAGAATAATGAGCCCTATATAATGCCCCATACAGAGTAATTATCCCCATATATTGCTCCATGCAGTATAATGAGCCCCATATAATGCACCAAACACTATAATGAGCCCAATATAATGCTGCATACAGTATAATGAGCCCCATACCTTGCTCCAAACAGAATGGGCCCCATATAATGCTCCATGCAGAATATGATAGGCCCCATATAATGCTCCAGTATATGGTGGACCCCGTATATTGCTCCAAACTCCAAACAGAATGGGCAACATATAATGCTCCATACAGTATATGATAGGCCCTATATATTGCTCCAAACAGAATGGTCCCCTTATAATGCTCCATAGCTCCATATATAATGGGCCCCATATGATGCTCCAGTATATAATAGGCCCCATATGATGATCCAGTATATAATGGGTCCGATATTATGCTCCATATATAATGTTCCCCATATAAAGCTCCAGTGTATGATGGACCCCATTTATTGCTCAAAACATAAAAAAAACAAAAGCTGAAATCCTCACCTCTCCTTTCTGGCCGCTGCTCTGCTCTGGACTCCTCAGCATCTACGACTTCTAGCTCTCTGCACTGTGATTGTTCAGGCAGAGGGCACACAGATGTGACGTCATTGCACCCTTTGACCTGAAATGTCACAGTCAGAAGTCGCCGCTGCTGAAAAGCAGGAAACGGTAAGTATCGCAAGTGCCAGGGCCCTGAGCAAGTGGGGAGGGGTGCACCCATTATTAGCCCATGTGGCAACATTTAAGTTCCACAGCAGAGAAAGGTTATGTTATTGCTACATGGTCTAAGAAAGAGTCTGCCACTTTTTTCACAATTTATCAGAGTTTTATATATATATATATATATATATATATATATATATATATGTATATATATATAAAATATATGCACAGCTCTACATTATACACTATATGAAGACAGCATTATACTATATTCTGTTGCACACATCATATAGGTGATTCTGCTGTATATACATTATATAGGTGATACTGTGACTGGTGTGTATAGTCACAGTATCACCTATGTAACATACTGTGATTATACAGATTTAGAAGCCAGTATGACCAATATAATGTATATACAGCAGAGTCACAGCATCACCTATATAATGTATATACAGCAGTCTATATGCATTATATAGGGGATACTGTAACTACTATAAATGCAATATATTGGTGATACTGCTGTATACATGTTACATGGGTGATACTGTGACTATACACAACAGTCACAGTATCACCTATATAATATATATACAGCAGAGTCACAGTATCACCTGTATACTGTATATACACTGCTATATATACATTATATAGGTGATACTGTGACTGGGTTGTATAGTCGCAGTATCACCTATGTAACATATTTACAGCCTTATCACCCATATATTGTATTTATAGCAGTCACAGTATCAACTATATAATGTATATAGACTTATGTATATACATTACATAGGTGATACTGTGATTATACACACCAGTCACAGTATCACCTATATAATGTATATACAGCAGAAACGCAGTATCACCCATATATTGTATTTATAGAAGTCACAGTATCCCTATATAATGTATATAGACTGCTGTATATACATTATACAGGTGGTACTGTGATTATACACACCAGTCAGAGTATCACCTATATAATGTGCTGTATATACAGCAGTCTATATACATTATATAGAGGATACTGTGACTGCTATAAATAGAATATATGGGTGATACTGCTGTATATATGTTACATAGGTGATACTGTGACTATAAACACCATTCACAGTTACAACCGATATAATGTATATACAGCAGAGTCGCAGTATCACCTGTATACTGTATATAGACTGTTATATATACACTATATAGGTGATATTGTGATTATACACAGATTTAGCAGCCAGCATCACCTATCTACTATATAATTGTCTAAGGTTCACTTCCGTCTTTCTGTCTGTCTTTCTGTCTGTCTGCTTTTCTGTCTTTCTGTCTGTCTTTCACGGAAATCCCGAGTCGCTGATTGGTCGCAGCAAAACGGCCACGACCAATCAGCGAAGGCCACATTTCGGCGGCAAAATGGCCGCTCCTTACTCCCCACAGTCAGTGCTCACAAAGGGTTAATGCAGGGGCTGACTGGCAAATTTTAGCCTGGGGGGCAAGCACACAGCAGTGGCCCATGAGTAGCGGCTCATCCTTAAAGGGGTTGTCGGATCTTATGCTACATGTCTACAGACACTATGTGTGAATCCTCATATCATGCGCTATGAAGATTCTCTGGTGCCGGCAACAGGTGGTCTTGTGACTGCAAGCATGCGATATATATATTCCCAACCACATTTCGACTAGACTGTTTTGGGCCTTGTTCAATACAGTTGCATTAGGCCATGCAAGTCTGGTCGGCATGTGACCGCATGTATGCAAATCACAAACTTACAGCCACACACCCGCCAAATAACCACAGCACTGCCAGCAATGTGAGAAGCACAAGTCTGCAGTCCAAAGAATGACAGAGTGAATGCACCAATGGCACACACACACACACGCACAGCCCCACTGTATAATGACAGACACATGCACAGCCCCACTGTATAATGACACACACACACAGCTACACTGTATAATGACACACACAGCCCCACTGTATAATGACACACACACACAGCCCCACTGTATAATGACAGACACATGCACAGCCCCACTGTATAATGACACACACACACAGCCACACTGTATAATGACACACAGCCCCACTGTATAATGACACACACACACAGCTACACTGTATAATGACACACAGCCCCACTGTATAATGACACACACACACAGCCCCACTGTATAATGACACACACACACAGCCACACTGTATAATGACACACACAGCCACACTGTATAATGACACACACACACAGCCACACTGTATAATGACACACACACACAGCTACACTGTATAATGACACACACAGCCACACTGTATAATGACACACACAGCTACACTGTATAATGACACACACACACAGCCCCACTGTATAATGACACACACACACAGCCACACTGTATAATGACACACACAGCCACACTGTATAATGACACACACACACAGCCCCACTGTATAATGACACACACACACAGCCACACTGTATAATGACACACACAGCCACACTGTATAATGACACACACACACAGCCACACTGTATAATGACACACACACACAGCTACACTGTATAATGACACACACAGCCACACTGTATAATGACACACACAGCTACACTGTATAATGACACACACACACAGCTACACTGTATAATGACACACAGCCACACTGTATAATGACACACACACACAGCTACACTGTATAATGACACACAGCCTCACTGTATAATGACACACACACACAGCCACACTGTATAATGACACACAGCCCCACTGTATAATGACACACAGCCCCACTGTATAATGACACACACACACAGCCACACTGTATAATGACACACAGCCCCACTGTATAATGACACACACACACAGCTACACTGTATAATGACACACACACACAGCCACACTGTATAATGACACACAGCCCCACTGTATAATGACACACACACACAGCTACACTGTATAATGACACACAGCCCCACTGTATAATGACACACACTGCCCCACTGTATAATGACACACACACACAGCCACACTGTATAATGACACACAGCCACACTGTATAATGACACACACACACAGCCACACTGTATAATGACACACAGCCCCACTGTATAATGACACACACACACAGCTACACTGTATAATGACACACACACACAGCCACACTGTATAATGACACACAGCCCCACTGTATAATGACACACACACACAGCTACACTGTATAATGACACACAGCCCCACTGTATAATGACACACACTGCCCCACTGTATAATGACACACACACACAGCCACACTGTATGACACACACAGCCCCACTGTATAATGACACCCACAGCCCCACTGTATAATGACACCCACACAGCCCCACTGTATGACACACACAGCCCCACTGTATAATGACACCCACACACGCACAGCCCCACTGTATAATGTCACACACACAGCCCCACTGTATGACAGGCACATGCACAGCCTCACTGTATAATGACACACACACGCACAGCCCCACTGTATAATGACACACACACGCACAGCCCCACTGTATAATGACACACACACGCACAGCCCCACTGTATAATGACACACACACACGCACAACCACACTGTATAATGGCATACACACACAGCCCCACTGTATAATGGCATACACACACGCACAGCCCCACTGTATAATGACACACACGCACAACCCCACTGCATAATGACACACACACGCACAGCCCCACTGTATAATGACACATGCACAGCCCCACTGTATGACAGGCACACGCACAGCCCCACTGTATAATGACAAACACACACCCACAGCCCCACTGTATAATGACACACACGCACAACCCCACTATATAATGACAGGCACACGCACAGCCCTACTGTATGACACGCACAGCCCCACTCTATAATGACACACACACGCACAGCCCCACTGTATAATGACACACACACGCACAGCCCCACTCTATAATGACACACACACGCACAGCCCCACTGTATAATGACACACACACGCACAGCCCCACTCTATAATGACACACACACGCACAGCCCCACTGTATAATGACACACACACAGCCCCACTATATAATGACATACACACACACACATGTACAGCCCCACTGTATAATGACACACACACGCACAGCCCGACTGTATAATGACACACACACACACACACGCGCAACAGCACCACTCTATAATGACAGGCACACGCACGGCCCCACTGTATGACAGGCACACGCACGGCCCCACTGTATAATGACAGGCAAACGCACGGCCCCACTGTATAATGACAGGCACACGCACGGCCCCACTGTATAATGACACACATGCACAGCCCCACTGTATAATGACAAACACACACAGCCCCACTGTATAATGACAGGCACACGCACGGCCCCACTGTATAATGACACACACACACACAGCCCCCCTCTGTATAATGACAGGCACACGCACAGTCCCACTATATAATGACAGGCACACGCACGGCCCCACTGTATAATGACACGCACACGCATGGCCCCACTGTATAATGACAGGCACATGCACGGCCCCACTGTATAATGACACGCACACGCATGGCCCCACTGTATAATGACAGGCACACGCACAGTCCCACTATATAATGACAGGCACACGCACGGCCCCACTGTATAATGACACGCACACGCATGGCCCCACTGTATAATGACAGGCACACGCACGGCCCCACTGTATAATGACACACACACACACAGCCCCCCTCTGTATAATGACAGGCACACGCACAGCCCCACTATATAATGACAGGCACACGAACGGCCCCACTGTATAATGACACGCACACGCATGGCCCCACTGTATAATGACAGGCACATGCACGGCCCCACTGTATAATGACACACACACACACACCCATTGTATAATGACAGGCACACGCACGGCCCCACTATATAATGACAGGCACACGCACGGCCCCACTGTATAATGACACGCACATGCACGGCCCCACTGTATAATGACACACATGCAGCTCACAGATGCACGCAGCACACACACGCACGCAGCTCACACACACGCACGCACGCAGCTCACACACACGCACGCAGCTCACACACACACGCACGCAGCTCACACGCACACATGCACGCAGCTCACACGCACACATGCACGCAGCTCACACACACACACGCACGCAGCTCACACACACACGCATGCACGCAGCTCACACACACACGCACGCACGCAGCTCACACACACACACGCATGCACGCAGCTCACACACGCACGCACGCACGCAGCTCACACACACACACACACACACTCTCCTCATACACACACACTCTCTCCTCATACACACACAGACACTCTCCTCTGTGGTGCAGGGGCGGCTGATGTCCATGTGCAGCTCTTCAGTTTCTCCTGCTCACAGCTCTGCACTGTCCCGGCACCTCCCCCATCTCTCCCTCTCTGCCGGGATAGCAGATAAGAGCAGGAGAAGCCGGAGCTCCGTGCACACACAGGCCGGTATGCCGGTATTCTGACCTTTCATCTTGGCTGCTGGCTCTCTCCCTCAGAGTGGCAGTGGCGCATAGGAGCCTGCTCATCACATACCCCTGCAGCTTGCATGTTAGGGCTGCTGGCGGGATGACACCATCGCGCACTACAGGTGCGCTATGTATTAGTCACTGCCAGTCCTCCAGCGGCCCTGTGCAGCTGCTTAGACCCCGGCCCGGGGGGCATATGCATTTCTGCCACCTGGGCCAGCCCGCGCCTGGGTTAATGGCAGTGATAACGGACCACGTTATGCCGCGGTGTAACGCACTCAGTTAACGCTGCTATTAACCCTATTTGACCAACTTTTTACTATTGATGCTGCCTATGCAGCATCAATAGTAAAAAGATCTAATGTTAAAAATTATTAAAAAAAAATAAAAATCATTATATACTCACCCTCCGTTGGCCCCACGCATCCAGCCAGGCCTTTCCCGCTCCTCGCGACGCTCTGGTTAACGGTCCATGCATTGCGGTCTCGCGAGATGATGACGTAGCAGTCTCGCGAGACCGCTACGTCATCATATCGCGAGACCGCAATGCACTCTTGGGACCGGAACGTCGCGAGGAGCATCGGTAAACGCCTCCGCTGGATCCGGGGGCCGACGGAGGGTGAGTATATAACTATTTTTTATTTTAATTCTTTTTTACACAGGGATATGGTGCCAACATTGCTATATACTACGTGGGCTGTGTTAGATACTGCATGGGCTGTGGTATATACTACGTGGCTGTGGCATATATTACATGGCTGGGCAATATACTACATCGCTGTGCTATATACTACGTGGCCTGTGTTACATACTGCATGGGCAGTGTTATATACTACGTCTTTGGGCTATATACTAAGTGGCTGTGCTATATACTAAGTGGCTGTGCAATATATTACGTGGCTGGGCAATATGCTATGTGTCTGTGCTATATACTATGTGTCTGTGCTATATATTACGCGTCTGTGCTATATACTGCATCGCTGTGCTATATACTACATGGCCTGTTATATACTGCAAGGGCTGTGTTATATACTACGTCTCTGCTCTATACTACATGGCTGTGCAATATATTAGGTGACTGTGCTATATACTACGTGGCTGTGGTATATATTGTGTGGCTGGGCAACATATTACATGTCTGTGCTATATACTACGTGTCTGTGCTATATACTACGTGTCTGTGCTATATACTACATCGCTGTGCTATATACTACATCGCTGTGCTCTATACTATGCGGCCTGTGTTATATACTGCTTGGGCTGTGTTATATACTACGTCTCTGCTATATACTACGTGGCTGTGCAATATATTATGGGGCTGTGCAATATACTACGTGGCTGTGGTATATATTACGTGGCTGGGCAATATAATACGTGGCTGTGCAATATATTATGTGGCTGGGCAATATACTACATGTCTGTGCTATATACTACGTGTCTGTGCTATATACTAAGTGGCTGGGCAATATACTATGTGGCTGGGCAATATACTACGTGGCAATTTGAACCACACTTTGCTAATTGGTCGCGGCCGGCCGAATCCTGTGTGTAAATTGCATTATTCTGAAAACTTCATAAATAAACTACATACAGATTCTAGAATACCCGATGCAACATAACTCATAACCTAAGCGTCAGTCCCAGTAGGCAGCCTGCCTGCAGCCACTTCTGGACCAGGAAAAAGGCCAGGGAATAACATATTTTAGGTAACATAGAAAAACTCAAAAAAACACAACATGAAGAGCAAATTCACTGTTAGGACTGGCAGAACGCACCAGGAAAGATGATATAGATGCGTTCGCAGTCCGGGGTCCACCGTGCAGGCGAAACCCGCTGCTAGTAAATGACAGACTATATGACGGTACTTAAAAGTATAAACACGTGGGTTAAACCTCACCCAACGTGAAGAAAGCGATCCTGTTAAGTCACAGGACCGCGGTACCGCACATAGAGCACGAGCAAGTAGTCAGTGAACTTAACCCCAAAAGGGATTGAAGTCCGATTAGACACTTGCTGGCACAACACCGCAACTGGGTGTGAAAAGAACCTTATTAATAAAATATGAGCACAAGAGTGCGTGCGATGCCGCACTGACGGACGCCACTAACCACCCAGGCTTGGGTATGGAAAGCACAAGGCAAGCGCACGGCGCCGTACTGGCAGGCACAGCTAAAGGACGCTGTGATGTGTATAACATACAGATGGATAGTCGGGCGCTAGAGAGCTACCATCATCCGCGAGCAATCAACAACTCTAGGGAGGGATATTTAGGAGCTTTCATCCATCGACATAGATCCATCTACACACACACATAATAATTGTACACTAGCGCATGGCCGTGCGGTCATGCGCAGTTTATATAGTTGCAGGACAGGAAGTGGCCACAGAAACTTTGCCCTTCCAAGACCTGCCAAGAGGACCAATGGAATGCGCTGCAGAGCCTGAGCACATGACCTTCAATCTCCAACGGGAGATCTTGCCCTGGGCATGCTCAGTGTGCGCAAATAAGGACTTAGTCCCAGAGAAGTCCGCTCGCTGCTGACCAGCACTGACTTTAATGGCAGGAGCTGAAGAAGCAGCAGTAACTCTCTGTACAGAGCGAGACCGAGCAAGACGCTGGGACCGGCGTCCCTGCTGAGCAGACTCCACTGCGGCTGGATAGGAATGGGAGACCGCAGCGGAGACGGCCCGAGATGCCCCCTGTGCAGAAGTGGGAACTCGAGACCTAACATTCACCACAACCTTGTCAAATGACAAATGCACTCGCAGGGTGCAACAGGCCCCTGATAATAAATGCTAAAGCAGCACAGGTGCAAGCTACTGATGAGAGCAACCACCCACTTGCCCAAACATTAGAGGGGTTGGCTGCCTAGTAGCAAAAATGCACACAGGTAAGGCTTGCATAAGACACTATTCACACAGATAAATGTGATGCACAAGTGTCTGCACAACCTATTGATCACGCCCATAGTATTAGCAGGCGGGCCATCCAGCACTATATATACATGCAACACACAGGGAACAACATAAAGGGGCCCTGCCACACCCTGCAAAAAGATGATAAAAAGATGAAAAATTAAATAATGTATATAATACATTAGATGAGGTATTAGTTACAATTTTGGCCAAAATGGATAAGCTTGCAACCCAATGTCAAGGGTCCTCATCAACTTGCAAGTCCCACTCTAATATCAAAAACAGCTAACATAGAAAAACTCAAAAAAACACAACATGAAGAGCAGAGTCACCACAACCTTGTCAAGTGACAAATGCACTCGCAGGGTGCAGCAGGCCCCGATAATAAATGCTAAAGCAGCACAGGTGCAAGCTACTGATGAGAGCAACCACCCACTCGCCCAAACATTAGAGGGGTTGGCTGCCTAGTAGCAAAAATGCATACAGGTAAGGCTTGCATAAGACACTATTCACACAGATAAATGTGATGCACAAGTGTCTGGACAACCTATTGATCACACCCATAGAATTAGCAGGCGGGCCATCCAGCACTATATATATACATGCAACACACAGGGAACAACATAAAGGGGCCCTGCCGTACCCTGCAAAAGATGATAAAAAGTGCAAAAAAGATGAAAAATTAAATAATGTATATAATACATTAGATGAGGTATTTGTTACAATTTTGGCCAAAATGGATAAGCTTTCAACCCAATGTCAAGGGTCCTCATCAACTTGCAAGTCCTACTCTAATATCAAAAACAGCTAACAGAAAAACTAAAAAAAACACCACATTAAGAGCAGACTCACCACAACCTTGTCAAATGACAAATGCACTCGCATTTAACATTTTTAAATTTAAACGTGTTTCTTGGCTGGGAACAATCACTCACCCACCAGACTGAAATATATAGCCACCTGAGATTGCAGGCGCACGCGCGGGTAGGAGCTCCAGACTCCCTGTGTGTTGGTGTCCCTGATACGTTCAGTGCTGCAGCCAGGGGTGGGAGAGCAGAGAGTGCTCTCTCTGACCACAAAGAAAGTCCTGATGTGTCAACATCAACACATTCTTAACCTCTGCTATGTGTGTTGCAAGCACTGACTGCTGCTTGCCGCGCACACCTATAAAACCGCCGTGACCACAGATTTAAAGGGCCGGCAGCAGTAAAAACGGGCCTGTGGCTGCATCAGTGGGCGAGCGGCAGGATGAGTGGGCGCTGCCAGCCTACGGCCCACAATGCATCGCAGCCCAGTGGGAAAATGCCCAGTTGGGCAGATTATCAATCCGGGCCTGGGTGTGCCAAATTTTAATTAAAGCTGCTTTGTTTTTGATACTTCATGGTTTTTTGCGTTGACAAAACTTTGTTGATATACTTAGGTGTGGATTACTTGTATTTTTAATGTGTATCTGCAGGAGCAACACACTAAAAAAGCATGTGCGTTTTTTTACCTGCAGATTTTCCTCAACTAATCCAAGTCTATGGGAAGAATCTGCAAAGAAAACTCAGCATGTCAGAAATTGACATGCTGCAGATTTGAAACACTCACCCATAGGTAAGTTTACACTGAGTAAGAAAAAGCACAGAGGGCAGGGCATCTCTATAAATTCCATCCACTTTCCTGGAACTGTAAGACGCTGCGTTTTTGATGCAGCAGAAAAAAAAACGCACCAAAAGCTAATTGTTTGAATGTCGCCTTAGGCCGCGTGCACTCATTTAGTATTTGGTGAAGTTTTACCTTGGTGTTTGTAAGCCAAAACCAGGAGTGGGTACTTAATGCAGAAGTGGTGACGTGTTTCTATTATACTTTTCCTCTGATTGTTCCACTCTTAGTTTTGGCTTACATATACTGTGGTAAAAAAAACTCACCAGCTACTCAACCTGTGAAAGGGACCTCAGGGTATGTGTGAGACTTTTTGACGAGTTCTTGGAATGGAAGCTGAGCAGAAACTCCAAGCTTTTGAGTAGCTTTGAGTTTTCGAGGACGATTTGGAGAGTTTACGCTCAGTTTCTGCTACAAGAACTCCTCCAAAAAAAGAATCCGTGTACACATAATCAAAGATGCAAGTAGAGTAGGATGACGTTTTTCCTCACGTTCATTTCAGACAACTGAAAAAAAATAATTCAGTCAAAAAGTAATAACTAAGTGATATTTCAGAAATAAGGCAAATCCACATTTATTTGGTTCATTATATAGACATTTCTACTTGTATTTTTCTTCTTAAATGAAATCAAGCATTTTCACATAGGACATGATTGCAATGAGCAGCATAAATGAGCCATTGATGGTAATAATTCACACTTTGTTGCATGTGGTGTAATTTTCAGCTGCATAATTAACTGCTCTATCAATTTCTTTATTAGTTTAGTAAGATGACATTTTCTTATGCAACATCTCCCTGTAGAAATGATTAGCCTATATACTGATTACAGTTTACGTCCTATATCATAGGAAATCGTGTAGACATGAATCTCATCTCACTGAATTCAGAATATACTGAAGGATTCAATGTAACTATAATGGGTAAATGTCTTACCAGATACGTATATATCTTTAATCCATTTGAATTGAATTTGCATATAAAATTTGAAAATTCCAATCTGAATTATGCTAATCTTTATTTTCTGAAAAAAAAATCACTTATGTTGAGTATATCTGTTTTTTTTCTGATGAAAATTGCATTGCTTGTCATTAATAATATAATATACAAGGGAGACGTTTCCTTTAGGCCTCTTTTAGACATCCATGCAGCACATACGTGTTTTATCAGTGTTTTTGATGGATAAAACATGTATCCATTACAGTCTATTGGGCTTTCCACATGTCTGAGTTTTTTTGCAGATCATGTGACCATGCAAAATTCGTAAGGACACGTCTGTTTTTTACCAACATCACAGATGAAAAGATGACACCACCTTTAGGTGCACGTCAAAAACACTGACGTCTGTATGAGGCCTAGCAATCTCATACAATTTTATTCTTTAGGGCACTTACTCACTTTATCTGTTTTCTTACATATAAGAATTATTCGAGAAACTGGCTCAATATGAAACCTAATATTTTTTGTTAGTCAAATTGATCCTTTTGTCCAGCCAAGCATCGAAGATGGGCTTACTTACAGATTTCATATTTCTGGCAGTTTTCCTGCAACTTGTTCATAAGCTTTAGACTTTTAGTATATCCATACATGACAACTGTGTTGTAAACATTTGTGCAAATGAAAATCAGATCAATTCATCTGAATCAATTTCTGCAGGTCTCAACAATTCACTGGTACTTTCCTTAGCAGCACATCCTTCGCACTGCAATAGTCTCTGTGTCGCTCTCTCAGCAGCTCAGCACATATTCTCTCAATGCTGGTCACAACCTCACTCGATAGCAATATTCTGCAATAGCTTGTCTTGTACTTTTCACACGTTTATGACTACCAATCACAGTTAGCCCATCACAGTTCCTCACAGAAATCACGTATCAATCAGTATCTTAATTGTTTCTGGCATGGCAACCCTTTTCACACTCAAGGCATCTGCTTTTGGACCTCTCTGATATAATCCTCGCATTAATACGAAAATATGCACAAAAGAGGCAAACACCAATGGAGAACTTTTCAAAAAAGTGCTATTATTTTTTTTTCACATTCAATGCCATTGTCACGCTGGGGGCGACAGGATGTCCAGCATGCGGCGCAACTTGAGGGGAACACCAGGAAAGATATACAAGGAAGACCCTGGTGATAGGGAGCAGGGAAAGGGGTCACCTCCTAACATAAACCTGAGTCGGAGAGTCTGCTTTTCAGGAACAAACACCACAGCTTCTCCAGAGACAGGCTCCTTCAAATAGGTCAGTATTGATGAACTATAACCAGCAAAAAATGAAGCCAGCAATGGGTTTATATAGTGGAAGGGAGTGGTCACAAGGTGCTGAAGCACAGAACAAACGTAAATCCACACCAATCCAAGGTAAATGATAGATGGATCCTAAAGAGTTCAGTTGATCTATTGAATGTTGTGACCTTCTGATCCCAGATCCTCCAGGAGTTACAACAGGCCATTACTAGGGTTCATCAAATAGCTTCGGATAAGTGCTTATCCGAATAGCTATAGCGCTTTCCGAATAGCTACATCAGTAACCCGGATACCTGGAGCGCTCCCGATAATCAGCTGTTCGATGCCTCTGCTGCATGTGTCATGGCTGTGTGACAGTCACAACACATGCAAGGAGAGCCCAAACAGCTGATTATCGGGAGCGCTCCAGGTATTTAGGTAAGCCGAAGCAGCTATTCAGTAAGCGCTATAGCTATTCGGATAAGCACTTATCTGAAGCGAGTCGATCAACCATAATCGTGACACACCCGTGGCAAGCATGGCATAGGCAATAATTGTAGAAATTCACGGAATACACTTCGGGGCTCTGCAAATTCTTGCAAGATGTAAATCTTTAAGACAGTTCCACAAATGAGTCTTCAAATAATCCAATGTAAGGGAAACCAAAACCGGTGAGAAAACACTCATAAGCTGCATTCACAAACAGTCTCATCTCTTCAGGAAAGCCTACAGCCTGCACTGACACCGCTGCTGCCTCATCACCAACGAAGCTACCGCCTCACCAACACCGGAGCTACTGCCTCACCAACACCGGAGCTCCTGCAACCCTCAACCTACTGTCTCCTTCCCCATAATCCTGTAGAATGTAAGCCCGCAAGGGCAGGGTCCTTGCCCCTCTGTATCAGTCCGTCATTGTTAGTTTGTTTACTGTATGTGATATTTGTAACTTGTATGTAACCCCTTCTCATGTACAGCACCATGGAATCAATGGTGCTATATAAATAAATAATAATAATAATAATAATATAGACATGATTTTTTAGAAATTGGCATGTAGACTCTCCTGCGTTTTGGCGTCGACCCTTTTTTCAAGCAATATTTGCATTGTACTAATGTGTATTCTATGAATTGCTACTATTATTATCGATGCTATTCCACTTTTTAAAAAATATTCCACTTGCTGAGTGCCTTTTTCTTGCATTTTTTTGTATTTACAAGATGATGGTTTGGAAATACCAATTTATCCACATTTAACACTCAGCTACTCATTTCACTTATTTTTTATAGCTGCTCTTCAACTCTTATAGGCCGATGCAATGTTTACAAATAGGAGATAATGTTGGCTATGATAATCCTCGCCTCTGCTGAAGATGACTGCCTCCTATACAAATGCTCACCCTATTTACCCCCATTTACCCCCATTGCTAGGTACCTAAGGACATTGGCATTTCTCCATCAGTTGTACATAGAAATTTGCAAGGATCCTACAACCAGTGGTTGTCAACCACATATTGCATGAAACTCTCCCTAGTTTTATAATTGGTGGGGATCCCAGTGGTCAAATTGTCAGCGATAACACTTATGAACCACCCTTAACCATGAATAAGTTATAAGTTGCAATCTTGGCATAACATCATTAATTTTACATTCTGCCTTCAATCTATCCTTGACGTTATCAGTTTTATTACAGCAACTTTTTGAGTCTCACAAGTATTTCAAGGTTTGTATGGGATATTGAACATATTGGACATAGTAACATAGTAACATAGTTAGTAAGGCCGAAAAAAGACATTTGTACATCCAGTTCAGCCTATATTCCATCATAATAAATACCCAGATCTACGTCCTTCTACAGAACCTAATAATTGTATGATACAATATTGTTCTGCTCCAGGAAGACATCCAGGCCTCTCTTGAACCCCTCGACTGAGTTCGCCATCACCACCTCCTCAGGCAAGCAATTCCAGATTCTCACTGCCCTAACAGTAAAGAATCCTCTTCTATGTTGGTGGAAAAACCTTCTCTCCTCCAGACGCAAAGAATGCCCCCTTGTGCCCGTCACCTTCCTTGGTATAAACAGATCCTCAGCGAGATATTTGTATTGTCCCCTTATATACTTATACATGGTTATTAGATCGCCCCTCAGTCGTCTTTTTTCTAGACTAAATAATCCTAATTTCGCTAATCTATCTGGGTATTGTAGTTCTCCCATCCCCTTTATTAATTTTGTTGCCCTCCTTTGTACTCTCTCTAGTTCCATTATATCCTTCCTGAGCACCGGTGCCAAAAACTGGACACAGTACTCCATGTGCGGTCTAACTAGGGATTTGTACAGAGGCAGTATAATGCTCTCATCATGTGTATCCAGACCTCTTTTAATGCACCCCATGATCCTGTTTGCCTTGGCAGCTGCTGCTAAGCACCAGAATTCTGGACTGTCTCGCTGGATACAGGTCACTCGAGAGCTTTTCAAATATGTGTAAAGTTCTAACAGAAGTGTGTGTATATATAATTGTGACTGCTAAGAGGGATGTCAGCATTGTAAAGCAATAGGATTTTAGGAAATTACAATTTCTTAGGTTATGTAAAGTTAAATCTTCATTTTAATTATAATTTATTACGTGTGTGCCTACTTAAAATTCTTTACAGTGCAGGGGCTGCTAAAGAAAGTACTTTATCATGACAGATGAGTTGAAATATTTTTACTTTTCTGGAACATACAATGAAAATATATTGTTATTGAATAGATCAACTCCATCAAACAAGTAAGTCATCAGAATGAGCTTATGTACTATACGTACAGCCATAGCACTGGGCAAATTAAGGAGTTTTCTGGCCTTTTATAAAAAAATAATCACAGTGGACAGCCATGCTGTTAAAAGAAAATAAGAAGTATACTCACCAATGGAATTCACTCCATGCTCCAGTGCTACCACTCAAGTGGTTTCCACTTGACCACAAGCGATGACGTTACAGCAGTCAGTTATCTGTGGGAACTCTTTTAGATATGAGATAGTAGGAAATTTGTTTGCAATTCAAAAGTGAGTGTACAATGTTTCACTCATTGACTCTAACCTTCATCAGGATCAAGCCATGATAAAGCCATACAGGCAAAACGCAGGATACCTTCAGTGGTGAGAGTGCTTCCCGACCAGTTATCTGACCGCTGCAGCCACTGATTGGTTCCAAGGGTCAGGAGGCTGATGGTCGGAGCATCATCATTCCCAGTCCAGCATGGATTGTCACAGCAGCAGGACTGGATTTGGGAGCAGATTCCCATAGAGAGAATTGTTTCTTTTATTCTTCACTCACAAGACAGCAATGTAAATTTAAAAAAAAAATCCAGAAAACCTCTTTATCTCAACAATTCAAGCATACTTGAAGAGTGTTTTCATATAAGCTTTTTGGACTGAAATCAGATTTGCATTCCTGTACTGATACAAGATTTTAAAGTGTACCTATAGTTATGAAGAAATGAATTATTGCTCAGGAGCCTGCTCTATAACAGTGCCTCTAAATCACTTTCATCAGCGATTTTACACACAATGGCAACCCAGATGTCTGTAGTTGATGCTGTCTCTTAGGTTTTCATCTCCACAGCTGTGGAAAGTAATATTGTGCAGCTCTGGAGATGGAAACTTAGCAGACAGGACAAATCATGGTCAGTGTTGTGAGGGCAAAATCATTCCTTCACTATAGCTGCTTTTTTTATAACTGGGAGTACACTTTAAGCCTCTTACCACATCCGATGTATGTGTATGGTGCATGTCAGGTGCAGATGTATGGAGTGGGCCCAGGAGCTGAGAGCACTCCATACACAGTGGGCACCAGCTGTCTTTTAAAGCCAGCATCTGCCAATAATAGCAGCAACCACAGCTACTTCCTATTGCTGTTTAACCAGTTAACTGCCACTGTCAGTCTTTGACAGCTGCATTTAAGGTGCAGTCAAATGACTGTATCACATTGACAATGATCGCATCGTAATGCTCAGACTAGGCGGCTGCTCTCCTGACATGAGCATGACAGTTACATAGAAATACATGCTGACTGTCATGATCTGTTTCAGGGTTTAATACTGTCTGCCCTTTTTTGGGCAGATCATGTCAAGGGTTAACTTTGCTCTGCCCCAATGCATCCTGCTTTCGGTGTCAGCTATAGTTCTGCCTTTGGCGTGTGAACTCTGGTAGCTTTTGATCTGTCCTGCTGTGATCCCTGACTTGCCCGTGTCTGACTCCCTCTGTCTGCCCTTTTCCCAGTGTTTCCCTGTTTGTTTGTTGGTTTGATTCTCTGGTTTTTGACTTGGCTCGTATTCGGACTCATTTCTGCCTTCTGCCTTTGTCATATCCGCTTCTGACCATTGATGAACCCCCTAGCTTGTTCCTGACCATGTATGCTGCTGCTACTATTGGTACCTCTGCTTCTGACGGTTTTTTGACTCTGCTTGTCTAACCACTCTCTCGCCACTTGGTGGAGTCTGTGCTGCTGCTCTGTGCATGCAGTCTCACTTCCCTTACAAGCTCCTCCTGGTGGAGGTTGTGCTATACTGCATTGCAGCAGCATGACACTGTCATGCTTTGGTCAGGAGAGCTGCCGGCCTGTCTGTGCACTGCATTGCATCTGTGCTATACTGCTGTCTGACTGTGCCCGTAGGAACATGATCCCCCTGTCCAATTTGGGCATTAGTTACATTCACCTTTATGATGCAATTGTGCAATTGTGTTAATAAGTTGCCATAGCTTCTGTCACCACCATCTTTGCACTTCTTTGAAGTTCAGCCTGTAATACCAAAGTATTACAGTACATAATACAAGTACAAGCAGTGAAATAATTGCATAGTGAAGTCCCCTTGGGGGACAAAACAAGCAGAAGTAAGTAGAAAAAAAATGTATCAAAGTATAATAAAATTGAAAAAGCATAACCGTTGAAATCATCACCCTTTTTCTTGTTTCAAAGAAAAGAAATAAAAAAATGTGAAATAATCATATTTGGTATCACATCTGAAAAAAAAAGTTATTCATCTTATATGGTAAATGCTTTAAATTTAGAAATTTAGAAGTTTTTTTAATTAAATGCCAAAATTGCTCCCCAAAAATGCATTACAAAAAAACACAATGAAAACATTGTGTGTACTACAAACTGATTCCAAAGAAAACTTCAGCTTGCCACACAAGAGACAAACCATCACACAGAAAAAAAAGTTGTTACAGTTGCTAACTTTCAAGCACGAAAATAATTGAAAATAATTATACACCTTAGTGGACAACTTTCCCTTCTAATCCTTGCTATGTACAGATCATATGTCTATCTCTACATATCTGATCAATATGTGCTCAATGGGGATAGGGGAATAAGCCACTTCTAAACACCTTTAGTGGTGGCCAATTGGCCATCAAAGCAAAGGATTGAATAAGGTGAGATGAGCAAAATATGAAACCCAAAACGTCGTTGGATCCTTCTTTCCATGACATGTCCTATCAGGAGATAGATGGGACACCCTCATATAAATTAGATGGTCATAGGATTCAGCTGTTCATGTTCACTTAATCCGTATGGGCAATCTGAGAGTAACCTTTGTTGGATTAAGTTATTCTAAACTTTAAATGTTCTTATTTGTTGATCTTTTCTTGAAAGGATTTGATATGAACGCTTTTAATGTAATCTTCTCATTATTGATTTCTTAATGCAGGTTTGCCCTAACCTGAAAGGACCTACTTTTTCCAAGAGATAGATAATACAGTAATTAGATAAAGAAATCTTTACACTTCGACTTCTGATCTTTAGTCTCATTAGATGCTTTCATATTCTCAAAATCTTGTTCAACATCACAAGCCATTATCTAATTAATAAACCTTGAATAGTACATTTCAATATGCAATCATTATTATCATTTCCAAATAATACTATGGATTTCCTATAAAATGTGACAGTAAATGAAGACACGTTATCTAACCTCTTTGCAGGTTTTCTTTATGTAACTGTTACTTTTTGTTTAGCGTTGTCATGGTGACATGTCACTTTGTACATACATTTTCACTTTTTCTCTTAATCTAGTTTTAAAAGTAGCATAATTTAGGAGCAGTTTTAGTAGTTATCAGTTGCAACCAATTAGATTTTTACTTTGCTTCTCCACCTTTAATACATAAAAGTTGCTAGAGTTGCTTGATATTTCATAAAGGCCCCAAATACAGTATCAATGGAGCTTGAACATGCCCTCATGTCCTAACCTCTTTAAAAGGCTAAATAAAAACACAGTTTCACTTGGCTTTCAAAGAGAATGAAATATATATAAGCATCATTTTGCAAACAGGAAAATATATGAAACAAAATAAGTTATGTGTATTGTCGGCGATAACACATTTCAACAATGATTCATCCTTTGCATTTGTTTAGGTCACTTTTATTTTTGGCTCATGGTATTAGTTGTCATTTTTGGTGCTAAATTCATCAAAATGGCAAATGTGATTCATGAATTTGAACTTAAATAAAAAATGGGCATTCTTCCTGTCTTGAACTATATTTGCGATTTTTGGTGCCAATTAGTGACGAGTGAACCCGTGGAAGTTCAGGTTCGGCAAATTTGATCGAACTTGAGCTAAAAGTTCTATTCAGGCCAAAATTTGACTCTGAACTGAAACCCAATAGAAGTCAATGGGGGACCCAAACTTTGGTGCCATTTTACAGCCCTCATAGTAAGGGCTAGGGGGCTGCAAAAGGATGCAAAAAGGTGGTAAAAGCAGGATAATTGTCCCGCAGATAAATGTGGATAGAAAAATGACAAATCAATTAAATTAGTCAGTCAACATTGAGTTAATTAGTCTACCCAACAGGCTGGGTAGAATCAATAGAATGGAGTGAAGCTAGACAACACACTGTCCAAAATCAATGTAAGTCAATCTAGGCTATTTTTATCAATATCACGTGTAAACATCCATCCATTCATTGAAACCAACCAGAATTAAATCACATTAGTAAGATAAGCAGACAGCTGTGAGCTGGTGTTATTATTCTGGGAAGAGGACAATATCCAAAAGGGTTCCCAGCCTAAGCCTAAGCTCACAGGTGTCTGATTAGGCTTTTACTGGTTATTAAAAAGGGGGACCCACAAAAATGATGTGGGCTCCCACCATATTTTTAATAACCAGCAAAGGCTAAACAGAGAGTAGCGGGCTGATCTTAATAAGCTGGGAAGGGATCATGGATATTGGCCCCATCCCAGACTACTAACACCAGCCCTCAGCCACCACAGAAATAGTGCATCCATTAGATGTGCCAATTTTGGCGCTTAGCCTCGGCTTTTCCCACTTACTCTTGTGCATTGGCAAGTGGGGTAATAGTTTATGGGGTTGATGTCAGCTGTGTGTTGTCCGCTAGCATCAAGTCCAAAGATTAGTAATGGAGAGGTGTCTATTATGCACTCCATTATTAATCCTGTAGTTAAAAGAGAAACAGACAAATGTCCTTTAATTGTACGAATCACTCCCTGACAATTACCCTCTTTTACCCATTTATTAGCATAAAAATAAAAAATCCAAGTGATCCTTACCTGTCTGCCATAAATTTATAATGATGAGGTCCTGCGATGATCCCCGACTCTGCTACATCCGGTTGGTGTGGTTATCCGTGACATCTGTAATGTGACCACTTACCACACCAACCAAAACACAGCTTTGTGAGCTTTGTGTATCCATAAAACTTCCCAGTGTAGTGAAACCTCCACCAGGGGGAGCTCGTGAGGGAAGAGAGGTTAAATACTAAGCGCAGCACACAGCAACAGCACAGGTGTCACAGGTAATGAGAGAGAGGTCAGACGAACCGAGTCATCAATGATCAGAAACAGAAGTACAAGAAGGAGCAGCAATACACATAGTCAAAATACTAAGCCAAGGGTCAAAGAGCCAAACATGAGCGTGGGGTCCAAAAACGTGAGACGGAAGATGTGGTCGAGGTACAAGCCAGAGAATCAAAAAGCCAGACAGAGAACGTAGCAGCAGAGACAGATACCAAGAGACAGGGTCAGAGATAAGCCGGGGTCATACACATGAATACAAGTCAAAGGCAGGAGGATCACCAAGGTACAAGGGTCAGAGGCTCTAAACTGGATGCTTGAGCAATCACTAACACTGGTCAGCAGGCTGTGACGACTGAAATAGCCCAGCCAGCTCCAGAACTAGGCCGAGGAGATTAACCCCTGCATGACCAGTCCCAAGGGAGGACAGCAGAAAATAAACTCCGGACTGGAACATGACATCCAGCCCATTAATATCAGCTCACAGCTGTCTATTTAGCCTTTACTGGTGATTAAAAAGGGGGACCCCCCAAAAAAATGGCCTAGGGTCCTGCCAATCTATAATATAACGCTGGGAGCGTCACTCTGTCCGAAGCCTTTATAGACTGCGCAGGCGCGATGCTCCTAGCGTTACATTATAGAGTGTCAGGAAAAAAACATGGCGCTGGAAGGCGCGGACTGCCGGGAGCAGGGGGTCGGGAGCAGGGGGACACTGTGCACATATTTGCGCCCTGATTATGCTGTGGCATGAAGTGCCACAGCAATTTGCAGTGTGTCTTCAAGAAAATGGCGCCAGAAAGCGCGGACTGTGCAGGCGCCGATTCCGGCAGCAGGAGGACGAAGAAAATGGGCGGAAAGGACTGGCGTAAGTAACAAATTGCTGTGGCATGAAGCTGTGGCACTTCATGCCACAGCAATTTGTTATTTACGCCACCTGATGCCTTTGTCCTGCTGCCGGAATCGGCGCTTGCGCACTGCAGTGTGTCTTCAAGAAAATGGCGCCGGAAAGCGCGGACTGCGTAGGCAACGATTCCTGCTGCCGAGATTGGCGCCTGCGCAGTCCGCGCTTTCCAGCGCCATTTTCTTGAAGACACTGACCTGCAGAAAAGGAACTGAGCGGCACTCGGTGTGTTAATCTTCACAGGCAGTAACAGTATAGGAGGAGTCTCGGCATAAACTTCAAGCCACCAGTCTATGTGTTTGCAGATGCCGGGTGGTGCTTAGCATATAAAGCAGACAGACTTTCCAACTTGTTAAATAACAAAAGATACAGCACTCTAAGCGAATAAAGGACACTATCTTCAGCAAGAATCTGGTGAGTGCTGCATCTTTTGTTATTTTCTTGAAGACACACTGCAGTGTGTCTTCAAGAAAATGGCGCCGGAAAGTGAGGACTGCGCAGGCGCCGACTCCGGCAGCAGGAGGACGAAGAAAATGGGCGGAAAGGAATGGCGTAAGTAACAAATTGCTGTGGCTTGAAGCTGTGGCACTTCTTGCCACAGCAATTAGTTACTTACGCCACCTGATTCCTTTCCGCTGCCATTTTCTTGGTCCTGCTGCCGGAATCGGCGCCTGCACAGTCCGCGCTTTCCGGAGCCATTTTCTTGAAGACACACTGCAGTGTGTCTTCAAGAAAATGGCGCCGGAAAGTGCGGACTGCGCAGGCGCCGATTCTGCCAGCAGGAGGACAAAGAAAATGGCGGCGGAAAGGAATCAGGTGGCGCAAGTAACAAATTGCTGTGGCATGAGGCTGTGGCACTTCATGCCACAGCTATTTGTTACTTACGCCCCCTGATATGGGGCATATATTATGGAGCATCTTATGGAGCAGCGTATGGGGCATATGGATGGGAGCAGCAAATTAAAGAACGGTGGCGCAGGATGGGAGCAGCACATGACAGAACGGGGGCGCAGGATGGGATCAGCACATGACAGAATAGAGCAGCACATGACAGAACGGGGGTGCAGGATGGCAGCAGCACATGACAGAATGGGGGTGCAAGATGGAAGCAGCACATGACAGAACGGGGGCGCAGGATGGGAGCAACACATGACAGAACGGGGGCACAGGATGGGAGCAGCACATGACAGAATGGGGGCGCAGGATGGGAGCAGCAAATGACAGAATGGAGGCGCAGGATGGGAGCAGCACATGACAGAACGGGGGGGCAGGATTGGAACAGCACATGACAGAATGGGGGCACAGGATGGAGCAGCACATGTCAGAATGGGGGCGCAGGATTGGTGCAGCACATGAAAGGATGGGGGCGCAGGATGGAGCAGCACATACCAGGATGGAGACCATATACCAATATAAATGCTCGCCACCCGGGCGTAGAACGGGTTCAATAGCTAGTTTTTAATAAACAGCAAAGAATAAACAGGCTGATTTTAATAGGCTGAGAAGGGACCATGGATAATGTGGATTTTTTCTTTTAACTTACTCGGTTAGCAATGGAGGCATCTGATAGATGCCTTTCCATTGCTAACCTATGGGCTTGATGCCAGCTGACATTACAAAGTTTACATGAACCCCATAAACTATTACCCTGCTTGCCAACACACCAAGGGAAGTGGGAAGATCCAAGGCTCAGCACCTCTAAGGTTATCTGAGTTCACCACAACCTGGTCTCACAATAGCTCGAGTGCCGGAGTGCTAAGTGCTGAACTCGCGGTCATTCATCAGTATGGCACTGGAGCTGTGCAGCGTGAGAACCAGCTGATATGAATTCAGGTGACCTTACAGTAAGATTACTACAGTTCACAGGCCAGCTTACCCAGAGCTTAATGTGGGAACTGCTGCTTGTGACCTGCAGTAATCTTAATTATGTCACCGCTCATCACTGCAGCTGCGTTATCATGCTTAGTTCAGTGTGTTCCAGCTGGCATGGTGAGTAGTCACAATACTGATGTCACCGCTTACCACATTATCTGGATGTAGCAGAGTTGGGGATCATCCTAGTACCTCATCATTATGGGTTAATGACGGACAAGTGAGGGTTACTTTGATTTTTTATTTTTATGTTCAGAAATGGATAAAAGAGGGTAATTGTTGAGGAGTGATTTGAATAATTAAAGGACTTATCTCTATGTGTGCCTTTTTACTTTTGACTACGGGGTTAGTAATCATGACTGACCTCTGGACTTGATGTCAGCAGATATTACACAGCTTACATCAAGAAATTAACTAAATAAGATATTACCACATTTTCCAATGCACCAAGGTAAGCGGGAAGAGCAGAGGCTCAGTGCCATCTAATGGATGCACCATTTCTGGAGTGGCTAAGGGCTGGTGTTAATAGCTGTCTGTTTTGCCTTAGCTGGTTGTTCAAAATAGGGAGGACCCATGTAATCTTTTTAGAGTCCACCCTATTATTAATAACCAGCTAAGGCAAATATGACTGAGGCGGGATGATATTAATAGGCTTCGCAGCTCCATGGATATTGGCCTTTTCCCAGTTTATATATATATATATATATATATATATATATATATATATATATATATATATATAATACAGCATAGGTAGGAATTAAACCATAACTTTTAATGTATGCATAAGAGATTTAGAAAAGGAAAAAGTGTCACCCTTAGTGAGGGGTTAGTTTTCAAACATGAAGGAAAAACAAATTGAACAAAAAATAATAATCCCCTTAGGATAAAAAGATTTCTTTTGCAGTGGCTATAGCAAAATCAAAATAAGCCAGGGTATAGTATTTAGAATGTAAATGCACATGCAAATCACCTATGCATGTAACACTAATAGTCCTTATATCCTTACCCTTGAACATTTAGCAAAAAATGCAACCTGTGAGAAAGAAATATACAAAAGGAACAATCTCACCAAGTCCAAGGACCGGGTACGGGAGAAATGGATATTCCTGGGTTAGGGATGATCCATGAATCAACACGTGGGGAAGACAATGCCCTGTCAATCCCTATGGGGCTAGCGGTAATCTATTCCCTAAGCTCCCGCCCTTACAAAGGCAGTCCACATCTACCGCTGTATTTAAGCATGCGCTGCACTCTCCCTTATGGAATGGCCCAACGCATTTCTTCCAAGCCGAATCATCAGGGGACTTGCTTGTATTAGGAGATAAAGTGCCTAAGTGCTATATAGAGGGACATGAAGTCCTGCCACTCTCTATGCTATACTTTTCCCAGTTTAAAAATACCAGCCCCCAGCTGTCTGTTTTTCCTTGGCTGGTTTTAAAAAGGAAGGTAACCACACTTTTTTTATTATTATTATTTATTTATTTTGACTGTCTGGCTAATCACAGCCATGCGATTACTTAACATGGCTGTGGTGGTTCCAGAAGTGCCCAAAGCCTTAAAGCTTGTTTCAACAAAATTTATTAGATTTCAGGACCTGAATAGGAAACAGGACATACAGTAAGAAATCCATGTTTGGAGTCCAGTACTGGAAACTAGAAGGATGGTACGAACCCCGAACTCTCCAGTTCGGGTTCGCTCATCTCTAGTGCCAACTTGTGACTTTTGCTCCAAAAATCGTGAAACCTGTTCAAGACAGGAAGAAAGCCAAATTTTCTCCAAATGTTTTCTTACCAAAATTAGGAGGAATTATTCATTCGTTGGCACTAGGGTTGAGCAACTTTTACTTTTTTAGGGTCGAGTCAGCTTTCGCGAAACCCGACTATCTCAAAAGTCGAGTCGAGTGAAATCGGCCAATTATCGCGAAAAGTCGGGGATCGACCGAAACACGAAACCCAATGCAAGTCAATGGAGAAGCATAGTTGTCAGTGAGTGGAGGCCAGGAAAAGACCTACAGTGCCCATTTTTATGGCAAAAACATCCATTCTTGGTACTGAAGCTTGTCAATCTTAATTTACCTTATAATAATAGTTAGGCATTGGAAATTGGGGGTCATTTGGCTAAAGTTGTGAGGAGTATGGCTGGTTAAAGTATTTAGTGGGCCCAGAAAACGTGGACAATGTCACGGCAGTGGAGCAGGGAGAGGTAACATAGTAACATAGTAACATAGTTAGTAAGGCCGAAAAAAGACATTTGTCCATCCAGTTCAGCCTATATTCCATCATAATAAATCCCCAGATCTACGTCCTTCTACAGAACCTAATAATTGTATGATACAATATTGTTCTGCTCCAGGAAGACATCCAGGCCTCTGTTGAACCCCTCGACTGAGTTCGCCATCACCACCTCCTCAGGCAAGCAATTCCAGATTCTCACTGACCTAACAGTAAAGAATCCTCTTCAATTTTGGTGGAAAAACCTTCTCTCCTCCAGACGCAAAGAATGCCCCCTTGTGCCCGTCACCTTCCTTGGTATAAACAGATCCTCAGCGAGATATTTGTATTGTCCCCTTATATACTTATACATGGTTATTAGATCGCCCCTCAGTCATCTTTTTTCTAGACTAAATAATCCTAATTTCGCTAATCTATCTGGGTATTGTAGTTCTCCCATCACCTTTATTAATTTTGTTGCCCTCTTTTATACTCTCTCTAGTTCCATTATATCCTTCCTGAGCACCGGTGCCCAAAACTGGACACAGTACTCCATGTGCGGTCTAACTAGGGATTTGTACAGAGGCAGTATAATGCTGTCATCATGTGTATCCAGACCTCTTTTAATGCACCCCATGATCCTGTTTGCCTTGGCAGCTGCTGCCTGGCACTGGCTGCTCCAGGTAAGTTTATCATTAACTAGGATCCCCAAGTCCTTCTCCCTGTCAGATTTACCCAGTGGTTTCCCATTCAGTGTGTAATGGTGATATTGATTCCTTCTTCCCATGTGTATAACCTTACATTTATCATTGTTAAACCTCATCTGCCACCTTCCAGCCCAATTTTCCAACTTATGCAGATCCATCTGTAGCAGAATACGATCTTCTTTTGTATTAACTGCTTTACATAGTTTTGTATCATCTGCAAATATCGATATTTCACTGTGTAAACCTTCTACCAGATCATTAATGAATATGTTGAAGAGAACAGGTCCCAATACCGACCCCTGCGGTACCCCACTGGTCACAGCAACCCAGTTAGAGACTATACCATTTATAACCACCCTCTGCTTTCTATCACTAAGCCAGTTACTAACCCATTTACACACATTTTCCCCCAGACCAAGAATTCTCATTTTGTGTACCAACCTCTTGTGCGGCACTGTATCAAACGCTTTGGAAAAATCGAGATATACCACGTCCAATGACTCACCGTGGTCCAGCCTATAGCTTACCTCTTCATAAAAACTGATTAGTTTAATTTTAATTAGTAAGTATTTCAACTTTGCAAGTGCTGTGATCCTGAGCAAGCAGGGGAGGCCCAATCGTTCGCAATGGCACTGGCACAGGGCCCCTCAAAGTACGGTGGTGTGTTTGCACGGCGGGGACACTTTTGCGCACTATGAGGGGCCCTGTGCCAGTGACGTCGTCAACGAGTATTCCACCCCACCTGATGAAGGAACCTGCACTTTCATCTGCACTTTCCTCTTTGTCCCCTGTAAGGTGGTATAGTATGCGGGAAGGGGAGCCTGACTTTCAGCAGGGTCAGAGTCTGGCTGTGTAGCGTGCAAGGGGAATGTAGCGGTCTGGGTCAATGTACCAGCAGAATCATCTAGCACTGGCTGGGCAATGGGCAGAATGAGGAGGAATCACAGATATAGGCCCAAATAATAAAGTGAGCTAAATGCATTTCAAAATTGGTAACAGGACTAACCAGGCGGCATTGCTTTGTTCAGTGGAGGACAACTGTAATGAGAGGCTGACACAGTGAGTAGGCCCAAATCAGTAAGTAGTCTAAATGCAGTTCAAAATTGGTAACAGTAGTAAACCAGCGGCACTGCTTTGTTCAGTGGAGAACAGCAAGGAGCGGCAGACACCGTTAGTAGGCCCAAACCAAACTAGTAGGCCAAATCCAGTGTTATATTAAAAACTACTTAATGAGAGCCCGAAGATCGAAGCTCAGGACAGGAAACCAGCAGAACAGCAAGGAGCGGCAGACACCGTTAGTAGGCCCCAACCAAACTAGTAGGCCAACAGCAGTGTTATATTAACAACTACTTAATGAGAGCCTGAAGATCGAAGCCCAGGACAGGAAACCAGGAGAACAGCAAGGAGCGGCAGACACCGTTAGTAGGCCCCAACCCAACTAGTAGGCCATATGCAGTGTTATATTAACAACTACTTAATGAGAGCCTGAAGATCGAAGCTCAGGACTGGAAACCAGCAGAACAGCAAGGAGCGGCAGACACCATTAGTAGGCCCCAACCAAACTAGTAGGCCAAATGCAGTGTTATATTAATAACTACTTAATGAGAGCCTGAAGATCGAAGCTCAGGACAGGAAACCGGGAGAAAACCTTGGAGTGGCAGACACCGTTAGCAGGCCCCAACCCAACTAGTAGCCCCACTGCATTTGTTCCATTTAACAACTATTTAACAAGAGCCTGAAGATAGAAGCTCAGGAAAGGCAACCAGGAGAACACCTTGGAGCGGCAGACACTGTTAGTAGGCCCCAACCAAACTAGTAGCCCCACTGCAATTTTAAAATTCCGAAAATAATACCCAGATGTTAATGTCTCGCAAAAAAAAAAAAAAAAAGAGTGGCATACTTAGGTACAGGGGTGGGCTCCTCTGCTGACTTTCAGACATTGTTATTTGGCGCAAAGTATTTACTGGTGTAAATGTAGGACAACGCCACTGAATATTTTAGCTAGCTTCATACATGTCAACAAATTGGTATTGTCAGTGCCAGGCATTGAAGGATTTCACCGCATACACTAAACAGCGGTGGAGCAGTGAGAGATAATTTTGCAAGTGGTAGAGCACAGTTTGAGCTGGGGGTGGGGACACTCTCTCGTGCCCGGCGGTACTGTCCCAGGGCCCCTCATATTACAACGGTGTGTCTGACGTTGGGTGCGCGCCACCACCGCCAGAGACACTTCATTGTACTATGATGGACCCAGTGCCAGTGCCGTCGAACAAAAGTGGGCACACCCACCTCTTCAGACAAACAGCACTCTCACGGGTGCTTGCGCCAAGTGGCGAGACCACGGCCCCGTGGGGGGAGTCAGCTCATTTAGGGAGGTGTAAACATGTCGAATGCTGGACATACAGCAGCTGCAAATTAAGAGATTGGAACAGTCAGTAAGACCAGTCCAAAAGCAAGACCTTTTTACAGGAAAGCAAGGTGTCAGCCGGGAAAGGTGGGGCAAAATAATTAGAAATCCATGAGTGGTTCATTTTAATGAAGGTTAGATCATCAACATTTTGGGTAGCCAGGCGAGTCCTTTTTTCGGTCAGTATTGAATTAGCAGCACTGAATACTCTTTCTGATAGCACACTAGCTGCTGGGCAAACGAGCTCCTGCAATGCATATTCGGACAATTCAGGCCAGGTGTCTATTTTGGATGCCCAGTAATCACATGGGAATGACGAGTGAGGGAGAACATTGATAGGGGAGGAAAAATAGTTAGTAACCATACTGGACACATGTTGTCTCCTGTCACTTTGAATTGATGCTGCAGTACCTGTCCTGTCTGCGGTCATTGCGAAATCACTCCACAACTTGGTCAGAAAACCTCTCTGTCCAACGCCACTTCTGATTTGTGCACCTCTAACACCTCTGCCCTGTTGCCCCCTGCAGCTCTTGTGAGAACCATCACTGGCGCTATGTGTTGGGAATGCCTGAATCAAACGGTCAGCAAGAGTTGCTTGTTTGGTTGCCAATATTTGTTCAAGGTTCTCATGTGGCATGATATTTAGCAGTTTGCCTTTATAGCGTGGATCAAGGAGGCAGGCCAACCAGTAATTGTCATCGGTCATCATTTTTATAATGCGGGGGTCCCTTTTTAGGATACGCAAGGCATAATCTGCCATGTGGGCCAATGGTCCACTTGTCAATTAACTGCTTGTGCTGGGTTGAGGAGCACTTTCGGGCAAATCAACATCACTTGCCTCCCTCAAAAACCCTGAACCTGGCCTTGCAGTTTCTATTGCCCCATGAGAAGCTTCCTCATCCAAAAAATACTCATCCCCATCATCCTCCTTGTCCTGCTCCTCTTCACCCGCCACCTCGTTTAGTAGACTTCCCTGACCAGACAATGGCTGACTGTCATCAAGGCTTCCCTCGTCCTCGGCTGCAGACGCCTGCTCCTTTATGTGCGTCAAACTTTGCATCAGCGGATGCATTAGGGGGATGCTCATGCTTATTATGGCGTTGACTGCACTAACCAGCCGTGTGCATTCCTCAAAACACTGAAGGACTTGACACAGGTCTTGTAGCTTCGACCACTGCACACCTGACAACTCCATGTCTGCCATCCAACTGCCTGCCCATGTATGTGTATCCTCCCACAAATACATAACAGCACGCCTCTGTTCACACAGTCTCTGAAGCATGTGCAGTGTGGAGTTCCACCTTGTTGCAACGTCGATGATTAGGCGATGCTGGGGAAGGTTCAAAGATCGCTGATGGTTCTGCATACGGCTGGAGTGTACGGGTGAACGGCGGATGTGCGAGCAAAGTCTGCACAACTTCAGGAGCAGATTGGGTAACCCCGGATAACTTTTCAGGAAGCACTGCACCACCAGGTTTAAGGTGTGAGCCAGGCAAGGAATGTGTTTCAGTTGTGAAAGGGCTATGGCAGCCATAAAATTCCTTCCGTTATCACTCACTACCTTGCCTGCCTCAAGATGTACACTGACCAGCCATGACTGAGTTTCTTGCTGCAAGAACTTGGACAGAACTTCCGCGGTGTGTCTGTTGTCGCCCAAACACTTCATTACCAATACAGCCTGCTGACGCTTGCCACTAGCTGTTCCATAATTGGACACCTCGTGTGTAACAGTGGCAGCTGCGGATGGAGTGGTCATGCGACTGCGGTCTGTGGACGAGCTCTCATTTCTGCTGGAGGAGGAGGAGGAGGGGGGGCGAACGCCTACAGCCAACTGTTTCCTAGACCGTGGGCTAGGCAGAACTGTCCCAATATTGCTGTTCCCCGTGGACCCTGCATCCACCACATTTACCCAGTGTGCCGTGGTGGACACGTAACGCCCCTGGCCATGCCTACTGGTCCATGCATCTGTTGTCAGGTGCACCTTTCTACTCACAGATTGCCTGAGTGCATGAACAATGCGGTCTTTTACATGCTGGTGGAGGGCTGGGATGGCTTTTCTCGAAAAGAAGTGTCGACTGGGTAGCTCGTAGCGTGGTACAGCATTGTCCATCAGGGCTTTGAAAGGTTTGCTTTCAACTACCCGGTAGGGCATCATCTCTAATGAGATTAGTCTAGCAATGTGGGCGTTCAAACCCTGTGTACGCAGATGAGAGGATGAGTACTTCCTTTTCCTAATGAGAGTCTCTTGTAGGTGAGCTGGACTGGAGAGCTGCATATGGTGAAACTAGCGGGGGTGCCGGTGGACATGGCAGACTGAGAGAGGGTTGGTGATGGTATTCTTGCTGTTGGCCTACATACAGTGTTTCCTACCAAGAACCTGGTGATTCCCTGACTGCTTTGGCCTTGCAACGAAACCTCCACATTTGCTGCAGGTGGTGTGGTAAACGGTGGGCTTACAGTGAGGGAAGGGATGTAGCGTTGCTGACTAGCTTCATTGTGAGAGGGTGCAACAATGTTAAGGGACGTTTGGTAGTTAGTCCAGTCTTGCAAGTGCATGGTGGTTAAATGTCTACGCATGCAACTTGTATTTAGATTTTTAACATTCTGACCTCTGCTGAAGGTCCTTGAGCATTTCTTACAGATGACTTTGCACTGATCGTTTGGATCTTGGTTAAAAAAATGCCAGACTGCACTCTTCCTACTCTTGGATACCTTTTCAGGCATTTCACACTGAGCTACTTTAACCGGATGGCCACGCTGTCCCACAACTGTTTTTGGTTTTGCCACACGTTTTTGGCCAGATACAGGCCTGCCAGTTGGAACCTGTTGCGATGTTGATGCCTGCTGCGGCTCCTCCTTCTCTGCTTCAGAGCTACTGCCAGCTGCACCCTGTTCCCCCAATGGCTGCCAATCGGGGTCAACAACTGGGTCATCTATGACCTCCTCTTCTATGTCCTGTGCACCTTCCTCTGTGTCAACGTGTAAGCCGGTGCTATAGTGTTCGTGACGGGGCTCCATAGTCTCATCAGGGTCAGATTCTGGATCAGTACACTGCGAGGGCAATGTTGTGATCTGAGTCAAAGGAACAGTATAATAATCTGGCTGTGGCTGTGCATCTATGCACTCCATGTCCTATTCATCTTGTAATGGGCATGGCCTGTTAACAATTTCTCTTCCTAACCCAGGAACGGTATGTGTAAAGAGATCCATGGAGTAACCCGTTGTGTCGCCTGACGCATCCTTCTCTGTTGTTCTGGGTGAAGAACACAAGGAAGCGACTAGTCCCTGACCGGGAACATCCACTGATGACGCACTGCTGTTACATTTTGCACTTTCCGAAGAGGAGGCAAAAGAGCTAGAAGCAGAGTCAGCAAGGAAAGCCAAAACTTGTTCCTGCTGCTCCGGCTTTAAAAGCGGTTTTCCTACTCCCAGAAAAGGGAGGGTTCAAGGCCTTGTGTAGCCAGACGATGACTGTGGCTCAACAAATCGAGACTTAGGTGCTATACTGCTTTTCCCACGACCACCTGATTTTTCACCTCCACTACCATCATTACCAGCTGGCAATGACCGCCCACGGCCACGACCTCTTCCACCAGACTTCCTCATTCTTGGAAATATGTAACCAAACTAACAAACGGTATTTGGTACTGTAAAACCAGTTACAAGGTGGACGCAAACTTGTTGTGAATTTAAATCTCCCTTTATAGGTGTGTGAGACTGCAGGGAAAATCAGGCCCACTGTATTACAGTACACAGCTTCAGTGGCAGACAGTGGCTGACAGATATGCCTCTAACAGGACTGATGCAGATGCACACACTGGAAATAAAAATCTCCCCTTCTTTTTTTATATGGAAGACTAGTGAATAAATCTGGCCCACTGTATTACAGTATAGTTTCTGTGGCAGAAAATGACTGACAGATACCACAGACTGGACTGGCACAGATGCACAGATTTGCCAATATTAATCTCCCCTTCTTTTTTTTTTAAGGGAGACTAGTGAATAAATCTGGCCCACTGTTTTACAGTATAGTTTCTGTGGCAGAAAATGACTGACAGATACCACAGACTGGAGTGGCACAGATGCACAGATTTGCCAATATTAATCTCCCCTTTTTGTTTTTTTTATGGGAGACTAGTGAATAAATCTGGCCCACTGTTTTAAAGTATAGTTTCTGTGGCAGAAAATGACTGACAGATGCCACAGACTGGACTGGCACAGATGCACAGATTTGCCAATATTAATCTCCCCTTCTTTTTTTTATGGGAGACTAGTGAATAAATCTGGCCCACTGTTTTACAGTATAGTTTCTGTGGCAGAAAATGACTGACAGATACCACAGACTGGACTGGCACAGATGCACAGATTTGCCAATATTAATCTCCCCTTCTTTTTGTTTTTATATGGAAGACTATTGAAAAAATGTGGCACACTGTTTTACAGTATTGTTTCTGTGGCAGAAAATGACTGACAGATACAACAGACTGGACTGGCACAGATGCACTGATTGGCAATATAAATCTCCCTTTTTAGGTGTGGGACAGTGAAGAAAAATACAGGCCCACTGTTTCACACTACACAGTTTCAGGGGCAGAAAGTGGCTTGAAGATATACTGTATATAAAAAAATAAAAAATGGGACTGTACTACAATTACTATCTCCCTACAGTAATCTCAGAAAAGTATGGCAGGCAGCAATAAAAAGGACTGCTGCACACAAAAGTGTGGACAAACAAACAAGATAGCTGTGCAGAAAGGAAGGCGCAACAGGATTTGTGCTTTGAAAAAAGCAGTTGGTTTGCACAGCGGCGTACAAACAGCAATGCAGCTATCAGGGAGCCTTATAAGGCAGCCCAATAAGCTACAGAGCTGATGGAGAAAAATCTAGCCTCCACTGTCCCTGCAAGGAAAGGGTGGTGTTGGACAGTGGAAATCGCTACAGCACAAGTGGTTTGGGGGTTAATGTACCCTGCCTAACGCTATCCCTGCTTCTGACGAAGCGGCAGCAACCTCTCCCTATGCTCACATCAGCAGCAGTAAGATGGCGGTCGGCGTGCACGCCCCTTTATAGCCCCTGTGACGCCGCAGAAAGCAAGCCAATCACTGCCATGCCCTTCTCTAAGATGGTGGGGACCGAGAACTATGTCATCACACTGCTCACACTCTGCATCTTCCTTCTTTGGCTGAGAAATGGCGCTGAACGCGTCATATGAAATGCGACTTTGGCGCGAAGGTCACCGACCGCGTGGCCGAGCCCACAGAGGGATCGGGTCAGGTTTCATGAAACCCGACTTTGCCAAAAGTCGGCGACTTATGAAAATGACCGATCCGTTTTACTCAACCCTAGTTGGCACAGCATAGGGCATGACACATTTTTAAGGCAACTTTGTTGGGATGTGCTGCAGAAAACCAGGGAAGAGACAAGTCTGCAGAGACGAGCTGTGGCTTTGAAAAATCATCATGGCATTAGGACCAGGACCTACATGGTACCTAGAACTAATCATGTTAGCCAATCTGCTATATGAAACTGAATCTGCTATATGAAACTGAAGAACCAAAGTCATTTAATAGCCTTGTTTAGACTGGCTGTGACCGCACTTACATATATAAAAAACTATTGTTAACTTTATATTTCTGTGCCCATACAATAGAATTTTTTCAGCAACATATGTGTACACATGACAATTTGACGTCAAGGGGACATTTGAAGGGAGTTTGTCAGAGCCAAAATGCCAATTAAGCTGTACACACATTTATGTAGACATAGCTTTGGGGATGCATTTATGTAGGGGTGGGGTGATTATGTACATTTTATTCCAAGTACATTTTTTCGAAGTGCCTTGTAGTTAATTATGGCTGTTAGACAGGGCAGGAGACAGGTAAAAAAATTTAAGAAACCTATTCCCAGTACATTTGGATTGCAACAAACATTCACCATATGCATTTGTATAATGTATATCCTAGCTGCTACATTAATTCACATCCACTGTCCTTGCACTTAAGGTACCGTCACACTAGACGATATCGCTAGCGATCCGTGACGTTGCAGCGTCCTCGCTAGCGATATCGTCCAGTGTGACAGGCAGCAGCGATCAGGCCCCTGCTGTGCTGTCGCTGGTCGGGGAAGAAAGTCCAGAACTTTATTTGGTCGCTGGACTCCCCGTAGACATCGCTGAATCGGCGTGTGTGAAACCGATTCAGCGATGTCTTCACTGGTAACCAGGGTAAACATCGGGTAACTAAGCGCAGGGCCGCGCTTAGTAACCCGATGTTTACCCTGGTTACCATCCTAAAAGTAAAAAAAAACAAACACTACATACTTAGCTACAGCCGTCTGTCCTCCAGCGCTGTGCTCTGCTCTCCTCCTGTACTGGCTGTGAGCGTCGGTCAGCCGGAAAGCAGAGCGGTGACGTCACCGCTCTGCTTTCCGGCCGCTGTGCTCACAGCCAGTACAGGAGGAGTGCAGAGCACAGCGCTGGAGGACAGACGGCTGTAGGTAAGTATGTAGTGTTTGTTTTTTTTACTTTTAGGATGGTAACCAGGGTAAACATCGGGTTACTAAGTGCGGCCCTGCGCTTATTTACCCGATGTTTACCCTGGTTACCGGCATCGTTGGTCGCTGGAGAGCGGTCTGTGTGACAGCTCTCCAGCGACCAAACAGCGACGCTGCAGCGATCCGGATCGTTGTCGGTATCGCTGCAGCGTCGCTAAGTGTGACGGTACCTTAACTCTCTCGTACACTCCATCTTTATCAGCCCCTCAGTTCTCTCCTCTCCTATGTATAGCAACACAAACAGTGCATTCACACCAATATAATCAAATTGCAAAAGCTTAATTGACCAGGTAAGTACAAAAAACACACCATTAAAACATTTAAAAACAAACACCCAGAAGAATGACTGTGTAACAGAGCATGGGCAGACAAATAAAGGACGAAAAATCCCATGGAGTTGAAAATATTGAATAAGTTATGTGCAAAAGATAAAATGATACAAAGAATATGAATAGAAAATAACATGCAAATTGCCTCTTCTGAGAACGATACCCCTTAGACCCCAGTCCAGAGCCTCTCACCTAGCCACATTAGTTCTCATGCTTCGCACTGACGAGGGCCAACAACCTGAAACACCATGTCTGCGAATTGAGATACCGATTTGGCTTTTATCCTAAGTCATATTGCACGACTCGTTAAAGGGTTGATTGTGACTTGTAGGATCGCTACTTCCAACAGGTGGCGCTATAGAGTTTATGTCCTCTTTTTTCTCAGAAGAGGCAATTTGCATATTATATTTCCCAGAGGAGCATTGCACGGCGAATAAGCCTCCTTACCTTGACAAGCCAGAGATGGTATGTCACTCTCCATAAGGAGAAACGATACCCCTTAGACCCTAGAAAATAACAAACATTCAACAATATTCCATGTAATTTGTATTAGACTAAAGAAAACAAAAAAAAATACCAGTCTATCCTGTCACCAAAAAAGTAATAAAAAATAAAAATAAGATTAATCCTATGATGACTAAACAGGGTGAGCAACAAGTATAACAAATGAGTATCAATTAAATGATAGTATGTATGTCTTTTATATGAACAAATAGCTAATGGCTAAGTTGGGGGTCGCGTTCGTGGATCTCAACCGGTGCGCCTGGCTCTGGGACTCTATACTGGTAAGCGCTGCTCAGTACAAGTCAATTATTTAATTATTCTTATGCCACTAGGCTCTGGTGATCTACTGAACTATATCTTGTACTTATCGCAGCACGCCTCTATTATCTATCTGTATACTGGCCCTATAGTCAGTGCGCACCGGGGGGACATCCACTCATGTATGGTTTTTATCATCCTTGCACATTGTCATGTCTGATCTTTTTATATGGTACTATTTACACTTGTAAATTAATATTTGTGACTTAATAAAATATTGTTATTCTTTGGATTACCTATATGCTCCTCTTGTACTCCTTTCTTCATGGCTAAGTAGTAGCATAGCTAAAATGGTACTATATATACTATAATGCCTGCATCCTGGATAAAGGATAAGACCGGTGATTAAGAATATCAAAGCAACTCCATCATGGAAGAATGAAAGTTAACAAGTAAATACATGAAATGCACATGTTAAAAATGCATATTTACCACAAAATATGTTAGCAATTAATGCAGTGCCCCAGAGACCTGGTCGTTGCAGTATGACACTCTGCCACTAAGGGGAGTGATGGTACGTCTGATGGCACTGAAGGAATTCTCCTGACCAGGTATCACCAGCACACATTACACTTCACACTCCGGCCACTAGGGGGAGCAAAAGGCTTTATTTATTGGGCCCCTCCTCACACTGGTAAAACTAGGGGTTGGGTAGAAAGTTAGTGAGAAGCTGACTGGGTTGGATTCAGGCAACATCCCGTGGCAGGGGGTGTTGCAGGGAGAAGACACAGGGGGGTCCCTGTTAGGCGTGGGAACCTGGCAGGTGCCCAGCAAACAGAGCAGAACGTAACGGAGCCGCGCCTGCACCTCCTTGTGGCGGTATCCTAAGAAAGAGACAAGAAAGGAAGGATATTGTGGAACAGTGTAAACGAGATCAAGCAAAAAGGAGTACCAGTAGGAGTCGTGCCGTGAGACCGAGGCAACATCCTACTGAGGCGCGTAGCCGGTGGCCGGAACACCGCGGGAGTAACTGACTTTAGGCCTTACTTCAAACTCCGCAGGACAGTTAATTATAGGTTGGCTGTCTACCTTAAATTTCCTAAGAAGACATAGGGGGTAACAGTGGGAGAGGGGCGTCTCTAGGGTCCCGGAAGACCTCCAGGCCTTCCCGTCATACGGGTGCGTCCTAGCCAAAACATACTGGGGGACGAGAAACTAGTAACATCTGGAACTAAAGAGAGATAGAGCTGTAGTGAACGAACGAACGAGAACAGCAGTTGTGAGGACTATTCCGAATGCTCAGCAGGGTAGGACTACAACACACAGGTGCTAGTGGTGGGCAACGATTTCCATCTGCGAGGGAAACTCTGGAAGTGCCCATCAGACCGGCCAGTCTCTGATAGCCCTGTTAAACGTGCTCTGGATTGAGGATCCTGAAGTCTTCAGTAAAGAGGTAAAGAGACTGCAACCTTGTGTCCTCGTTATTGCCTGCACCTCACACCATTACCATCCACCTTACTGGGAAGCCCTGGGGACATACTTCACCTGTGGGAAGGTATACCATCCAGCTGCCATTCCATCACCCCAGCAGACCCCACAGCAGCGTCGGTCACCCTGACCGAACACCACAGGTGGCGTCACGAACCCCTGACGGACTGCACCACCTTTATTGGACGCCCCTTAGCAGGGTCACGGACCGGGTCTAGCCACCGTCACAGCCTCAGAACCGAACCAGAGAGGCCCGGTACCGAGAACGCGCGGCACTGTGTCTGGGGGCGATCCATTAACATCCGGCTGTCACAACGCGTGTCGCTACTAAACAGTAGCTTCATCAGGGGAAGTCATAGTCATCAGTGTCAAGTCAGGGTTTAAATATCTTAGTAAGTGCCACCGATGACCAAGTGAGTGCCAACATCTATGGTTGGCGTTCACTGGACATCCGCAGGAAGGAATAGCGATGAAACATGTGTAAAAATCACAGGTGCCGGAAATAAGCCTGTGCGTTCCAAAAGAAGGAAGGTGTCACAGCCGATGGCAAAAGCGCAAGGAGGATATATGCGTGTCACAGCCCCCGGATATTGTCATATGCATTCCAGGCAAAGAAAATTACGTAGGCGCATGCGCAAAGAGGATGCATGCATGTCACAACCCCCAGATATAGCCCCATGCGTTCCAGGTAAAGGAAATTACGTGGGTGCATGCGCAAAGAGGATGTATACGTGTCACAACCCCCAGATGTCATGCCAAGTATTCCAAATAAAGGAAATAACGTGGATGTCAACTACGAACATGCGCAATGAAATACCAGACTAATGAAATATACTGAAGGTAAAAATGCACACCAAAAAACACAAAATCATATCAAATGCATGCGCAAATGTTCAAAATGCAAAGCACAAAAGCCAATGCGAAAATAAAAGACCAAAAAGCAAAAAAATGCATAAGAAACAATGCAAATTGACACAGGTATGTATAAATACAAGGAAATATGTATATGTGTAGGACCACTTACAAAAAAAATGGGGTGTACTACATTACTACATAAGAAAACCTGTAAATAATAAATCATCACTTAAACCTATTGGAGCAACAGAATTCAATTTATAAATATAGTTCGATTCCAGCTTGAGTAATTCACCCTGACGGTCACTCCTACGTATATTGTGCGGGATTTTTTTAAGACCAATTACCCGTAATCCGCGTGTACTGCCCGCATGACTGTGAAGAAAATGTGTGGCAACATGTTTTACCTTTGGTCAGATCCTGCTTAGCCAAATTTATGGTTGAAAGATGCTGATGTGTGCGCCTATGGAGTTCTTGTGTGGTTTGACCCACATATTCTTTGGGGCAGGAGCACACAAGAGCATATTAGATTATGGGATTTACAAATTTGCAATTGATAAAACCCCTGAGATTGTGTACAGAATGATCAACTGGGTTAAGAAAAGTTGAATCATGTTCCATGAAGCCGCAAACATTGCAGTCACCACAAGAATAAGAACTCTGGATCCGGTAGCCAGAATGGGTCCTATGTGTGGGTCTTACAAAATGGCTGCTTGTGAGGGAGTCAAAAAAATTGGGGACCCGTCTGGCAGTTAATAAAGGTCATGCTGGTATCAAAGTAGCAATCCTCGTGTACGTCTTCAGAATATACCAATGTTGAAGAAATAATTTTGTGACATCATCCCATTGATCAGAAAAAAAGGAGAAAGAGCCACTCTAAGAAGACCGCACACCACAAAATATAAATGTACAAAAGGTAAACTTTTATTGATGCAAAATATTAAAAACATCTAAAATATCCCCACAACAAAAACACGAAGATCCTGCCAGACATATTTAAACATGAAACTGTATGGTAACAGCAAACATAGTATAACTCCCAGCCAAATATGAAATATATAGTCTTGGCTAAATATGGTGACCAAATCACTAATGATATAACAGAGAGGAAACCAACATTATATATAGTATGTTGAAAAACAGCCTATATATCAAAACATAATGTAATAACCTACCCTCTATCTAAAAGAAAGCTACAACCTGTATGCCAGGTAGAAAAAAGCGAACCAGCAGGCAAAAAGGACATATGGAAGATCATGTGAAATCCGGTTGAAACAAATGGTTAGATCACCTATTGGCGGCAATGACCGCAAAGGTCCCAGCACAGAAAGACTAATTGCCACTGGAGCTGTAGTATAACACCTGGGCCAAACATGTGACCCAGAAAAACAAACAAGCGGTCACCTGGGAGAATAGAGGTGGCAAGGATCAGCGTGGGGTGGAACCCTACGCGTGTCGCCGTTACAAGGACGGCTTCATCAGGGGAAGGTCATCATCCCATTGATGGCCCGATTGCGTAAGTCCCCCTCTTGAGAGCAGTTACATCTGATTCGAGAAAATTGTCCTACTGGTATACCATTCTTTAAATGAGAAGGATGAAAGCTCCAAAGGTCAAGAAGACTATTAGTTGCTATATTTTGGGGGAAAAGATCCGTTCCAAGCATGTTGTCCTGGTGAGAGAGCCCAATGTCCAAAAAATCAACGGAAGAATAAGAAATGTGATGAGTAAGATGAATATTCAAAAATTGATGTTAAGTGACTTTATAAAATTTTCACAATCAACCAAAGTACCAGTCCAAATAGAAAAAATGTCATCAATAAAACGAAACCAATGAGAAACATGATTTTGGAAATTTGTCAAAGGGTACACCAGTGTCTCCTCCCGACAACCTAGGGACAGGTTGGCAATGGAAGTAGGACACTGTGCACCCATTGCCGTTCCAGAAATCTGTCGGCAAAAAAACAAAATAAAAAATAAAGTACGGTAATTGGTGCTGCCAACGCAAGTGCAATATTAGCTGTCGGTGATCCACTAGAACTACTACTACTGTGCAGGCACGGGCAGAGCCATCTTGGTGGAGGACAGTTGTTTCTTCTCCAGCAAATGGCGCCGCCAGCACCTGCGCAACAGCAGCTATCAGATCTCTTTACAAACCGATAGCTGCCACTGCGCAGGTGTGGCGGGCACCATTTTCAAAATGACTTTTTTTACCTCGTTCAAGTAAATCTGCATAAGGGAATAAGTGTAAAGTACACATGCGATTATGCTGCAGCGCTGGTGCCACGGCCGGCACCTGACTGCAGAAGCGGGTTTTTTTATTCAGCATGATAGGTATTCGTTATGCAAATTAGTGGACAGATCACTGAGAAATCAGTGACCTGTCAACAGTCTGCATTATGAATATATAATTAGAACACCACATTCACCAGCTCTGTCTTAGGGCGCAAGAATCTCATTAACACAAAACTAAAAATAAAGATTAAGAAACAACCACAAGGTGGATTTCATCAATCAAGGTATCATTTTAATCAGTGTAGCTACACTGGCCTGACAGTGTGTGTAGGCTCCTATACACAACCCTGCTGACAGGTTCCCTTTAAAGTCAGAAGAGACAAATGTGAAGATAGCACCTTGATTAATTCCCTGCTTCGTTTGCCACAATCTTCTGATGGTCTTCTTCATACCACAGCAGTGGTTCTGGATAGCTTCTATCATCTGGATGTATGGTTCGGCCAGGACCATAGTCATGGCCGTGGACACCGGGGTCTTGGTGTCCTGGCCTCCCCTCACAGAAAAATTACATTCTTTTATCAGCATACCTGTGTGTTTTCTCTCCTCACCATCAGGGGCTCCTCTGTGGTGCTGAGGACTTTCTGTAATCGACTTCACAAGAATTGAGACACAGTCCATATCAAATGCAAAATAAAGAACTTTACTCAATACACTTTGCAGCACATTCTTGCCAGAATCAGCATAAACATCAGGCTTCATACAGTACACATCCTGCATCTTCCCTGTACTCAGTCCCACTTCCTTCAGTACATTACGGGGTAATAACGCCTCAGGCGGTACTGCAGCGTTCTCCTTGTCCAGACTCACTGTATCTGGGTTTTTCCTCATCCGTTTTGCACCAGATTTTAGAGTATCTGCCCATGCAATGATCTGCCACATCTTGAACCATCTGCGCCCTGTACTTTCCCAGACCGCTTCCTTTCTTACACTCAAACTGCAGTAGCTCTGCTGTTGTATACTGTCCTTCTGTCCCTATAGGAATCTGAATCACTGGGTTCTCTTTCCAAACATTACGTGGCTGCTGTGGTGTTCTGGGCTTGGTGCCCATGTGGATGCTTCGGGCGCCTAGTCCCTTCTCAACTTCCTAACATAACACGCTTTCTTACCACACAGTAGCCCCTCCTACAGTTAACCATTTACTTACACTATGTTACTAGTTATGCAACACATAACATAGTGCCCCAATCTAGTAGCCATAATTGGACATGACACTTTCCTTGTTCTAAACATAGCATCAATACCAAAATATAACACATATCTATTTATATAATTGCCTTGTAATGTTTTAATTTACTGTTATGTCCAAATGTCACCATATCCCAGAATTCCAAGAGGAGGAAGATCACGGACCGCAATATTGGGACACCCAAGTGATGGATGTCCCAATATGGAAACTGCTGCTGGTACCAACCTATTGCGCGGTACAACCAGCGGAAAACCGTCACACCACACACACACTCTATATGCCATATGCAACACACACTCACACACTAACACACTCTCACACTCTCACACACTCATGCAGCCTTTTGTGTGGAAGCGCCAGTGGAACACTGTCGCGAACACGCCTCCGCCGGGATCAGCCAAATGCTTCACTGACTGCCGTCATCTTTATACAGGAGGAGTGCATGCATAGTGTTAATGTGACCGCTGTTATCTGCACAAAGATGGCAGCAGTCTGATTTACTGCGCCTGCATGAATTACGCGAAGATGTAATGAATCATTTGGCTGATCCCGGTGGCAGATGCGCGACGTGTCCACAGGCAGAGGAAGTCGGTAACATTAAAGGGGTTTTTCTACGAATGAAAGTTAATTTAAAAAATTGACTGTGCCTTACCGTGTACGGAGTAATCCACAACTCCTGAGCAGGGGAGGAAGCAAAAGATAATACTGAAATTACAGCAGGGGATCACAGCGGATTCATGTTGTGAAGTAAAATATTTCACTGACTGTTTTTAAAAAGTACTTTACCTCACAAAATATATCCTCTGCGATCTCCTGCTGTAATGTCAGTATTGTCTTTTGCTTCCTCCCCTGCCCAGGAGCTGTGTTATGTTCTGTACATGGTCAGACACAGGGGGTGAGTGTGTCTTACCATGTATGGAGCATACCACATCTCCTGGGCAGGGGAGTAAGCAAAAGACAATACTGCCATTACAGCAAGGGATCACAGTGTATTCATTTTGTGAGGTAATATATTTCACTGACTGTTTTTTAAAAAAATGTTACCTCACAAAATGTATCTTCTGCGATCTCCTGCTGTAATGTCAGTATTGTCTTTTGCTTCTGCCCCAGGAGCTGTGGTATCTTCGGTACATGGTCAGACACAGACAATTTTTAAAATGAACTTTTGCTCGTGGGAAAACAAAGCAAATATCAATGCCAACATGGCTCCTCATAAATAGTATGCCAATGACAATGAAAGCAGCAAAGGCACAACATCGAAGACAACAAAGGGCAAATGAGACTCTTAAAGAGCAACAGCATCACTGGAACAAAAACAATGCATATAAGCGTAGGCATCAAGCACATAAGTCCACTAATGCAAAAGTCATTAGATTATCAAAGGATGCCATTAGGCAACAACAGCACCGCATTCCTGCCCCCATCGTGACATTACCGCCCTCCCGATGCGAAAGCATTGGGCCTCCATCTAGTATATAGATATTTAACAAGTCACGCTAATACACTGATTTGTGTAGCAGTACCAATGAGCAATAGTGGTAATACACATGTTCGCATAGCAGTGCCAATCTCTAGCATTATTAAGTGACATATCAAATAACAACATTATCTATTTATTATACAATATCTTGTACATAAGTGGATATGATCATAGCATAACGGTATTGGAACGGCAGGAACGTCATGCATAGCCCATCCCCCTAGATGGACATAGTGTTAGCCAGAACATACAATGTTTTGAAGCTAGACATTAGCTGACAAAATTGTTGGCACTCTCAAGTTAATATTTGGTTGCACACCCTTTGGGATAAATCGCTGCAATCAATCATTTCCTATAACCATCAACAAGCTTTTTACACCTCTCAACTGGAATTTTGGCACACTTTTCTCTTGCAAACTGCTCAAGGTCTCTCCTATTTGGAGGATGTCTATTCACTACAGCAATTTTAAGATCTTTTCACAAGTGTTCAATGTATTTTAGATACAGACTCATTACTGGCCATTTCAAAACTCTCCAGCACTTTGTTTTAATCAATTTCTGGGTGCTTTTTGAAGTGTGTTTGGGGGCATTGTCTGTTGTGAATTCTGCTCTTGGGTTCCCTCCATTGGTTGTTGCTGGTTGCAGTTGTCTCTGACTCGCAGTCCTGGCCAGGTGTATCTGATAATTACAATTCTGACTGGGATATTTAGGTGTGCAGGATCCTTTAGCCCTTACCAGTTGTCAATGTTTCTTTGGAAGTGTTGGATCTCTGCCTGGCCTCTCCTGCTTATCTGCCAGTTCAGCAAAGATAAGTGTCTGTTTCTTTTCCTGTGGCACACATGCAGTGTGCTTATTTTCAGTACTGTACGTTTGTTTTTCTTTTGTCCAGATTAGACTGTGTCTGTGTTTTCTCAGTCTGGTTGGTTTCACTTAAGTTGCAGATATACGCTCCTACATCTTTAGTTGGATGTAGGAAGTTTTTTGTATATTCTGCTGTGGATTTTTTGAAGGGTTTTAATACTGACCGCACAGAACTCTGTCCTATTCTGTCCTATCTAGCTAGAGTGGCCTCCTGTGCTAAATCCTGTTTTTTCTGCCTGTGTATGTTTTTTCCTCTCCGACTCACCGCCAATATTTGTGGGGGGCTGTCTATCCTTTGGGGATTTTCTCTGAGGCAAGATAGTATTCCGATTTCCATCTTTAGGGGTATTTAGTCCTCCGGCTATGACGAGGTGTCTAGGTGTGTTAGGTACACTCCACGGCTACTTCTAGTTGCGGTGTTAAGTCCAGGGTTGCGGTCAGTATAGTGGCCACTTTCTCCAGTGAAAGTTCTCATGCAGCTCCAAGGTCACCGGATCATAACAGTACAACTGGACAAGAATGAGTTAAATGCATCTCAGAAGAAGGGAAGGAAGCTCTTGAGCCATTTTTTTTTCTCCAGTCTGTTTTGTGTTCTCTTCCCTCTTAATATCTGGGTGGTTGAGGAGCCTGGTGCAAGCATGAATGTCAGGAATTAGCTTCTCGTGTAGACCAGCTTGCTGCTAGGGTGCAAGGTATTTCTGATTATATTGTTCAGACTCCTGCTTTAGAACCGAAGATTCCTACTCCTGATTTGTTTTCTGGTGACAGGTCTAAATTTTTGAGTTTTAAAAACAACTGTAAACTGTTTTTTGACCTGAGACCTCGATCCTCTGGTGATTCCATTCAGCGGGTAAAGATCGTAATCTCCCTGCTGCGTGGCGACCCACAGGATTGGGCGTTTTCCCTGGAATCTGGGAATCCGTCTTTGCTTAATATTGACTCCTTTTTTCAGGCTTTAGGACTATTATATGATGAACCTAATTCTGTGGATCAAGCTGAGAAGACATTGTTGGCCCTGTCTCAGGGTCAAGAGGCGGCAGAATTGTATTGTCAGAAATTCAGAAAATGATCTGTATTGACTAAATGGAATAATGATGCTTTGGCAGCAATTTTCAGAAGGGGGCTTTCTGAATCCGGTAAAGATGTTATGGTGGGGTTTCCCACGCCTTCTGGTCTGAGTGATTCTATGTCTCTGGCCATTCAGATTGACCGACGCCTGCTGGAGAGCAGAACTGTGTGCGCTGTGGCGTTATTCTCAGAGCAAATTTCTGAGCCTATGCAATGTGATAGAATTCTGTCTAGAACGGAACGACAAGGTTTCAGATGTCAAAATAGATTGTGTTATTATTGTGGCGACGCTTCTCATGTCATTTCTGTCTGCCCTAAGCGGACAAAGAGGATCGCCAGTTCTATTACCATCAGTACTGTACAACCTAAATTTATGTTATCTGTGTCCTTGATCTGCTCTTTGTCATCATTTTCTGTCATGGCGTTTGTGGATTCAGGCGCCGCCTTGAATATAATGGATTTTGAGTTTGCCAAGCGTTGTGGTTTTCCCTTGCAGCCTTTGCAGAACCCTATTCCTTTGAGGGGCATTGATGCTACACCCTTGGCTAGAAATAAGCCCCAGTTTTGGACACAGGTAACCATGCGCATGGCGCTAGCCCATCAGGAAGATTGTCGATTTCTGGTGTTGCATAACTTGCATGATGTTATCGTGCTGGGTTTTCCATGGTTGCAGGTACATAATCCTGTGTTGGACTGGAAGTCCATGTCTGTGACTAGTTGGGGTTGTCAGGGGGTCCATAATGATGTTCCTTTGATGTCAATCTCCTCTTCTTCACCTTCTGAGATTCCAGAGTTTTTGTCTGATTTTCAGGATGTATTCGATGAGCCCAAGTCCAGTTTTCTTCCACCGCACAGGGACTGTGATTGTGCTATTGACTTTATTCCAGGCTGTAAGTTTCCTAAGGGTCGACTTTTTAATCTATCTGTGCCTGAACATACCGCCATGCGGAGCTATATTAAGGAGTCTTTGGATAAAGGGCATATTCGGCCATCTTCTTCACCGTTGGGAGCGGGGTTCTTTTTTGTTGCTAAAAAAGATGGTTCCTTGAGACCCTGTATAGATTATCGCCTCTTGAATAAAATCACGGTCAAGTTTCAATACCCTTTACCTTTGCTTTCCGATTTGTTTGCTAGTATTAAGGGAGCTAGTTGGTTTACCAAGATTGACCTTCGAGGGGCATATAATCTTGTTCGTATTAAGCAGGGTGATGAATGGAAAACTGCGTTTAACACGCCTGAAGGCCATTTCGAATACCTTGTGATGCCATTCGGACTCTCTAATGCTCCATCTGTTTTTCAGTCCTTCATGCATGATATCTTCCGGACTTATCTTGATAAATTCTTGATTGTAAATTTTGACGATATTTTGATTTTTTCCGATGATTGGGAGTCTCATGTGCAACAGGTCAGGATGGTATTTCAGATCCTTCGTGACAATGCCCTGTTTGTGAAAGGGTCTAAGTGTCTCTTTGGGGTGCAGAAAGTCTCTTTTTTGGGCTTCATTTTTTCTCCTTCGTCTATAGAGATGGATCCGGTTAAGGTTCAGGCCATTCATGATTGGATTCAACCCACATCCGTGAAGAGCCTTCTGAAATTTTTGGGTTTTGCAAATTTTTATCGCCGTTTCATTGCTAATTTTTCCAGCGTGGTTAAACCCTTGACCGATTTGACGAAGAAGGGCGCTGATGTGGCGAATTGGTCCTCTGCGGCTGTCTCTGCCTTTCAGGAGCTGAAACGACGATTTACTTCTGCTCCAGTGTTGCGCCAACCGGATGTTTCTCTTCCGTTCCAGGTTGAGGTTGATGCTTCTGAGATTGGGGCAGGGGCCGTTTTGTCTCAGAGGGATCCTGTTGGTTCCTTAATGAAGCCGTGTGCCTTCTTTTCCCGTAAGTTTTCGCCTGCTGAACACAATTATGATGTCGGCAATCGGGAGTTGTTGGCTATGAAGTGGGCGTTTGAGGAGTGGCGACATTGGCTTGAGGGAGCTAAGCACCGTATTGTGGTCTTGACCGATCATAAGAATTTGATTTACCTCGAGTCTGCTAAACGGCTGAATCCTAGACAGGCTCGATGGTCCTTGTTTTTTTCCCGTTTTGATTTCGTGGTCTCATACCTTCCGGGTTCTAAGATTATTAAGGCTGATGCCCTCTCTAGGAGTTTTTTGCCTGATTCTCCTGAGGTCCTAGAGCCGGTCAGTATTCTGAAAGAGGGGGTGGTCCTTTCTGCCATTTCCCCTGATTTACGATGGGTTCTTCAGGAATTTCAGGTTGACAAACCTGACCGCTGTCCTGTGGGGAAATTGTTTGTTCCTGACAGATGGACTAGTAGAGTGATTTCTGAGGTTCACTGTTCCGTGTTGGCTGGTCATCCTGGCATTTTTGGTACCAGAGATTTGGTTGGTAGGTCCTTTTGGTGGCCTTCATTGTCATGTGATGTGCGTTTTTTTGTGCAGTCCTGTGGGACTTGTGCGCGGGCCAAGCCTTGTTGCTCCCGTGCTACTGGGCTGCTTTTGCCATTGCCAGTCCCTGAGAGGCCCTGGACGCATATTTCGATGGATTTTATTTCTGATCTTCCGGTCTCCCAGAAGATTCTGTTATCTGGGTTGTTTGTGACCGGTTCTCTAAGATGGTTCATTTGGTACCCTTACCTAAATTGCCTTCCTCTTCTGATTTGGGTCCATTGTTCTTTCAGCATGTGGTTCGTTTGCATGGTATTCCGGAGAATATTGTTTCCGACAGAGGTTCCCAGTTTGTTTCTAGGTTTTGGCCGGCCTTTTGTGCTAGGCTGGGCATTGATTTGTCTTTTTCTTCTGCATTTCATCCTCAGACTAATGGCCAGACCGAGCGTACTAATCAGACCATGGAGACTTATTTGAGATGCTTTGTGTCTGCTGATCAGGATGATTGGGTGGCCTTCTTGCCATTGGCCGAGTTTGCCCTTAATAATCGGGCTAGTTCTGCTACCTTGGTTTCGCCTTTCTTTTGTAATTTTGGTTTTCATCCTCAATTTTCTTCTGGGCAGGTTGAGCCTTCTGACTGTCCTGGTGTGGATTCTGTGGTGGACAGGTTGCAGCAGATTTGGGCTCATGTGGTGGACAAGTTGGTGTTGTCTCAAGAGGAGGCTCAACGTTTTGCTAATCGTCGTCGGTGTGTTGGTTCCCGGCTTCGGGTTGGGGATCTGGTCTGGTTGTCTTCCCGTCATGTTCCTATGAAGGTTTCTTCTCCTAAGTTTAAACCTCGGTTTATTGGTCATTATAGGATTGCTGAGATTATTAATCCGGTGTCTTTTCGACTGGCGCTTCCGGGCTCTTTTGCTATCCATAATGTCTTCCATAGATCTTTTTTGCGGAAATATGTGGAGCCCGTTGTTCCCTCTGCTGATCCTCCGGCCCCTGTGTTGGTTGATGGGGAGTTGGAATATGTTGCTGAGAAGATTTTGGATTCCCGTTTTTCGAGGCGGAAGCTTCAGTACCTGGTCAAATGGAAGGGTTATGGCCAGGAGGATAATTCTTGGGTTTTTGCCTCTGATGTCCATGCTGCTGATTTGGTCCATGCCTTTCATCTGGCTCGTCCTGATCGTCCTGGGGGCCCTGGTGAGGGTTCGGTGACCCCTCCTCAAGGGGGGGGGTACTGTTGTGAATTCTGCTCTTGGGTTCCCTCCAGTGGTTGTTGGTGGGAATACAGTTGTCTCTGACTCGCAGTCCTGGCCAGGTGTATCGGATAATTACAATTCTGACTGGGATATTTAGGTGTGCAGGATCCTTTAGCCCTTACCAGTTGTCAATGTTTCTTTGGAAGTGTTGGATCTCTGCCTGGCCTCTCCTGCTTATCTGCCAGTTCAGCAAAGATAAGTGTCTGTTTCTTTTCCTGTGGCACACATGCAGTGTGCTTATTTTCAGTACTGTTCATTTGTTTTTCTTTTGTCCAGATTAGACTGTGTCTGTGTTTTCTTAGTCTGGTTGGTTTCACTGGAGTTGCAGATATACGCTCCTACATCTTTAGTTGGATGTAGGAAGTTTTTTGTATATTCTGCTGTGGATTTTTTGAAGGGTTTTAATACTGACCGCACAGAACTCTGTCCTATTCTGTCCTATCTAGCTAGAGTGGCCTCCTGTGTTAAATCCTGTTTTTTCTGCCTGTGTATGTTTTTCCTCTCCGACTCACCGCCAATATTTGTGGGGGGCTGTCTATCCTTTGGGGATTTTCTCTGAGGCAAGATAGTATTCCGATTTCCATCTTTAGGGGTATTTAGTCCTCCGGCTGTGACGAGGTGTCTAGGTGTGTTAGGTACACTCCACGGCTACTTCTAATTGCGGTGTTAAGTTCAGGGTTGCGGTCAGTATATAGTGGCCACTTTCTCCAGTGAAAGTTCTCATGCAGCTCCAAGGTCACCGGATCATAACAATTGTCCTGCTGGAAGACCCATGAATTAGGACTCAAACTCATCTTTCTGACACAAGGCACTTCATTGTGACCCAAAATTCTTCAGATTGCATGATGCCTTGCACACAGTCAAGGCACTTGGTGCCAGAGTCAGCAAAACAACCCCAAAACATCTTTGAACCGCCAGCCTATTTGACTGTAGGTACTATGTTCTTTTCTTTGTAGGCATCATTCAGTTTTTGAAAAACAGTAGAATGATGTAATTTATCAAAAAGCTCTATTTTGGTCTCATCTGTCTGAGGGGTGCTATCCCAGAAGGATTTTGGCTAACTCACTTACATTTTTATCAACTGCAGTCTAGCTTTTTATGTGTCTGTGTCAGCAGTGGGGTCCACCTGGGTCTCCTGCCATAACGTTTCATTTCATTTAAATGTTGATAGATAATAAGCACTGACACTGATACACACTGAACCTGCAGGACAGCTTAAATGTCTTTGGAACTTGATTGGGGGGTGCTCATCCACCATCTGAACTCTCCTGCATTGCAATCTTTCATCAATTTTTCTCCGTGACCAGGTAGATTACCTACAGTGTCATGGGTTGTAAACTTCTTGATTATATTGCGCACATAAACTCTGGAGAAGGACTTGTAAACAGACACACAATCGAAAGATTGAGTTAACTTATCCACTTTTTATCTGGTTAGAGGCGTACAGAAATTTTCATTTTATCCACACCTGTTACTTGCTACAGGTGAGTTTGAACGAGCAACATATGTTTAAAACAAAGGTGTTTACCCACAATTTTTGAAAGGGGTCAATAGTTTTGTCTGGAACGTTTTTGATGTTTTGTGTGAAATTATGTCCAACTTACTTTTTTTCACTTTTTTTTGTGTTGTTTCAATACAAGGAAATAAACATGTGTATAACAAAACATGCGTAATTGCAATAATTTTCTGGGAGAAATACCTAATTTTCTGGAATAATTTCAAGGATGCCAACACTTTCAGCCATGACTGTATGCAGAGTGAGATACCGGCTTGTGTCTACTGACAAGCTAGAGGGGTAATCAAAGTGATTTAGTATTTTTAATATTTGATTAACTGGAGGTTTTCTGATAATAGCCATATAAATATATACAGCAGACTGCTAAAGCATTCATCCCCTTGGCATTTTTTGTTTTTTTGCTACCATTTTGAGGGCTTACTTCAACTCATGTAAAGAACATGCCTATAACTGAGAACATTTGTTGCTTTTTTATTGTGAAGCAAACAACAAATAGGACAAAATTACTAAAAACTTAAGTGTACACAACTATTCAACCCCCTAAAGTCAGTACCTTGTAAAGCCTCATTTTGTAGCTATTACAGCTGCAAGTCACCAGCCACGAGACATCACAGTATCCAGCTGTCCGGCAGTTTCAGTTTCTGTTTCACGGCAGCGGAACTTCTGGCAGGAGCCCGCCGCTACTCTTTCTGCCTCCACACATCACCGCCTGTGGTCCTGTGCACCCACGCCATGTTTGGAATTGATAGCAGAAACATTTTGAGGGCCCCTGATGTGCCTAAACAGTGTGCTGAGCACATTGGACTCTCTGGTGCTTCACATAAGTTTATAATAGGGAGCTGTGAAAATAAAAAAAATCACATTTTTCACACAAAAATGGTCCTTAAGATCATTTTTTTTATTTTCACAATGGTAACAGGAGAAAATGGACCCAACAATTTGTTGTGCAGTTTCTCCTGAGTATGCCGATACCCCATATGTGGGGTAAACCACTGTTTGAGATCACGGCAGGGCTCGGAAGGGAAGGAGCACCTTTCTACTTTTTAAGAACAAAAATTGCCGGAATGAGAGTGGACACCATGACACATTTGGAGAGCCCCTGATGTGCCAAAACAGTGGAAACCCCCACAAGTGACCCATTGTGGAAACTAGACCTTTCAAGGCATGTATGTAGATTTATGATGAGCACCTTGAACCCCCAGATGCTTCACAGAAGTTTATTAACTAGAACTGTGAAAATAAAAAATGTATTTTTTCCCACAAAAAATGTTCTTTTAGCCCTAATTTTTTTATTTTCACAAGGGTAACAAGGGTAATGTCCTTCTTTTCAGAAACGCACAAAACGGTGGCGGACCTAAAAAGACGGACACTGCCAGGTTATAGGTAAAACGGTGTCCACAGTGTCCCCATTTGCCTCATTATAAGGAATCTTCCACCGGGGGTTCTGCCTGAATCGCTTATTTCAGAGATTTCCACCAATACCTCGGTGTGCTCAGTGTAGAGCGCAGGATATGCAGTGGGAACAGAAGATATTCAGACCCCTTTAAATTTTTCACTCTTTGTTTCATTTTTTTCTCATTAATGTACACTCTTCACCCCATCTTGACTGAAAAAAACAGAAATGTAGACATTTTTGCTAATTTATTAAAAAAGAAAAACTGAAATATCATCTGGTCATGAGTATTCAGACCCTTTGCTCAGACACTCATACTTAAGTTACATGCTGTCCATTTCCTTGTGATCCTCCTGGAGATGGTTCTACTCCTTCATTGGAGTCCAGCTGTGTTTAATTAAACTGATAGGACTTGATTTGGAAAAGCACACACCTGTCTATATAAGACCTCACAGCTCACAGTGCATGTCAGACCAAATGAGAATTGCGAGGTCAAAGGAAATGGCCAAGGAGCTCAAAGACAGAATTGTGGCAAGGCACAGATCTGGCGAAGGTTACAAAATTATTTCTGCATTAGTCAAGGTTCCTATGAGCACAGTGGCCTCCATGATCCTTAAATGGAAGAAGTTTGGGACCAACAGAAGTCTTCCTAGACATGGCTGTCCAGCCAAACTGTGCAATAGTGGGAGAAGAGCCTTGGTGAGAGAGGTAAAGAAGAACCCCAAGGTCACTGTGGCTGAGCTCCAGAGATGCAGTAGAGAGATGGGAGAAAGTTCCACAAAGACAACTATTACTTCAGCCCTCCATCAGTCGGGCCTTTATGGCAGAGTGGCCCAAGGGAAGCCTCTCCTCAGTTCAAGACATATGAAAGCCCACATAGAGTTTGCTAAAAAACACATGACGGACTCCCAGACTATGAGAAATAAGATTCTCTGGTCTGATGAGACTAAGATAAACCTTTTTGGTGATAGTTCTAAGCGGTATGTGGGGAGATAACCAAGCACTGCTCATCACCTGCCCAATACAATCCTAACAGTGAAACATGGTGGTGGCAGCATCATGCTATGGGGGGGTGTTTCAGCTTCAAGGGCAGGATGACTGGTTGTCATTGAACGAAACATGAATGTGGCTAACTACAGAGATATCCTGGATGAATACCTCTTCCAGAGTGCTCTGGACCTCAGACTTGGCCGAAGGTTCACCTTCCAACAAGACAATGACCCTAAGCACACAACCCTGACCTAAACCCAAATGAGCATCTCTGGAAAGACCTGAAAATGGCTGTCCACCAACGTTCACTATCCAGCCTGATGGAACTGGAGAGGATCTGCAAGTTAGAATGGCAGAGGATCCCCAAATCCAGGTGTTAAAAACTTGTTGCATCATTCCCAAGAAGACTCATGGATGTACTAGCTCAAAAGGGTGCTTCTTCTCAATAATGAAGACAGGGTCTGAATACTTATGACAATGTGATGTTCCAGTTGTTCTATTTTAATAAATTTGTAAAAATTTGCACATTTCTGGGGGGTTTTTTCTGCCAAGAAGGGGTGCAGGGTGTACATTAATGAAAGAAAAATTAACTTTTTTGAATTTACCAAATGGCCTGCAATGAAACAAAGAGTGAAAAATTTTAAAGTGTCTGAATGCTTTCCATACCCACTGTATGTGAACCAAGCTTACTGCGATCTTTGGGAGGCAGACTGAACAAATCAGTTGTAGGTCAAGAATTGTTTTTATTTCTTTTTAATGCTGTTCCTTGTGCAGTATAAGTGATTAGATTACTTTATTCTTCGAGTCGGTGCGATTAGAATGATAGAGATTTATATTTCTTTTGTCTGTTTGGCTACTGTCACACACTAGTAGACAGTAGTTTTTGCAAAAACTAGTTTCTGCATCTCCATATTTTGAGAGATACGACTCTTCCATATTTTGGCCCACAGACTCAGTCATATGAGGGCTTGTTTTTTGAGGGACGAGTTGACATTTTTATTGGTACAATTTTCAACCACATAACATTTTTTGATCGCTTTCTATTCTGATTTTTTGTGAGGCAGAATAAGCAAACACCAGCAATTCAGGCATTGTAGTTTTTTTTTTTTAATGCCACTTCATATGTGGTAAAATTGATAAGGAAGCTTTATTCCTCTTGGCACTTTAATACAATAACAACTTTTATAATAAAAATAATTATTAAGAGCTGTATGGTGGCTTGATTTTTGCAGGACAAGATGATGTTTTCAGTTATACCATTTTTATTTACATTAGTCTTCTTACTTGTGTTTTATTCAACTTTTTTCCAGCAGCGTGATGAAAAATCTCAGTTTGCCATCTTTTTTTTTTTACTGTGTTCACTGAAGGGGTAAACTAGTTTGACAGCTTTATAGATCAGGTCACTATGGACTCGGTGATATAAAAATGTGTACCTTTTTTTTACACAAAAATGTGTATTTATTGGTTTAATACATTTAATATATATTTTTTTATTATTTTGACTTTTTTTCATATTTTTTAAATATTTAGGTTTTTTTTACTTTTTTACTTAGTCCTTTTATGGGACTTTAATTTCTTTCAGTTTGATCACACGTATAATGCATTACAATGCTCCAGCATTGCAATGCATTATACCTGTTTTCGGGTTGACGGATTGCACTAAATTAAATTTTAACTATAAAGTGCAATCGCAACCCAGGATCCACCGTGCAGAGATGAATAACTGCTTCTACTGTGAATAATGATGGATAAAAAACTAGCAAACGTTCCTCCTTGAACTCCACACAGTCTTAATGGAACGCAGAAAACCAAACCCAAATGCATCTCAGAGGTGCACAGGGAGAGGAGTACCTACTCAGCTAACCACCGAGAGGTACAGGGACAGTAAGTACCAGCTCAGCTAACCACCAAGGGGTAAAGGGAAGGTTAGTACCAGCTCAGCTCACCACCGAGGGGTACAGGGAAGGTTAGTCGTGCACTCTGGAACATGGTGGATGCTGCTTGCTGCAGGGGTGCTGCACTCTGGAGCGTGGTGGATGCTGCTTGCTGCAGGGGTGCTGCACTCGGCATCGTGGTGGTGTAGCTGTGAACTGGGGAAACAGCCCACTAATGCTCTGCTTGTGAATGGTGGTAAAATCCGGACTGCTCATGATAGCTTCTGGATTGCTGCTGCTGTAATGCCTGGTTGTAAGCAGCCTGGCAGGCCTGCATGACATTCAGCTGGAGTTCACATATAAGGCTTTCCTGCATGCCCCGCTCTATTGCTGAAAAAAAATGTTGCGCCGGTCACTGCAGGTCAGCTTACAGGCAGATAAAGGCGTTTGTGGACAGCCTGGAAAACTGTGTTCATCTGAGTGTGTAATAAACGGGCAGGCTAGTAATTGTGGCTGAACATTTAGGGCTTAGCTCACCCAGGCCTTTCTCTCTTAGATAACAGGGACCCTTCTTTGACCCGGCAGATACAGTACTCGTGGTGCTGTCGGCTTCTTCTCCACTGACCTGACTGATGGCCATCCTCAGTTTTAAAGGAATAGAGGCACAGTCCAAAGCAACCTTTAACAAAATGGATTTATTCACTTCAGGACACAGCACATCCACATGACTTCCAGCATTATCTTCACAGTAAAGACAGCACTTCTTCTTATCTGTCCCTTCTCTCTTCAGCTAGGGTCACATTGCGTTAGGGCAGTCCATTTAGCGCATAGCGCTACGGACTGCGCTAATGCAATGTCCCAAAAGGGATCGCATTAGCCGATCCCGCTAGTGTAGATCCCCGATCTGCGCTATCGAGGAACGGACCGTGAACGCTGCAAGCAGGGTTCGCGGTCCGTCACTCAAATGATGGCACATCGCAGCGCACACCCAATGTGGTCATGCGCTAGCGATGCGTTCGCCATTACAGGCTATGGCGGCATTAACGGACTACGTTACACCGCATTATGCCGCTGTGTAACGTAGTCCGTTAAACGCGGTCACATAACGCAATGTGACCCTAGCCTTCCCTACGTCACGAAGTGTTTCCGCGGATCCGAGTGCCTCTTGCAACCCCTCAGTGTCTCCCTGGTAGAACATCACTACATTATAGCCTTCTTCTGCCTGTTTTACCCCCAGACGTCAGATATACACTCCCATAGCTCCACCTCTTAATGGGATGACCTGCCCGTACACTTTTATGGTGACCACTTATCTTCCTTTGTAAGCTTCCTCTGTCTCTTCTCTGCTGCTGCTCATACTGTGCCCTCTTCTTCACTCTACTCTCCAGATCCCCTCCTTGAATTGCTGGGCATCTTCTTCAAATGTTGCGGGGATAGTTAAGCAGCTCGGGCCATAGGCCACAGGGGTCTAGCCCCGACTGCCGTAACCAGGAAACATATTCTTGCTTTATTCTCCAACTATCATCTCCTGCAATTAACTCCTATGTGTCCTACCGCTAAACCTATCATACAGTGAGCTCAGTGCCCCATCTATTGACCCTTTCTGAAACTTCACTGTCTCTATTAATCCCTAGTATAACATATATTACATAAGCAATATGACATAATGAATACATGACAACACGTAATAATAGCATAAAATATATAAATAAATGTGTACATACAAGTACAACAAAATAGGGGTTTAAAGGGGTAAAATACTCAACCCCTTACAAGTGAACCCACCATGGAAAAGTGTTTCCACCTGAGTGAACCCACTGTCCAGTCTATTTCCAATCACCTTCATCCCATCCTGGAAGACTGAGCTTAAGTGAGTAAACTCGGGCATGACTGACCTCTCCCAGGCCCTCTGCTGCTGACGAGAAGTCCCATCAAAAGCAGTGGCAGAGGGCTGGTAGAGGGGAAAACCTGATGAATCGGCTGCCTGTTCCCCAGCCTGTGAAGCCTGCCTGGTTGCTCCATCGCTGGTGGATGATTGGGAAAGTTCGTTGGCTGGTCGATGAAGGGCCACTCTAACTGAGGAAGATTCAGGTTATAGAGTGCTACTCCAAGTTCTATGTGGAAAATAAAAGAAATAGATTAGTAAAACAAATTTTACAGTTTATGTAATAGTAAGACATCAGAAAAATACTCATGTTCGCTGAGCAACCGCACGCCTCAGAAAAGACAGCATACGGTTGTACTTGTATTTGAACACCTTTGGAACAGCACCACTTCTAACCCGAATCTCCTGTCTCATATCCCTACTGAAGCGATCCTTCATCGAACGCCAATGGACTTTTACTCTCTTCACTGTAAAGGGGGAAGAAAAACAATTGTTAAAAAAAAGACCAACATTAACCGGAAAACAGACGCGTCAGACCACATTGCAATGCTTACGAAAATCCTTTCTGACTTGTGGCCTTGCACGGTCCCAATCATCCAACAGCGATCTGGCCACTTCTTCCCAGAGTCATCGAATCACTTATCGGAATCATCGAATCACTCCTGAGTCGGAATGGTTCCGATCACCGGGGTCCCACAATGCTACTCGCTCTTGCACCAGGTGAATGAGTAGGTCATTGTCAATTTGATGTTGAGCATCCTCACATTGTCGAACCTATAGATCAAATAAATTAGAAAAAAATTAATAACCATATGGTGTTAAAGATACAAACCTGCAAAAAAAATCCAATTTCAAGTCTGAGAATGAAAAGAATAGTTACACCCTGTATTTCCTCCTCAGGAATTTGAACCCGACGACCCTGGGAAGCTTCATTTCCACTTGACTGCTCCTGCCCTTCATCACTGGAAGGTACCTGTAAAGAAAACGTATGATTTAATATGTGTAGTATTGCCAGTCAATACATAACAATCAGTATATCAAATGTGATTACATAATCAGTGTTATGTCCACTCTGGGAAGCATTCAGGTCTTCACTGGAGGACATGTTTGAACAGCAGGCAGCAGTCAAGTGAAACACTAAAAAAAAAAAACAGAAAATAAAAATTCAGCTTGAGCAAAAAACAATGTAGGCAAAGGCCTCCCAAAAACTTGAAGGTCAATACTTACATTACAGAGAGCAGCCCAACAGCATAGCAGTCAGGCAGCACAGAACCAGGACAGCAGCACAGCACCACACCAGTGGAACAGAGAAATCCTGGACAGGAGAACCGAGGACCACACCACTGCAACTGAGAAATCCTGGACAGGAGAACTGTGGGCCACAGCATCGGAATGGAGAAATCCTAGGCAGGAGAACTGAGGGTCAGTACCACAGCACCGGAACGGAGAAATAATAGATAGAAAAACTTCTAAACAGGAGAAATGAGGGCCACAACAGAAGTATTGTAGGAACAGAGCAGAAAACAGTCTAAAAAGAACAGAAAAAAAAACCATAAGTACAGAGTACAGAATACGGACAGAAAGACATTTTCAAAGCTTCTATACTTGCATGCAGAGTCTTGTGCCCTCATCCAGTGTCTTGTGCCCGCATCCAGAGTCTTGAGAGTAATGGAGTTCCTGTTTCCAGACCCCTCTTTATACAGCAGGCATTTTGCATGTGCTAACATCATTTCCTGGAGATAATTAGTGAGAAGTACGCATGCTTATCGAATGCATGCATCCGCATATCCTTGCATATCAATGCGTTCCCATAGACAGTAATGCGTTGCTTTGATGCACTTATCCGCATGCATATGTCTGCGCATAATTGACGCCTAATTGACGCCTCAAAAATGCAACATATTGTGTTCACCAACCACCGTGAAATGACGCATGCGTACACATCAGCGTGCGAATGCATGTAAAAGCATGTCCCTACATACACCATGTTAAAGATATGTACGCATGCGGGTCATACGCTGCACACACAAACACTACTGTGGACCCGGCCTAACGTGATTTCTGGACTCCAGAGAGTGGGGCTGCCTATGAATACCACTGGTTACATAGACATTAGCTGGAGATCCAGCAGTAACCACACATACAACAGGAGCCTGAGCAAGATGCCAGGACCAATGTCTGCGCTAGGCAGCAGACCCAGCGACTGGACCCGAATGGGAGACCAGAGCAACAAACAGTTCCTGCGACACATTCCACCCGGCAGGGAAGTCCTGGCTTCTAACAACCTTCTTAGACAATGCTCTGAAAATGGTCTAACAAATTTTCCATAGCTTGGTAACCCAGGGGTCATCATGATGACCCAGGGTCACTATGGCAACGATCAGGCCCCTGTGATGAGATGATGTTGCAGGGGTGCTGATCTGAAGGGAGTGAGAGCTCCCTCTCCTTGGATGCTAAATGTTGAAATCACTCTTGATCACAGCATTTAGCGACCAAAACAGCCAGTGGCAGTGCAGGCACCATCCCTGGTTGTTAGTGCAGGAGCTCAAACATTAGCAGTGCCGAGCTCCTTCAGTGATCGGTGGAAGGTGCTGATATTTCAGTTTGACTGAATTATCACAGTACTCTGAGTGAGGGGATTGATGGCATAGGTCCCCACACCTCTTCCCGTGACAGATGTCATTACAGAACTGTCAATGCATGTTTGCATGCAGTGACAATTTAAATGCATGACTGACATAGCACATCATGATGCGGGAACTGACACCCGCTCATGACGTGTTATGTTTAGAGTTGAGACAATTTCTTCAGGTCCCTGCTTATTCGGCAAGCTATAGCGCTTACTGAATAAGCTGCAGAGGGAATCCAGATACATGGAGTGCGTTGGCTGATCAGCTGATCAGTGCTGCAGCTGAATGTGTCGTGGCTGTGTCACTGTCACAGCACATGCATGGAGAGCAAAACACATAGGCTGCCCATTCATGTGCTGTGACAGTGACTGACACAGCCGCAACACATACAGCTGCGGCGCGAATCAGCTGACCAGCCGGTACGCTCCATGTATCTGGGTTCCCCCCGCAGCTTATTCGGTAAGCGCTATAGCTTGCCAAATAAGCGGGGACTCAAAGAAATTCGCTCAACTCTAGTTATGTTTTCATTGTCTGAAAACACAACACAATGCAGAAAAAATTTACCAAAATTGTGGCACACATTTCTTGTAGGTACTCAGTGTAAACTTAGACCAGGCAGTCTTAAAATTAGGGTACCGTCACACTATACGATTTACCTACGATCACGACCAGTGATACGACCTGGCCATGATCGTAGGTAAATCGTAGTGTGGTCGCTGGGGAGCTGTCACACTGACAGCTCTCCAGCAACCAACGATGCCGAGGTCCCTGGGTAACCAGGGTAAACATCGGGTAACTAAGCGCAGGACCGCGCTTAGTTACCCGATGTTTACCCTGGTTACAAGCGTTAAACTAAAAAAAAAACAAACAGCACATACTTACATCTGGTGTCCGTCACGTCTCTTGCCGTCTCTGCTTCCCGCACTGTGACTGCCGGCCGTAAAGTGAAAGTGAAAGCACAGCCGCTGTGCTCTGCTTTCACTTTACGGCCGGCAGTCACTGAGTGCGGGAAGCAGACGGCAAGGGACCTGACGGACACCAGAATGTAAGTATGTGCTGTTTGTTTTTTTTAGTTTAACGCTTGTAACCAGGGTAAACATCGGGTAACTAAGCGCGGTCCTGCGCTTAGTTACCCGATGTTTACCCTGGTTACAAGCGAACGCATCGCTGGATCGCATCGCTATATCGCTAGATCGGTGTCACACACACCGATCTAGCGATGACAGCGGGAGATCCAGCGATGAAAGAAAGTTCCAAACGATCTGCTACGACGTACGATTCTCAGCAGGATCCCTGATCGCTGCTGCGTGTCAGACACAGCGATATCGTAACGATATCGCTGGAACGTCACGAATCGTACAGTCGTAGTGATCGAAATGTTATAGTGTGACGGTACCCTTAGACATAGATTTATCAAACAGCATGAGTCACTTTGACAAACTTTGCATATTGTTTTAAGCTTGCATTGTCTAACCGTCACACAGTGGCATTTTGATCGCTACGACGGCACGATCCGTGACGCTCCAGCATCGTAACAATATCGCTCCAGCGTCGTAGACTGCTGTCACACTTTGCAATGTACGACGCTGGAGCGATAATTTCATGACGTATGTGCGATGTAGAAACCATTGGTTACTATGCGCACATCGTATACAATATCGTGCACACCTTTGTTACACCATGCGATCATGCCGCCATAGCGGGACACTAGACGACGAAAGAAAGTTTCAAACGATCTGCTACGACGTACGATTCTCAGCGGGATCCCTGATCGCAGGAGCATGTCAGACACAGCGAGATCGCTGGAACGTCATGGATATATCGCTGGAACGTCACGAATCGTGCCGTCGTAGCGATCAAAATGCCACTGTGTGACGGTACCCTAAGAATTAATTAGTATTGATAAATATGCTCCACTGAGTTGTGTGCAATCTTGTCTAATGTAGCAATCTTGTGTATTAGCAGTCATTTGGTTTAAATGCTAAAATCAAAACTCTCTGTGTATCCAAAGTTTAAAACATATGAGAATCAGATGCAAAATGTTCATCCACCTTTATATTTCTTATGTAGTGGTAAGAGCAGCCAGGTTGAGGGCATTGACAATCCTTTCTCTTTCAATGGGTCTTCTTTAAAAGGAAACGGTCCGTAGGATAAACCCTCCTAAGCCATCTATATTTGGGTGAGTCATAGGAAGCTGAATAAAATGATGCCCTGATATCTGAGATCTGATGTCTCATTCCAGAGAAATCCATTTTTTTATATGTAAATAAGCTGTTCCAGGCTATGAGAGAATGCTGCCTGCAAGATAACTCTGCTTTCAGAGGTTATTTTAAATGAGAGAGTTACAAGTGTGAGACATATAACTAACACAGAACAGGAGAAAGTAAATTTGTCTTCTTGCAAACACATTTTTGCAGTTCTCATAGCTCTGCTATATTGCAACAATATTGTAACCCTGTCTGACTGTGAGATGGAAGCTGAAGATGCGAAGAACCCTCAGATGTGTCAGGTATAATCGGTTCGTCGAACAGGGACGTGTTCGACGAACTGTTCGTCGAACGTTCGACGAACACTGTCGAACCCCATTGAAACCAATGGCAGGCAAACAGAAACACATACAAACACATGGAAAACACATAGAAAACACCTTAAAAGGTGCCCAAAAGCTGACAAACTGCTCAGAAGACACAACACATGGAAAAGTCACAACTACATATAGTCATGCGAAAAGAAAAGAGGTGGAGGAGTAAAAGGAGGAGGAGACACAGATACAGGCATGTCATGCCCTTCTAAAATCAAGAAAGGCTGGAGTGAAAATGTAAACTCACTCTACCAACACCCAGACGTCTTGACAAAAAAAATAAAAAAAGAAATATCTTTCGGTAGAATGGTGGCGGGTAGGGTTGAGCAACTTTTACTTTTATAGGATCGGGTCGGGTTTCACGAAACCTGACTTTTTCAAAAGTCGGGTCGAGTGAAATCGGTCGATCCTATAAAAAAGTCGGGGTCGGGGGTCGGCCGAAACACGAAACCCAATGCAGTGCATTGGGTTTCCAATGGTTCCCAGGGTCTGAAGGAGAGGAAACTCTCCTTCAGGCCCTGGGATCCATATTTCAGTGTAAAATAAAGAATTAAAATAAAAAATATTGCTATACTTACCCTCTGACGCGCCCTGGTACTAACCGGCAGCCTTCCTTCCTTAGAATCAGCGCGTGAAGGACCTTAGATGATGTCGCGGCTTGTGATTGGTCGCGCGACCGCCCATGTGACCGCTCACGCGACCAATCACAAGCCGCGACGTCACCGAAGGTCCTTCAAGCGCTGATTCTTAGGAAGGAAGGCTGCCGGAAAGAAGCAGGGCGCGTCCGAGGGTGAGTATATTCCTATTAGGTATATACTCACCCTCGGACGCCCCCTGCTTTATCTTCCAGATAATAATTGTTGGACAACCAGGTTCAAAACGTGAGCCATACAAGGCATGTGTGTCACATTGCCCTGGCGAAGGGCTGCACCCAGGTTTGCAGCATTGTTGCACACACCCTTCCCTGGCTGTAGGTTGAGTGGAGACAACCATTGATGGAACTCGGTCTCCAGAGCTGACCACGACTTCTCAGCTGTGTGACTCACATTTCCCAGACATTTTAATGTAAACACTGCCTGATGCCATTGAGCCCTGGTGACAGCATAGTGAGGAGGTGTGCAGGATTCCTTCTGCGCAGTTACAACGCGGGTGGCATTACCAGACAGGCTTTTGGTGCAGATGGAGGACTGAGAGGAGATTGAGGAGGCAGAAGCAGTGGAGGAACTTCTAAATACAGAGGATCGACGAGCAACTTGTGGTGACGGCAAGACTTGGACAGCAGCCCCTTCTCTTGATGTCGCTGTAGTTACCCAGTGCCCAGTCACTGACATGTAATGCCCCTGTCCATGTCTACTCGTCCAATTGTCTCTCCTGATGACCTGCCAATCACACTGGCTGTTGCGGGTAAAAAGGTGGAAAGTCTGCATCCAAAACCATTTGTGACTGCTGTTCCCACAGTCACAGAGGATGAAGAGGACGCAGATGCACTTGATGGGGCAGATGGTGGTTGACCCGGCCCACTAGGCCGCATTGTTGCACAGTGAGCTTCCCACTGCAACTTATGCCTCATATCCATGTGACGGTTCATGCATGAAGTACTCAAGCTAGTGATTTTTTGGCCTGTACTGAGATTTTGTTGACAAATCTTACAGACAACATGAGTTGGGTCATCCTTTGCAATGTCAAAAAATGCCCAGGCTATGTAAGGCTTAGAGTCCGTGCGACCTGAACAGCTACCACGACTTCTGGTCTGAGGCACAGTTGAGGTTGAGGATGCAGTTGTTGACGTTCTTCCAATACTCTGTCTCTGTCCAGGAAGGCGCACCGTTACCTCATTGTCAGACTCGTCACTAGCATCCTCCTCTGCTGACCTCATAGACTGGCGGACTGGGGGTTGACAGTAAATGGGGTCTACAACCTTGTCATCATCATCCTGTGTGTTCTCACACCCATCATCCTCAGAGCCAACCTCTTCCTGCCCCGACCGAAAAGTCAAGTTTTCGTTGCAATCAGGTATCTCAGTCTCATCATCATCTTCCTCATTGTCTCCACCAACAGGAGTTACAGTTTGGGAAAGAGGGTCTACATTATGCTAAGAATCTTCTTCATCTGGGCCTGGATCCGACTCACAAAGATTCTGGGCACCAGTGCAGATCATTTCCTCGTCTGGATTAACAGAAGCTCTGGAGCAGACCTCTGATTCCTAGGCTATAGTATGCGTAAACAGCTCTACAGACTCAACCATGTGTGTTACCCCATGCTAAGACGGGCAGCTGGAGACTTGGGAGCTGTGAGGAAGAAAGTGCGATTGGGGTGACAACTCTGAGGACTGGAGTAGTTGTGATGTTGAAGTTGACATGGAGGAGAGCCCACTTGAACAAGCACTTGATATCCGTTCAAGCACCTGCTCTTTTTGTGCCTCATCTGGAATTTTTGGCGATGCTTGTAGCGATGGTCGTAAGAAAGGGATCATATCAGATTATCCAGACGGTATCGTTTGTTTCACAGGCAGGTTATTCGGCTGACAAGCAGACACTGCTCCTAGGCCCTAAACTATCAACTGGATTAGATGCAGTGAAAATTGAGATACACAGGCGGTATAGTTTGTTTCACAGACAGGCTACTCTGCTGACGTGCAGACACTGTTCCTAGGCCCTAAACTATTAACTGGATTAGATGCAGTGAAAATGGAGATACACAGGTGGTGTCGTTAGTTTCACAGGCGGGCTACTCTGCTGACGTGCAGACACTGCTCCTAGGCCCAAAACTAACAACTGGATTAGGTGCAGTGAAAATTGAGATACACAGGCGGTGTAGTTAGTTTCACAGGCGGGCTACTCTGCTGACGTGCAGACACTGCTCCTAGGCCCAAAACTAATAACTGGATTAGATGCAGTGAAAATTGAGATACACAGGCGGTATAGTTTGTTTCACAGGCGGGCTACTCTGCTGACGTGCAGACACTGCCCCTAGGCCCAAAATTATTAACTGGGCTAGATGCAGTAAAAATAGAGATACACAGGCGGTGTAGTTAGTTTCACAGGTGGGCTACTTTGCTGACGTGCAGACACTGCTCCTAGGCCCAAAACAAATAACTGGATTAGGTGCAGTGAAAATTGAGATACACAGGCGGTGTAGTTAGTTTCACAGGTGGTCTACTCTGCTGACGTGCAGACACTGCTCCTAGGCCCAAAACTAATAACTGGATTAGATGCAGTGAAAATTGAGATACACAGGCGGTATAGTTTGTTTCACAGGCGGGCTACTCTGCTGACGTGCAGACACTGCTCCTAGGCCCTAAACTATTAACTGGATTAGATGCAGTGAAAATAGAGATACACAGGCGGTGTAGTTAGTTTCACAGGCGGGCTACTCTGCTGACGTGCAGACACTGCTCCTAGGCCCTAAACTATTAACTGGATTAGATGCAGTGAAAATAGAGATACACAGGCTGTGTAGTTAGTTTCACAGGCGGTCTACTCTGCTGACGTGCAGACACTGCTCCTAGGCCCAAAACTAATAACTGGATTAGATGCAGTGAAAATTGAGATACACAGGTGGTATAGTTTGTTTCACAGGTGGGCTACTCTGCTGACGTGCAGACACTGCTCCTAGGCCCTAAACTAATAACTGGATTAGATGCAGTGAAAATAGAGATACACAGGTGGTGTAGTTAGTTTCACATGCGAGCTACTCTGCTGACGTGCAGAATCTGCTCCTAGGCTCTAAACTAATAACTGGATTAGATGCAGTTAAAATAGAGAAACACAGGCGGTGTAGTTAGTTTTACAGGCGGGCTACTCTGCTGACGTGCAGACACTGCTTCTAGGCCCAAAACTATTAACTGGGTTAGATGCAGTACAAATTGAGATACACAGGCGGTGTAGCTAGCTTCACAGGTGGGCTACTCAGATGACTATCTGACAATGCTATGAGCCCAAAAGGATTGGCTGATCTAGATTACACCAAATGCTGTGACAAACACTTGCACAGCACTGGCACAGACCTGCCTGGCAAACAGTGCTATGAACTGCTGTAACCTACCCTGAAACGGGCTGATATTACAACTAGTTCTGACTCCTCCCGACTCCCTAAACCTATCTCTCTGACAATTCGCTCCAAAAAAACACTCTTAGTCTGTATAGCGCCTACAGCAGCAGCAGTGCCATCTAACACTAAGCTGCAGCAGTGAGGAAATGGTGGCAACAAGGCAAATGGCTGGTTCTTAAAGGGCAAGGAGGACATGTGACATACACAGCCAATGACACATGCCCTTGCTTGTGTGCATCCCATGCACATTGCTGTGTGTGTGCGCACTGCTGATAGCCTGAGAGACTGCACCGAGCCACTGTAAATGCGGGAAAGAAAAAAAATAGAGATCAGCGTTATTTCAGCACAGCTCTATCCCCCACCCACTATACACTGAAAAAGTCTACTAACAATGATAAACAGTTTTAATGTGCAAATCATGCTAGGCTTTTGGTGAATGAGCAATTATCGAACAGAAACGCGAACAGCCGAATATTAAGCAAATTGTTCGGGTTCGACAAACGACTCGAACACCACCCAAAACAGCTCAAATTTGAAATTGGCGAACAGTTCGACTCGAACACCGCTCTTCTCTAGAGAGCAGAGAGTGGCCATCACACATCACAGTGGTAACTCCTCATTATGTAAAACAAGCTCTGGAGGCAGAGTTATCTTCCAGGCACCATCCTCCCCAGAGTCTCGAAGAGATCATTTATATAAAGTGATAAAAGATGGTTTTTTCAACAACAAAACATCAGATATAAGACACACAAGTAGGACTGTTTTCAGAATTCTATAGCCTGTATGTCCATATTAATAGTTTAGATAGGTCAAATGTGGTGACAGATTCCTTTTAAAACAGACATGTTTACTTAATATGACTGTTGTCATTCTCTTCTATAAATTCCCTCTGAGAATATCATGACATAATTTGCAAATAAATATATTATTATTGCATAATTGTTAACTATTTGTGATAAATGCACTTATTACATAGGATATAAGTTTGATTTTGTAGGCTTAGCTGTATTGTCCCCGGTTCACCTCAATCCTTAGAGGAGAGATCTTTAGAGACACACAAGTCGTACAGTCAATGCCTGTGCCTATTCGCATCCATGATGTAATATAATACAAATATAAGATGTTAACAGTTACCACAAGGGTACCCAGCAAACAGTAGTTCTTGTATCAATTATTTTACACTTACAGAGGTTTTATTAGACATACTTTTGACATTATTTTATTAATATTTAATATGCTGTTTTGTACTTGGCAAGACTCTACAGCGATGACTTTTGTAGAAAAAATGTCCTTAGGGAGGCTACTTCTTAGTAAGATCAATTATTATTTTTCACTTTTAATTTAAGACGCTGTTCTGTGAGGTATAAAGGAGCCAAATGAGGACATAATTACATTGCTACAGTCAATAACTGCAAACAGCTAGTATCATTTCTAGCTGTGATCAGCGCTGCTGCGCAGAAACTGTCGTTCAGCTCTTCCGCCGCAAAATCCATTTGGCTCCACTTAGCAATAGAGTACCGGAAGGCAGTTATTGTACAAGAGTAGTTTCCTGTACACAGCAAATTGGCAGCTGAGCAAAAACACAAAAGGGATTTATTAGCTCGCAAGGTCAGCAAGCAAGACTTGTAACATAATGTGGCATTTCCTTCAGATATAAACAGTATAACCTATTAATGAGGAAAATGGAAATTCTAATCTAAATATAGTAAAATGTCTCATAATGGTCCAGAAATTCAGATAATAGAGCAGATCAAAAGCATGCACACTGGATAACTCTGGCTATTAGTCATCTGAGGATAATGCAAGATTATATCATGGTCCTCCCATTTCTCTTCTTCCATGCTCCCCAATGTGAAGATGCAGAGTTACATACTGGTATACAGGTGCATATCACAAAATTAGAATATCATGAAAAAGTTAATTTATTTCAGTTCTTCTACACAAAAAGTGAAACTCATATATTAAATAGAGTCATTACAAACAGTTACAAATTATTAAACAAATGTTACAACTTTTTAAACTACCCTGGGCCTCACAAAGGTTGCTAAGACTGTCCAATAATAACGTACAGTATGTTAGGGCATAGATTAGTAAAACAATATAGTTATATATGATGTTCTGATGTCAGTACAATAAAAGTATTATACAAATAAACATTAAACCCAAAAATTATAGAAAAAAAAACAATAGAATAAATGTTCCTTTATATGTTCCATCACATGCTGTATGACAGAGATATTCTTGCCGGTAAGCTTGCCTCCATAACAGTGCATTAGAAGTACCTTGCAGCAGTACATGAACCATAGGGACTTTACGTGCCGCTATACAAACTCTCATGTGTACATGAGCCCTCAGGTTTATTTTACCCCAGAGAATATTATTTAGGAAAGAATTTCTTTTATGTTAGAGTTGCAAACTCTTTAACCCAAAAACAAAAGTCAATCAATAATAAGAAGCAATGCTTGCAGCAGGTGCCATGTTACATATCAGCCGTCCATATCTTTAAAAGGTTGCAAGGCACTTAGACTTGCCATGAGGAATGGTTGTGCTTTGCTTGTTGTTTGATTTACATTGATCATTTAGCACCCAGTCTCTGACTTTTCCTTGAGCAGTTCATCTATCAACTTAAAAGCCAGAAAATAACAGCTGTAAATATAGCCAGGAAAAACAGCAATAAATGTAGTCCCCTTCTACGTGAACCAAGATTAGATTCTGCAATCTTTATAGTTCTTACATTCAATGCAATTTAAAGTACAAAGGGATTGTCTTTTGTGGCTCTGTGGGATTTGTATGTGAGGAATTTGGCAGGTTAAGCTATCTCAGGTTAAGCATCAATAGCAATTTCTTAGGTTCATCTCACCCTCTGACCGGGCAGCTCAGCTATAAGACAGTTTGGCTATAAGGCTGCTCACAGAATACAAGATGTGTTGCACATATATTAAATCTATCAAGTTTGCTTCTAAGTTTAGTTAATGCTACTAGAGATGAGCGGTGTTCGAGTCGAACTGTTCGCCAATTTCAAATTCGAACGGTTTTGGGCATTGTTCGAGTCATTCGAAGAACCCGAACAATTTGCTTAAAATTCGGCTGTTCGAGTTTCTGTTCGATAAATGTTTGTTCACCAAAAGCCTAGCTTGATTTGCACATTAAAACTGTTTATCATTGTTAATAGACTGTTTCAGTGTATAGTGGGTTTCTCAAGGGGATAGATCTGTGCTGAAATAACGCCGATCTCCATTTTTTTTCTTTCCCGCTTTTACAATGGGGCGGTGCAGTCTCTCAGCCTATCAGCAGTGCACACATACACAGCAAGGGCATGTGTCATTGGATGTGTATGTCACATGTCCTTGCCCTATAAGAACCAGCCATTTGCCCCAACGCCACCATTTCCTCACTGTTGCAGCTTAGTGTTAGATGGCATCGCTGCTGCTGTGGGCACTATGCAGACTAATAATGATTTTTTTGGAGCGAATTGTCAGAGAGATAGGTTTAGGGAGTCGGAAAGAGTCGGGACTAGTTGTAATATCAGCCCTTTTCAGGGTAGGTTACAGCAGTTCATAGCACCGATTGCCAGGCTGGTCTGTGCCAGAACTGTGCAAGTGTTTGTCACAGCATTTAGTGTAATCTAGCACAGTCAATCCTTTTGGGCTAGTAGAATTGTCTGATAGTCATCTGAGTAGCCCACCTGGGAAGCTAGCTACACCGCCTGTGTATCTCAATTTTCACTGCATCTAATCCAGTTGATAGTTTAGGGCCTAGGAGCAGTGTATGCACGTCAGGAGAGTAGCCTGCCCGTGAAAAAAACTATACCGCCTGTGTATCTCAATTTTCACTGCATCTAATCCAGTTGATAGTTTAGGGCCTAGGAGCAGTGTATGCACATCAGCAGAGTAGCCTGCCTGTGAAACTAACTACACCGCCTGTGTATCTCAATTTTCACTGCATCTAATCCAGTTATTAGTTTTGGGCCTAGTACCACAGTTTGGCCACTCAGTTCTGCTTGGTTTTCATCCATCGGTTGTTGTGCCAACAACTACAGATACAGCGTTGCCGAATAGTTAAGCACTAAAATGAGTGGCAAAAGGCCTTCTGCTGGTGCAAAGGGGAATAGGCGTGTTGGGAAGTAAAAAAAGGTTGTGTCCGTGGGTAGGTGGTCAAGCAACAGTAACATCTGCAGAAGAAAGACCATCTTCCAGCCAAAGTAAAATGTCTACTTCTTTTCGTGAACAATCTAATATGATCCCTTTCTTAGGACCATCGCTACAAGCATCACCAAAAATTCCAGATGAGGCACAAAAACAGCAGGTGCTTGAACGGATATCAAGTGCTCGTTCAAGTGGGCTCTCCTCCATGTCAACTTCAACATCACAACTACTCCAGTCCTCAGAGTTGTCACCCCAATCGCACTTGCTTCCTCACAGCTCCCAAATCTCCAGCTGCCTGTCTGAGCATGGGGTAACACACATGGTTGAGTCTGTAGAGCTGTTTACGCATACTATAGCCTGGGAATCAGAGGTCTGCTCCAGAGCTTCTGTGAATCCAGACGAGGAAATGATCTGCACTGATGCCCAGAATCTTTGTGAGTCGGATCCAGGCCCAGATGAAGAAGGTTCTGAGCATAATGTAGACCCTCGTTCCCAAACTGTAACTCCTGTTGGTGGAGACAATGAGGAAGATGATGATGAAACTGAGATACCTGATTGGAACTAAAACTTGACTTTTCGGTCGGGGCAGGAAGAGGTTGGCTCTGAGGACGACAGGCGTGAGAACACACAGGATGATGATGAGTTTGTAGACCCCACTTACTGTCAACCCCCAGTCCACCAGTCCATGAGGTCAGCAGAGGAGGTGGAGGAGGATGCTAGTGATGAGTCTGACGACGAGGTAACGGTGCGCCTTCCTAGACAGAGATGGAGTACTGGAAGCACATCAACAACTGCATCCTCAACCCCAACTGTGCCTCACACCCGTAGTCGTGGTGGCTCTTCAGGTCGTACGAGCTCTAAGCCTTGCATAGCCTGGGCATTTTTTGACATCGCAAAGGATGACCCAACTCATGTTGTCTGTAAGATTGTCAACAAAATCTCAGTAGAGGCCAAAAAATCATTAGCTTGAGTACTTCATGCATGAACCGTCACATGGATATGAGGCATAAGTTGCAGTGGGAAGCTCACTGTGCTACAATGTGGCCTAGTGGGCCGGGTTATCCACCGTCTGCCCCATCAAGTGCATCCGCATCCTCTTCATCCTCTGTGACTGTGGGGACAGCAGTCGCACATGGTTTTGGATGCAGACCTTTCACCTATTTACCCGCAACAGCCAGTGTGATTGGCAGGTCATCAGGACATTTGCAAGTGGAAACACCTGCTGGTGTTGAGCGCTCTCCGACAGCGACACCACATTTTGATCAAGGCAACATAACATCTCCGCCTGCACCTTCCTCAGAAACCAGCAGTTTGCCGGGGACAACCTACTCAACTCTGTCTAAGCACGGCAGCCAGCCCTCAGTCCCTCAGATGTGGACAGGTAAAAGACCATTTCCTCCTAGCCATGACAAAGCCAAGAGGTTGAATTTCTCCATCTGCAAGCTGTTGGCTATAGAAATGCTGCCTTTCCGCCTTGTGGACACAGAGGATTTTCGAGACCTTATGTCCGTCGCAGTGTCCCAGCACCAGATGCCCAGTCACCACTACTTCTCAAAGAAAGCTGTGCCTGCACTACACCAGTATGTCGCACACAACATCACCGCTTCCTTTAGAAACTCTGAGTGTGACATGGTGCATTTCACCACAGACACTTGGACGAGTAGACATGGACAGGGAGTTACATGTCAGTGACTGGGCACTGGGTAACTACGGCGACATCAGGAGAAGGGGCTGCTGTCTGAGTCTTGCCATCCCCACGAGTTGCTCATCGTTCCTCTGTATCTAGAAGTTCCTCCACTGCTTCTGCCTCCTCAACCTCCTCTTGGTCCTCCACCTGCACCCAAAGCCTGTCTGGTAATGCCACCCGGAGAGACCTTGATCAAATTTCTGTTGTGCGAGGTTGGGGGGAGAGGGCAGACGAAGGAAGTATGATTCTGACCTCGCCACCACCAAGACAACAAGGACTTGGTCCTCCTGGATGCGCAAGACACATGAGTGCCTTCTTGCTGCACTACCTGCAACATCACCCTCGGATTGTCAGAATCCGAAGTAATGCCGACTACTGGGTTGCCACACTCTTAGATCCCCGGTACAAAAGCAAATTTGGCTAAATAATTCCTGCCATAGAAAGGGATTCACGCATGCAGGAGTATCAGCAGACACTGTTACAGAATCTAACTTCTGCTTTTCCACAAAACAAAAGTGGTGCACAAAGTGAATCTCTGAGTTCTAACTTGGCAACCATGGGACTATCGAGTCATCACTCAAACCGTAACAGTAACATTGCATCTGGTGGTAACAGCAATTTTTTCCAATCGTTTCAAGATTTTTTTAGACCATCCTTTGTAAGGCCACAGGAGACAAGAAGTCATCTTGGGGAGACTAAAAACTTGATGATTTTTTAAAATCACCTCACCAACCGTTTTAAAAAACTCTGGCTAAATTGATGCCACTTATGTGGTGTCTGTGGCCGATTTTTGGAAAAAGGAGACTATTTAGTCCCCTTGCTGAGTTTTATATGATGTTGCCATCGTCAATTCCAGGTGGGTGGGGTCGTCTGCAGAGTTGTTTACTCATACTATGGCCTGGGATTCAGAGGTCTGCTCCAAAGCTTCAGTGTCTGCTAGTCAGCAGAGTAGCCCAGCCACCCACCGCCTGTTTACCTAACTACTATTTTGTAACGGCATCTAGCCCAAGAAATCCTTTTGAACCTAGTAGAATTTAGTGCTACTCAGCAGCATACCCCACCCATGAACCAAGCTACCCCGCCTGTTTACCTAACTACTATTTTGTAACGGCATCTAGCCCAGGAAATCCTTTTGAACCTAGTAGAATTTAGTGCTACTCAGCAGCGTACCCCACCCATGAAGCAAGCTACACCGCCTGTTTACCTAACTACTATTTTGTAAAGGCATCTAACCAAGGAAATCCTTTTGGGCCTTGTTGAATTTGGTGCTACTCAGCAGCGTACCCCACCCACGAAGCAAACTACACCGCCTGTTCACCTAACTACTATTTTTTAACAGCATCTGGCCCAGGAAATCCTTATGGGCCTAGTAGAATTTGGTGCAAGTCAGCAGCGTACCCCACCCATGAAGCAAGCTACACCACCTGTTTACCTAAGTACTATTTTTAACGGCATCTGGCCCAGGACATCCTTTTGGGCCTAATAGCAATTTCTGCTACTCAGCAGCGTACCCCACCCATGAAGCAATCTACACCGCCTGTTTACCTAAGTACTATTATTTAATGGCATCTGGCCCAGGAAATCCTTTTTAGGCCTAGTAGCAATTTCTGCTACTCAGCAGAGTACCCCACCCATGAAGCAAGCTACACCGCCTTCTTTCTTTCTCAATCTAACCCCTCAGCTCTGTGGTGCCCACTCTCCCTCCAGCTCTCTCCTTCTCACAGGTGGACTAACGCATGTTTTCACACTGTGGCGAATCTTTTGGGCCCAGGCATAAGAAGTCATCGAGGTAATGGACAATATGTGCCGCCTTACAACCGTCCATGACGACACATTCGAGGAAGCAATTAAACACCTCAAATAGTGAGCAGGATATGGAGCACCCCATGGGCAAACAGCGATCTATGTAGTATGCTCCTTCACAGAAGCAGCCCAATTGGAGGACACTATTCGGAGGCACAGGTAGTAACCAGAACGCCCCCTCAATGTCTGTTTTGGCCATTAGGGTGCCCCTTACCAACTTCTTGACCCGCCTGATTGCCTCGTCAAAGGAGTTACAGTATATAGTACTGTACTTGGTTCCACATCGATGTTGCCGTTTACTGACCTGCCCCTTGGATATGACAAATGGTGGATTAGTCTGAATGTATTGGGTTCATTTTTCGGCACAACTCCCAACGGGGGTACCACTACGTCTTCTAAGGAAAGTGTTCTGAATGGTCCCGCCACCATTCTACCTAAAGATATTTATTTTATTTTTGTCCAGACGTCTGGGTGATGGTATAGTGAGTTTAGATTTTTCCTCCAGCCTTTCTTGATTTTAGAAGGGCATGACATGCCTATATCTGTGTCTCCTTCTCCTTTTACTCCTCCAACTCTTTTCTTTTCACATGACTATATGTAGTTGTGACTTTTACATGTGTTTGTTGTGTCTTCTGAGCAGTTTGTCAGCTTTTGGACACCTTTTAAGGCAGGGGTGTCAAACTGCATTCCTCAAGGGCTGCAAACAGGTCATGTTTTCAGGATTTCCTTGTATTGCACAGGTGATAATTTAATCACCTACACACATAATGATTGCAGCACCTTGTGCAAAGCTAAGGAAATCTTGAAAACCCGCATGGCTTGCGGCCCTCGAGGAAAGCAGTTTGACACCCCTGTTTTAAGGTGTTTTCTATGTGTTTTCTATGTGTTTGTATGTGTTTGCCTGCCATTGGTTTTAATGGGGTTCGACGGTGTTCATCAAACGGTCGACGAACAGTTCGTTGAACATGTCCCTGTTCGACGAACCAAACCAAACCCGAACACTAGGGAGGTGGCTCAACACTAAATGCTACACACAGAATGATTGTTAAAGTAATTGTTCAGTACCTTTATTTGATCCTTTGGATAGGTCATCAATAGTTGAGCAGTGAGGGTTCGACACCCGACTACCCCACTGACCATCAGTTCGCAATGTGGCGGCTGCCGGACGTTATCATTTGCATATATCGAAACAGCACAGCTTCGTAAACTGTATAATGTCCCCAGCTGGGTACTGCAGATCGACTCCCAATCATTTGAATTGTGATGGGTGTGTAGTACCTGGCCATGGACACTATGCTGTTGGTGGAACTGTGCTGTGCAGCTCCACAACTGATCAGATCCAGCAGCTGGCACCAGGAACGGCTGAACAGTGTGGGTGCCAGGTATCACACCCCCACCGATCTGATATTGATCACCTGTCCTACAGATAGTTTATCTATAGCAAAAATAGCGGACAATCATTTCAATACAATCAGAATCAATCAGGATGATGTGCTGCCGATAATTATTATTTTTAAGCTAGGTTAAAATAATCTCACCAGACGATCAAGCGTTTTGCTTGTTTGTCAGGTCATTGCCAACATATTTAGACAGGCCCATGAATGGGAAACGAGTGTTCTTCTAAATGCTCATTTGTGATTAATATCCTGTTTACATGGTCCTTAAGAAGCGATAGTCAACATTTTGGATTTAACTGTTTAGCCAAAGCAGATTTCTCCTATTTCTAACTTCTTTATTCCCATAGTGTATATATTGTGCACAGGAGATATTCAGGACAGGATACTTATAAAAGTTTCCAATTTGCTTTGTATACTATTATTTTCAAGGACATTGTCCCAGTTTATAGCACTAAGATCATCATCATTGCACCATAATTCCTGAACAGTCTGAACAGGCTGTAGCCCTATAAATTAACAACCCACTCATAGCTGTCATCCTGCCATGTCTCGGTTATCCACACAATATACAAACAAGTACAATGTAAGAACTAAGATATATGCAAGCACAAGCAGTGAAAATATGAAATTTGAACTGCATTACTGCTGCTCGTATATAGAACATAGTTATAAAAATGAAGATACTTAGAGCACAAATCAACCAAATCAAGTGTGCCCCTCAACCACAGCAAGGTGACATTTTTTTTGATGAGACCCTAAACCTTATATCTATGAAACATGTCTCTCCCAGGCTATAAGCCTACAATATTTAAAGGGCAGGTAGGATCCAGCATTTATTAAAAACAGCCTTAGGCTGATGGGTGGAGTGCACAGGAAGCTTTGTTTTTTACTGTTATCTGCACAATATCATAATTTTCTTGCAACAATATTAAATCTAATTCTTTCATCTTGTTGGTAGGCTTCTGGCATTAGTATACATGCACTTTATGCATTTCTCTGTATATTTATTCCTCCTTTTAAACCCTCCTTCCATGCCACCCTATTTTCATTACTTTGGCCCAGAAAGCTTTCTAAACTATCTTCCCCACCTGTGCAGTAATTTCCCTTACACCCACTTCTGAGTTTTCCTTCAACCTTCCAGCCATATTTTCCCCCAGCACAGCTGCACCCTCCACATTGGGTGGGTACAATCTGTCAGTAGGTGCAATCCTCTTAGGCTCTCTATATGGGCATGTAGATCATAGAAAGTTGAATCAAATTGTACCTTTATATCTGCGATCTGATGTTTTAATTCAGAGAAATCCATGTTTTTCTTAACACTGCGTCAGACGCAGCTGATCTGACAGGCACAGCTCAATTAGTTTGGTTTCTCTCTCCTCTCCAAGCCATCAGAACATCTCTCCTCCCCCAGTTATTTCCTGTCTTTACATGTGCTTTGAAATCTGATCTCAGAGTGTTACAGCACACCTTCTGGAGAGCAGATCTCACCTTTGTGGCTTCTCAGGCTCACTACGCATGAACTCGTCTCACATTTCAAAGTTACTATTTTCTCTTTATATTTATCACAATTGTTTATTTTGCTTATTTTATGAATGAATAATGCAAAGTTTGTGGAAATAAGTAGGGTTTCTTCTTAAGGTACCGTCACATTTAGCGACGCTGCAGCGATCCAGACAACGATCCCGATCGCTGCAGTGTCGCTGTTTGGTCGCTGGAGAGCTGTCACACAGACAGCTCTCCAGCGACCAACGATGCTGGTCCCCTGGTAACCAGGGTGAACATCGGGTTACTAAGCGCAGGGCCGCGCTTAGTAACCCGATGTTTACCCTGGTTACCAGCGTAAACGTAAAAAACAAACACTACATACTTACCTTCCGGTGTCTGTCCCCCGGCGCTGTGCTTCTCTGCACTGACTGTGAGTGCCAGCCGGAAAGCACAGTGGTGACGTCACCGCTGTGCTCTGCTTTCCGGCTGGCCGGCGCTCACAATGCAGAGAAGCACAGCGCCGGAGGACAGACAGCGGAAGGCAAGTATGTAGTGTTTTTTTTTTACGTTTACGCTGGTAACCAGGGTAAACATCGGGTTACTAAGCGTGGCCCTGTGCTTAGTAACCCGATGTTTACCCTGGTTACCAGTGAAGACATCGCTGAATCGGCGTCACACATGCCGATTCAGCAATGTCTGCAGGAGGTCCAGGGACTAAATAAAGTTCTGGACTTTCTGCTCCGACCAACTATGGCACAGCAAGATCCTGATCGCTGCTGCCTGTCAAACTCAACGATATCGCTAGCCAGGACACTGCAACGTCACGGATCGCTAGCGATATCGTTGAGTGTGAAGGTACCTTTAGAAAAAAAAAGAGGTTGGCCTCTAAGGGTCCTACGGATCGCTAGGACGGCACGATCCGTGACATTCCAGCGATATTGTTACGATCTCGCTGTGTCTGACACGCTACTGTGATCAGGGACCCCGCTGAGAATCGTACGTCGTAGCAGATCGTCTGAAACTTTATTTCGTCACTGGATCTCCCGCTGACATAGCTGAATCGGCATGTGTGACGCCGATTCAGCGATGTCTTCACTGGTAACCAGGGTAAACATCGGGTTACTAAGCGCAGGGCCGCGCTTAGTAACCCGATGTTTACCCTGGTTACCAGCGTAAACGTTAAAAAAAAAACACTACATACTTACCTTCAGCTGTCTGTCCCCGGCGCTGTGCTTCTCTGCACTCCTCCTGCATCTTGTGTCAGCGCCGGCCAGCCAGAAAGCACAGCGGTGACGTCACCGCTCTGCTTTACGGCTGACCGGCGCTGACAGTGCAGAGGAAAGCAGAGCGCCGGAGGACAGACACGGAATGTAAGTATGTAATGTTTGTTTTTTTATGTTTACGCTGGTAACCAGGGTAAACATCGGGTTACTAAGCGCGGCCCTGCGCTTAGTAACCCGATGTTTACCCTGGTTACCAGGGGACTTCGGGATCGTTGGTCGCTGGAGAGCTGTCTGTGTGACAGCTCTCCAGCGACCAAACAGCGACGCTGCAGCGATCGACATCATTGTCGTATCGCTGCAGCGTCTTTTCAGTGTGACGGTACCCTAAGGCACATTGCACCCTAATACATTCACTCTCTCTTTTGCTTCAGATTCTCTGCTGAAATGGCCAGTAACATGTATGATTTATCTAAACCCCTTAATTTTGAAGAAATGAAGAATTTGCTGTTAAATGATGATGAGGGAGACCCACACTGAGAGAAGATTTAGGGGATGAGAGTAACATTTCATCTCAAGATGAGGTGGAAGAATGTAAAAGTGATTCAGGAACACAGCAGGATGGTGAGCAGACTGATACAGATAACACCTATTATTTGGGCAAAGATAAAAAGACCAAGTAATATCTGCACAGAGATTGAAGCTTCAGAGACTGGGAGTTCTGTGGAAACTGTTTGGGTAAGAATACAAGGCCAGAACAACAGAAAGAACACCATTGTAGGTATTTACTACAGGCTGCCTGTGCAAGCTGAAGATATGGATGAACTCTTTAAGCATCAAATGGCCAAGTTCTCTAAAAACTATGATATAGTGGTCATGGGAGATTTCAACTATCCAGACATTTGTTGTGAATCTCTCTCAGGCAAAACTAACAGGTCAAGCAAATTCGTATCCTCTCTTGCTGACAACTTTATCTTCCTAAAGGTAGGGGAGAAAACAAAGGGATCTGCTACCTTGGATCTAATCCTTATAAACAAGGAGGAAATGGTTGAGGAGGTAAGAGTGGCTGGGACCCTAGGAGGTAGCGACCATGCTATTTTAGAATTTTGGATAACTAGAGGAGGAAGACCTGTGAAGACTCAAATTTCAAGGCTAGATTTCATAAAGGCAGATTTTAAGGAACTCAGAAAGAGAATTGGGGGGATCCAAAGGCTGGATATCCTTAAGGACAAAAATGTCCAGGAAGGATGGGAAATCTTGAAAAATTAGATTCTCAAAGCACAATCGTTAACAATTACAAAAAGAGGGAAGAATACAAAGCATTTAAAGAAACCTGGATAGATGAACACAGAACTTAAACACATGCTAAAAAGGAAAAAGGAAATGTTTATCAAATGGAAAAAGGGAGGCATATCTAAAGAAGAATATAATGCTGTCTGCAGAACCTGCAGGGCACGAATCAGATTATCTAAAGCTGACAATGAATTAAGCCTTGCAAGAGATGTCAAAAGCAATAAAAAGGGATTTTGGAGATATGTCACAAGTAAAAGAAAAGTCAAAGATGCTATAAGATTTTTACAGGATGAAAATGATGAAATGGTAAGAAAGGATGTTGAGAAGGCTGAACCTTTAAATTACTATTTTGCATATGTTTTCTCTCAGAAAGGAAATGTAACATCAATTAATCTTCACTGTCCTATTAAAAGAAAAGAAGAATCCAGGATAACTATAAACAGAAAGATATTGAGGAAACACTTAGCTAACATAAATGAATTCAAGTCTCCAGGTCCAGATGAATTACACCCCAGAGTACTGAAGGAGATAGCAGAAGATATTTTTGAATAACTCTCCATAATCTTTGAAAATTTTTGGAGAACAGAAGTCCCAGAAGACTGGAGAAGAGCAAATGTTGTTCCTATCTTCAAAAAGGGAAAGAAGGTTGACCCAGGGAACTATAGTCCAAGTCTGACTTCCATACCAGGAAAGATCTTTGAACAAATTAATAAACAACATGTATGCAAGTACCTGGAAAAGAATGAAGCAATTAACCAGAGTCAGCATGGGTTTGTAACTAATAAATCATGTCAGACTAACTTAATTTCCTTCTATGACAGAATCACTGACTGGGTGGATCAGGGAAATGCTGTAGATATAGTACATCTTGACTTCAGCAAAGCATTTGACAAAGTATCTCACACCAACCTTATTGAAAAAATGACTAAGTATGGAATGGACAAGGCAACTGTTAGGTGGATTCATAACTGGCTTAGTGATCAGACCCAAAGAGTGGTCCTAAATGGCTGCATATCCAGTTGGAAGAATGTCTCAAGTGGGGAACCACAGGGTTCTATCCTGGGCCCTCTATTGTTCAACATCTTTATCAATGATTTAGATGAAGGAATTGAGGGTACACTGATTAAATTTGCTGATGACACAAAGCTAATAGAGATAGATAATACTAGAGAAGAGAGAGAAGTTTCAAAAAGATATCAATAAACTGGAGCAGTGGGCAGCAACTAATAGAATGGTTTTTAAAAAGGCAAAATGCAAAGTACGGTACTACATCTGGGCAATAAAAATGAAAAAAACAAATACAGAATGGGAGGAATAGGGCTAAGCAACAGCACATGTGAAAAAGACTTGGCTATACTAATAAATCATAAATTGAACATGAGTCAACAGTGTGATACAGCAGCAAAAAGGCAAATGCAATTCTGAGATGTATTAACAGAAGCATACAGTCTAGATCACGTGAAGTCATTATTGCCCTCTACTTCTCTTTGGTCAGACTCGTCTGGACTCATCTGGAATACTGTGTCCAGTTTTGGGCACCACATTTTAAAACAAACATCAACAAACTGGAGCAAGTTCAGAGAAGAGCGACCAGAATGGTGACGGGTCTGCAACCATGGCCTATGCGGAATGGTTACATGATCTGGGAATGTTTAGATTGTAAAAAAAGAAGACTGAGAGGAGACTTAACAGCTGTCTACAAATATTTCAAGGGCTGTCACATTGTAGAAGGATCATCTTTATTTTCATTTGCAAAAGGAAAGACTAGAATGGGATGAAACTGAATGGGAGGAGACACAGATTAGATATTAAAAAAACTTTTTGACAGTTAGGGTGATCAATGAGTGGAACAGGCTGCCACGAGATGTGGTGAGCTCTCCTTCCATGGAAATTTTCAAACAGAGGCTGGACAGACATCTTTCTGAGATGATTTGGTGAATCCTGCTTTGAGCAGGGGGTTGGACCAGATGACCCAGTAGGTCCCTTCCAACTTTACCATTCTATGATTCTATGATTCTAGAGCAAAAAGCCACTTACAGCATTAGCTAAAACACCAAGCGCCGGAAAATGGTCATCTTCCTCACAATGTTGAATGTGGGTGGTATCAACTCACAAATGATTTACCTCGGCAATCATCTGGAACCACTGTGTAGAAGAATTTACCTGAAAACATTGGCTAATGAACTAGTGAGTGGAGAGCTACGCTGAAGAAGTCTGAAGACGAGTTGAATTCCCTCCAGCCTACAATTCCAGCTGAAAAGATTTCATCCCAAAGATGATCGAGAAAAATCACCACCTCTATCTCACCTCCCAAAAGACGCAGCTGCACCACCTGCACCATTGAAACTGGCGGAAGAAGGATGTCAAATTTTGAATGCAAAAATGTCATAACGCAATCTGCCTGTCCCATGCAAATATGATCTGCAAGCCTTGTTTCTCTAAGTGTAACTGTGCTTCTTCTGCTGAGCATGTAACCTCTGAATCTGAGCGAATAGTAATCATGTAGCATCTAAGTGCATAAACATTAATTTTTTTTCTTCTAATTTTAATGTTTAGTAATAATTACTGTATGTCATTAAAACTGGAACTGGAGGCTATTTAGCAGTAGTTGAGAAATGTGGTCCTTTTTTAATGTTTATGTTACCGTATATACTGGAGTATAAGCCAAGGTTTTCAGCCCATTTTTTTGGCCTGAAAGGCCCCCTCTCGGCTTATGCTCAAGACATACCCAGGGGTCGGCAGGGGAGGGGGAGCGGGGGCTGTCTAATTATACTCACCTGCTCCTGATGCGGTCCCTGCTTCCCCGGCGCCCCAGCTTCTTCCTGTACTGAGCCGTCACATGGTACCCCTCATTACAGTAATGAATATGTTGCTCCACCTCCCATAGGGGAGGCCCTCTGCCTGAACGTCAGTGCAGAAGACGCTGAAGATGGAGCGGCACCGGAACGGGGAGCAGGTGAATATTGAAAGTGCCGGGGGCCTGAGGGACGAGAGGTGAGTATGTGATTTTTTTTTTTATGCAACAGCAAATGGGGCAAGTGTCTGTATGAAGCATCTTATGGAGCCATAACGTTTGTGCATCACTATATGGGGCAAGTGTCTGTAGGGGACCATAATCAACGTTTGTGCAGCATTATATGGGGCAAGTGTCTGTATGGGGCCATAATCAACGTTTGTGCAGCACTATATGGGGCAAGTGTCTGTATGGGGCCATAATCAACGTTTGTGCAGCATTATATGGGGCAAGTGTCTGTATGGGGCCATAATCAACGTTTGTGCAGCACTATATGGGGCAAGTGTCTGTATGGGGCCATAATTAACATTTCTGGAGCACTATATGGGGCAAGTTTCTGTATGGGGCCATAATGTTTGTGCAGCACTATATGGGGCAAGTGTCTGTATGGGGCCATAATGTTTGTGCAGCACTATATGGGGCAAGAGTCTGTATGGGGCCATAACGTTTGTGCAGCACTATATGAGGCAAGTGTCTGTATGGGGCCATAAGGTTTGTGCAGCACTATATGGGGCAAGTGTCTGTATGGGGCCATAATTAACTTTTGTGGAGCATTATGGTATATGGGGCAAGTGTCTGTATGGAGTATCTTATGGGGCCATAATCAAGGTTTGTGCAGCACTATATGGGGCAAATATCTTTATGGAGCATCTTATGGGGCCATAATCAGCATTTGTGCAGCATTATATTGGGCAAATGTGTCTATGGAGCATCTTATGGGGCTATTATTAACCTTTATGGAGCATTATATGGGGCTCCTGATTCAATATGGATATTCAAAAACACTTAACCTACTGATGTCTCAATTAATTTTACTTTTATTGGTATCTATTTTTACTTTTGACATTTACCGGTAGCTGCTGCATTTCCCACCCTAGGCTTATACTCGAGTCATTAAGTTTTCCCAGTTTTTTTGTGGCAAAATTAGGGGGGTCGGCTTATACTCGGGTCGGCTTAAACTCGAGTATATACGGTATTAAATGTTTTTTTTTTATATATCTGATTTTGTGCACTCTCTTGCAATGCATCCCTATAAAGGTCACTGATTACCATTATAGTCCTGAAATTGATATAATTAGATATTATAGGTGGTTTTATAACCTGTGCATGTCAGGTGCACTGCGCCTGTACTTGGGATTGCCAGAGGTGTGCCTGATGGAGGGTTAATATGTAAATGAGCTGTTAAAATCTGGGTGCTGGACATAGAATTCCTCAAAATGAAATGAATGAAAATTTAATTATGAAAATGTAATTGCATTACTGCAATAGAATAAGTAATTTTTCATATTTCATATTTGCATGCTATGGCGCTACAGAGTGCTGCCTTTTTTGTTTGTATGTATATGAGTTGGTGACTCCAGGCTCAGCACTAGTGTTGAGCGATACCTTCCGATATTCAAAGGTATCGGTATCGGATGGTATCGGCCGATATCCAAAAAATATCGGATATCGCCAATACCGATACCCGATAACAATGCAAGTCAATGCAAGTCAATGTGACACAAATATCGGAAGGTATCCTGGATGGTTCCCAGGGTCTGAAGGAGAGGAAAGTCATTGTGTGGTCGCTGGAGAGCTGTCACACAGACAGCTCTCCAGCGACCAACGATGCCGAAGTCCCCGGGTAACCAGGGTAAACATCGGGTTACTAAGCGCAGGGCCGCACTTAGTAACCCGATGTTTACCCTGGTTACCATTGTAAATGTAAAAAAAAAAAACACTACATACTTACATTCCGGTGTCTGTCGCGTCCCCCGGCGTCAGCTTCCCTGCACTGTGTAAGCGCCGGCCGTAAAGCAGAGCAGTGACGTCACCGCTGTGCTCTGCTTTACGGCCGGCCGGCGCTGACACAGTGCAGGGAAGCTGACGCCGGGGGACGCGACAGACACCGGAATGTAAGTATGTAGTGTTTTTTTTTTTTACATTTACAATGGTAACCAGGGTAAATATCGGGTTACTAAGCGCGGCCCTGCGCTTAGTAACCCGATGTTTACCCTGGTTACAAGTGAAGACATCGCTGGATCGGCGTCACACACGCCGATTCAGCGATGTCAGCGGGTGATCAAGCAACGAAATAAAGTTCTGGCCTTCTAGCTCCGACCAGCGATGTCACAGCAGGATCCTGATCGCTGCTGCGTGTCAAACACAACGATATCGCTATCCAGGACGCTGCAACGTCACAGATCGCTATCGTTATCATTCTAAAGTTGCTCAGTGTGAAGGTACCTTTAGTCTATGTTTGGATGACGGTCAGTTTTTTTAAATTTGTATTCAATAGTCTTCTAACAGCACTCCGCCTTTTAGCCACAGGCGTTTTAATTACAGCAGGACCACTACAGAGAGAGAAATTTTAATCTAAGAGAGGACTCACATTAGGTTCCCATTCAGATGAAGACTTTATTCTAAGAGAGAAATGGCAGTGTTAGGTCCTGGTAAAAAAAAACGCCTTACCGTGGCTACCAGGTACACATGAATTGGCCAATTTATGCGCTAAGCTTTCTCAATATTTCATATTTCTTGGGCAGTAATGCAATTCAATTTTCATATTTCATATTTGCATGTTATGGCGCTAGCCATGACTATCAGGCGCTGATCATGCATGAATTTTCAAACTATGTTTTCTCTCAAATGTTGGAATGATTCAGAGAAAGTTCAAGTTTCATGCTGCCTGCAGTTTGTACAGCATGAAATTACTGACCGATTCCCTAGAATCAGTCAGGGGATGTATGCCAATGTTTAATAACCCTTTCCATATTTTACAATGATCCTTTCCCCCTCGGTCTCTTTTGAAAAAAATGTTTGGGTAGCATTAAATATATATTCAAAATATTCATCTACAATTCTGAAGTTCTTGTAAAACTAAGTTATAAGTTTATTACCAGCTTTATCGGTAGTAGTAATATTTCAAAATACATATTTGAAAGTTTAATTAGTGCAATTAAGCAATAAGCAGAAAAAATTACCAATAATTTAAAAATATTTTAAATCCACCGATGAAACTCAATAAAACTAAAGTCTCTCTGATATAGTGTCCGATGTAGATGAAGTTCCTTACTATAACGAAATTGATACTCTAAGCGGGGTTGTGGGAGCGAGAGTAAAGATATTGACTGATAACATCTAATGCCTCTGGGAAACGTTTGTGGAAATACATCATGTTGGAGGAAAGAAATTAGTCCTGAATCATTCCACAAAGGTGAAATGAATAAGTAATGGGAGATGAAAAACATGAGAGACTTGGGGATACGGGTGTAAGGTAAAGCACAAAAGTAACTGTCAAGAATATGTGAAATTGACACACAGAGACCAATGAAAGAGATAAGCGGTCAGCCATGTAGAAAATAACAGATAAAAGCCTGAACAATAATGAGCATTTATGAGCACTTTGTATGTCTCATCTACTATATAATTGTCTAAGGGTCACTTCCGTCTGTCTGTCTGTCTTTCTGTCTGTCTGTCACGGATATTCATTGGTCGCGGCCTCTGTCTGTCATGGAATCCAAGTCGCTGATTGGTCGTGGCAAAACGCCCACGACCATTGCCACGACCAATCAGCGACAGCCACAGTCCGGCGGCAATATAGCCACTCTTTCCTCCCCGCAGTCAGTGCCCACTCCATACTCTCCTCCAGTCATCCAGTCAGCCCTCACACAGGGTTAATGCCAGCGTTACTGGAGCACGGTGTAACGCACTCCAGTTACTCAGCTATTAACCCTGTGTGACCAACTTTTTACTATTGATGCTGCTTGTGCAGCATCAATAGTAAAAAGATCTAATGTTACAAATAAGAATAATAAAAAAAAAACGTTACTCTCAACCTCCGACGTCGCGTCCTGTCCTCGGCAGTGCAAGCGGCAGGTTCCAGTGCAAATGATGCTATGCGAGAAAGACCTGCCATGACGTCACGGTCATGTGACCGCAACGTCATCACAGGTCCTGCGCTCATACCAACCCTGGGACCGGAAGCTGCCGCGTGCACCGCACACAGGCGACAGGACTACAAGGGGCCCTCGGAAGGTGAGTATATGTTTATTTTTTATTTTTTAACCTGTTACATACGTGGCTACGTAATATACTACGTAGCTGGGCACTATACTATGTGACTGGCCGATATACTACGTGACTGGGCAGTATACAACGTGTCTGCGCTGTATACTACGTGGCTCTGTGCTGTATACTACATCGCTGAGCAATATACTACATGGCTGGGCAATATACTACGTGGCTGGGCAATATACTACGTCACTGGGCAATATACTATGTAACTGGGCAATATACTACGTGACTGGGCAATATACTACATCACTGGGCGATATACTACGTGACTGGGCAATATACTACATGGCTGGGCAATTTACTATGTGGCTGGGCAATATACTACATCACTGGGCAATATACTACATAACTGGGCAATATACTACGTAGCTGGGCAATATACTAAGTAGCCGGGCAATATACTACGTGGCTGGGCAATATATTATGTGGCTGGGCAATATACTACATAATTGGGTAATATACTGCGTGGCTGGGCAATATACTACATAATTGGGTAATATACTGCGTGGCTGGGCAATATACTACGTGGGCTGTGCAATGTACTACATGGACATGCATATTCTAGAATACCCGATGCGTTAGAATCGGGCCACCATCTAGTAGTACATATCAAGGTGTTCTGTAAACAGGTGAAAAGTTAAACATATCTTTTTAAAATGCTGATTTAGGGTCAAATAATAGTTTAGGAACAGTTAATTTGAGTTCAAAGTCTCCTTTTCTTGACATATTTTGTAAGGTCCAACTTTATTCAGTTAGAGTTAGGCTCGTGCTACATGCCTACTTTGGCCACAAGTCGACACATAATCAAAGTTCACTTTATCGCAAAAGGTATGCAGAAAAAACACACTGGCGCTCCTACACTAAAATATATGCGTTGGTAGCCGCAAGTGAAGGTGCAGGCTCTGTGCAAATCCTGCTAAATAAACTTGTATTGATAAGGAAAAATGGGGGATATCACTGCGCTTACCCTCAAAGGCTCTCAAAATGGTGGATATTAGATTGTTGGAACAATGTGGAGCACTGTTGCACAATGCTGCTGTGTATTCCGGTGTACTTGTGAGTGACAATAGGTACAGCCACTTACTTGTGTAGACCAAACCAAGGAAGCTGATGTCGTGCTCTGGTTTGTAAAGAAGCAGGAAGACCAGAGCATAGATAGTGTTCTCCCTTACTTCTTGCAGGCGTAGGTGCACAGGACCACAGGCAGTAATGTGTGGAGGCAGAAAGAGTAGTGGTGGGCTCCGGACGGAAGCTCTGCCGCCATGATACAGAAACCTAAACTGCTGAACAGCTATAGAGTGTGACTTCATGCGGCTGGTAAGAATGGGTGCGCATAGAGGTCAGACCAACCAACGCGTTTCGAGGGACCGCGTCCAGCAGTTTCAGTTTCTGTTTCACGGCAGCAGAGCTTTCGGCCTGAGCCCGCCGCTACTCTTTCTGCCTCCACTCATCACTGCCTGTGGTCCTGTGCACCTACGCCTGCAAGCAGCAAGGGAGGAAACTCCCTATTCTCCGGTCTTCCTGCCTCCTGTGACCCAGTTTCACTGCCACTGGCACCCAGTATCCTACCATAAATTTGGACTATAAGATGGACCACCATTTTATGAAAACAGTTTTTTTCCTCTTTTCCTCTCCAAAGTTTGAGTGCGTCTTATAGTCCGGTGCGTCTTATAGTCCACAAAATATGGTAAATCTTTTTTGGCTCATTCTGACTTAGGAAAGTAAGCTGCTTAATAATTCTGCATGCCTTGACAAGTTGTGTTGATATCCTTAGACCTACATCATCACACAAATACACATCACCTGATATGCTTTAGAACAAAAAGCTTGGAAAATATTCATAGAAATGATGATATGGTGAAAATACTCACTTGCTTAATAACTGTGCATATAGTGTAGCTGAAAGCTATACTAACACAGACCAACAGCAAAAGTTAAATGATCACCAATTCGCTATAAGTGGAGATAGCCTAATTCCAGCAATGTGGTGTATGCTATGCTATGTCTACCAGAAATGATCATGTGCTATGAACATCAGCTACGGGGTGGCGCTCATAGCATATTTGCATTGACAAGCATAGGGTTGAGCGAAACGGATCGTTCATTTTCAAAAGTCGCCGACTTTTGGCACAGTCGGGTTTCATGAAACCCGACCCGATCCCTGTGTGGGGTCGGCCATGCGGTACAATGACGCGAAAAGCGCCATTTCTCAGCCAATGAAGGTGGACGCAGATTGTGGGCAGCGTGATGACATAGGTCCTGGTCCCCGCCATCTTACAGAAGGGCATTGCAGTGATTGGCTTGCTGTCTGCGGCGTCACAGGGGCTATAAGGAGGCGTTCCCGCCGACCGCCATCTTACTGCTGCTGATCTGAGCATAGGGAGAGGTTGCTGCCGCTTCGTCAGAAGCAGGGATAGCGTTAGGCAGTGTCCATTAACCCTCAAACCGCTTGTGCTGTAGCAATTTCCACTGTCCAACACCACCTTTTGTTTGCAGGGACAGTGGAAGCTACATTTTTTTTTTCTCAGCGCTGTAGCTCATTGGGCTGCCCTAGAAGGCTCCCTGATAGCTGCATTGCTGTGTGTATGCCGCTGTGCAAACCAACTGCTTTTTTCAAAGCACAAATCCTGTTGTTCCTTCCTTTCTGCACAGCTATCTTTTTTGTTTGTCCACACTTTTTATTTAATTTGGGCAGCAGTCCACTCCTTGTTATTGCTGCCTGCCATACCTGGCAGAGATTACTGTAGGGAGATAGTAATTGTAGGACAGTCCCTGTTTTTTTTTTTTTTTTAATTCTCCCTAAAAAAAAAAGTAGTGGGAGATAAAGATTGGCATTTCTGCTAGAGTGCCAGTCCTGTGTGCCATCTCTCTCAAATAGTGGGCCATAGAAAGCCTAGTGTCTGGTTTTTTTTTTGGTTTTGGGTTTTAAAATTCTCCCTGAAAAAAAAAATAAACAGTGGGAGACTAATATTGGCCTTTGTGCTTGTGTGCCAGTCCTGTGTGCCATCTCTCTCCAATAGTGGGCCATAGAAAGCCTAGTGTCTGTTTTGGGTTTTAAAATTCTCCCTGAAAAAAAAAAAAACAGTGGGAGATTAATATTGGCCCTTGTGTTTGTGTGCCAGTCCTGTGTGCCATCTCTCTCAAATAGTGGGCCATAGAAAGCCTAGTGTCTGTTTTTTGTTTGTTTGTTTTTTTGGTTTTTAAATTCTCCCTGAAAAAAAAAATAAACAGTGGGAGATTAATATTGGCCTTTGTGCTTGTGTGCCAGTCCTGTGTGCCATCTCTCTCAAATAGTGGGCCATAGAAAGCCTAGTGTCTGTTTTTTTTTTTTTTTTTGGTTTTTAAACTCTCCCTGAAAAAAAAAAAAAAACAGTGGGATATTAATATTGGCCTTTGTGCTTGTGTGCCAGTCCTGTGTGCCATCTCTCTCAAATAGTGGGCCATAGAAAGCCTAGTGTCTGTTTTGGGTTTTTAAATTCTCCCTGAAAAAAAAAACAGTGGGAGATTAATATTGGCCTTTGTGCTTGTGTGCCAGTCCTGTGTGCCATCTCTCTCAAATAGTGGGCCATAGAAAGCCTAGTGTCTAGTGTTGAGCATTCCGATACCGCAAGTATCGGGTATCGGCCGATATTTGCGGTATCGGAATTCCGATACTGAATTCCGATACTTCCCGCGTATCGGATACCGGAATCGGAAGTTCCCAGAATTCAAATTGAACGCAGCAGCCAATGAGGAATGAATGAAAGTGTGGGCACATCCTGTTTAGCATGGTGGGCATGTAAGTACTGGCAAGGCTGGGATTGGCTGCTGAAATGATGTCACTCTGCACTATAAAAAAGCGCTGCCGCCATTTTGCGCTCACTCTGCTGTGATTTAAGTTAGGGACAGGACGCTGTGTTCTAACTGAGGGCCAGTTGAGCTTGCTAATTGCTTTATTTTCCTTTCCAAAGGCTAATTTAGCAAAACGCTGTGTGTTCTTCACTGTTCACCTTGCTCTTGCCTTGCAGCGCTGTTTTAACAGCGTTCTGCAAGGTCTCTGTGTGTGTGTGTGTGTGCAGCTCACTCTGTAGTCTGTGTGCAGCCATATACCCGGTTGTATTCAGCTCAGGGGGGGTTCACACTGCCTCACACAGTTGTTCTTTTTTGCTCTTAGTGCAGCCTGCTGCCCATTTTTTCTCAAATTTCCTATTAGTGTTTTTCCACCAGTCTCCAGCTCTATTGTGGAAAAACACTACATAGGATAACCTAGAGGGGGGTTTTTGGGCCTTGCAGCGCCGTTTACGGCTGTCTGCACGGTCTCCGTGTGAGCCCAGCTCGCCCTGTAGTCTGTGTGCAGCCATAGCCGGTTGGATTCAGCTCAGGGTTCGTTACTGGCTCATACCTTGAGAAAAATTTTCCTTTTTTTCAAATAGTGCAGCCTGTTTAAAATTTGAAAAAAAAATTCCTATTAGTGTCTTTCCACTCGTATCCAGCTAAATAGTGGAAAAACACTATATAGGATAACCTAGAGGAGGGTTTTTTGGCCTTGCAGCGCCGTTTACGGCTGTCTGCACGGTCTCCGTGTGAGCCCAGCTCGCCCTGTAGTCTGTGTGCAGCCATAGCCGGTTGGATTCAGCTCAGGGTTCGTTACTGGCTAATACCTTGCGAAAAATTTTCCTTTTTTTTCAAATAGTGCAGCCTGTTTAAAATTTGACAAAAAAAAATCCTATAAGTGTCTTTCCACTCGTATCCAGCTAAATAGTGGAAAAACACTATATAGGATAACCTAGAGGAGGGTTTTTTGGCCTTGCAGCGCCGTTTACGGCTGTCTGCACGGTCTCCGTGTGAGCCCAGCTCGCCCTGTAGTCTGTGTGCAGCCATAGCCGGTTGGATTCAGCTCAGGGTTCGTTACTGGCTCATACCTTGAGAAAAATTTTCCTTTTTTTGAAATAGTGCAGCCTGTTTAAAATTTGAAAAAAAAAAATTCCTATTAGTGTCTTTCCACCAGTCTCCAGCTCAATTGTGGAAAAACACTACATAGGATAACCTAGAGGTTTTTTTTGGGGCCTTGCAGCGCCGTTTACGGCTGTCTGCACGGTCTCTGTGTGAGCGCAGCTCGCCCTGTAGTCTGTGTGCAGCCATAGCCGGTTGGATTCAGCTCAGGGTGCGTTACTGCCTCATACCTTGAAAAACAATTTCCTTTTTTTCAAATAGTGCAGCCAGTTTAAAATTTGAAAAAAAAAATTCCTATTAGTGTCTTTCCACTTGTATCCAGCTAAATAGTGGAAAAACACTATATAGGATAACCTAGAGGAGGGTTTTTTGGCCTTGCAGCGCCGTTTACGGCTGTCTGCACGGTCTCCGTGTGATTTAAACTAGCTCTGTAGCCCGATCTGCACCAAAAAAAAGTTAAGTTCACCAAACACAACTTAACACTTGTGTAGGCCACATTTGAAAAATAATAAAGTTTAGTCCACAATTTACAACATTAGTGTTTCTTACACCTGTTAGGAGGAGCATTACAGGAATAAGCACACTAAGGCCTTAGTACTTTTCTGCTTATCTTTATCTGTCAACCAAGATGAAGAGGGCAGGGAGTAAGGCACGTGGGCGTGGGCGCGGAGCAGGGAGAGGAGCAGGGAGAGGACGTGGTGATTCTGTGCCTGCTGCGGGCGCCGGTGACTCGTCGTCACTCAGTTTCAGCAGGGAACAGTCCTTCATGCGCAGCTTTGTCGGAGAGCGCCGTGCACCGCTGCTGCGTGAAGACCAAATTGAAGCCGTTGTCGGGTGGATGGCAGCTAACGCCTCGGCATCGACTTCAGTTAGTGCCACATCCTCTCAGGCACAGAGCACTGGAGAGCAGCCATCTGTCTCTTCACCACCTGCCAAATTGGCCAGGCAGTCAGAGAGCCCAGGACAGGAGCCGTCTCTACTTCTGTTCTCTGAATCTCTTGGCTTGGAAACAGGGGGCCAGCCAAGCAGCATTGGAGAAATGGAAGAAGAGGCAGTGTGCAGTGATGCCCAACACCTTTTTCTCTCTGACTCTGAAGAGGCAGGTGGGCCAGTGCCTCCGGTGACCACAGCGCAGTACGCATCTGATGATGAAACTCAGGTGCCGCTTTCTCGTGCGTACTGTGCTGCTGAGACTACCCAGGAGGAGCAGTTGGTGGCAGAGGGTAGTGGAGATGATGAGGTCCTTGACCCATCGTGGCGTGAGGAACAGGAAGGTGGTGGGAGCAGCTCAGAGGAAGAGCTTCCTCTTACGGGCCAAAGAGGGAGAGGGAGGGGGAAGACTGCGGAGCCTGTAGCCTCCACTTTGGCACCCGTTAGGAGCCTGTCTCTTTCCAAAGCCAAAAAGGGCGCTCCCAAGACTTGCAGTGCCTGGTCCTTTTTTGACACAGTTGCAGATGACATTTGTTTTGTCAAATGCAAGCTGTGTCATCATAAAGTAAAAAGAGGGAAAAATGTCAGCAACCTCAATACCACAAATATGTGGAAACATGTTCGGACCAGGCACGCGGTGGAGTTACAGAAACACACTGAAGATGTAGGCCAACCAACAGCGGCAGCTACCACCTCTTCAGCTCGTGTTGCCTCTTCCTCCAGCTCACGCACAGCTGGTTTGGCTTCCTCCCAGAGACCTTGTGTAATTCCACCCACAGCACCACCTTCCCAGTCATCCTCACACTCCCAGTCTACTCTACAGCCATCGGTAGTACAGGCATGGGAGAAAAGGCGGGCATTCTCGGCCAACCACCCCCGAGCACAGGCTCTGAATGCAGGCATTGCCAAACTGTTGTCCCTGGAAATGCTCTCGTTCAGGCTGGTGGAGACTGACAGCTTCCGTGACTTGATGGCATTGGCAGTCCCACAGTACAAGGTGCCCAGCCGCTTTTACTTCAGCAGGCAGGCTATCCCTGCCCTGCACAGGCATGTTGAGGCAAACATAAAACATGCGCTACTGAACGCCGTCAGTAGCAAGGTCCACCTCACCACCGATGCGTGGACCAGTCAGCATGGACAGGGGCGATATGTTTCCCTCACTGCCCATTGGGTTAATGTTGTTGAGCCAGGTACAGATCGTGCGAGTGGCGCAGGACGTGTCCTGCCCACTCCAAGGATTGCAGGAATCCAGTCTGTACGCATCGACTCCTCCTCTTACACCAGTTCCTCTGATTCCTCTCTGCAGGATCCGTCACAGTCCACCCCCACATGGACCCGTGAACGTTTACCTATGACCGACATGAGCACAGCCGTGGCCAAACGTCAGCAGGCCGTCTTGAAACTAGTTTCATTGGGGCATCGAAGCCACACAGCGCAGGAGCTCTGGAATGCCATAAAGCAGGAGAGCGATGTGTAGTTACTGCCAGCGAATCTCCAGCCAGGCATGGTAGTGTGTGACAATGGCCGAAATCTGGTGGCAGCTTTGGCCCTTGGCAACCTCACTCACATCCCATGTCTGGCACATGTGCTCAATTTGGTTGTGCAGAGTTTTCTGAGGGACTATCCGGATCTTGATGCCCTGCTGCACAAGGTCCGCCTAGAGTGTGCTCACTTGCGGCGTTCCAGCTTGGCCAGATCCCGCATTGCTGCTCTGCAGCGCCGATTCCGCCTTCCGGAACACCGCATCATATGTGACCTACCTACCCGGTGGAATTCCACGTTACATATGTTGGAGCGGTTGTGTGAGCAGCAGCAAGCAGTTATGGAGTACCAGCTGCATCAGGCGCAAAGAAGTCGCAGTCAGCGCCGATCAGACTTCACAACCACAGAGTGGGCCACTATGAAGGACGTCTGCCAGGTTTTGCGTCCTTTTGATTATTCCACGCGGATGGCAAGTGCAGATGATGCACTAGTCAGCATGACTGTCCCCCTTATCTGCCTGCTTCAGCAAACTTTGCAAGGGTTAAGGGATGATGTGGTGGAAGAGGTGGAGGATGAGGAGTCACCTTTTCCATCAGCTTCTGGAGAGTCAGCGCCACGTGGTTCCTCACAAAGGGGTACGCAGGGGCCAATTTGTGAGGAGGATGAGGAGGAGTCAATGGAGGAGGAAGAGCTCCGTCCAGAGGAGGGAGCGACACAATTGTCCAGTGGTCAGTGTGTACAGCGAGGGTGGGGTGATGACGAGCGGGCAGAGATCATGTCTCAAGCAGGGGACAGCGTTTCTGGGCCAGTTGGCACTCTGCAGCACATGGTGGATTTCATGCTGCAGTGCCTGAGAAACGACCGCCGCATCGACCACATTCTCAACATGCCTGATTATTGGGTGTTCACCCTCCTCGATCCTCGCTACCGGGACAACGTCCAAAACCTCATCCCTGCGTTGACCCGGGAGCGTAAATTGCGGGAGTACCACGACACACTGGTGAATTCCATCATCTTCTCCTGTCCAACTGAGAGGAGTGCTGCTAGTGCTTTACAAAGCAGCTCAGTGCGTCGAGGCAGTGGGGAGGCTCTGCCCAAAGAGGGAGCAGAAGCAGTGCCTCTGCCCAAGGCAAGCCCAGTATGGCACAACTCTGGCACACTTTTGTGTGCCCGCCCCAAATGTCTACACCATCACCGGCGGCTCCAGTCAGCAGGAGGCAACGGTTCCGTCAGATGGTGACAGACTACATGGCTTGCCCTCTTACTGTACTCCCAGACGGCTCTTCCCCGTTCAAGTTTTGGGTCTCTAAGCTGGATACATGGCCAGAGCTAAGCCAGTATGCATTGGAGGTGCTGGCTTGCCCTGCGGCTAGTGTCTTATCGGAACGTGTCTTTAGTGCCGCAGGTGGTGTACTAACAGACCGTCGCATGCGACTATCCTCCGATTAACTTTGACCGGCTTACTTTCCTGAAAATGAACCAGGCCTGGATCTCGCAGGAATTTGCCACTCCTCTGCCTGATTAAGTAATTGGGTGTCATCCAGGTCTCCTGCTGTGTTCATCTTTCTACCACCTGAACTGCTATTCCTGGGCTCCAACACCGCCAGTTGCGGCTCAGAAGTGCAGGCTGCACAGTAAAAACATACGACCCAGTGTTATTGGGTTTCAGTAACGTCAGCTGATCCCCAGCTGTGTAGCCGGCAATGTGTCCTGCGACCGCCACGCTGGCACAACAACCTAAATGTAAGGGAACCTGTCCCTCCCCCCCCCCCGTCGTTTGTTACTGAAAGAGCCATCTTGTGCAGCAGTAATGCTGCACAAGGAAAAGGTAGCTTTTTTTTTTTAGCTCTTTGCACACGCAGAACTTAACACTTATAAAATGTGTTCACTGATACCGTTATACCGTACCGGAGCTGGGACTTTCCTTCGTAATGTGACGCAGCACAGCCATCATTCCTACCCCCTTGGTGCCATGCGCTGCCTCCTCAGCGTTGTTTTAAGCTGTCACGGAGCCTGCGCTGTTCTGTTATCCCTTGGGCATGCCCTATTTGCGCTGCCTGTCTTCTGACATAATTTGGTGTCAGGCTGGCTGCGCCTGTGCGGCCGCGGTGCCCGAGATCCCGCCTCGCAGTGTCTTCTGATTGAGTCACACTGCGGGCCTGGGATCCATGGGCATGCGCAGTGCATATCTTCCCCTCGGGCTCTCGCTCATTTCCCTCCGCCTTCTTTAGACTGTGCGCCGTCAGCTGATCCCTAGCATGCCACGGCCGTGACACCGCACAGTCTGAAGAAGAGGGAAGGAGGGGAGTGAGAGTCGAGGTTATGCACTGTGCATGCCCATGGTTCCAAGGCCCGCAGTGGGATTACGTTAGATGAGACTGCGAGGTGGGATCTGGAGCAGCGTGGACGCACAGGCACTGACAGCCTGACACCAAATTATGTCAGAAGACAGGCAGCGCTAATTGGGCATGGCCAAGGGCTAACAGAACAGCGCAGGCTCCGTGACAGCTTAAAACAACGCTGAGGAGGCAGCGCACGGCATCAAGGGGATAGGAATGACAGCTGTGCTGTGTCCCATTACGAAGGAAATTCGCACCTCCGGAACGGTTTAACGGTATAAAGGGACACATTTTTAGTGTTTACTTCGGTGTTTGCAAGGAGCATAATTAAAAGAGCAACCTTTTCCTTTTGCATCCTTAGTGCTGCACAACATGGCTCTTTCAGCTACAAACGTCTTGGGGGGGGGGGTTAAAGGTTTCCTTTCAACTTGCTCCAATCAGGCTTCGGCCTACACTCTGTTCCTCTGCTCCTCCTGCTGTCCCTGGGCTCTAACACCGCCAGTTGGTGCCTGGAAGTGCTGTGTGCACAGTCAACAGTCGCTCCTCTGTTATTGGGGTTCAGTAACGTCAGCTGATCCCCAGCTGTGTGTGCGGCAATACCTCCAATCTGCTCCTCCTGCTGTCCCTGGGCTCTAACACCGCCAGTTGGTGCCTGGAAGTGCTGTGTGCACAGTCAACAGTCGCTCCTCTGTTATTGGGGTTCAGTAACGTCAGCTGATCCCCAGCTGTGTGTGCGGCAATACCTCCAATCTGCTCCTCCTGCTGTCCCTGGGCTCTAACACCGCCAGTTGGTGCCTGGAAGTGCTGTCTGCACAGTCAACAGTCGCTCCTCTGTTATTGGGGTTCAGTAACGTCAGCTGATCCCCAGCTGTGTATCCGGCAACGTGTCATGCGACCGCCACGCTGGCACAACTAAAATGTAAGGGGACCTGTCCCCCCCCCCCCTAGGCGTTTGTTACTGAAAGAGCCACCATGTGCAGCACTAATACTGCACAAGGGAAAGGTCGCTCTTGAAATTATGCTCCTTGCAAACGCTGAACTACACACTCATGTAATGTGTCCCCTCACACCGTCCAACCGTCCCGGAGGTGGGACTTTCCTTTGTAATGTGACGCAGCACAGCCGTCATTGCTAACCCCTTGGCACCGTGCGCTGCCTCCTTAGCGTTGTTTGATTCCGTCATGGACCCTGCGCTGTTATGTTATCCCTTGGCCATGCACAGTTTGCGCTGCCCGTCCTCTGACATCATTTGTTGTCGTCCTGGCTGCGCCTGTGCGTCCACGCTGCCCGAAATCACACCTCGCAGTGTCGTCTAATGTGATCCCACAGTGGGCCTGGTATCCATGGCCATGCGCAGTGCATATACTAGCCTCTCAATCCCCTTCTTCACGCTTCTTCAGACTAGGCGGCGTCAGCTGATCCCTAATAGCATGCCACGGCCGTGACGCCGCACAGTCTGAAGAAGCAGGAAGGAGGTGAGTGAGAGGCGATGATATGCACTGCGCATGCCCATGGATCCCTGGCCCGCAGTGGGACTACATTAGATGACACTGCAAGGTTGGATCTCGGGCAGCTTGGACGCACAGGCACTGCCAGCCTGACACCTACATGATGTCAGAAGACGGGCACCGCTAACTGTGCATGGCCAAGGGATAACATTACAGCGCGGGCTCCGTGACAGAACCAAACAACGTTGAGGAGGTGGCGCCCGGCACCAAGGGGGTTGGAATGACGGCTGTGCTGTGTCACATTACAAAGGAAAGTCCCACTTCCGGGATGGTTTGACGGTGTGAGGGGACACATTATATGAGTGTGTACTTCAGCGTTTGCAAGGAGCATAATTTTCGGAGCCACCATTTTCCATGTGCAGTATTACTGCTGTACAAGATGGCTCTTTCAGCAACAAATGCCTGGGGGGGGGGGTTAAAGGTTCCCTTTCAACTTGCTCCACTGCAGGCTTCGGCCTACACTCTGCTCCTCTTTGATTCCCTGGGTTTCAACACTGTCAGTTGCCACCTGGAAGTGTTGTCTACACAGAAAAAACACTAGGTGATGTGTCAGTGGGGTTCAGCACCGCCAGCTGTTCCCCTGCTGTGTAGTCGGCAACGTGTCCAGCACAAGCCACGCTGGCACAACAGAACAAAAGCTGCCACCAGTGCAGGCTTCGGCCTACACTCTGCTCCTCTCCTCCTCCTGCTGACCCTGGGCTCAAACACCGCTAGTTTTTGCCCGGAAGTGCTAGCTGCACAGAGAAAAACACCAGCCAATGTGTTAGTGGGGTTCAGCAACGCCAGCTGTTCCCCTGCTGTGTAGCCGGCAACGTGACCTGCAAACGCCATGCAGGCACAGGAACTGAAATTAAAAGGGAACCTGGCCCCACCCCCCCAGGTGTTTCTATGTATAACAGCCACCTAGTACAGCAGTACTGCTGCATTTGTACAAGGTGGCTGACTTTTTCTCCTTGCCCACGTGGAACTCAACACGTACAAAATGTGTCTCATTGAGACCATTCCACTGTCCCTGAGGTGTGACTTTCCTTTGTAATGATACGCAGCACCCCCCTTGGTAGCGTTTCCCGTCTTTTGTCATCATGGTTAGCTGGCTGCGCCTGTGCATCCGCCCTGCTAGAAACAACGCCCCTCGTTGTCATATTTATTTTGTCAGCGAGGGTGTGGTTTATGGGCACGAGCAGTGCATATGTTCGCCTGTCTTAACTCATCTCCTTCCGCCTTCTTCAGACTGTGCGGCCTCCTGACCGTGGTAGGCGATAAGGGATCAGCTGAGGCCGCCCAGTCTGGAGCAGGTGTAAGGACATGTGTAAGCGGCAAACCTATTTACTGCACAAGGCCACGAATCCCAGCCACGCAGTGTGATTTTTTGAAAACACACTGTGGGTCTGGGATTCATGTCCATCGCTAACCGCAATGGCCGACATGAAATGAGGTCAGAAGACAGGAAGCGCTCACAGCGCATGGCCAAGGGATCACAATAGCGCAGACTCCTGTACAGCAAATAACAACGCTCAGGAATCTGCGCCCAGTACCTAGGTGCAAATTTTGACACCTGTGCTGCGTCTCGTTAAAAAGACAAGTCACGCCTCCACAACTGTTTGACAGTATAATGGGCTAAATAGTGTACGTGTTTTAGTCAGCGTGTGCAAGGAGCAAAACAAATAGAGCAACCTTTTACTTGTGCAGCATTAATGCTGCACAAGGTGTGGCTCTTGTACCTTGCAACACATGAGGGGGGTTAAAGGTAACCTTTGAAATTGGTTCAACTAGGCTTCGGCCTACACTCTGCTCCTCTACTCCTCCTGCTGACCCTGGGCTCAAACACCGCTAGTTTTTGCCCGGAACTGCTAGCTGCACAGAGAAAAACACCAGCCAATGTGTTAGTGGGGTTCAGCACCGCCAGCTGTTCCCCTGCTGTGTAGTCGGCAACGTGTCCAGCACAAGCCACGCTGGCACAACAGAACAAAAGCTGCCACCAGTGCAGGCTTCGGCCTACACTTTGCTCCTCTCCTCCTCCTGCTGACCCTGGGCTCAAACAACGCCAGTTTCTGCCCGGACATGCTAGCTGCACAGAGAAAAACACCAGCCAATGTGTTAGTGGGGTTCAGCACCGCCAGCTGTTCCCCTGCTGTGTAGCTGGCAACGTTTCCTGCAAACGCCACGCAGGAACATGAACTGAAATTGAAGGGAGCCTGCCCCCCACCCCCCCAGGTGTTTCTATGTATAACAGCCACCTTGTACAGCAGTACTGCTGCATTTGTACAAGGTGGCTGACTTTTTCTCCTTGCACACGTGGAACTCAACAAGTACAAAATGTGTCTCATTACAGACCATTACAATGTCCCTGAGGTGTGACTTTCCTTTTTAATGACACGCAGCACCCCCATTGTTAGCGCTGCCCGTCTCCTGACATCATTGGTTGGCTGGCTGTGCCTGTGCGTCCCCCCTGCCCGACACAACGCCCCCCGTTGTCTCATATATTTTGACTGCGAGGGTGTGATTGATGGGCACGAGCAGTGCATATGTTCCCCTGTTTTCACTCCCCTCCTTCCGCCTTCTTCTGACTGTGCGGCCTCATGGCCGCGGCATGCGATAAGGGATCAGCTGAGGCCGCCCAGTCTGAAGCAGGTGTAAGGACATGTGTGAGCGGCGAACATATTTACTGCACAAGGCCACGAATCCCAGCACCGCAGTGTGACTTTAGGAAAAGCCACTGTGGGTCTGGGATTTATGGCCATCGTTAACCGCACCGGCCAACATGAAATGAGGTCATGAGACGGCCTGCACTAACAGGGTATTGCCAAGGGATAACACAAGAGCGCAGTTTCCTGTACTGCAAATAACAACGGTCCAGCACAAGCCACGCTGGCACAACCGACCAAAAGCTGCCACCAGTGCAGGCTTCGGCCTACACTTTGCTCCTCTCCTCCTCCTCCTGCTGACCCTGGGCTCAAACACCGCTAGTTTTTGCCCGGAAATGCTAGCTGCACAGAGAAAAACACCAGCCAATGTGTTAGTGGGGTTCAGCACCGCCAGCTGTTCCCCTGCTGTGCAGCTTGCAACGTGACCTGCAAACGCCACGCAGGCACATGAACTGAAATTGAAGGGAGCCTGGCCCCCACCCCCAGGTGTTTCTATGTATAACAGCCACCTTGTACAGCAGTACTGCTGCATTTGTACAAGGTGGCTGACTTTTTCTCCTTGCCCACGTGGAACTCAACACGTACAAAATGTGTCTCTTTGAGACCATTCCACTGTCCCTGAGGTGTGACTTTCCTTTTTAATGATACGCAGCACCCCCCTTGGTAGCGCTTCCCGTCTTCTGACATCATTGGTTGGCTACTTGCGCCTGTTCGTCCGCCCTGCCTGAATAAAATGCTCCTCGTTGTCTTAATTATTTTGACTGCGAGGGTGTGATTGATGGGCACGAGCAGTGCATATCTTCGCCTGTCTTAACTCATCTCCTTCCGCCTTCTTCAGACTGTGCAGCCTCATGGCCGCGGCATGCGAGAAGGGATCAGCAGAGGCCGCCCAGTCTGAAGCAGGTGTAAGGACGTGTGTGAGCGGCCAAAATATTTACTGCTCAAGGCCACGAATCCCAGCACCGCAGTGTGGCTTTATGAAAAGACACTGTGGGTCTGGGATTTATGGCCATCGTTAACCGCACCGGCCAACATGAAATGATGTCATAAGATGGGCAGCGCTAACAGGGCATTGCCAAGGGATAACACAAGAGCGCAGACTCCTGTACAGCAAATAACAACGCTCAGGAAGCTGCGCCAAGCACCAAGGCGTTATTTTGGACACCTGTGCTGCGTCTCATCAAAAAACCAAGTCACGCATCCACTACAGTTTTACTGTAGAATGGGGTAAATTGTGTATGTCTTTCATTCAGCGTGTGCAAGTAGACAAATTAATAGAGCAACCTTTCACTTGTGCAGCATTAATACTGCACAAGGTGTGTCTCTTGTACTTTGTAACACCTGAGGGGGGGGTTAAAGGTTTCCTTTGAAATTGGTTCAACTAGGCTTCGGCCTACACTCTGCTCCTCTCCTCCTCCTCCTGCTTCAACACGGGCTCTAACATCGCTAGCTTTTGCCCGCAAGTGCTAGCTGCACAGAGAAAAACACACGCCATTGTGTTAGTGGGGTTCAGCAACGCCAGCTGTTCCCCCAGTGTGTAGCCGGCAAAGTGTCCTGCAAACGCAACGCAGACACAAAGCTGCCTCCAGTGCAGGCTTCGGCCTACACTCATCTCCCCCTGCTTACCCTTTGCTCCAACACCGCTAGTTGGGGCTCTAGGAAGACAATCTTTAATAGGCAAGGCAACGCATCTGGGTTCCAGCACCGCCAGCTGGTTCTCGGCAGTGTTCTTGTCACAGGTACTCCCTCGTGCCAAGCCTGGTTTCAGCACCGTCAGCTGTTTCCGGGTTGTGTCAACTTCACTGAGACGCCTATGCTTGCCCCGTCGTGGTGCGGTCGAGTTAGCCAACTCCAGGGTGCCTCCAGTTTAGGAGCTTCCTATGTGGGCTGCGTGAACTGGTAGTCAAGGCTGGTTCTGTAGTGCCAGTAGGCCCAGCTCCCCCTGTAGGACTGTTGGGGTTCGGTAACTGCGGCTGCCTCGCGGCCTAGCTGTTCTCTCCTCTCCTGTGGGCCTTGGGGTCCACCACCTGGTTCCAGCACCGTCAGCTGGTTCCGGGCCGAGCCTTTGGCTTAGGTGCCTCCTCCTGGGTATCCGAGTTCCGCCAACGCCAGGCGGTCCTTGGTAGTGCTTTTAAGCGCGGGCACCTACAGCTTAGTAACCGGGTTCCAGCACCGTCAGCTAGTCCTCGGTCGTGCCATTGGCTCTTGCACACTGGGGCAACGCATCCGGGTTCCAGCACCGCCAGCTGGTTCTCGGCAGTGTTTTTGTCACAGGTACTCCCTCGTGCCAAACCTGGTTTCAGCACCGTCAGCTGTTTCCGGGTTGTGTCAAGCTCACTGAGACACCTATGCTTGCCTCGTCGTGGTGCGGTCGGGTTAGCCAACTCCAGGGTGCCTCCAGTTTAGGAGCTTCCTATGTGGGCTGCGTGAACTGGTAGTCAAGGCTGGTTCTGTAGTGCCAGTAGGCCCAGCTCCCCCTGTAGGACTGTTGGGGTTCGGTAACTGCGGCTGCCTCGCGGCCTAGCTGTTCTCTCCTCTCCTGTGGACCTTCGGGTCCACCACCTGGTTCCAGCACCGTCAGCTGGTTCCGGGCCGAGCCTTTGGCTTAGGTGCCTCCTCCTGGGTATCCGAGTTCCGCCAACGCCAGGCGGTCCTTGGTAGTGCTTTTAAGCGCGGGCACCTACAGCTTAGTAACCGGGTTCCAGCACCGTCAGCTGGTCCTCGGTCGTGCCATTGGCTCTTGCACACTGGGGCAACGCATCCGGGTTCCATCACCGCCAGCTGGTTCTCGGCAGTGTTCTTGTCACAGGTACTCCCTCGTGCCAAGCCTGGTTTCAGCACCGTCAGCTGTTTCCGGGTTGTGTCAAGCTCACTGAGACACCTATGCTTGCCTCGTCGTGGTGCGGTCGGGTTAGCCAACTCCAGGGTGCCTCCAGTTTAGGAGCTTCCTATGTGGGCTGCGTGAACTGGTAGTCAAGGCTGGTTCTGTAGTGCCAGTAGGCCCAGCTCCCCCTGTAGGACTGTTGGGGTTCGGTAACTGCGGCTGCCTCGCGGCCTAGCTGTTCTCTCCTCTCCTGTGGGCCTTGGGGTCCACCACCTGGTTCCAGCACCGTCAGCTGGTTCCGGGCCGAGCCTTTGGCTTAGGTGCCTCCTCCTGGGTATCCGAGTTCCGCCAACGCCAGGCGGTCCTTGGTAGTGCTTTTAAGCGCGGGCACCTACAGCTTAGTAACCGGGTTCCAGCACCGTCAGCTAGTCCTCGGTCGTGCCATTGGCTCTTGCACACTGGGGCAACGCATCCGGGTTCCAGCACCGCCAGCTGGTTCTCGGCAGTGTTTTTGTCACAGGTACTCCCTCGTGCCAAACCTGGTTTCAGCACCGTCAGCTGTTTCCGGGTTGTGTCAAGCTCACTGAGACACCTATGCTTGCCTCGTCGTGGTGCGGTCGGGTTAGCCAACTCCAGGGTGCCTCCAGTTTAGGAGCTTCCTATGTGGGCTGCGTGAACTGGTAGTCAAGGCTGGTTCTGTAGTGCCAGTAGGCCCAGCTCCCCCTGTAGGACTGTTGGGGTTCGGTAACTGCGGCTGCCTCGCGGCCTAGCTGTTCTCTCCTCTCCTGTGGACCTTCGGGTCCACCACCTGGTTCCAGCACCGTCAGCTGGTTCCGGGCCGAGCCTTTGGCTTAGGTGCCTCCTCCTGGGTATCCGAGTTCCGCCAACGCCAGGCGGTCCTTGGTAGTGCTTTTAAGCGCGGGCACCTACAGCTTAGTAACCGGGTTCCAGCACCGTCAGCTGGTCCTCGGTCGTGCCATTGGCTCTTGCACACTGGGGCAACGCATCCGGGTTCCATCACCGCCAGCTGGTTCTCGGCAGTGTTCTTGTCACAGGTACTCCCTCGTGCCAAGCCTGGTTTCAGCACCGTCAGCTGTTTCCGGGTTGTGTCAAGCTCACTGAGACACCTATGCTTGCCTCGTCGTGGTGCGGTCGGGTTAGCCAACTCCAGGGTGCCTCCAGTTTAGGAGCTTCCTATGTGGGCTGCGTGAACTGGTAGTCAAGGCTGGTTCTGTAGTGCCAGTAGGCCCAGCTCCCCCTGTAGGACTGTTGGGGTTCGGTAACTGCGGCTGCCTCGCGGCCTAGCTGTTCTCTCCTCTCCTGTGGGCCTTGGGGTCCACCACCTGGTTCCAGCACCGTCAGCTGGTTCCGGGCCGAGCCTTTGGCTTAGGTGCCTCCTCCTGGGTATCCGAGTTCCGCCAACGCCAGGCGGTCCTTGGTAGTGCTTTTAAGCGCGGGCACCTACAGCTTAGTAACCGGGTTCCAGCACCGTCAGCTAGTCCTCGGTCGTGCCATTGGCTCTTGCACACTGGGGCAACGCATCCGGGTTCCAGCACCGCCAGCTGGTTCTCGGCAGTGTTTTTGTCACAGGTACTCCCTCGTGCCAAACCTGGTTTCAGCACCGTCAGCTGTTTCCGGGTTGTGTCAAGCTCACTGAGACACCTATGCTTGCCTCGTTGTGGTGCGGTCGGGTTAGCCAACTCCAGGGTGCCTCCAGTTTAGGAGCTTCCTATGTGGGCTGCGTGAACTGGTAGTCAAGGCTGGTTCTGTAGTGCCAGTAGGCCCAGCTCCCCCTGTAGGACTGTTGGGGTTCGGTAACTGCGGCTGCCTCGCGGCCTAGCTGTTCTCTCCTCTCCTGTGGGCCTTGGGGTCCACCACCTGGTTCCAGCACCGTCAGCTGGTTCCGGGCCGAGCCTTTGGCTTAGGTGCCTCCTCCTGGGTATCCGAGTTCCGCCAACGCCAGGCGGTCCTTGGTAGTGCTTTTAAGCGCGGGCACCTACAGCTTAGTAACCGGGTTCCAGCACCGTCAGCTAGTCCTCGGTCGTGCCATTGGCTCTTGCACACTGGGGCAACGCATCCGGGTTCCAGCACCGCCAGCTGGTTCTCGGCAGTGTTTTTGTCACAGGTACTCCCTCGTGCCAAACCTGGTTTCAGCACCGTCAGCTGTTTCCGGGTTGTGTCAAGCTCACTGAGACACCTATGCTTGCCTCGTCGTGGTGCGGTCGGGTTAGCCAACTCCAGGGTGCCTCCAGTTTAGGAGCTTCCTATGTGGGCTGCGTGAACTGGTAGTCAAGGCTGGTTCTGTAGTGCCAGTAGGCCCAGCTCCCCCTGTAGGACTGTTGGGGTTCGGTAACTGCGGCTGCCTCGCGGCCTAGCTGTTCTCTCCTCTCCTGTGGACCTTCGGGTCCACCACCTGGTTCCAGCACCGTCAGCTGGTTCCGGGCCGAGCCTTTGGCTTAGGTGCCTCCTCCTGGGTATCCGAGTTCCGCCAACGCCAGGCGGTCCTTGGTAGTGCTTTTAAGCGCGGGCACCTACAGCTTAGTAACCGGGTTCCAGCACCGTCAGCTGGTCCTCGGTCGTGCCATTGGCTCTTGCACACTGGGGCAACGCATCCGGGTTCCAGCACCGCCAGCTGGTTCTCGGCAGTGTTCTTGTCACAGGTACTCCCTCGTGCCAAGCCTGGTTTCAGCACCGTCAGCTGTTTCCGGGTTGTGTCAAGCTCACTGAGACACCTATGCTTGCCTCGTCGTGGTGCGGTCGGGTTAGCCAACTCCAGGGTGCCTCCAGTTTAGGAGCTTCCTATGTGGGCTGCGTGAACTGGTAGTCAAGGCTGGTTCTGTAGTGCCAGTAGGCCCAGCTCCCCCTGTAGGACTGTTGGGGTTCGGTAACTGCGGCTGCCTCGCGGCCTAGCTGTTCTCTCCTCTCCTGTGGGCCTTGGGGTCCACCACCTGGTTCCAGCACCGTCAGCTGGTTCCGGGCCGAGCCTTTGGCTTAGGTGCCTCCTCCTGGGTATCCGAGTTCCGCCAACGCCAGGCGGTCCTTGGTAGTGCTTTTAAGCGCGGGCACCTACAGCTTAGTAACCGGGTTCCAGCACCGTCAGCTAGTCCTCGGTCGTGCCATTGGCTCTTGCACACTGGGGCAACGCATCCGGGTTCCAGCACCGCCAGCTGGTTCTCGGCAGTGTTTTTGTCACAGGTACTCCCTCGTGCCAAACCTGATTTCAGCACCGTCAGCTGTTTCCGGGTTGTGTCAAGCTCACTGAGACACCTATGCTTGCCTCGTCGTGGTGCGGTCGGGTTAGCCAACTCCAGGGTGCCTCCAGTTTAGGAGCTTCCTATGTGGGCTGCGTGAACTGGTAGTCAAGGCTGGTTCTGTAGTGCCAGTAGGCCCAGCTCCCCCTGTAGGACTGTTGGGGTTCGGTAACTGTGGCTGCCTCGCGGCCTAGCTGTTCTCTCCTCTCCTGTGGGCCTTGGGGTCCACCACCTGGTTCCAGCACCGTCAGCTGGTTCCGGGCCGAGCCTTTGGCTTAGGTGCCTCCTCCTGTGTATCCGAGTTCCGCCAACGCCAGGCGGTCCTTGGTAGTGCTTTTAAGCGCGGGCACCTACAGCTTAGTAACCGGGTTCCAGCACCGTCAGCTAGTCCTCGGTCGTGCCATTGGCTCTTGCACACTGGGGCAACGCATCCGGGTTCCAGCACCGCCAGCTGGTTCTCGGCAGTGTTTTTGTCACAGGTACTCCCTCGTGCCAAGCCTGGTTTCAGCACCGTCAGCTGTTTCCGGGTTGTGTCAAGCTCACTGAGACACCTATGCTTGCCTCGTCGTGGTGCGGTCGGGTTAGCCAACTCCAGGGTGCCTCCAGTTTAGGAGCTTCCTATGTGGGCTGCGTGAACTGGTAGTCAAGGCTGGTTCTGTAGTGCCAGTAGGCCCAGCTCCCCCTGTAGGACTGTTGGGGTTCGGTAACTGCGGCTGCCTCGCGGCCTAGCTGTTCTCTCCTCTCCTGTGGGCCTTGGGGTCCACCACCTGGTTCCAGCACCGTCAGCTGGTTCCGGGCCGAGCCTTTGGCTTAGGTGCCTCCTCCTGGGTATCCGAGTTCCGCCAACGCCAGGCGGTCCTTGGTAGTGCTTTTAAGCGCGGGCACCTACAGCTTAGTAACCGGGTTCCAGCACCGTCAGCTAGTCCTCGGTCGTGCCATTGGCTCTTGCACACTGGGGCAACGCATCCGGGTTCCAGCACCGCCAGCTGGTTCTCGGCAGTGTTTTTGTCACAGGTACTCCCTCGTGCCAAACCTGGTTTCAGCACCGTCAGCTGTTTCCGGGTTGTGTCAAGCTCACTGAGACACCTATGCTTGCCTCGTCGTGGTGCGGTCGGGTTAGCCAACTCCAGGGTGCCTCCAGTTTAGGAGCTTCCTATGTGGGCTGCGTGAACTGGTAGTCAAGGCTGGTTCTGTAGTGCCAGTAGGCCCAGCTCCCCCTGTAGGACTGTTGGGGTTCGGTAACTGCGGCTGCCTCGCGGCCTAGCTGTTCTCTCCTCTCCTGTGGGCCTTGGGGTCCACCACCTGGTTCCAGCACCGTCAGCTGGTTCCGGGCCGAGCCTTTGGCTTAGGTGCCTCCTCCTGGGTATCCGAGTTCCGCCAACGCCAGGCGGTCCTTGGTAGTGCTTTTAAGCGCGGGCACCTACAGCTTAGTAACCGGGTTCCAGCACCGTCAGCTAGTCCTCGGTCGTGCCATTGGCTCTTGCACACTGGGGCAACGCATCCGGGTTCCAGCACCGCCAGCTGGTTCTCGGCAGTGTTCTTGTCACAGGTACTCCCTCGTGCCAAGCCTGGTTTCAGCACCGTCAGCTGTTTCCGGGTTGTGTCAAGCTCACTGAGACACCTATGCTTGCCTCGTCGTGGTGCTGTCGGGTTAGCCAACTCCAGGGTGCCTCCAGTTTAGGAGCTTCCTATGTGGGCTGCGTGAACTGGTAGTCAAGGCTGGTTCTGTAGTGCCAGTAGGCCCAGCTCCCCCTGTAGGACTGTTGGGGTTCGGTAACTGCGGCTGCCTCGCGGCCTAGCTGTTCTCTCCTCTCCTGTGGGCCTTGGGGTCCACCACCTGGTTCCAGCACCGTCAGCTGGTTCCGGGCCGAGCCTTTGGCTTAGGTGCCTCCTCCTGGGTATCCGAGTTCCGCCAACGCCAGGCGGTCCTTGGTAGTGCTTTCAAGCGCGGGCACCTACAGCTTAGTAACCGGGTTCCAGCACCGTCAGCTGGTCCTCGGTCGTGCCATTGGCTCTTGCACACTGGGGCAACGCATCCGGGTTCCAGCACCGCCAGCTGGTTCTCGGCAGTGTTCTTGTCACAGGTACTCCCTCGTGCCAAGCCTGGTTTCAGCACCGTCAGCTGTTTCCGGGTTGTGTCAACTTCACTGAGACGCCTATGCTTGCCCCGTCGTGGTGCGGTCGAGTTAGCCAACTCCAGGGTGCCTCCAGTTTAGGAGCTTCATATGTGGGCTGCGTGAACTGGTAGTCAAGGCTGGTTCTGTAGTGCCAGTAGGCCCAGCTCCCCCTGTAGGACTGTTGGGGTTCGGTAACTGCGGCTGCCTCGCGGCCTAGCTGTTCTCTCCTCTCCTGTGGGCCTTCGGGTCCACCACCTGGTTCCAGCACCGTCAGCTGGTTCTCGGCAGTGTCTTTTGCTCTTGTACCTTCTGCTCCCCATCCTGGTTCCAGTACCGTCAGCTGGTTCCGGGCAGAGCCTTTGGCTTAGGTGCCTCCTTCTGGGTATCCAAGTTCCACCAACGTCAGGTGGTCCTTGGTAGTGCTTTCAGGCACGGGTACCTCCTGCTTAGTAACCGGGTTCCAGTAACGTCAGCTGGTCCTCGGTAGTTCCATTGGCTCTTGGACCTTCGGCTACCCATCCGGGTTCCAGTACCGTCAGCTAGTCCTCGGTCGTGCCATTGGCTCTTGCACACTGGGGCAACGCATCCGGGTTCCAGCACCGCCAGCTGGTTCTCGGCAGTGTTCTTGTCACAGGTACTCCCTCGTGCCAAGCCTGGTTTCAGCACCGTCAGCTGTTTCCGGGTTGTGTCAAGCTCACTGAGACACCTATGCTTGCCTCGTCGTGGTGCTGTCGGGTTAGCCAACTCCAGGGTGCCTCCAGTTTAGGAGCTTCCTATGTGGGCTGCGTGAACTGGTAGTCAAGGCTGGTTCTGTAGTGCCAGTAGGCCCAGCTCCCCCTGTAGGACTGTTGGGGTTCGGTAACTGTGGCTGCCTCGCGGCCTAGCTGTTCTCTCCTCTCCTGTGGGCCTTGGGGTCCACCACCTGGTTCCAGCACCGTCAGCTGGTTCCGGGCCGAGCCTTTGGCTTAGGTGCCTCCTCCTGGGTATCCGAGTTCCGCCAACGCCAGGCGGTCCTTGGTAGTGCTTTCAAGCGCGGGCACCTACAGCTTAGTAACCGGGTTCCAGCACCGTCAGCTGGTCCTCGGTCGTGCCATTGGCTCTTGCACACTGGGGCAACGCATCCGGGTTCCAGCACCGCCAGCTGGTTCTCGGCAGTGTTCTTGTCACAGGTACTCCCTCGTGCCAAGCCTGGTTTCAGCACCGTCAGCTGTTTCCGGGTTGTGTCAACTTCACTGAGACGCCTATGCTTGCCCCGTCGTGGTGCGGTCGAGTTAGCCAACTCCAGGGTGCCTCCAGTTTAGGAGCTTCCTATGTGGGCTGCGTGAACTGGTAGTCAAGGCTGGTTCTGTAGTGCCAGTAGGCCCAGCTCCCCCTGTAGGACTGTTGGGGTTCGGTAACTGCGGCTGCCTCGCGGCCTAGCTGTTCTCTCCTCTCCTGTGGGCCTTCGGGTCCACCACCTGGTTCCAGCACCGTCAGCTGGTTCTCGGCAGTGTCTTTTGCTCTTGTACCTTCTGCTCCCCATCCTGGTTCCAGTACCGTCAGCTGGTTCCAGGCAGAGCCTTTGGCTTAGGTGCCTCCTTCTGGGTATCCAAGTTCCACCAACGTCAGGTGGTCCTTGGTAGTGCTTTCAGGCACGGGTACCTCCTGCTTAGTAACCGGGTTCCAGTAACGTCAGCTGGTCCTCGGTAGTTCCATTGGCTCTTGGACCTTCGGCTACCCATCCGGGTTCCAGTACCGTCAGCTGGTTCTCGGCAGTGTCTTTTGCTCTTGTACCTTCTGCTCCCCATCCTGGTTCCAGTAACGTCAGCTGGTTCCGGGCAGAGCCTTTGGCTTAGGTGCCTCCTTCTGGGTATCCGAGTTCCGCCAACGTCAGGCGGTCCTTGGTAGTGCTTTTTAGCACGGGTACCTCCTGCTTAGTAACCGGGTTCCAGTAACGTCAGCTGGTCCTCGGTAGTTCCATAGGCTCTTGAACCTTCGGGTAGCCATCCGAGTTCCAGTTCCATCAGCTGGTTCTTGGCATTTTCTCAGCCTTCTTGTACCTTCTGCTACATTTCCAAGTTGAAGACCCTAACGTCGACGACCCGGAAGACCACCCCGATGACGACGACCCGGAAGACCACCCCGATGACGACGACGACGACGGCGGAGACGACGACGGCGGAGACGACGACGGCTGAGACGACGACGGCGGAGATGACGACACTGGAGACGACGACCCTGGAGACGACAACATGGAAGACCGAGAAGCAGAAGAACAAGAGGCTGCAGAACAAAGAGCAGAAGAACATTAAGCATAAGACTTAATATCAGAGCAAAAGATATTATCTAAATTATATGCAGAAGAAGACTAAGCAGTGTATGGTGGTGAGTCCGTTCCTCCTCGTGGTGCCCCTGGATAAAGCCTGATGCTGCAGGCCAAACTGAACGCGGACAAATGTAACTTTTGTGACTGGCAGAACGGAAGGTGTAATCTTCCAACTTTTATAGATAACAACTACGGGAATGCCTGTCACAAATGAGAATATGGTGAAGAAGTAGAATAGGAAGAATAATAACAGTGGAATAAAAAGAATATGTAGAATAGGAAGAATAATAATAGTTGAAGAAAATGAATATGAAGAATGTAATAAAAAAAAAAAATATAGGTAGAAGATGAAGAAGAAGATGAATAAGGTGAAGAAGTTGATGTCAAAGATGCTGATGATGATGAAGATGAAAGTGTGGGAAAAGGAAAAAAAAGAAGGGGAAGGTCGTGGAATAGTGAAACATCAATATCTGACAAAATAAAAAAAAATTACATAGTCAATATCTTTTTCAATCCGAACGTCTTTAAAAAAAAAAAAAATCATGCTATTCTATTTGATTGGACTAATCCTCATTGCCTTTAATGTCTCCGCCACCTCCCCCATACATCCTACATTATTCTTAGTTGTTTTCCTTCATGTAGAATGAACCTACAAGGAAAGAAAGGGTTTATTTTAATTCCGATATTTTGGTCCCATTGACTTGCATTGGGATCGGGTATCGGTATCGGCGATATCCGATATTTTTTGAATATCGGCCGATCCAAACCGATACCGATACTTTCCGATATCGGAAGGTATCGCTCAACACTACTAGTGTCTGTCTTTTTTTTTGGTTTTTAAATTCTCCCTGAAAAAAAAAACAGTGGGAGATTAATATTGGCCTTTGTGCTTGTGTGCCAGTCCTGTGTGCCATCTCTCTCAAATAGTGGGCCATAGAAAGCCTAGTGTCTAGTGTTGAGCATTCCGATACCGCAAGTATCGGGTATCGGCCGATATTTGCGGTATCGGAATTCCGATACTGAATTCCGATACTTCCCGCGTATCGGATACCGGAATCGGAAGTTCCCAGAATTCAAATTGAACGCAGCAGCCAATGAGGAATGAATGAAAGTGTGGGCACATCCTGTTTAGCATGGTGGGCATGTAAGTACTGGCAAGGCTGGGATTGGCTGCTGAAATGATGTCACTCTGCACTATAAAAAAGCGCTGCCGCCATTTTGCGCTCACTCTGCTGTGATTTAAGTTAGGGACAGGACGCTGTGTTCTAACTGAGGGCCAGTTGAGCTTGCTAATTGCTTTATTTTCCTTTCCAAAGGCTAATTTAGCAAAACGCTGTGTGTTCTTCACTGTTCACCTTGCTCTTGCCTTGCAGCGCTGTTTTAACAGCGTTCTGCAAGGTCTCTGTGTGTGTGTGTGTGTGCAGCTCACTCTGTAGTCTGTGTGCAGCCATATACCCGGTTGTATTCAGCTCAGGGGGGGTTCACACTGCCTCACACAGTTGTTCTTTTTTGCTCTTAGTGCAGCCTGCTGCCCATTTTTTCTCAAATTTCCTATTAGTGTTTTTCCACCAGTCTCCAGCTCTATTGTGGAAAAACACTACATAGGATAACCTAGAGGGGGGTTTTTGGGCCTTGCAGCGCCGTTTACGGCTGTCTGCACGGTCTCCGTGTGAGCCCAGCTCGCCCTGTAGTCTGTGTGCAGCCATAGCCGGTTGGATTCAGCTCAGGGTTCGTTACTGGCTCATACCTTGAGAAAAATTTTCCTTTTTTTCAAATAGTGCAGCCTGTTTAAAATTTGAAAAAAAAATTCCTATTAGTGTCTTTCCACTCGTATCCAGCTAAATAGTGGAAAAACACTATATAGGATAACCTAGAGGAGGGTTTTTTGGCCTTGCAGCGCCGTTTACGGCTGTCTGCACGGTCTCCGTGTGAGCCCAGCTCGCCCTGTAGTCTGTGTGCAGCCATAGCCGGTTGGATTCAGCTCAGGGTTCGTTACTGGCTAATACCTTGCGAAAAATTTTCCTTTTTTTTCAAATAGTGCAGCCTGTTTAAAATTTGACAAAAAAAAATCCTATAAGTGTCTTTCCACTCGTATCCAGCTAAATAGTGGAAAAACACTATATAGGATAACCTAGAGGAGGGTTTTTTGGCCTTGCAGCGCCGTTTACGGCTGTCTGCACGGTCTCCGTGTGAGCCCAGCTCGCCCTGTAGTCTGTGTGCAGCCATAGCCGGTTGGATTCAGCTCAGGGTTCGTTACTGGCTCATACCTTGAGAAAAATTTTCCTTTTTTTGAAATAGTGCAGCCTGTTTAAAATTTGAAAAAAAAAAATTCCTATTAGTGTCTTTCCACCAGTCTCCAGCTCAATTGTGGAAAAACACTACATAGGATAACCTAGAGGTTTTTTTTGGGGCCTTGCAGCGCCGTTTACGGCTGTCTGCACGGTCTCTGTGTGAGCGCAGCTCGCCCTGTAGTCTGTGTGCAGCCATAGCCGGTTGGATTCAGCTCAGGGTGCGTTACTGCCTCATACCTTGAAAAACAATTTCCTTTTTTTCAAATAGTGCAGCCAGTTTAAAATTTGAAAAAAAAAATTCCTATTAGTGTCTTTCCACTTGTATCCAGCTAAATAGTGGAAAAACACTATATAGGATAACCTAGAGGAGGGTTTTTTGGCCTTGCAGCGCCGTTTACGGCTGTCTGCACGGTCTCCGTGTGATTTAAACTAGCTCTGTAGCCCGATCTGCACCAAAAAAAAGTTAAGTTCACCAAACACAACTTAACACTTGTGTAGGCCACATTTGAAAAATAATAAAGTTTAGTCCACAATTTACAACATTAGTGTTTCTTACACCTGTTAGGAGGAGCATTACAGGAATAAGCACACTAAGGCCTTAGTACTTTTCTGCTTATCTTTATCTGTCAACCAAGATGAAGAGGGCAGGGAGTAAGGCACGTGGGCGTGGGCGCGGAGCAGGGAGAGGAGCAGGGAGAGGACGTGGTGATTCTGTGCCTGCTGCGGGCGCCGGTGACTCGTCGTCACTCAGTTTCAGCAGGGAACAGTCCTTCATGCGCAGCTTTGTCGGAGAGCGCCGTGCACCGCTGCTGCGTGAAGACCAAATTGAAGCCGTTGTCGGGTGGATGGCAGCTAACGCCTCGGCATCGACTTCAGTTAGTGCCACATCCTCTCAGGCACAGAGCACTGGAGAGCAGCCATCTGTCTCTTCACCACCTGCCAAATTGGCCAGGCAGTCAGAGAGCCCAGGACAGGAGCCGTCTCTACTTCTGTTCTCTGAATCTCTTGGCTTGGAAACAGGGGGCCAGCCAAGCAGCATTGGAGAAATGGAAGAAGAGGCAGTGTGCAGTGATGCCCAACACCTTTTTCTCTCTGACTCTGAAGAGGCAGGTGGGCCAGTGCCTCCGGTGACCACAGCGCAGTACGCATCTGATGATGAAACTCAGGTGCCGCTTTCTCGTGCGTACTGTGCTGCTGAGACTACCCAGGAGGAGCAGTTGGTGGCAGAGGGTAGTGGAGATGATGAGGTCCTTGACCCATCGTGGCGTGAGGAACAGGAAGGTGGTGGGAGCAGCTCAGAGGAAGAGCTTCCTCTTACGGGCCAAAGAGGGAGAGGGAGGGGGAAGACTGCGGAGCCTGTAGCCTCCACTTTGGCACCCGTTAGGAGCCTGTCTCTTTCCAAAGCCAAAAAGGGCGCTCCCAAGACTTGCAGTGCCTGGTCCTTTTTTGACACAGTTGCAGATGACATTTGTTTTGTCAAATGCAAGCTGTGTCATCATAAAGTAAAAAGAGGGAAAAATGTCAGCAACCTCAATACCACAAATATGTGGAAACATGTTCGGACCAGGCACGCGGTGGAGTTACAGAAACACACTGAAGATGTAGGCCAACCAACAGCGGCAGCTACCACCTCTTCAGCTCGTGTTGCCTCTTCCTCCAGCTCACGCACAGCTGGTTTGGCTTCCTCCCAGAGACCTTGTGTAATTCCACCCACAGCACCACCTTCCCAGTCATCCTCACACTCCCAGTCTACTCTACAGCCATCGGTAGTACAGGCATGGGAGAAAAGGCGGGCATTCTCGGCCAACCACCCCCGAGCACAGGCTCTGAATGCAGGCATTGCCAAACTGTTGTCCCTGGAAATGCTCTCGTTCAGGCTGGTGGAGACTGACAGCTTCCGTGACTTGATGGCATTGGCAGTCCCACAGTACAAGGTGCCCAGCCGCTTTTACTTCAGCAGGCAGGCTATCCCTGCCCTGCACAGGCATGTTGAGGCAAACATAAAACATGCGCTACTGAACGCCGTCAGTAGCAAGGTCCACCTCACCACCGATGCGTGGACCAGTCAGCATGGACAGGGGCGATATGTTTCCCTCACTGCCCATTGGGTTAATGTTGTTGAGCCAGGTACAGATCGTGCGAGTGGCGCAGGACGTGTCCTGCCCACTCCAAGGATTGCAGGAATCCAGTCTGTACGCATCGACTCCTCCTCTTACACCAGTTCCTCTGATTCCTCTCTGCAGGATCCGTCACAGTCCACCCCCACATGGACCCGTGAACGTTTACCTATGACCGACATGAGCACAGCCGTGGCCAAACGTCAGCAGGCCGTCTTGAAACTAGTTTCATTGGGGCATCGAAGCCACACAGCGCAGGAGCTCTGGAATGCCATAAAGCAGGAGAGCGATGTGTAGTTACTGCCAGCGAATCTCCAGCCAGGCATGGTAGTGTGTGACAATGGCCGAAATCTGGTGGCAGCTTTGGCCCTTGGCAACCTCACTCACATCCCATGTCTGGCACATGTGCTCAATTTGGTTGTGCAGAGTTTTCTGAGGGACTATCCGGATCTTGATGCCCTGCTGCACAAGGTCCGCCTAGAGTGTGCTCACTTGCGGCGTTCCAGCTTGGCCAGATCCCGCATTGCTGCTCTGCAGCGCCGATTCCGCCTTCCGGAACACCGCATCATATGTGACCTACCTACCCGGTGGAATTCCACGTTACATATGTTGGAGCGGTTGTGTGAGCAGCAGCAAGCAGTTATGGAGTACCAGCTGCATCAGGCGCAAAGAAGTCGCAGTCAGCGCCGATCAGACTTCACAACCACAGAGTGGGCCACTATGAAGGACGTCTGCCAGGTTTTGCGTCCTTTTGATTATTCCACGCGGATGGCAAGTGCAGATGATGCACTAGTCAGCATGACTGTCCCCCTTATCTGCCTGCTTCAGCAAACTTTGCAAGGGTTAAGGGATGATGTGGTGGAAGAGGTGGAGGATGAGGAGTCACCTTTTCCATCAGCTTCTGGAGAGTCAGCGCCACGTGGTTCCTCACAAAGGGGTACGCAGGGGCCAATTTGTGAGGAGGATGAGGAGGAGTCAATGGAGGAGGAAGAGCTCCGTCCAGAGGAGGGAGCGACACAATTGTCCAGTGGTCAGTGTGTACAGCGAGGGTGGGGTGATGACGAGCGGGCAGAGATCATGTCTCAAGCAGGGGACAGCGTTTCTGGGCCAGTTGGCACTCTGCAGCACATGGTGGATTTCATGCTGCAGTGCCTGAGAAACGACCGCCGCATCGACCACATTCTCAACATGCCTGATTATTGGGTGTTCACCCTCCTCGATCCTCGCTACCGGGACAACGTCCAAAACCTCATCCCTGCGTTGACCCGGGAGCGTAAATTGCGGGAGTACCACGACACACTGGTGAATTCCATCATCTTCTCCTGTCCAACTGAGAGGAGTGCTGCTAGTGCTTTACAAAGCAGCTCAGTGCGTCGAGGCAGTGGGGAGGCTCTGCCCAAAGAGGGAGCAGAAGCAGTGCCTCTGCCCAAGGCAAGCCCAGTATGGCACAACTCTGGCACACTTTTGTGTGCCCGCCCCAAATGTCTACACCATCACCGGCGGCTCCAGTCAGCAGGAGGCAACGGTTCCGTCAGATGGTGACAGACTACATGGCTTGCCCTCTTACTGTACTCCCAGACGGCTCTTCCCCGTTCAAGTTTTGGGTCTCTAAGCTGGATACATGGCCAGAGCTAAGCCAGTATGCATTGGAGGTGCTGGCTTGCCCTGCGGCTAGTGTCTTATCGGAACGTGTCTTTAGTGCCGCAGGTGGTGTACTAACAGACCGTCGCATGCGACTATCCTCCGATTAACTTTGACCGGCTTACTTTCCTGAAAATGAACCAGGCCTGGATCTCGCAGGAATTTGCCACTCCTCTGCCTGATTAAGTAATTGGGTGTCATCCAGGTCTCCTGCTGTGTTCATCTTTCTACCACCTGAACTGCTATTCCTGGGCTCCAACACCGCCAGTTGCGGCTCAGAAGTGCAGGCTGCACAGTAAAAACATACGACCCAGTGTTATTGGGTTTCAGTAACGTCAGCTGATCCCCAGCTGTGTAGCCGGCAATGTGTCCTGCGACCGCCACGCTGGCACAACAACCTAAATGTAAGGGAACCTGTCCCTCCCCCCCCCCCGTCGTTTGTTACTGAAAGAGCCATCTTGTGCAGCAGTAATGCTGCACAAGGAAAAGGTAGCTTTTTTTTTTTAGCTCTTTGCACACGCAGAACTTAACACTTATAAAATGTGTTCACTGATACCGTTATACCGTACCGGAGCTGGGACTTTCCTTCGTAATGTGACGCAGCACAGCCATCATTCCTACCCCCTTGGTGCCATGCGCTGCCTCCTCAGCGTTGTTTTAAGCTGTCACGGAGCCTGCGCTGTTCTGTTATCCCTTGGGCATGCCCTATTTGCGCTGCCTGTCTTCTGACATAATTTGGTGTCAGGCTGGCTGCGCCTGTGCGGCCGCGGTGCCCGAGATCCCGCCTCGCAGTGTCTTCTGATTGAGTCACACTGCGGGCCTGGGATCCATGGGCATGCGCAGTGCATATCTTCCCCTCGGGCTCTCGCTCATTTCCCTCCGCCTTCTTTAGACTGTGCGCCGTCAGCTGATCCCTAGCATGCCACGGCCGTGACACCGCACAGTCTGAAGAAGAGGGAAGGAGGGGAGTGAGAGTCGAGGTTATGCACTGTGCATGCCCATGGTTCCAAGGCCCGCAGTGGGATTACGTTAGATGAGACTGCGAGGTGGGATCTGGAGCAGCGTGGACGCACAGGCACTGACAGCCTGACACCAAATTATGTCAGAAGACAGGCAGCGCTAATTGGGCATGGCCAAGGGCTAACAGAACAGCGCAGGCTCCGTGACAGCTTAAAACAACGCTGAGGAGGCAGCGCACGGCATCAAGGGGATAGGAATGACAGCTGTGCTGTGTCCCATTACGAAGGAAATTCGCACCTCCGGAACGGTTTAACGGTATAAAGGGACACATTTTTAGTGTTTACTTCGGTGTTTGCAAGGAGCATAATTAAAAGAGCAACCTTTTCCTTTTGCATCCTTAGTGCTGCACAACATGGCTCTTTCAGCTACAAACGTCTTGGGGGGGGGGGTTAAAGGTTTCCTTTCAACTTGCTCCAATCAGGCTTCGGCCTACACTCTGTTCCTCTGCTCCTCCTGCTGTCCCTGGGCTCTAACACCGCCAGTTGGTGCCTGGAAGTGCTGTGTGCACAGTCAACAGTCGCTCCTCTGTTATTGGGGTTCAGTAACGTCAGCTGATCCCCAGCTGTGTGTGCGGCAATACCTCCAATCTGCTCCTCCTGCTGTCCCTGGGCTCTAACACCGCCAGTTGGTGCCTGGAAGTGCTGTGTGCACAGTCAACAGTCGCTCCTCTGTTATTGGGGTTCAGTAACGTCAGCTGATCCCCAGCTGTGTGTGCGGCAATACCTCCAATCTGCTCCTCCTGCTGTCCCTGGGCTCTAACACCGCCAGTTGGTGCCTGGAAGTGCTGTCTGCACAGTCAACAGTCGCTCCTCTGTTATTGGGGTTCAGTAACGTCAGCTGATCCCCAGCTGTGTATCCGGCAACGTGTCATGCGACCGCCACGCTGGCACAACTAAAATGTAAGGGGACCTGTCCCCCCCCCCCCTAGGCGTTTGTTACTGAAAGAGCCACCATGTGCAGCACTAATACTGCACAAGGGAAAGGTCGCTCTTGAAATTATGCTCCTTGCAAACGCTGAACTACACACTCATGTAATGTGTCCCCTCACACCGTCCAACCGTCCCGGAGGTGGGACTTTCCTTTGTAATGTGACGCAGCACAGCCGTCATTGCTAACCCCTTGGCACCGTGCGCTGCCTCCTTAGCGTTGTTTGATTCCGTCATGGACCCTGCGCTGTTATGTTATCCCTTGGCCATGCACAGTTTGCGCTGCCCGTCCTCTGACATCATTTGTTGTCGTCCTGGCTGCGCCTGTGCGTCCACGCTGCCCGAAATCACACCTCGCAGTGTCGTCTAATGTGATCCCACAGTGGGCCTGGTATCCATGGCCATGCGCAGTGCATATACTAGCCTCTCAATCCCCTTCTTCACGCTTCTTCAGACTAGGCGGCGTCAGCTGATCCCTAATAGCATGCCACGGCCGTGACGCCGCACAGTCTGAAGAAGCAGGAAGGAGGTGAGTGAGAGGCGATGATATGCACTGCGCATGCCCATGGATCCCTGGCCCGCAGTGGGACTACATTAGATGACACTGCAAGGTTGGATCTCGGGCAGCTTGGACGCACAGGCACTGCCAGCCTGACACCTACATGATGTCAGAAGACGGGCACCGCTAACTGTGCATGGCCAAGGGATAACATTACAGCGCGGGCTCCGTGACAGAACCAAACAACGTTGAGGAGGTGGCGCCCGGCACCAAGGGGGTTGGAATGACGGCTGTGCTGTGTCACATTACAAAGGAAAGTCCCACTTCCGGGATGGTTTGACGGTGTGAGGGGACACATTATATGAGTGTGTACTTCAGCGTTTGCAAGGAGCATAATTTTCGGAGCCACCATTTTCCATGTGCAGTATTACTGCTGTACAAGATGGCTCTTTCAGCAACAAATGCCTGGGGGGGGGGGTTAAAGGTTCCCTTTCAACTTGCTCCACTGCAGGCTTCGGCCTACACTCTGCTCCTCTTTGATTCCCTGGGTTTCAACACTGTCAGTTGCCACCTGGAAGTGTTGTCTACACAGAAAAAACACTAGGTGATGTGTCAGTGGGGTTCAGCACCGCCAGCTGTTCCCCTGCTGTGTAGTCGGCAACGTGTCCAGCACAAGCCACGCTGGCACAACAGAACAAAAGCTGCCACCAGTGCAGGCTTCGGCCTACACTCTGCTCCTCTCCTCCTCCTGCTGACCCTGGGCTCAAACACCGCTAGTTTTTGCCCGGAAGTGCTAGCTGCACAGAGAAAAACACCAGCCAATGTGTTAGTGGGGTTCAGCAACGCCAGCTGTTCCCCTGCTGTGTAGCCGGCAACGTGACCTGCAAACGCCATGCAGGCACAGGAACTGAAATTAAAAGGGAACCTGGCCCCACCCCCCCAGGTGTTTCTATGTATAACAGCCACCTAGTACAGCAGTACTGCTGCATTTGTACAAGGTGGCTGACTTTTTCTCCTTGCCCACGTGGAACTCAACACGTACAAAATGTGTCTCATTGAGACCATTCCACTGTCCCTGAGGTGTGACTTTCCTTTGTAATGATACGCAGCACCCCCCTTGGTAGCGTTTCCCGTCTTTTGTCATCATGGTTAGCTGGCTGCGCCTGTGCATCCGCCCTGCTAGAAACAACGCCCCTCGTTGTCATATTTATTTTGTCAGCGAGGGTGTGGTTTATGGGCACGAGCAGTGCATATGTTCGCCTGTCTTAACTCATCTCCTTCCGCCTTCTTCAGACTGTGCGGCCTCCTGACCGTGGTAGGCGATAAGGGATCAGCTGAGGCCGCCCAGTCTGGAGCAGGTGTAAGGACATGTGTAAGCGGCAAACCTATTTACTGCACAAGGCCACGAATCCCAGCCACGCAGTGTGATTTTTTGAAAACACACTGTGGGTCTGGGATTCATGTCCATCGCTAACCGCAATGGCCGACATGAAATGAGGTCAGAAGACAGGAAGCGCTCACAGCGCATGGCCAAGGGATCACAATAGCGCAGACTCCTGTACAGCAAATAACAACGCTCAGGAATCTGCGCCCAGTACCTAGGTGCAAATTTTGACACCTGTGCTGCGTCTCGTTAAAAAGACAAGTCACGCCTCCACAACTGTTTGACAGTATAATGGGCTAAATAGTGTACGTGTTTTAGTCAGCGTGTGCAAGGAGCAAAACAAATAGAGCAACCTTTTACTTGTGCAGCATTAATGCTGCACAAGGTGTGGCTCTTGTACCTTGCAACACATGAGGGGGGTTAAAGGTAACCTTTGAAATTGGTTCAACTAGGCTTCGGCCTACACTCTGCTCCTCTACTCCTCCTGCTGACCCTGGGCTCAAACACCGCTAGTTTTTGCCCGGAACTGCTAGCTGCACAGAGAAAAACACCAGCCAATGTGTTAGTGGGGTTCAGCACCGCCAGCTGTTCCCCTGCTGTGTAGTCGGCAACGTGTCCAGCACAAGCCACGCTGGCACAACAGAACAAAAGCTGCCACCAGTGCAGGCTTCGGCCTACACTTTGCTCCTCTCCTCCTCCTGCTGACCCTGGGCTCAAACAACGCCAGTTTCTGCCCGGACATGCTAGCTGCACAGAGAAAAACACCAGCCAATGTGTTAGTGGGGTTCAGCACCGCCAGCTGTTCCCCTGCTGTGTAGCTGGCAACGTTTCCTGCAAACGCCACGCAGGAACATGAACTGAAATTGAAGGGAGCCTGCCCCCCACCCCCCCAGGTGTTTCTATGTATAACAGCCACCTTGTACAGCAGTACTGCTGCATTTGTACAAGGTGGCTGACTTTTTCTCCTTGCACACGTGGAACTCAACAAGTACAAAATGTGTCTCATTACAGACCATTACAATGTCCCTGAGGTGTGACTTTCCTTTTTAATGACACGCAGCACCCCCATTGTTAGCGCTGCCCGTCTCCTGACATCATTGGTTGGCTGGCTGTGCCTGTGCGTCCCCCCTGCCCGACACAACGCCCCCCGTTGTCTCATATATTTTGACTGCGAGGGTGTGATTGATGGGCACGAGCAGTGCATATGTTCCCCTGTTTTCACTCCCCTCCTTCCGCCTTCTTCTGACTGTGCGGCCTCATGGCCGCGGCATGCGATAAGGGATCAGCTGAGGCCGCCCAGTCTGAAGCAGGTGTAAGGACATGTGTGAGCGGCGAACATATTTACTGCACAAGGCCACGAATCCCAGCACCGCAGTGTGACTTTAGGAAAAGCCACTGTGGGTCTGGGATTTATGGCCATCGTTAACCGCACCGGCCAACATGAAATGAGGTCATGAGACGGCCTGCACTAACAGGGTATTGCCAAGGGATAACACAAGAGCGCAGTTTCCTGTACTGCAAATAACAACGGTCCAGCACAAGCCACGCTGGCACAACCGACCAAAAGCTGCCACCAGTGCAGGCTTCGGCCTACACTTTGCTCCTCTCCTCCTCCTCCTGCTGACCCTGGGCTCAAACACCGCTAGTTTTTGCCCGGAAATGCTAGCTGCACAGAGAAAAACACCAGCCAATGTGTTAGTGGGGTTCAGCACCGCCAGCTGTTCCCCTGCTGTGCAGCTTGCAACGTGACCTGCAAACGCCACGCAGGCACATGAACTGAAATTGAAGGGAGCCTGGCCCCCACCCCCAGGTGTTTCTATGTATAACAGCCACCTTGTACAGCAGTACTGCTGCATTTGTACAAGGTGGCTGACTTTTTCTCCTTGCCCACGTGGAACTCAACACGTACAAAATGTGTCTCTTTGAGACCATTCCACTGTCCCTGAGGTGTGACTTTCCTTTTTAATGATACGCAGCACCCCCCTTGGTAGCGCTTCCCGTCTTCTGACATCATTGGTTGGCTACTTGCGCCTGTTCGTCCGCCCTGCCTGAATAAAATGCTCCTCGTTGTCTTAATTATTTTGACTGCGAGGGTGTGATTGATGGGCACGAGCAGTGCATATCTTCGCCTGTCTTAACTCATCTCCTTCCGCCTTCTTCAGACTGTGCAGCCTCATGGCCGCGGCATGCGAGAAGGGATCAGCAGAGGCCGCCCAGTCTGAAGCAGGTGTAAGGACGTGTGTGAGCGGCCAAAATATTTACTGCTCAAGGCCACGAATCCCAGCACCGCAGTGTGGCTTTATGAAAAGACACTGTGGGTCTGGGATTTATGGCCATCGTTAACCGCACCGGCCAACATGAAATGATGTCATAAGATGGGCAGCGCTAACAGGGCATTGCCAAGGGATAACACAAGAGCGCAGACTCCTGTACAGCAAATAACAACGCTCAGGAAGCTGCGCCAAGCACCAAGGCGTTATTTTGGACACCTGTGCTGCGTCTCATCAAAAAACCAAGTCACGCATCCACTACAGTTTTACTGTAGAATGGGGTAAATTGTGTATGTCTTTCATTCAGCGTGTGCAAGTAGACAAATTAATAGAGCAACCTTTCACTTGTGCAGCATTAATACTGCACAAGGTGTGTCTCTTGTACTTTGTAACACCTGAGGGGGGGGTTAAAGGTTTCCTTTGAAATTGGTTCAACTAGGCTTCGGCCTACACTCTGCTCCTCTCCTCCTCCTCCTGCTTCAACACGGGCTCTAACATCGCTAGCTTTTGCCCGCAAGTGCTAGCTGCACAGAGAAAAACACACGCCATTGTGTTAGTGGGGTTCAGCAACGCCAGCTGTTCCCCCAGTGTGTAGCCGGCAAAGTGTCCTGCAAACGCAACGCAGACACAAAGCTGCCTCCAGTGCAGGCTTCGGCCTACACTCATCTCCCCCTGCTTACCCTTTGCTCCAACACCGCTAGTTGGGGCTCTAGGAAGACAATCTTTAATAGGCAAGGCAACGCATCTGGGTTCCAGCACCGCCAGCTGGTTCTCGGCAGTGTTCTTGTCACAGGTACTCCCTCGTGCCAAGCCTGGTTTCAGCACCGTCAGCTGTTTCCGGGTTGTGTCAACTTCACTGAGACGCCTATGCTTGCCCCGTCGTGGTGCGGTCGAGTTAGCCAACTCCAGGGTGCCTCCAGTTTAGGAGCTTCCTATGTGGGCTGCGTGAACTGGTAGTCAAGGCTGGTTCTGTAGTGCCAGTAGGCCCAGCTCCCCCTGTAGGACTGTTGGGGTTCGGTAACTGCGGCTGCCTCGCGGCCTAGCTGTTCTCTCCTCTCCTGTGGGCCTTGGGGTCCACCACCTGGTTCCAGCACCGTCAGCTGGTTCCGGGCCGAGCCTTTGGCTTAGGTGCCTCCTCCTGGGTATCCGAGTTCCGCCAACGCCAGGCGGTCCTTGGTAGTGCTTTTAAGCGCGGGCACCTACAGCTTAGTAACCGGGTTCCAGCACCGTCAGCTAGTCCTCGGTCGTGCCATTGGCTCTTGCACACTGGGGCAACGCATCCGGGTTCCAGCACCGCCAGCTGGTTCTCGGCAGTGTTTTTGTCACAGGTACTCCCTCGTGCCAAACCTGGTTTCAGCACCGTCAGCTGTTTCCGGGTTGTGTCAAGCTCACTGAGACACCTATGCTTGCCTCGTCGTGGTGCGGTCGGGTTAGCCAACTCCAGGGTGCCTCCAGTTTAGGAGCTTCCTATGTGGGCTGCGTGAACTGGTAGTCAAGGCTGGTTCTGTAGTGCCAGTAGGCCCAGCTCCCCCTGTAGGACTGTTGGGGTTCGGTAACTGCGGCTGCCTCGCGGCCTAGCTGTTCTCTCCTCTCCTGTGGACCTTCGGGTCCACCACCTGGTTCCAGCACCGTCAGCTGGTTCCGGGCCGAGCCTTTGGCTTAGGTGCCTCCTCCTGGGTATCCGAGTTCCGCCAACGCCAGGCGGTCCTTGGTAGTGCTTTTAAGCGCGGGCACCTACAGCTTAGTAACCGGGTTCCAGCACCGTCAGCTGGTCCTCGGTCGTGCCATTGGCTCTTGCACACTGGGGCAACGCATCCGGGTTCCATCACCGCCAGCTGGTTCTCGGCAGTGTTCTTGTCACAGGTACTCCCTCGTGCCAAGCCTGGTTTCAGCACCGTCAGCTGTTTCCGGGTTGTGTCAAGCTCACTGAGACACCTATGCTTGCCTCGTCGTGGTGCGGTCGGGTTAGCCAACTCCAGGGTGCCTCCAGTTTAGGAGCTTCCTATGTGGGCTGCGTGAACTGGTAGTCAAGGCTGGTTCTGTAGTGCCAGTAGGCCCAGCTCCCCCTGTAGGACTGTTGGGGTTCGGTAACTGCGGCTGCCTCGCGGCCTAGCTGTTCTCTCCTCTCCTGTGGGCCTTGGGGTCCACCACCTGGTTCCAGCACCGTCAGCTGGTTCCGGGCCGAGCCTTTGGCTTAGGTGCCTCCTCCTGGGTATCCGAGTTCCGCCAACGCCAGGCGGTCCTTGGTAGTGCTTTTAAGCGCGGGCACCTACAGCTTAGTAACCGGGTTCCAGCACCGTCAGCTAGTCCTCGGTCGTGCCATTGGCTCTTGCACACTGGGGCAACGCATCCGGGTTCCAGCACCGCCAGCTGGTTCTCGGCAGTGTTTTTGTCACAGGTACTCCCTCGTGCCAAACCTGGTTTCAGCACCGTCAGCTGTTTCCGGGTTGTGTCAAGCTCACTGAGACACCTATGCTTGCCTCGTTGTGGTGCGGTCGGGTTAGCCAACTCCAGGGTGCCTCCAGTTTAGGAGCTTCCTATGTGGGCTGCGTGAACTGGTAGTCAAGGCTGGTTCTGTAGTGCCAGTAGGCCCAGCTCCCCCTGTAGGACTGTTGGGGTTCGGTAACTGCGGCTGCCTCGCGGCCTAGCTGTTCTCTCCTCTCCTGTGGGCCTTGGGGTCCACCACCTGGTTCCAGCACCGTCAGCTGGTTCCGGGCCGAGCCTTTGGCTTAGGTGCCTCCTCCTGGGTATCCGAGTTCCGCCAACGCCAGGCGGTCCTTGGTAGTGCTTTTAAGCGCGGGCACCTACAGCTTAGTAACCGGGTTCCAGCACCGTCAGCTAGTCCTCGGTCGTGCCATTGGCTCTTGCACACTGGGGCAACGCATCCGGGTTCCAGCACCGCCAGCTGGTTCTCGGCAGTGTTTTTGTCACAGGTACTCCCTCGTGCCAAACCTGGTTTCAGCACCGTCAGCTGTTTCCGGGTTGTGTCAAGCTCACTGAGACACCTATGCTTGCCTCGTCGTGGTGCGGTCGGGTTAGCCAACTCCAGGGTGCCTCCAGTTTAGGAGCTTCCTATGTGGGCTGCGTGAACTGGTAGTCAAGGCTGGTTCTGTAGTGCCAGTAGGCCCAGCTCCCCCTGTAGGACTGTTGGGGTTCGGTAACTGCGGCTGCCTCGCGGCCTAGCTGTTCTCTCCTCTCCTGTGGACCTTCGGGTCCACCACCTGGTTCCAGCACCGTCAGCTGGTTCCGGGCCGAGCCTTTGGCTTAGGTGCCTCCTCCTGGGTATCCGAGTTCCGCCAACGCCAGGCGGTCCTTGGTAGTGCTTTTAAGCGCGGGCACCTACAGCTTAGTAACCGGGTTCCAGCACCGTCAGCTGGTCCTCGGTCGTGCCATTGGCTCTTGCACACTGGGGCAACGCATCCGGGTTCCAGCACCGCCAGCTGGTTCTCGGCAGTGTTCTTGTCACAGGTACTCCCTCGTGCCAAGCCTGGTTTCAGCACCGTCAGCTGTTTCCGGGTTGTGTCAAGCTCACTGAGACACCTATGCTTGCCTCGTCGTGGTGCGGTCGGGTTAGCCAACTCCAGGGTGCCTCCAGTTTAGGAGCTTCCTATGTGGGCTGCGTGAACTGGTAGTCAAGGCTGGTTCTGTAGTGCCAGTAGGCCCAGCTCCCCCTGTAGGACTGTTGGGGTTCGGTAACTGCGGCTGCCTCGCGGCCTAGCTGTTCTCTCCTCTCCTGTGGGCCTTGGGGTCCACCACCTGGTTCCAGCACCGTCAGCTGGTTCCGGGCCGAGCCTTTGGCTTAGGTGCCTCCTCCTGGGTATCCGAGTTCCGCCAACGCCAGGCGGTCCTTGGTAGTGCTTTTAAGCGCGGGCACCTACAGCTTAGTAACCGGGTTCCAGCACCGTCAGCTAGTCCTCGGTCGTGCCATTGGCTCTTGCACACTGGGGCAACGCATCCGGGTTCCAGCACCGCCAGCTGGTTCTCGGCAGTGTTTTTGTCACAGGTACTCCCTCGTGCCAAACCTGATTTCAGCACCGTCAGCTGTTTCCGGGTTGTGTCAAGCTCACTGAGACACCTATGCTTGCCTCGTCGTGGTGCGGTCGGGTTAGCCAACTCCAGGGTGCCTCCAGTTTAGGAGCTTCCTATGTGGGCTGCGTGAACTGGTAGTCAAGGCTGGTTCTGTAGTGCCAGTAGGCCCAGCTCCCCCTGTAGGACTGTTGGGGTTCGGTAACTGTGGCTGCCTCGCGGCCTAGCTGTTCTCTCCTCTCCTGTGGGCCTTGGGGTCCACCACCTGGTTCCAGCACCGTCAGCTGGTTCCGGGCCGAGCCTTTGGCTTAGGTGCCTCCTCCTGTGTATCCGAGTTCCGCCAACGCCAGGCGGTCCTTGGTAGTGCTTTTAAGCGCGGGCACCTACAGCTTAGTAACCGGGTTCCAGCACCGTCAGCTAGTCCTCGGTCGTGCCATTGGCTCTTGCACACTGGGGCAACGCATCCGGGTTCCAGCACCGCCAGCTGGTTCTCGGCAGTGTTTTTGTCACAGGTACTCCCTCGTGCCAAGCCTGGTTTCAGCACCGTCAGCTGTTTCCGGGTTGTGTCAAGCTCACTGAGACACCTATGCTTGCCTCGTCGTGGTGCGGTCGGGTTAGCCAACTCCAGGGTGCCTCCAGTTTAGGAGCTTCCTATGTGGGCTGCGTGAACTGGTAGTCAAGGCTGGTTCTGTAGTGCCAGTAGGCCCAGCTCCCCCTGTAGGACTGTTGGGGTTCGGTAACTGCGGCTGCCTCGCGGCCTAGCTGTTCTCTCCTCTCCTGTGGGCCTTGGGGTCCACCACCTGGTTCCAGCACCGTCAGCTGGTTCCGGGCCGAGCCTTTGGCTTAGGTGCCTCCTCCTGGGTATCCGAGTTCCGCCAACGCCAGGCGGTCCTTGGTAGTGCTTTTAAGCGCGGGCACCTACAGCTTAGTAACCGGGTTCCAGCACCGTCAGCTAGTCCTCGGTCGTGCCATTGGCTCTTGCACACTGGGGCAACGCATCCGGGTTCCAGCACCGCCAGCTGGTTCTCGGCAGTGTTTTTGTCACAGGTACTCCCTCGTGCCAAACCTGGTTTCAGCACCGTCAGCTGTTTCCGGGTTGTGTCAAGCTCACTGAGACACCTATGCTTGCCTCGTCGTGGTGCGGTCGGGTTAGCCAACTCCAGGGTGCCTCCAGTTTAGGAGCTTCCTATGTGGGCTGCGTGAACTGGTAGTCAAGGCTGGTTCTGTAGTGCCAGTAGGCCCAGCTCCCCCTGTAGGACTGTTGGGGTTCGGTAACTGCGGCTGCCTCGCGGCCTAGCTGTTCTCTCCTCTCCTGTGGGCCTTGGGGTCCACCACCTGGTTCCAGCACCGTCAGCTGGTTCCGGGCCGAGCCTTTGGCTTAGGTGCCTCCTCCTGGGTATCCGAGTTCCGCCAACGCCAGGCGGTCCTTGGTAGTGCTTTTAAGCGCGGGCACCTACAGCTTAGTAACCGGGTTCCAGCACCGTCAGCTAGTCCTCGGTCGTGCCATTGGCTCTTGCACACTGGGGCAACGCATCCGGGTTCCAGCACCGCCAGCTGGTTCTCGGCAGTGTTCTTGTCACAGGTACTCCCTCGTGCCAAGCCTGGTTTCAGCACCGTCAGCTGTTTCCGGGTTGTGTCAAGCTCACTGAGACACCTATGCTTGCCTCGTCGTGGTGCTGTCGGGTTAGCCAACTCCAGGGTGCCTCCAGTTTAGGAGCTTCCTATGTGGGCTGCGTGAACTGGTAGTCAAGGCTGGTTCTGTAGTGCCAGTAGGCCCAGCTCCCCCTGTAGGACTGTTGGGGTTCGGTAACTGCGGCTGCCTCGCGGCCTAGCTGTTCTCTCCTCTCCTGTGGGCCTTGGGGTCCACCACCTGGTTCCAGCACCGTCAGCTGGTTCCGGGCCGAGCCTTTGGCTTAGGTGCCTCCTCCTGGGTATCCGAGTTCCGCCAACGCCAGGCGGTCCTTGGTAGTGCTTTCAAGCGCGGGCACCTACAGCTTAGTAACCGGGTTCCAGCACCGTCAGCTGGTCCTCGGTCGTGCCATTGGCTCTTGCACACTGGGGCAACGCATCCGGGTTCCAGCACCGCCAGCTGGTTCTCGGCAGTGTTCTTGTCACAGGTACTCCCTCGTGCCAAGCCTGGTTTCAGCACCGTCAGCTGTTTCCGGGTTGTGTCAACTTCACTGAGACGCCTATGCTTGCCCCGTCGTGGTGCGGTCGAGTTAGCCAACTCCAGGGTGCCTCCAGTTTAGGAGCTTCCTATGTGGGCTGCGTGAACTGGTAGTCAAGGCTGGTTCTGTAGTGCCAGTAGGCCCAGCTCCCCCTGTAGGACTGTTGGGGTTCGGTAACTGCGGCTGCCTCGCGGCCTAGCTGTTCTCTCCTCTCCTGTGGGCCTTCGGGTCCACCACCTGGTTCCAGCACCGTCAGCTGGTTCTCGGCAGTGTCTTTTGCTCTTGTACCTTCTGCTCCCCATCCTGGTTCCAGTACCGTCAGCTGGTTCCGGGCAGAGCCTTTGGCTTAGGTGCCTCCTTCTGGGTATCCAAGTTCCACCAACGTCAGGTGGTCCTTGGTAGTGCTTTCAGGCACGGGTACCTCCTGCTTAGTAACCGGGTTCCAGTAACGTCAGCTGGTCCTCGGTAGTTCCATTGGCTCTTGGACCTTCGGCTACCCATCCGGGTTCCAGTACCGTCAGCTAGTCCTCGGTCGTGCCATTGGCTCTTGCACACTGGGGCAACGCATCCGGGTTCCAGCACCGCCAGCTGGTTCTCGGCAGTGTTCTTGTCACAGGTACTCCCTCGTGCCAAGCCTGGTTTCAGCACCGTCAGCTGTTTCCGGGTTGTGTCAAGCTCACTGAGACACCTATGCTTGCCTCGTCGTGGTGCTGTCGGGTTAGCCAACTCCAGGGTGCCTCCAGTTTAGGAGCTTCCTATGTGGGCTGCGTGAACTGGTAGTCAAGGCTGGTTCTGTAGTGCCAGTAGGCCCAGCTCCCCCTGTAGGACTGTTGGGGTTCGGTAACTGCGGCTGCCTCGCGGCCTAGCTGTTCTCTCCTCTCCTGTGGGCCTTGGGGTCCACCACCTGGTTCCAGCACCGTCAGCTGGTTCCGGGCCGAGCCTTTGGCTTAGGTGCCTCCTCCTGGGTATCCGAGTTCCGCCAACGCCAGGCGGTCCTTGGTAGTGCTTTCAAGCGCGGGCACCTACAGCTTAGTAACCGGGTTCCAGCACCGTCAGCTGGTCCTCGGTCGTGCCATTGGCTCTTGCACACTGGGGCAACGCATCCGGGTTCCAGCACCGCCAGCTGGTTCTCGGCAGTGTTCTTGTCACAGGTACTCCCTCGTGCCAAGCCTGGTTTCAGCACCGTCAGCTGTTTCCGGGTTGTGTCAACTTCACTGAGACGCCTATGCTTGCCCCGTCGTGGTGCGGTCGAGTTAGCCAACTCCAGGGTGCCTCCAGTTTAGGAGCTTCCTATGTGGGCTGCGTGAACTGGTAGTCAAGGCTGGTTCTGTAGTGCCAGTAGGCCCAGCTCCCCCTGTAGGACTGTTGGGGTTCGGTAACTGCGGCTGCCTCGCGGCCTAGCTGTTCTCTCCTCTCCTGTGGGCCTTCGGGTCCACCACCTGGTTCCAGCACCGTCAGCTGGTTCTCGGCAGTGTCTTTTGCTCTTGTACCTTCTGCTCCCCATCCTGGTTCCAGTACCGTCAGCTGGTTCCAGGCAGAGCCTTTGGCTTAGGTGCCTCCTTCTGGGTATCCAAGTTCCACCAACGTCAGGTGGTCCTTGGTAGTGCTTTCAGGCACGGGTACCTCCTGCTTAGTAACCGGGTTCCAGTAACGTCAGCTGGTCCTCGGTAGTTCCATTGGCTCTTGGACCTTCGGCTACCCATCCGGGTTCCAGTACCGTCAGCTGGTTCTCGGCAGTGTCTTTTGCTCTTGTACCTTCTGCTCCCCATCCTGGTTCCAGTAACGTCAGCTGGTTCCGGGCAGAGCCTTTGGCTTAGGTGCCTCCTTCTGGGTATCCGAGTTCCGCCAACGTCAGGCGGTCCTTGGTAGTGCTTTTTAGCACGGGTACCTCCTGCTTAGTAACCGGGTTCCAGTAACGTCAGCTGGTCCTCGGTAGTTCCATAGGCTCTTGAACCTTCGGGTAGCCATCCGAGTTCCAGTTCCATCAGCTGGTTCTTGGCATTTTCTCAGCCTTCTTGTACCTTCTGCTACATTTCCAAGTTGAAGACCCTAACGTCGACGACCCGGAAGACCACCCCGATGACGACGACCCGGAAGACCACCCCGATGACGACGACGACGACGGCGGAGACGACGACGGCGGAGACGACGACGGCTGAGACGACGACGGCGGAGATGACGACACTGGAGACGACGACCCTGGAGACGACAACATGGAAGACCGAGAAGCAGAAGAACAAGAGGCTGCAGAACAAAGAGCAGAAGAACATTAAGCATAAGACTTAATATCAGAGCAAAAGATATTATCTAAATTATATGCAGAAGAAGACTAAGCAGTGTATGGTGGTGAGTCCGTTCCTCCTCGTGGTGCCCCTGGATAAAGCCTGATGCTGCAGGCCAAACTGAACGCGGACAAATGTAACTTTTGTGACTGGCAGAACGGAAGGTGTAATCTTCCAACTTTTATAGATAACAACTACGGGAATGCCTGTCACAAATGAGAATATGGTGAAGAAGTAGAATAGGAAGAATAATAACAGTGGAATAAAAAGAATATGTAGAATAGGAAGAATAATAATAGTTGAAGAAAATGAATATGAAGAATGTAATAAAAAAAAAAAATATAGGTAGAAGATGAAGAAGAAGATGAATAAGGTGAAGAAGTTGATGTCAAAGATGCTGATGATGATGAAGATGAAAGTGTGGGAAAAGGAAAAAAAAGAAGGGGAAGGTCGTGGAATAGTGAAACATCAATATCTGACAAAATAAAAAAAAATTACATAGTCAATATCTTTTTCAATCCGAACGTCTTTAAAAAAAAAAAAAATCATGCTATTCTATTTGATTGGACTAATCCTCATTGCCTTTAATGTCTCCGCCACCTCCCCCATACATCCTACATTATTCTTAGTTGTTTTCCTTCATGTAGAATGAACCTACAAGGAAAGAAAGGGTTTATTTTAATTCCGATATTTTGGTCCCATTGACTTGCATTGGGATCGGGTATCGGTATCGGCGATATCCGATATTTTTTGAATATCGGCCGATCCAAACCGATACCGATACTTTCCGATATCGGAAGGTATCGCTCAACACTACTAGTGTCTGTCTTTTTTTTTGGTTTTTAAATTCTCCCTGAAAAAAAAAAATAAACAGTGGGAGATTAATATTGGCCTTTGTGCTTGTGTGCCAGTTCTGTGTGCCATCGCTCTCAAATAGTGGGCCATAGAAAGCCTAGTGTCTGTTTTTTTTTTTTTTTTTTTTAAATTCTCCCTGAAAAAAAAAATAAACAGTGGGAGATTAATATTGGCCTTTGTGCTTGTGTGCCAGTCCTGTGTGCCATCTCTCTCAAATAGTGGGCCATAGAAAGCCTAGTGTCTGTTTTTTTTTTTTTTTGTTTGGTTTTTAAATTCTCCCTGAAAAAAAAAAATCAGTGGGAGATTAATATTGACCTTCGTCCTTGTGTGCCAGTCCTGTGTGCCATCTCTCAAATAGTGGGCCATAGAAAGCCTAGTGTCTGTTTTGGGTTTTAAAATTCTCCCTGAAAAAAAAAAAAAACAGTGGGAGAATAATATTGGCCTTTGTGCTTGTGTGCCAGTCCTGTGTGCCATCTCTCTCAAATAGTGGGCCATAGAAAGCCTAGTGTCTGTTTTGGGTTTTAAAATTCTCCCTGAAAAAAAAAAAAATAAACAGTGGGAGATTAATATTGGCCTTTGTGCTTGAGTGACAGTCCTGCATGTGTGGCATCTCTCTCATTTGGTGCCACAGAAAACCGAGTGTGTAACATTGTGCCTGATTTTCATTGCAGTCTCACCCACCTATAAAGGGATATCTAAATCCTACAGAGGTTTGAGTTCACCTTGTAATTTTTTTTACAGTAACAAATACCGTTACTTTGGTTATGTTTTTAAAACAATGAGGAAGTCTGGTGGAAGAGGTCGTGGCCGTGGGCATTCATTGCCAGCTGGTAATGATGGTAGTGGTGGTGGAGCATCAGGTGGTTGTGGGAAAAGCAATATAGCACCTAAGTCTCGAGCTGTGGAGCCAGGTTCGTCGTCTGGCTACACAAGGCCTCGAACGCTCCCTTTTCTGGGAGTAGGAAAACCGCTTTTAAAGCCGGAGCAGCAAGAGCAAGTTTTGGCTTACCTTGCTGACTCAGCCTCTAGCTCTTTTGCCTCCTCTTCTGAAACTGGTAAATGTAAAAGCAGCGCGTCATTAGTGGATGTTCACGGTCAGGGACAAGTCGGTTCCTTGTCCTCTTCAGCAAAAACAACAACAGAGAAGGATGCGGCAGGTGACACAACGGGTTACTCCATGGAGCTCTTTACACATACCGTCCCTGGCTTAGAAAGTGAAACAAATAACAGGCCATGCCCATTACAAGTTGAATCGGACATGGAGTGCACAGATGCACAGCCACAGCCAGATTACTATGCTGTTCCTTTGACTCAGACCACAACATTGCCCTCGCAGGGTACTGATCCAGAATCAGACCCTGATGAGACTATGGTGCCCCGTCACGAACGCTACATCACTGACTTACACGGTGACACAGACGAAGTTGCACACGAGATAGAAGAGGAGGTTATAGATGACCCAGTTGTTGACCCCGATTGGCAGCCATTGGGGGAACAGGGTGCAGGCGGCAGTAGTTCTGAAGCGGAGGAGGAGGGGACGCAGCAGGCATCAACATCGCAACAGGTTCCATCTGCCGGGCCCGTATCTGGCCCAAAACGCGTGGCAAAGCCAAAACCTGTTGGAGGACAGCGTGGCCATCCGGTTAAAGCTCAGTCTGCAATGCCTGAAAAGGGATCCGATGCTAGAAAGAGTGCAGTCTGGCATTTTTTTAAACAACATCCAATTGATCAGCACAAAGTCATCTGTCAAAAATGTTCAACTACCTTAAGCAGAGGTCAGAATCTGAAAAGTCTAAATACAAGTTGCATGCATAGACATTAAACCACCATGCATTGCAAGCCCGGACTAACTACCAAACGTCCCTTAAGGTTGTAGCACCCTCGGCCAATGAAGCTAGTCAGCAACGCTACATCCGTTCCGTCACTGTAAGGCCACCATTTTCCCCACCACCTGCAGTATCTGTGCAGGTTTCGTTGCCAGGCCAAAGCAGTCAAGGTCAGGGAATCACCAGTTTCGTAGTAGGAAACACTGCATCTAGGGCACCGGCGGCAACAATACCGTCTCCAACCAACTCTCAGTCTGCCATGTCCACCGGCACCTCCGCTAGTTCCACGTTCTCCAGCTCTCCAGTCCAGCTCACCCTACATGAGACTCTGGTTAGAAAAAGGAAGTACTTAGCATCCGCGTACACAGGGTTTGAACGCCCACATAGCTAGACCAATCTCGTTAGAGATGATGCCCTACCGGTTAGTTGAAAGCGAAGCTTTCAAAGCCCTGATGGACTACGCTGTACCACGCTACGAGCTACCCAGTCGACACTTCTTTTCGAGAAAAGCCATTCCAGCCCTCCACCAGCATGTTAAAGAGCGCATCGTCCATGCACTCAGGCAATCTGTGAGTACAAAGGTGCACATGACAACAGATGCATGGACCAGTAGGCATGGCCAGGGACGTTACGTGTCCATCATGGCACACTGGGTGAATGTGGTGGATGCAGGGTCCACAGGGGACAGCAATTTTGGAACAGTTCTGCCTAGCCCACGGTCTAGGAAACAGTTGGCTCTAGCCATTCGCACCCCCTCCTCCTCCTCCTCGTCCTCCTGCAGAAGCGAGAGCTCGTCCACAGACTGCAGTCGCACAACCACTCCATCCGCAGCTGCCACTGTTGCACACCAGGTGTCCCATTATGGGGCAGCTACTGGCAAGCATCAGCAGGCTGTATTGGCTATGAAGTGTTTGGGCGACAACAGACACACCGCGGAAGTTCTGTCCGAGTTCTTGCAGAAAGAAATGCAGTCGTGGCTGGGCACTGTAGATCTTGAGGCAGGCAAGGTAGTGAGTGATAACGGAAGGAATTTCATGGCTGCCATCTCCCTTTCCCCAACTGAAACACATTTCTTGCCTGGCTCACACTTTAAACCTGGTGGTGCAGTGCTTCCTGAAAAGTTATCCGGGGTTATCCGACCTGCTCCTCAAAGTGCGCGGACTTTGCTCGCATATCCGCCGTTCGCCCGTACACTCCAGCCGTATGCAGACCTATCAGCGGTCTTTGAACCTTCCACAGCATCGCCTAATCATCAACGTTGCAACAAGGTGGAACTCAACACTGCACATGCTACAGAGACTGTGCGAACAGAGGCGTGCTGTTATGTATTTGTGGGAGGATACACATACACGGGCAGGCAGTAGGATGGCAGACATGGAGTTGTCAGGTGTGCAGTGGTCGAAGATTCAAGACATGTGTCAAGTCCTTCAGTGTTTTGAGGAATGCACACGGCTGGTTAGTGCAGACAACGCCATAATAAGCATGAGCATCCCCCTAATGCGTCTGCTGATGCAAAGTTTGACGCACATAAAGGAGCAGGCGTCTGCAGCAGAGGAAGAGGAAAGCCTTGATGACAGTCAGCCATTGCCTGGTCAGGGCAGTGTACAGGACGAGGTAGCGGGCGAACAGGAGGAGGAGGAGGACGAGGAGGATGATGGGGATGATTATTTTTGTAATGAGGAAGCTTCAATGGGGCAAATAGCAACTGGTGGCGTTGCAAGGCCGGGGTCAGGTTTTTTTAGGGAGACAAGTGAATTAGAAGTCCCTGAAACTGCACCTCAACCCAGCACAACCGCAGATTTGACAATTGGAACTTTGGCCCACATGGCGGATTATGCCTTACGTATCCTCAAAAGGGACACACGCATTTGTAAAATGATGGGCAATGACGATTACTGGTTGGCATGCCTCGCTGATCCTCGTTATGAAGGCAAATTGCAAAATATTATGCCACATGAGAACCTGGAACAAATATTAGCAACCAAACAATCAACTCTTGTTGACCGTTTGATTCAGGCATTCCCAGCACACAGCACCAGTGATCTTTATCACACGAGCTGCAGGGGTCAGCAGGCCAGAGGTGTTAGAGGTGCACAAATCAGAAGTGGCGTTGGACAGAGGGGTTTTCTGACCAGGTTGTGGAGTGATTTTGCTATGACCGCAGAAAGGACAGGTACTGCAGCATCAATTCAAAGTGACAGGAGACAACATTTGTCCAGTATGGTTACAAACTATTTTTCATCCCTTATTGATGTTCTCCGTCAACCGTCATTCCCATTTGATTACTGGGCATCCAAATTAGACACCTGGCCCGGCAGCTAGTGTCCTATCAGAAAGAGTATTCAGTGCTGCAGGTTCAATATTAACCGAAAAAAGGACTCGTCTGGCTACCCAAAATGTTGATGATCTAACCTTCATAAAAATGAACCACAACTGGATTTCAAATTCTTTTGCCCCACCTTGCCCAGCTGACACCTAGCTTTCCTATGATTAGGTCTTGCTTGTGGAGTACTCTGACTGACTTTTCCAATCTCGTAATTTGCAGCAGCTGTTTGTCCAGCATACGACATGTTTACACCACCCTAAATGGCCAAACTCCCCCCACGGGGCCGTGGTCTCGCCACTTGGCGCAAGCACCCGTGAGAGTGCCGTTTGTCTGAAGAGGTGGGTGTGCCCGCTTTTGGTCGACGGCACTGCCACTGGGTCCCTCATAGTACAATAAAGTGTCTTTGGCGGTGGTGGTGCGCACCCAACTTCAGACACACCGTTGTAACATGAGGGGCCCTGGGCCTGTACCACCGGCCACAAGAGAGTTCCCCCCCAGCTCAAACATTGCTCTACCACTTGCAAAATTATCTCTCACAGTTCCACCAATGTTTAGTCTATGCGCTGACATCCTTCAATGCCTGGCACTGACAATACCATTGTGTTGACATGTATGATGGTACTTAACATAGTCAGGGGCAGTGTCCTATATTTACACCAGTACATACTTTGCGCCAAATTACTAGGTCTGAAACTCAGCAGAGGAGCCCACCCCTGTACCTAAGTATTCCACCCTTTTGTGTTTTGGTTTTGGTGTAATGCGAGACATTAACATCTATTTATTTTTTGGGAGTACTAACTGGCAGACACTCATTAATATCGGCCTCCGCTGACAACACCAATGCTGCCTGTGTACCCCTGCAAGAGAATTCCAAGTGTCTACAGCCCACTTTTGTTATGTTAGGCCTACTAAGCCTGTCTGCGGTCACTCCTTCCAATAGTCCTCCACTGACCACACCACTGCTGCCCGTGTACCCCTGGAACCAATTTTAAAGTGCCTACAGCCTAATTTTGTTATGTTAGGCCTACTACGCCTGCCTGCGGTCCATCCTTCCCCTAGTCCTCCACTGACCAGACCACTGCTGCCCATGTACCCCTGGAAGCTATTTTAAAGTGCCTACAGCCAACTTTTGTTATGTTAGGCCTACTACGCCTGTCTGCGGTCCATCCTTCCACTAGTCCTCCACTGACCAGACCACTGCTGCCCGTGTACCCCTGGAACCAATTTTAAAGTGCCTACTGCCTAATTTTGTTATGTTAGGCCTACTATGCCTGTCTGCGGTCCATCCTTCCACTAGTCCTCCACTGACCAGACCACTGCTGCCCGTGTACCCCTGGAAGCTATTTTAAAGTGCCTACAGCCAACTTTTGTTATGGTAGGCCTACTACGCCTTTCTGCGGTCCCTCCTTCCACTAGTCCTCCACTGACCAGACCCCTGGAACCAATTTTAAAGTGCCTACTGCCTAATTTTGTTATGTTACGCCTACTACGCCTGTCTGCGGTTCATCCTTCCACTAGTCCTCCACTGACCAGACCACTGCTGCCCGTGTACCCCTGGAAGCTATTTTAAAGTGCCTACAGCCAACTTTTGTTATGTTAGGCCTACTACGCCTGTCTGCGGTCCCTGCTTCCACTAGTCCTCCACTGACCAGACCACTGCTGCCCGTGTACCCCTGGAACCAATTTTAAAGTGCCTACAGCCAACTTTTGTTATGTTAGGCCTACTACGCCTGTCTGCGGTCCCTCCTTCCACTAGTCCTCCACTGACCAGACCACTGCTGCCCATGTACCCCTGGAAGCTATTTTAAAGTGCCTACAGCCAACTTTTGTTAGGTTAGGCCTACTACGCCTGTCTGCGGTCCCTCCTTCCACTAGTCCTCCACTGACCAGACCACTGCTGCCCGTGTACCCCTGGAAGCTATTTTAAAGTGCCTACAGCCAACTTTTGTTATGTTAGGCCTACTACGCCTGTCTGCGGTCCATCCTTCCACTAGTCCTCCACTGACCAGACCACTGCTGCCCGTGTACCCCTGGAACCAATTTTAAAGTGCCTACTGCCTAATTTTGTTATGTTAGGCCTACTATGCCTGTCTGCGGTCCATCCTTCCACTAGTCCTCCACTGACCAGACCACTGCTGCCCGTGTACCCCTGGAAGCTATTTTAAAGTGCCTACAGCCAACTTTTGTTATGGTAGGCCTACTACGCCTTTCTGCGGTCCCTCCTTCCACTAGTCCTCCACTGACCAGACCCCTGGAACCAATTTTAAAGTGCCTACTGCCTAATTTTGTTATGTTAGGCCTACTACGCCTGTCTGCGGTTCATCCTTCCACTAGTCCTCCACTGACCAGACCACTGCTGCCCGTGTACCCCTGGAAGCTATTTTAAAGTGCCTACAGCCAACTTTTGTTATGTTAGGCCTACTACGCCTGTCTGCGGTCCCTGCTTCCACTAGTCCTCCACTGACCAGACCACTGCTGCCCGTGTACCCCTGGAACCAATTTTAAAGTGCCTACAGCCAACTTTTGTTATGTTAGGCCTACTACGCCTGTCTGCGGTCCCTCCTTCCACTAGTCCTCCACTGACCAGACCACTGCTGCCCATGTACCCCTGGAAGCTATTTTAAAGTGCCTACAGCCAACTTTTGTTAGGTTAGGCCTACTACGCCTGTCTGCGATCCCTCCTTCCACTAGTCCTCCACTGACCAGACCACTGCTGCCCGTGTACCCCTGGAAGCTATTTTAAAGTGCCTACAGCCAACTTTTGTTATGTTAGGCCTACTACGCCTGTCTGCGGTCCCTCCTTCCACTAGTCCTCCACTGACCACACCACTGCTGCCCGTGTACCCCTGGAACCAATTTTAAAGTGCCTACAGCCTAATTTTGTTATGTTAGGCCTACTACGCCTGTCTGCGGTCCATCCTTCCACTAGTCCTTCACTGACCAGACCACTGCTGCCCTTGTACCCCTGGAACCAATTTTAAAGTGCCTACAGCCAACTTTTGTTATGTTAGGCCTACTACGCCTGTCTGCGGTCCCTCCTTCCACTAGTCCTCCACTGACCAGACCACTGCTGCCCGTGTACCCCTGGAACCAATTTTAAAGTGCCTACAGCCAACTTTTGTTGTTAGGCCTACTACGCCTGTCTGCGGTCCATCCTTCCACTAGTCTTCCACTGACCAGACCACTGCTGCCCGTATACCCCTGTATACACCTTTTTTAAACTGCATTGAGACAAATTTTTTGTTTAAAGTTAAGTAAAAAGGGCAGCACACTGCAGCGCCAAAACATGCAAACTTGAAAACACGAAATTTGAACTGCATTACTGAACTGCAGTTCAAATTTCGTGTTTTCAAGTTTGCATGTTTTGGCGCTGCAGTGTGCTGCCCTTTTTACTTAACTATATATGAGTTGGCGACTCTGGGTTCAGCACCTGTTCACACTCAGTCTATGTTTGGATGTGCAGGTCAGGTTTTTGAAATGTATTCTTTAGCCTTCTGATCGTGCACTCCCCGCCTCCTAGCCACAGGTGTTTTAATTATAGTAGGTCCAATACCCCTCCACAGAAAGAGAGAATTTGAGTCCAAGAAGAGGTTTCACATGTACCCATTCAGATGGAGACGTTAATTCTCGGTGAGGTAGGTCAAGCGTAGGACCTCGTATAAGAGAGATGCAGTAAAGTGGCTACGAGGTACACATAAATATGGCCATTTTTATGCGCTAAAAGCTCTCATTTTTCATATTTCTAGTGCAGTAATGCAGTTCAAATTTCGTGTTTTCAAGTTTGCATGTTTTGGCGCTGCAGTGTGCTGCCCTTTTTACTTAACTATATACGAGTTGGCGACTCTGGGTTCAGCACCTGTTCACACTCAGTCTATGTTTGGATGTGCAGGTCAGGTTTTTTAAATGTATTCTTTAGCCTTCTGATCGTGCACTCCCCGCCTCCTAGCCACAGGTGTTTTAATTATAGTAGGTCCAATACCCCTCCACAGAAAGAGAGAATTTGAGTCCAAGAAGAGGTTTCACATGTACCCATTCAGATGGAGACGTTTATTCTCGGTGAGGTAGGTCAAGCGTAGGACCTCGTATAAGAGAGATGCCGTAAAGTGGCTACGAGGTACACATAAATATGGCCATTTTTATGCGCTAAAGGCTCTCATTTTTCATATTTCTAGTGCAGTAATGCAGTTCAAATTTCGTGTTTTCAAGTTTGAATGTGTTGGCGCTGCAGTGTGCTGCCCTTTTTACTTAACTATATACGAGTTGGCGACTCTGGGTTCAGCACCTGTTCACACTCAGTCTATGTTTGGATGTGCAGGTCAGGTTTTTGAAATTTTTTGTTTAAGGCCTACTATTAGTGTCTCTGTGCGCCACTCAATACAGCTGTCCTCCTTATAAAAAAACTGAGCGTCAATAGTCTGGTTTTCAGCCTATAAAAATTTGAAAACTGCATTGGGGCTAATACTTCGCTAGGGCCTACTAACGGTGTCTTCTGCTCCAAGGTGTTCCCCAGGTTTCCTCTCCATTGCTTCGATCTTCTGGCTCTCGTTTAGTACTTGTTGAAAACAACACTGCATTAGGCCTACAAGTTGGGTCTGGGTTGTAGAGACGGTGTGTTCCACTCCAAGGTGTTCCCCAGGTTGCCTCTCCATTGCTTCGATCTTCTAGCTCTTCTTAAGTAATTGTTGAAAACAACACTGCATTAGGCCTACAAGTTGGGTCTGGGTTGTAGAGACGGTGTCTTCCGCTACAAGGTGTTCTCCAGGTTTCCTCTCCATTGCTTCAATCTTAAAGCTCTCGTTTAGTAGTTGTTGAAAACAACACTGCATTAGGCCTACAAGTTGGGTCTGGGTTGTAGAGACGGTGTGTTCCACTCCAAGGTGTTCCCCAGGTTGCCTCTCCATTGATTCGATCTTCTGGCTCTCGTTTAGTAGTTGTTGAAAACAACACTGCATTAGGCCTAAAAGTTGGGTCTGGGTTGTAGAGACGGTGTGTTCCACTCCAAGGTGTTCCCCAGGTTGCCTCTCCATTGCTTCGATCTTCTAGCTCTTCTTAAGTAGTTGTTGAAAACAACACTGCATTAGGCCTACAAGTTGGGTCTGGGATGTAGAGACGGTGTGTTCCACTCCAAGGTGTTCCCCAGGTTGCCTCTCCATTGCTTCGATCTTCTAGCTCTTCTTAAGTAGTTGTTGAAAACAACACTGCATTAGGCCTACAAGTTGGGTCTGGGTTGTAGAGACGGTGTCTTCCGCTACAAGGTGTTCTCCAGGTTTTCTCTCCATAGCTTCGAACTTCTAGCTCTCGTTTAGTAGTTGTTGAAAACAACACTGCATTAGGCCTACAAGTTGGGTCTGGGGTGTTGAGACGGTGTGTTCCACTCCAAGGTGTTCCCCAGGTTGCCTCTCCATTGCTTCGATCTTCAAGCTCTTCTTAAGTAGTTGTTGAAAACAACACTGCATTAGGCCTACAAGTTGGGTCTGGGTTGTAGAGACGGTGTCTTCCGCTACAAGGTGTTCTCCAGGTTTCCTCTCCATAGCTTCGAACTTCTAGCTCTCGTTTAGTAGTTGTTGAAAACAACACTGCATTAGGCCTACAAGTTGGGTCTGGGGTGTTGAGACGGTGTGTTCCACTCCAAGGTGTTCCCCAGGTTGCCTCTCCATTGCTTCGATCTTCTGGCTCTCGTTTAGTAGTTGTTGAAAACAACACTGCATTAGGCCTACAAGTTGGGTCTGGGTTGTAGAGATGGTGTCTTCCACTCCAAGGTGTTCCCCAGGTTGCCTCTCCATTGCTTCAATCTTAAAGCTCTTGTTTAGTAGTTGTTGAAAACAACACTGCATTCGGCCTACAAGTTGGATCTGGGGTGTAGAGACGGTGTGTTCCACTCCAAGGTGTTCCCCAGGTTGCCTCTCTATTGCTTCAAAATTAAAGCTCTTGTTTAGCAGTTGTTGAAAACAACACTGCATTAGGCCTACAAGTTGGGTCTGGGATGTAGAGACGGTGTGTTCCACTCCAAGGTGCTCCCCAGGTTGCCTCTCCATTGCTTCGATCTTCTAGCTCTTCTTAAGTAGTTGTTGAAAACAACACTGCATTAGGCCTACAAGTTGGGTCTGGGTTGTAGAGACGGTGTCTTCCGCTACAAGGTGTTCTCCAGGTTTCCTTTCCATAGCTTCGAACTTCTAGCTCTCGTTTAGTAGCTGTTGAAAACAACACTGCATTTGGCCTACAAGTTGGGTCTGGGTTGTAGAGACGGTGTGTTCCACACCAAGGTGTTCCCCAGGTTGCCTCTCCATTGCTTCGATCTTCTAGCTCTTCTTAAGTAGTTGTTGAAAACAACACTGCATTAGGCCTACAAGTTGGGTCTGGGTTGCAGAGACGGTGTCTTCCGCTACAAGGTGTTCTCCAGGTTTCCTCTCCATTGCTTCAATCTTAAAGCTCTCGTTTAGTAGTTGTTGAAAACAACACTGCATTAGGCCTACAAGTTGGGTCTGGGTTGTAGAGACGGTGTCTTCCACTCCAAGGTGTTCCCCAGGTTGTCTCTCCATTGCTTCAATCTTAAAGCTCTTGTTTAGTAGTTGTTGAAAACATCACTGCATTCGGCCTACAAGTTGGGTCTGGGGTGTAGAGACGGTGTGTTCCACTCCACGGTGTTCCCCAGGTTGCCTCTCCATTGCTTCAATCTTAAAGCTCTTGTTTAGTCGTTGTTGAAAACAACATTGCATTAGGCCTACAAGTTGGGTCTGGGGTGTAGAGACGGTGTGTTCCACTCCAAGGTGTCCCCCAGGTTGCCTCTCCATTGCTTCGATCTTCTGGCTCTCGTTTAGTAGTTGTTGAAAACAACACTGCATTAGGCCTACAAGTTGGGTCTGGTGTGTTGAGATGGTGTGTTCCACTCCAAGGTGTTCCCCAGGTTGCCTCTCCATTGCTTCGATCTTCTGGCTCTCGTTTAGTAGTTGTTGAAAACAACACTGCATTAGGCCTACAAGTTGGGTCTGGGTTGTAGAGACGGTGTGTTCCACTCCAAGGTGTTCCCCAGGTTGCCTCTCCATTGCTTCGATCTTCTAGCTCTTCTTAAGTAGTTGTTGAAAACAACACTGCATTAGGCCTACAAGTTGGGTCTGGGTTGTAGAGACGGTGTGTTCCATTCCAAGGTGTTCTCCAGGTTGCCTCTCCATTGCTTCGATCTTCTGGCTCTCGTTTAGTAGTTGTTGAAAACAACACTGCATTAGGCCTACAAGTTGGGTCTGGGGTGTAGAGACGGTGTATTCCACTCCAAGGTGTTCCCCAGGTTGCCTCTCCATTGCTTCGATCTTCTGGCTCTCGTTTAGTAGTTGTTTAAAACAACACTGCATTAGGCCTACAAGTTGGGTCTGGGGTGTAGAGAAGGTGTGTTCCACTCCAAGGTGTCCCCCAGGTTGCCTCTCCATTGCTTCGATCTTCTGGCTCTCGTTTAGTAGTTGTGGAAAACAACACTGCATTAGGCCTACAAGATGGGTCTGGGTTGTAGAGACGGTGTCTTCCACTCCAAGGTGTTCTCCAGGTTTCCTCTCCATTGCTTCGATCTTCTAGCTCTTCTTAAGTAGTTGTTGAAAACAACACTGCATTAGGCCTGCAAGTTGGGTCTGGGTTGTAGAGACAGTGTTTTCCACTCCAAGGTATTCCCCAGGTTGCCTCTCCATTGCTTCAATCTTAAAGCTCTTGTTTAGTAGTTGTTGAAAACAACACTGCATTCGGCCTACAAGTTGGGTCTGGGGTGTAGAGACGGTGTGTTCCACTCCAAGGTGTTCCCCAGGTTGCCTCTCCATTGCTTCAATCTTAAAGCTCTTGTTTAGTAGTTGTTGAAAACAACACTGCATTCGGCCTACAAGTTGGGTCTGGGTTGTAGAGACGGAGTCTTGCACTCCAAGGTGTTCCCCAGGTTGCCTCTCCATTGCTTCGATCTTCTGGCTCTCATTTAGTAGTTGTTGAAAGCAACTCTGCATTAGGCCTACAAGTTGGGTCTGGGGTTGTAGAGACGGTGTCTTCCACTCCAAGGTGTTCTCCAGGTTTCCTCTCCATTGCTTCAATCTTCATGCTCGTCTTAAGTAGTTGTTGAAACAGCACTACATTAGGCCTACAAGTTGGGTCTGGGTCGTAGAGACGGTGTCTGCCGCTCCAAGGTGTTCTCCAGGTTGCCACATAATCGAAGCTGCAGAGAGCCTATTTTGTAATTTTACGCCTACAAAGTCTTTCTGCGGTCCCTCCTTCCAATTGTCCTCCACTGAGCACAACAATGCAGACCGTGTACCCATGTAACCTTTTTTAAACCAGCGTCGAGCCAACTTTGTGGTTTAAGGCCTACTTGTAGTGTCTGGCTGCGCCACTCAATACAGCTGTCCTCTTTACAAAAAATGACCTACAATTATCTGGTTTTCAGCCTATCGGAATTTTAAAACTGCAGTGGGCCTACTAGTTGGGTTGGGGCCTTCTATCTGTGTCTTCCGCTCCTTGCTGTTCTCCTACAGTGAACAAAGTTGTGCTGCCTGTTTACTACTGTTGCCAATTTTGAACTGCATTTAGACTACTTACTGATTTGGGCCTACTCTCTGTGTCAGCCTCTCATTCCAGTTGTCCTCCACTGAACAAAACAATGCCCCCTGGTTAGTCCTGTTACCAATTTTGAACTGCATTTAGCCCACGTTATTCTTTGGGCCTTTATCTGTGTTTCCTCCTCATCCTGCCCATTGCCCAGCCAGTGATAGATGAGCCTGCTGGTACATTGACCCATAACGCAACATTCCCCGTGCACGCTACACTGCAAGAATGTGACCCTGCTGAAAGTCAGGTCCCCCTTCCCGCATACCATACCACCTTACACGGGGACAAAGAGGAAGGTGCAGATGAAGGTGCAGGTTCCTTCATCAGGTGGGGGGAGGAATACTCATTGGCGACGTCACTGGCACAGGGCCTCTCATAGTACGCAAAAGTGTTGCTGCCGGTGGGAGGTGCCCCCGCCGTGCAAACACACCGCTGTACTTTGAGGGGCCCTGTGCCAGTGCCAATGCCAACGAGTGGGCCCCCCCTGCTTGCTCAGGATCACAGCACTTGCAAAGTTGAAATACTTACCTCTCCCTGCTCCACTGCCGTGACGTGGTCCAGATTTCCTGGGCCCACTAATTACTTAAACCAGCCCTACCCCGCACAACTTTAGCCAAATGACCCCCAATTTCAAATGCCTTACTATTATTATAAGCTAAATTAAGATTGACAAGCTTCAGTAACAAGAATGGATGTTTTTGCCATTAAAATGGGCTCTGTACATGTTTTCCTGGCCTCCACTCACTGCCGACTATGCTCCCCCATTGACTTGCATTGGGTTTCGTGTTTCGGTCGACCCCCGACTTTTCGCGATAATCGGCCGATTCCACTCGACTCGACTTTTGAGATAGTCGGGTTTCGCGAAACCCGACTCGACTCTAAAAAGGTCAAGGTCGCTCAACCCTAGACAAGCACAGAGGTCTTCTGCAGACCCCCGGTTTTCGTGCCAACACATTGGAACCCTGGAATCATGTGACAGGGCACCAATGGAAGGGGTTTGTGATGTGTTTCTGGCGCGTGTGAATGTCATTGTAGGGGATTGACAGAAGCATTTAACATGTTAACAGCTGTGGATGGAATCGCGATCATGGCTGTAAGAGGCACATGACAACTGATCAAATCAGCTTTCATGTGCCTGAAAAGATGCGGGCTCAGTGCCAGAGCCAGCATTAAATGCCCGGACACGGCCTATGACGTACCTATATGTCATAGGTCGTGAAGGGGCTGAAAACTGTGTGCAAGTGTACCTAGAAAATTGTATGCCTTGATAACTCAAAGCAAGGCAAAGTGTGGTCACACAAAATATTGATTTGATTTAGATTTTTATTTTGTTCTTTCATTTTGTACTTTGTTAAATTATAATAATAAACCATGAACATATCTATTTTTAAAAAAATTGATTTATTTAATTAACTAATTACTACTTACAGTAGTTTAAGAATCCTATTATATGAAAAATTAAGCTCATTATGGACTAGTATAACCAGAGGAAGGTGTAGTCTGCAGAGACAGCCAATAGATGCACCAAGGGGATCTACCAATATATGTGTTTTGATAAATTGTTTGACCGAAATGAATGATGTCCAGGTGGCATTTGAAATTGCTTGACTATGTAAGTACTTTTCTTTTCAGTCCTCTTTGTTTTTGTTTGTTTTTCAGAAAATTGCACTTCCTACACTAATAGGTACACCACGGGAAGGTTATGCTGAAGTAGCCAATGCTGACTGATCAAACACAGAAGCGGAAAACTAAGGAGTGCATTACTGCTGCTAGATGTCCGAAGTCCAAAGTATGTTATAGGAACTGTTCATCGTAATGAATATGAAGAAGATAAAAATGCAATAAATAATGTATGTATTAGCATGTGCAGGATCTTGTGACTCACTTATCTGTCAAATATATGCTTCAGCAGACATGAATCATTTACTTGCATGTCATGATATGGTTTCTGTGGTAACATAGCACTAGTACGAGTCTGCTGTCAGCCTGATCTTTTGAGATCTTCATAGACCACAGTTTGCCATTCTACTTGCCATGGAAATATAATCACTATCATGGCAGCAGAGTGGTTAATAAACTTATACTACTAGCACTGTGGCAGCAAATACTCATGTGCACCTTAGTTCACTAAACGTGAAAACTGCCCTTTAGTGCATTCTATATGAAACATCCTATAAGGCAACTGCCAGCACAATAATATGTCTTAAAGGCATAAACAATTATAGGGAAAAGAGAAAGGAGAAAAAATGACAGTCAAGGACAAAAATAAACAATCTTTATTTAAATTGATGGGGTTGTTCGCTACTAGGACAACCCCTTCTCGATCTCAATGTCTGCCCTGTTAAAATGACACATATACTCACTTCTGGTAAAGGCGTCATTCCAGCAGTGTCGGCACTCACTCTCTCTTGGGTTGACGTGAGGTTGTTACGACATGTGGGCCATGCTCTCAATCAGCGTTGGTGTCACTATCCTCGCCTTCAGACATATAAGTAATTAAATCAATGTCCGAGTTGCGGCTGAGCGCTCAATTCATCTTGATTATTTATTCGTCAGAAGGTGGGGACGGTGACGCCAGCGCTGATCGGGCTTTGGGCACATGTGACGTAACAACCTCACATGAGCCATGGGAACTCAAGTCATAACTCTGCTTGAGTGGCTCCGGCATCGGGGTTGAATAAAGGTGTTTTTATTTTAAATAGGAAAAATAAATATAACAATGTTTTAAATATCAAATAAATCTTTTGAATATGAAAAATATATGAAAACACACTGATCATGGGCATATCAGGCATGGAAACTTACGTATATAGGGATGAGCAGGGAACATCATTAACTGTCAGGGCACAGATGAAATATGGTGGCTATATATGGCATAAAAACTGTCATCAATGGCTGAGAATAGTTAAAGGGTAAAACCAATTATTCCTAAATGGTAAAACCATATATACATTAACAATGGCATCTCTCTAACTTAATCTTATAACAATCACCACACATAGTGGTACAAATGCATACCATGTACCATGGTAAGGACATCAAAAGCATGCGAGCCATAACAAACAATGGACATCTCAGCAGCCAGAGCGTAAAGACATCTGTAAAATTATATAGCCATCAAGCATACTGTATGCAACATCCACCAGGGCTATGGGGTACTCAGAACCGGGTCGGACAGTTCTTTGGGGAAGTCACCGGGCCGTGACCCGACTCCATGTCCCTGGGCGTGCAATAAAAATGATGCAAGTGGGGAAAGTTTATATGGTTTTCGTGATGCCACCTGTGGTACTTGGCAAGGGATTGTCGACGCTGCGGTTCAGGTCCACTGGGGCCGATGGTGACGCGGCAAGGATGTTTCAGCTCTCTACGGGTAGAGCGGACCCAGGGCAGTTATAGGGTTAATTTGATGATAGTAACTGTTGTAGTACAGGGCTGGTGATGCAGTAAATAAATCTGAGGACACAGCGGGGTGCAGTCTTCACACTTTACTCACAGTGTCTAAGGTGACAATCACGAGCCGCGTGCTGTGTCATCTGGGTCTATGATCTAGCCAGCTCTCGAGTAGTTTGGGTGCACTTTTCCGGGACCCCCTTTCTTGTGTATTTTCCCAGGCCATCTCTCTGTGCTGGCTTACACCCTCCTGCTCTGCGCCTTACACACAGTGTCCCAAGCCAGCAGCCTCAGGTCCTGTCAGGCGACATCCTCCTGGTCCCCTTGACCCTTTGTGGCTGCCTTTTCAGTGATTGTGTGTAGATTTGGCTGTGGCACATACAGCCACCACACAGCCTCTGGTTTGCTAGCGGAGTCCTACAGTCTCTCCACTAGTCTGTGGCTGGTCCCCCCACTGCGACCTGGTCCCCCGGGTGCCAGGGGTGGATTCTTCACTTCTCTGGCCCCTAGGTCCCCTTCTTTCTGGAACTCCTCTCTCACCATGGCTCCTCTCACTCCTCTCTCTTTCTCACCAACTGGCTCCTCCTCCCTCCTGTTTTTATAACAACACCTCACTTCCAACTATCACTCTACCTTTATCATTCTCCATCCACACCCTCTACCTAATTCCCCTTCCAGCCTGAAATGGGGCCCTCCCTAAATAGAGTCCACCCAGATCCCCTGGCCTGGAGTGGTGTGGTGTTGGATGCTAGTGTGCGGGTACCAGGTGGTGCCCCCTCCTTACCTGAGAGTGGAGTACCACTCCTCTGGCTGAGCTGCAGTACCTCTGTGGCGACTGGACCCTCAGGTGTGCCACATTCCCCCCCCAGTTAAACACAGCACGTCCGCGGGCTGGAACAAAGTAAGACAAATGTTGCAACATGCAAGTTATTTTCTGAAATGCATTTCAACAGGTAAAACAGTTAAACTAATAACTCTTTCTTCCCTTTATGTGAGGTGTTTTTTACTTGAACGTTGCATAAAACTGTCTCCATAAATTCAGCAGGTTTCAGTGAGATCCCGAACCAGGATGTCCTTCTCACTGTCCACAGTGCAATATAGGGGGAACCCGTCTTAAACCCACAACGTTGGCCTTGGGCGTTGCTACAGGGCATAGCTGGCCAACTAGTTGGACAACTTTTTGGCCACGCCAGATGGTTTTTATTTTTTGGTCTATTGGAAATTATAGAGTGTTCCACTCGCACTCACAATGTTGGTTGTAAAACCCACAAGGAGCACAATAAGTGCTAACTATACACAAGAAAAGTTCGGGCCATTCACTATCCATGACCACATTGTCTTTAAATTTAACAAGCACTCACTTACTCAACTTACTACTAAGGCACATCATACTAACACACGTTCTTAACCAGTTTCATACATAACCAGGTTAACTAACTACCTATTTATATTTACATTCTGCAGTTCTTTAGGCTTGCAATCTTCTGATGAGAAAAGCCCCTTCTCATGTATCACACCAGGTGACACAAACTGAGCATGTCCTGCAGCTGTGGTCTGGGTTGTCTGGGTCCACAATGCACCTTTAGTTGAAGCCGCAGGGACTGATGTAGTGTATGGGTCTGGGGTCGGTTCCCCCCCACTTCTACCTGGTCTTTTGGGTGACACGGGTGGATTCTTCACTTCCCTGGCCCCAAAGACCCCTTCTTTCTGGAGCCCCTCTCTCACCGTTGCTCTTCTCACTCCTCTCTCTCTCTCACCAACTGACTCCTCCACCCTCCTGTTTCCATAACAACACCACACTCCCAACTGTCACTATACCTTTATCTACTTCCTCCAGCCACACCCGCTACCTAGTTCTCCCTCCAGCCTGAGATGGGGTCCTCCTTAAATAGGGTCTGCCCAGATCCCCTGGCCTTGAGTGGTGTGGTGTTGGAAGCTAGTGTGCGGGTACCAGGTGGTGCCCCTTTCTTACCCAAGAGTGGGGTGCTGTAAGGAGGTGAAGCACAATGAGAGTCTGGGGGCGGTTACCTTCTTGGCTCTGTGCCTGGAACCATTGAGCTGTGCTGCAGGTTCCCCAGGGGACAGACTTAGAGACTGGTACAGGAAGAAAGCCAGGCAGAGGGCGGGAAAGGCACGCAGGCAAGGGACAGAGCAGCATGAGCAGAGATCAGAGCAGGGTGCAGCTGCGCTCCTGGAGAGAGAGAAATCTCCCGGTCAGAAGACAGATACAGGGAGATTGCCCAGACAGACTGCATCTTGTGAGTACCTGAAAATGGACTCTGCTGTGACTGGTGAGGGGCGCTTTGAGACCCATGTAGAGACATCGGCCCGTACAGAGACTTAACAGTGCAGAGCCCCTGATTCCTGGTACAGAGACTTAACAGTGCAGAGCCCCTGATTCCTGGTACAGAGACTTAACAGTGCGGAGCCCCTGATTCCTGGTACAGAGACTTAACAGTGCAGAGCCCCGGATTCCTGGCTGTGCTGTAAAAGCTAAAGACCCAGAGCCTGTGCATATCACATTAACTCCTGAATCCCCAAGCAGCAGGCTCCTAGAGACTACTCAGCCCACGGACAACAGAAGGACGACAAGTGCCGCTGTTTCTCAGTGCCTACGTTGGAGAAGACAACCCTTCAAGCAAGTCTTCATCAGACTGATAAGTGTCCTTTTCTCAAGAAAATCTTGCTTAATTCTGTTACACTGTTTGACTCCCATATTTTTGCACTATTTTATTGCCAGTTATTTCCCATTGCTTCCTCCCTGCGAGGAGAAGCTTATTACTGTTATTAAACCCCTCAACTGTTGGTCTGTCTGTTCCGTGGTTACATACTCAGTGCCTGCATACTATTACAGTGCCACATCTCTGGCTGAGGTGCAGTACCTCTGTGGCGACTGGACCCTCAGGGCTACCACACATACATACTCACCTCTGAAACACCAAACATGCGTTTCTAGACACTATGCATAAGCTATCGGTTGCCAATAAGCTATCAACCTCAACATTCCCATAAGGATCTCCATCGGAATATGAAAGAAGCCCACCTCTGATACCAGTTTCTCTGTAAAGTATTAGACATACTAAAACCTAATTTGCCAAATCCTTCTTTTCCCTTGCATCTAAAATCAAGGTGTTATACCAATCCACGAAGATTGCGAATGAGATAAATCCCAAAAATAGTTTTTCTATGGCTACACACAGTATCAGAGTTAATATTTTGTAAAGCAGAAGGACAAGATAACAATGAGATTTCATATTTTTTCAACAATACATTTCTATACATCAAAATTAATGATACAATTGATACATACGCATCCCAGATTTTACTATTATTATAGCATTCATCTCATTTTAATGCTCAAACCTCAATGAGATCCAAGAGCAATGATAAAAAAAGGTCTCAGGTTTATGTTTTGATCCAGTTCTCTCCTGAGCTGAGCTATTTTCCTGAACTTAGTGTACAGTGATTGTTCCTTAGCAATACTCTGGGGATCTGTTTCCCAGATCTTACTACTTTGTTGTGAAGATACATACACATAAAACCAGGTGGGAGACAAATAGCTGCCTTATTTGTGATCAGAGACTGCATCTTGGAACAAATGATGAAACATGTTGAAATATGTATATATCTGAATGTACTTAACTAAAATAGTCCACCATAAATATGCCGAAAATCTCATCGTGCAGCTAATTTAAAAGTTGTCTCCCATTTTCAAACATTCATTGGTGAATAGGAAATGCTTATTGTCCCCAGAAGAGTAAGGGAAATAGCCTGCGCAATCTCTTCCATCGTATTACATAAACCGCCTGCTAATTGCTAATTGTCATTGTAAGGAGGCTTTAGTATTGCTGTAATGAGCACGTGTAGCCTTGTGGGAGGATTTAGGGGAAAAAAATATGAAAGATCATTTAAATTTTTGTCCTGTGAGAATGAACGGCGTTAAGACTATCTGATAATAAAAAGTAGCCATATGTTTAGGCTGAAGCACCATGTCATGATGCATTGGAGACCTACACTCTAAATTTATGATCTGGCATCTGCACAGTATTCTTACTTAATTGTTCATTTGTGCTATGTGTGAACTATAGAGGCCTGGTATTACCTGTTCCAATGTCTAATAAAATAAAAAAATATATATTTGTGACCTTTAATTAAGTGCACACCACACTGTGTTTTCTGATTTTCTTTTAGAAATTGCTATTGATTTTGTTGGCCTCAAGCAGTTCAGGCTTGTGCCGTAACAATAGCCATGTCTTTTAATACTAGGTTCTTGCTCCGCCACCTGCTCTATAAGCGTATATGTCTTGTGTCTCATTTCAATCCTTTATCCTAAATAGTTTCTATGTTAATTGATTAAATGGATAGAGCAGAAACATATTAACATAGTATAGCATACCATACTGTATAAAAAACACATCCACATACTTAAAGTATACCCCAGTGAGAATTGTAGGTGCGTACCGCACACAATCATACATTGTAATGTGATTATGCTCTATTTTATTATTATTATTATACATTTTTATAGCGCCATTTATTCCATGGCGCTTTACATGTGAATACGGGGCAAATATAGACAAATACATTAAACATGAGCAGATAACAAGGCACACGAGTACATAAGGAGGTAGGACCCTGCCCGCGAGGGCTCACAGTCTGCAGGGGGTGGGTGAGGATACACTAGGAGAGGGAAGAGCTGGCTATACGGCTGTTCAGTAGGTTGAGGATCACTGCAGGCTGTAGGCTTGTCGGAAGAGATGAGTCTTCAGGTTCTTTTTGAAGGTTTCTATGGTAGGCGCAAGTCTGATGTGTTGGGGTAGAGAGTTCCAGAGTATGCTCTAGTATGCTCTAGTATGTAATACAGCTTTGCAATGGAATTGCTAAATATTGTATCTTCCATATACTGTATCTATAGTAGAGGCTATATAGAATATATAAACTGGAGTAATTTCATTTGTCTGTTGCATTGACTACACAGTGAACTGGGTCTGCATAGCTAAAGTAAACTGGGTCCTCGTGCTAAAACGCGTATCTGTGGTTAAAAGAAAATGTATAATGTTGCAAGATAAAATGTAAATGCTCCTGCAATATTTTCTTCGTATACAGAAACCGTGTATTGATCATTATGACCATATAGCTTCCACTGAGCTGGAAAAACTGTATCTTAGAAACGGTTTGTTAATGGACTTATAAATATAAACTATGCAATAAAAATTAAGGTAATTAAAATAACTATATATATATATATACAGTGGGGCAAAAAAGTATTTAGTCAGTCAGCAATAGTGCAAGTTCCACCACTTAAAAAGATGAGAGGCGTCTGTAATTTACATCATAGGTAGACCTCAACTATGGGAGACAAACTGAGAAAAAAAAATCCAGAATATCACATTGTCTGTTTTTTTAACATTGTATTTGCATATTATGGTGGAAAATAAGTATTTGGTCAGAAACAAAATTTCATCTCAATACTTTGTAATATATCCTTTGTTGGCAATGACAGAGGTCAAACGTTTTCTGTAAGTCTTCACAAGGTTGCCACACACTGTTGTTGGTATGTTGGCCCATTCCTCCATGCAGATCTCCTCTAGAGCAGTGATGTTTTTGGCTTTTCGCTTGGCAACATGGACTTTCAACTCCCTCCAAAGGTTTTCTACAGGGTTGAGATCTGGAGACTGGCTAGGCCACTCCAGGACCTTGAAATGCTTCATACGAAGCCACTCCTTCGTTGCCCTGGCGGTGTGCTTTGGATCATTGTCATGTTGAAAGACCCAGCCACGTTTCATCTTCAATGCCCTTGCTGATGGAAGGAGGTTTGCACTCAAAATCTCACGATACATGGCCCCATTCATTCTTTCATGTACCCGGATCAGTCGTCCTGACTAGAGTTGAGCGACCTTGACCTTTTTAGAGTCGAGCCGGGTTTCGCGAAACCCGACTATCTCAAAAGTCGGGTCGAGTGAAATCGCCCGATTATGACGTAAAGTCGGGATCGACCGAAACACGAAACCCAATGCAAGTCAATGGGGCAGCATAGTCGGCAGTGAGTGGGGGCCAGGAAAACACCTAGAGTGCCCATTTTAATGTCAAAACCATCCATTCTTCTTAATGAAGCTTGTCAAGCGTAATTTACCTTATAATAATTGGAAGGCATTTGAAATTGGGGGTCATTTGGCTAAAGTTGTGGTGGGTAGGGCTGGTTCAAGTAATTAGTGGGCCCAGGAAATCTGGACCACGTCACGGCAGTGGAGCAGGGAGAGGTAAGTATTTCAACTTTGCAAGTGCTGTGAACCTGAACAAGCAGGGCGGGCCCACTCGTTGGCATTGGCACTGGCACAGGGCCCCTCAAAGTACAGCGGTGTGTTTGCATGGCGGGGGCGCCTCCCACCGGCAGCAACACTTTTGCGTACCATGAGAGGCCCTGTGCCAGTGAAGTCGCCAACTAGTATTCCTTTCCCCCACCTGATGAAGGAACCTGCACTTTCATCTGCACCTTCCTGTTTGTCCCCGTCTAAGGTGGTAAGGTATGCGGGAAGGGGGACCTGACTTTCAGCAGGGTCACAATCTTGCAGTGTAGCGTGCACGGGAAATGTTGCGTTATGGGTCAATGTACCAGCAGACTCATCTATCACTGGCTGGGCAATGGGCAGGATGAGGAGGAAACACAGATATAGGCCCAAAGAATAAAGTGGGCTAAATGCAGTTCAAAATTGGTAACACAGGAGTAATCAGGGGGCATTGCAGTGGAGGACAACTGGAATGAGAGGCTGACACAGAGAGTAGGCCCAAATCAGTAAGTAGTCGAAATGCAGTTCAAAATTGGCAACAGTAGTAAACAGGCGGCACAGCTTTGTTCAGTGGAGGAGAACAGCAAGGAGTGGCAGACACCGATAGTAGGCCCCAACCCAACTAGTAGGCCAAATGCAGTCTAACATTAACAACTACTTAACGAGCGCCTGAAAACGGAATTTCAGGACAGGAAACCAGGAGAACAGCAAGGAGCGGCAGACACCGATAGTAGGCCCCAAACCAACTAGTACGCCAAATGCAGTTGTTCCGTTTAACCACAATTTAATGAGAGCCTGAAGATAGAAGTTCAGGAACGGCAACCTGGAGAACACCTTGGAGTGGAACACACCATCTCTCTACACCCCATACCCAATTTGTAGGCCTAATGCAGCGTAGTTTCCAACAACTACTAAACGAGAGCATGATGATCGAAGCATTGGCGAGGAAACCTGGGGAACACCTTGGAGTGGAACACACCATCTCTCTACAGTGGAACACACCATCTCTCTACACCCCATACCCAATTTGTAGGCCTAATGCAGCGTAGTTTCCAACAACTACTAAACGAGAGCCGGAAGATCGAAGCAATGGAGAGGAAACCTGGGGAACACCTTGGAGTGTAACACACCATCTCTCTACACCCCATACCCAATTTGTAGGCCTAATGCAGCGTAGTTTCCAACAACTACTAAACGAGAGCCGGAAGATCGAAGCTCAGGAAAGGCAACCTGGAGAACACCTTGGAGTGGAACACACCATCTCTCTACACCCCATACCCAATTTGTAGGCCCAATGCAGCGTAGTTTCCAACAACTACTAAACGAGAGCCGGAAGATCGAAGCAATGGAGAGGAAACCTGGGGAACACCTTGGAGTGTAACACACCATCTCTCTACACCCCATACCCAATTTGTAGGCCTAATGCAGCGTAGTTTCCAACAACTACTAAACGAGAGCCGGAAGATCGAAGCAATGGAGAGGAAACCTGGGGAACACCTTGGAGTGTAACACACCATCTCTCTACACCCCATACCCAATTTGTAGGCCTAATGCAGTGTAGTTTCCAACAACTACTAAACGAGAGCCGGAAGATCGAAGCAATGGAGAGGAAACCTGGGGAACACCTTGGAGTGGAACACACCATCTCTCTACAGTGGAACACACCATCTCTCTACACCCCATACCCAATTTGTAGGCCTAATGCAGCGTAGTTTCCAACAACTACTAAACGAGAGCCGGAAGATCGAAGCTCAGGAAAGGCAACCTGGGGAACACCTTGGAGTGGAACACACCATCTCTCTACACCCCATACCCAATTTGTAGGCCCAATGCAGCGTAGTTTCCAACAACTACTAAACGAGAGCCGGAAGATCGAAGCTCAGGAAAGGCAACCTGGGGAACACCTTGGAGTGTAACAAACCCTCTCTCTACACCACGGAAGGGCTGATTCTTAGGAAGGAAGGCTGTCGGAAAGAAGCAGGGCGCGTCCGAGGGTGATTATATTCTTATTAGGTATATACTCACCCTCGGACGCGCCCTGCTTCTTTATTTGTAATGAATGTTTATTTGCAATGTGGTTTTGACTTACTCTATTTTTTTGGTAAATAATGATTTTATTATTTTCATTGTTTTGCATCTTCTTGGCAATAATATAAAGAAGACGCGACAGGACAACACTCGGTGGATGCCATATCTGTGTTTAAAATTGAAAAAACCTTTCAGTTAACTACTTGCAGGAGAAAGTTATTGTAGCTGGTGGCCATTTTTAGTACTGTACCAGATTTTTGTTGTATGTGTTTGTTTTTAATGTTAAAATGTCTGCATTTGATATCTCTCCAGTATTTTCTTTTTTATAAGCAAAATACTTATTTTTATATTTTCTGATGTTGGTTCCAGGGGTACACGGGCAGCAGTGGTGTGGTCAGTGGAGGCCTAGTGGAAGGAGTGACCGCAGACAGGCATCGAAGGCCTAAAATAATAACACATGGCTGTAGGCAATTTTAAATTGGTTACAGGGGTACACGGGCAGCAGTGGTGTGGTCAGTGGAGGCCTAGTGGAAGGAGTGACCGCAGAGAGGCATCGAAGGCCTAAAATAATAACACATGGCTGTAGGCAATTTTAAATTGGTTCCAGGGGTACACGGGCAGCAGTGGTGTGGTCAGTGGAGGCCTAGTGGAAGGAGTGACCACAGACAGGCATCGAAGGCCTAAAATAATAACACATGGCTGTAGGCAATTTTAAATTGGTTACAGGGGTACACGGGCAGCAGTGGTGTGGTCAGTGGAGGCCTAGTGGAAGGAGTGACCGCAGACAGGCATCGAAGGCCTAAAATAATAACACATGGCTGTAGGCAATTTTAAATTGGTTCCAGGGGTACACGGGCAGCAGTGGTGTGGTCAGTGGAGGCCTAGTGGAAGGAGTGACCGCAGACAGGCATCGAAGGCCTAAAATAATAACACATGGCTGTAGGCAATTTTAAATTGGTTCCAGGGGTACACGGGCAGCAGTGGTGTGGTCAGTGGATGCCTAGTGGAAGGAGTCACCGCAGACAGGCATCGAAGGCCTAAAATAATAACACATGGCTGTAGGCAATTTTAAATTGGTTACAGGGGTACACGGGCAGCAGTGGTGTGGTCAGTGGAGGCCTAGTGGAAGGAGTAACCGCAGACAGGCATCGAAGGCCTAAAATAATAACACATGGCTGTAGGCAATTTTAAATTGGTTCCAGGGGTACACGGGCAGCAGTGGTGTGGTCAGTGGAGGCCTAGTGGAAGGAGTCACCGCAGACAGGCATCGAAGGCCTAAAATAATAACACATGGCTGTAGGCAATTTTAAATTGGTTCCAGGGGTACACGGGCAGCAGTGGTGTGGTCAGTGGAGGCCTAGTGGAAGGAGTAACCGTAGACAGGCATCGAAGGCCTAAAATAATAACACATGGCTGTAGGCAATTTTAAATTGGTTCCAGGGGTACACGGGCAGCAGTGGTGTGGTCAGTGGAGGCCTAGTGGAAGGAGTCACCGCAGACAGGCATCGAAGGCCTAAAATAATAACACATGGCTGTAGGCAATTTTAAATTGGTTACAGGGGTACACGGGCAGCAGTGGTGTGGTCAGTGGAGGCCTAGTGGAAGGAGTGACCACAGACAGGCATCGAAGGCCTAACATAACAAAAATGTCAATACAATGGTATTGTCAGTGGCAGGCATTGAAGGATGTCAGCGCATAGACTAAACATTGGTGGAGCTGTGAGATAATTTTGCAAGTGGTAGAGCACTGTTTGAGCTGGGGTGAGGGGAAACTGTCTTGTGGCCGGCGGTACAGGCCCAGGGCCCCTCATATTACAACGGTGTGTCTGACGTTGGGTGCGCACCACCACCGCCAGAGACACTTTATTGTACTAGGAGGGACCCAGTGGCAGTGCCGTCGACCAAAAGCGGGCTCACCCACCTCTTCAGACAAACTGCACTCTCACGGGTGCTGTCGCCAAGTGTCGATACCACGGCCCCGTGTGGGGAGTTTGGCCATTTAGTGAGGTGTAAACATGTCGTATGCTGGACAATCAGGTGCAGAAAATTACGAGATTGGAAAAGGCATTCAGAATAGTCCACAGGCAAGACCTTTTCATAGGAAAGCTAGGTGTCAGCCGGGCAAGGTGGGGCAAAAGATTTCGAAATCCAGTTGTGGTTCATTTTAATGAAGGTTAGATCATCTACATTTTGGGTAGCCAGACGAGTCCTTTTTTCTGTTAGTATTGAACCTGCAGCACTGAATACTCTTTCTGATAGGACACTAGCTGCCGGGCAAGCAAGCTCCTGCAATGCATATTCTGCCAATTCTGGCCAGGTGTCTAATTTTGATGCCCAGTAATCAAATGGGAATGACGGTTGAGGGAGAACATCGATAAGGGATGAAAAATAGTTTGTAACCATACTGGACAAATGTTGTCTCCTGTCACTTTGAATTGATGCTGCAGTACCTGTCCTGTCTGCGGTCATAGCAAAATCACTCCACAACCTGGTCAGAAAACCCCTCTGGCCAACGCCACTTCTGATTTCTGCCCCTCTAACTCCTCTGGTCTGCTGGCCCCTGCAGCTCGTGTGAGAACGATCACGGGCGCTGTGTGCAGGGAATGCCAGAAGCAAACGGTCAACAAGAGTTGATTGTTTGGTTGCTAATATTAGTTCCAAGTTCTCATGTGGCATTATATTTTGCAATTTGCCTTTATAGCGAGGATCAAGGAGGCAGGCCAACCAGTAATCGTCATCATTCATCATTTTAGTTATGCGTGTGTCCCTTTTGAGGATACGTAAGGCATAATCCAATACACAATAAAACGTACCATTTATTAATCTTACTGATAAAAATGACAACACTCACAACCTAAAAACGTCTACTATTAGGCTGACAAAAAGATACAGGGTGCACTCAGAACCTATTAAATAACCATCTTACCCTACCTTGCCGCGGAGGTTGGCACCCTAAAAGTCCTGCGCAATGGCGCCCCCGCTCACCGAAGACTCGCCCTAACTCACCCTGGAACACCCTCAAGTGAGGAAGATAGACAACCAGCAGACCATACAAACAGACAAACAAACAAAAAATGCAATTGGAGATGCAAAAAACAGTAAGTGCACATATGCTATAAAAGATTAGCACATATCAAGCAGAAAATTGCACTTATCCCCGTACGGCCTATAGCCTTGATATAGGATTAGACTGTACCTAGATACATGCTACCTGCCTGCGGGGGTTGGCACCCTATACTCCTGCGCAAATGGCGCCCCCGCTCTCGTCGTCTGGCCCTGATACGCCCTAATACTGCCAATTGGCAACCAGACCGAAAAAAATACACAAAAAGAAGTCCGCATGTACAGTCACCAATTAGGTAAACTATACCACCTAACCAAAAAACAAAAAACAAGACATCCCCAATAACACAAACATATAGACAAAACCCAATATATACATCTCAATATACATATCCCAGTATGTTCATCTCGACGCGTTTCCCCGAGGTCGGTTCATCAGGAGACATACTAAAAAGATTACACTTATCTGAGTGACGGGTAGAGGAAAAATCACTCAAGGAGGTGTACGGTAGAGCAGTGGGGAACAGTGTCCATCCCTGACCGCAGGTTACAATCAGCCTTACACACAGCGATTTCGCAGTGCTTTAAATACAATCGCACTCACCCCCTCATGGTGCTAATCAGCGCTTCCTGACCGACGCTGAATCAATCACTTCCGGGTCTTACTTCTTAAAGGGTAACTCATTTATGCGCAAATGCATGGCGCCCTACGTCAGCGCTTCAGCCGAAACGCAAATGCGTCTCAGCTCGCGCATGCCCCGTTAGTCTTCCAGGGTCAACATAAAAAGAGCGATATGCGTTCCACATCACGCATGCGCCCCAGCGCAACACCGCAGGGCGCCTAAATATGATTTATTACACACTTAGATTATACTAAGAAAGCGCCAGCGTTAGAAAGAAGAAAGGCATGCGCCACTAATAATACCAAATGAAAATATTTTGACCCTTACCCTCACTTCCAGATCTTGAAGGGTAACTCATTACTGCGCAAATGTATGACGCCCTATGTCAGCTCTTCAACTGAAACGCAAATGCATCTCAGCTCGCGCATGCCCCGTTCATCTTACAGGGTCTGACAACAGCCCAACATTAAAAGAGCGATATGCGATCCACATTACGCATGCGCTCAGCGCAACACCACAGGGCGCCTAAATATGATAAGTTACACACTTAGACTATACTAAAAAAACGCTAATTATTACGTCAGCGTTAGAAGAAATAAGGCAACGCCACTAGTAATACCAAATGAAAATAGTTTACCCCTTACACAAAAACACTGAAAAGAACCACTCAGATAAATCCCCACCATTTTTAGATCGTGTATAAACAAAATACAAAAATAAATAATAATAATTATAAATGATAATGACCAACCCCACTTTTGGGACAATGGGTCAAAGGACAAAAATCCATCAGGGAATCACAATAGGGAGATGGTGCAGAACAATTATCACACAAAGCAGCCAAATTGCAGTTGGTCGTTCAAGCCTTGTGGTTTCATGCTCTTCATACGAAATATCCATTTTGCCTCTTTCTGCAAAATTAAGCGGTCCCAATCTCCTCCTCTCACTGGTGGTGTCACAACCTCCATCACTGAAAAACTAAAGCACCTCAAGTCACCTCCATGTACCCCCCTAATATGATTGGAAATAGGGGTATCACGTCCATTCAAAATATCACCAATGTGTTCGCCCATCCTCCTGCGCAGCTCCCGTTTAGTTTTACCCACATAATCCATAGGGCAGCTGCACTGGAAAAGATAGACTACACCTTCAGTTTTACAATTAGCGAAGTGCCTCATATCATAAGCCCTTCCCGTACAAGAGCTCACAAAGGTGCTACTCCTCGAGACATATTTACAAAATTTGCATTTTCCACATTTAAAGGTACCGTTCTGTCTCTTTTCCAACCAAGTGGGAGACTTCTTTTGGGGGAAAAAGGCACTATGGACCAATTGATCACGAATTGATCTCCCTCTCCTATATGTAATAGATGGAACATCAGGGATAATATTCCTCAAAACTGGGTCCATTCTCAGAATCCCCCAGTGTTTCTGAATTACTTCCCTTACCTTATAGGATTGATTATCATATGTACCTATGATTCTCAGATCATTACCCCCCTCCTCCTTCGCTTTTTTAACAAGCAAAGGGGCTCTCTCCTTAGTACTAGAGTTTTTAAAGGCCTCATTTAGGACACCCAACGGGTAGCCTCTATCCACAAATTTGTCTCTCAAGTCCCCCACTTGTCGGTAAAAGCCAGAATCAGTTGAACAGTTCCTCCTCATACGCAGGTATTGCCCCCTCGGTATACCCCTCCTCAAAGCCACAGGGTGATGACTCTCCCAACGCAACAAATTATTAGTAGCCGTGGGTTTATAATACGTCTCAGTAACTATCCGCCCTGTGCTACTCCTAGAGATTTTCAAATCCAGAAAATTTATAGAGTCCCGTTGGAACTCATAAGTCAACCTAAGATCAATAGCATTGTCATTAAGTTCATCCACAAATCTAGAGAACGACGACACATCCCCCGACCAGAGTATAAGCACATCGTCTATATATCTACCCCAAAATAATATCTGAGGTTTCCACCAGAATGCGTCGTCGTCCCCAAAAACTGATTGGTCCTCCCACCAGCCCAGGAATAAATTAGCGTACGTGGGAGCACAAGGGCTCCCCATAGCCGTACCCCTGAGCTGGTGGAAGAACCTACCCCCAAAAGCAAAAAAATTGTGTTTGAGCACAAATTCAAGTAATCCAACAATGCACTGATTATGTTGGGACAACTGTGTACCCCTTGATCTAAGGAAAAAGTTAGTAGCTTGAAGACCTTTATCGTGAAAAAGTAAAGCACCTCAAGTCACCTCCATGTACCCCCCTAATATGATTGGAAATAGGGGTATCACGTCCATTCAAAATATCACCAATGTGTTCGCCCATCCTCCTGCGCAGCTCCCGTTTAGTTTTACCCACATAATCCATAGGGCAGCTGCACTGGAAAAGATAGACTACACCTTCAGTTCTAGAAAGGACCCTACTAAAGAGTTTATGGAAGATCTTAAAACACTACTTATAGAAGCGAGTAATGATGGGCTAATATCAAGGAATGAGTATAATTTTATGCTTCCTAAGTTTCCAGTTTTGGCCGTTTTTTATTCATTGCCAAAGGTGCATAAGGGCTTGAGCCCGTTGAAGGGTCGCCCAATAGTGGCTGGGATCGATTCGATCACGCAGAACACCAGTGTGTACATCGATAGAGTGTTAAGACCATTTGTAACCTCGTTGCCCTCTTACGTGAGGGACTCCTCGGATCTCCTCCTCAGGCTTGAGGACATTGTCCTTGGTGATGACGTAAATTTTGCCTCCATTGATGTGGAGGCACTTTATAGCAATATCCCACACGATAAAGGTCTTCAAGCTACTAACTTTTTCCTTAGATCAAGGGGTACACAGTTGTCCCGACATAATCAGTGCATTGTTGGATTACTTGAATTTGTGCTCAAACACAATTTTTTTGCTTTTGGGGGTAGGTTCTTCCACCAGCTCAGGGGTACGGCTATGGGGAGCCCTTGTGCTCCCACGTACGCTAATTTATTCCTGGGCTGGTGGGAGGACCAATCAGTTTTTGGGGACGACGACGCATTCTGGTGGAAACCTCAGATATTATTTTGGGGTAGATATATAGACGATGTGCTTATACTCTGGTCGGGGGATGTGTCATCGTTCTCTAGATTTGTGGATGAACTTAATGACAATGCTATTGATCTTAGGTTGACTTATGAGTTCCAACGGGACTCTATAAATTTTCTGGATTTGAAAATCTCTAGGAGTAGCACAGGGCGGATAGTTACTGAGACGTATTATAAACCCACGGCTACTAATAATTTGTTGCGTTGGGAGAGTCATCACCCTGTGGCTTTGAGGAGGGGTATACCGAGGGGGCAATACCTGCGTATGAGGAGGAACTGTTCAACTGATTCTGGCTTTTACCGACAAGTGGGGGACTTGAGAGACAAATTTGTGGATAGAGGCTACCCGTTGGGTGTCCTAAATGAGGCCTTTAAAAACTCTAGTACTAAGGAGAGAGCCCCTTTGCTTGTTAAAAAAGCGAAGGAGGAGGGGGGTAATGATCTGAGAATCATAGGTACATATGATAATCAATCCTATAAGGTAAGGGAAGTAATTCAGAAACACTGGGGGATTCTGAGAATGGACCCAGTTTTGAGGAATATTATCCCTGATGTTCCATCTATTACATATAGGAGAGGGAGATCAATTCGTGATCAATTGGTCCATAGTGCCTTTTTCCCCCAAAAGAAGTCTCCCACTTGGTTGGAAAAGAGACAGAATGGTACCTTTAAATGTGGAAAATGCAAATTTTGTAAATATGTCTCGAGGAGTAGCACCTTTGTGAGCTCTTGTACGGGAAGGGCTTATGATATGAGGCACTTCGCTAATTGTAAAACTGAAGGTGTAGTCTATCTTTTCCAGTGCAGCTGCCCTATGGATTATGTGGGTAAAACTAAACGGGAGCTGCGCAGGAGGATGGGCGAACACATTGGTGATATTTTGAATGGACGTGATATCCCTATTTCCAATCATATTAGGGGGGTACATGGAGGTGACTTGAGGTGCTTTAGTTTTTCAGTGATGGAGGTTGTGACACCACCAGTGAGAGGAGGAGATTGGGACCGCTTAATTTTGCAGAAAGAGGCAAAATGGATATTTCGTATGAAGAGCATGAAACCACAAGGCTTGAACGACCAACTGCAATTTGGCTGCTTTGTGTGATAATTGTTCTGCACCATCTCCCTATTGTGATTCCCTGATGGATTTTTGTCCTTTGACCCATTGTCCCAAAAGTGGGGTTGGTCATTATCATTTATAATTATTATTATTTATTTTTGTATTTTGTTTATACACGATCTAAAAATGGTGGGGATTTATCTGAGTGGTTCTTTTCAGTGTTTTTGTGTAAGGGGTAAACTATTTTCATTTGGTATTACTAGTGGCGTTGCCTTATTTCTTCTAACGCTGACGTAATAATTAGCGTTTTTTTAGTATAGTCTAAGTGTGTAACTTATCATATTTAGGCGCCCTGTGGTGTTGCGCTGAGCGCATGCGTAATGTGGATCGCATATCGCTCTTTTAATGTTGGGCTGTTGTCAGACCCTGTAAGATGAACGGGGCATGCGCGAGCTGAGATGCATTTGCGTTTCAGTTGAAGAGCTGACATAGGGCGTCATACATTTGCGCAGTAATGAGTTACCCTTCAAGATCTGGAAGTGAGGGTAAGGGTCAAAATATTTTCATTTGGTATTATTAGTGGCGCATGCCTTTCTTCTTTCTAACGCTGGCGCTTTCTTAGTATAATCTAAGTGTGTAATAAATCATATTTAGGCGCCCTGCGGTGTTGCGCTGGGGCGCATGCGTGATGTGGAACGCATATCGCTCTTTTTATGTTGACCCTGGAAGACTAACGGGGCATGCGCGAGCTGAGACGCATTTGCGTTTCGGCTGAAGCGCTGACGTAGGGCGCCATGCATTTGCGCATAAATGAGTTACCCTTTAAGAAGTAAGACCCGGAAGTGATTGATTCAGCGTCGGTCAGGAAGCGCTGATTAGCACCATGAGGGGGTGAGTGCGATTGTATTTAAAGCACTGCGAAATCGCTGTGTGTAAGGCTGATTGTAACCTGCGGTCAGGGATGGACACTGTTCCCCACTGCTCTACCGTACACCTCCTTGAGTGATTTTTCCTCTACCCGTCACTCAGATAAGTGTAATCTTTTTAGTATGTCTCCTGATGAACCGACCTCGGGGAAACGCGTCGAGATGAACATACTGGGATATGTATATTGAGATGTATATATTGGGTTTTGTCTATATGTTTGTGTTATTGGGGATGTCTTGTTTTTTGTTTTTTGGTTAGGTGGTATAGTTTACCTAATTGGTGACTGTACATGCGGACTGCTTTTTGTGTATTTTTTTCGGTCTGGTTGCCAATTGGCAGTATTAGGGCGTATCAGGGCCAGACGAAGAGAGCGGGGGCGCCATTTGTGCAGGATTATAGGGTGCCAACCCCCGCAGGCAGGTAGCATGTATCTAGGTACAGTCTAATCCTATATCAAGGCTATAGGCCGTACGGGGATAAGTGCAATTTTCTGCTTGATATGTGCTAATCTTTTATAGCATATGTGCACTTACTGTTTTTTGCATCTCCAATTGCATTTTTTGTTTGTTTGTCTGTTTGTATGGTCTGCTGGTTGTCTATCTTCCTCACTTGAGGGTGTTCCAGGGTGAGTTAGGGCGAGTCTTCGGTGAGCGGGGGCGCCATTGCGCAGGACTTTTAGGGTGCCAACCTCCGCGGCAAGGTAGGGTAAGATGGTTATTTAATAGGTTCTGAGTGCACCCTGTATCTTTTTGTCAGCCTAATAGTAGACGTTTTTAGGTTGTGAGTGTTGTCATTTTTATCAGTAAGATTAATAAATGGTACGTTTTATTGTGTATTGTATTTATTTGTTTATGTAATGCTTTAGTCGGTGATTATACTTTAATTGGGGCATTTATATTTGTTATATTTTCTGTGATATTACGTAAGGCATAATCCGCCATGTGGGCCAAAGTTCCAGTTCTCAAATCTGCGGTTGTGCTTGGTTGAGGGGCAGTTTCAGGCAAATCCACGTCACTTGTGTCCCTCAAAAAACCAGAACCCGGCCTTGCCGCGCCACCAATTTCCAGTGGCCCCGGAAAAGCTTCCTCATTAAAAATATAATCATCCCCATCATCCTCCTCGTCCTCCTCCTCCTCTTCGCCCGCTACCTCGTCCTGTACACTGCCCTGGCCAGACAATGGCTGACTGTCATCAAGGCTTTCCTCTTCCTCAGCTGCAGACGCCTGATCCTTTATGTGCGTCAAACTTTGCATCAGCAGACGCATTAGGGGGATGCTCATGCTTATTATGGCGTTGTCTGCACTAACCAGCCATGTGCATTCCTCAAAACACTGAAGGACTTGACACATGTCTTGAATCTTCGACCACTGCACACCTGACAACTCCATGTCTGCCATCCTACTGCCTGCCCGTGTATGTGTATCCTCCCACAAAAACATAACAGCCCGCCTCTGTTCACACAGTCTCTGAAGCATGTGCAGTGTTGAGTTCCACCTTGTTGCAACGTCTATGATTAGGCGATGCTGGGGAAGGTTCAAAGAACGCTGATAGGTCTGCATACGGCTGGAGTGTACGGGCGAACGGCGGATATGTGAGCAAAGCCCACGCACTTTGAGGAGCAGGTCGGATAACCCCGGATAACTTTTCAGGAAGCACTGCACCACCAGGTTTAAGGTGTGAGCCAGGCAAGGAATGTGTTTCAGTTGGGAAAGGGAGATGGCAGCCATGAAATTCCTTCCGTTATCACTCACTACCTTGCCTGCCTCAAGATCTACAGTGCCCAGCCACGACTGTGTTTCTTTCTGCAAGAACTCGGACAGAACTTCCGCGGTGTGTCTGTTGTCGCCCAAACACTTCATAGCCAATACAGCCTGCTGACGTTTGCCAGTAGCTGCCCCATAATGGGAGACCTGGTGTGCAACAGTGGCAGCTGCGGATGGAGTGGTTGTGCGACTGCGGTCTGTGGACGAGCTCTCGCTTCTGCAGGAGGACGAAGAGGAGGAGGAGGGGGTGCGAACGGCTACAGCCAATTGTTTCCTAGACCGTGGGCTAGGCAGAACTGTCCCAAACTTGCTGTCCCCTGTGGACCCTGCATCCACCACATTTACCCAGTGTGCCGTGATGGACACGTAACGTCCCTGGCCATGCCTACTGGTCCATGCATCTGTTGTCAGGTGCACCTTTGTGCTCACAGATTGCCTGAGTGCATGGACGATGCGCTCTTTAACATGCTGGTGGAGGGCTGGGATGGCTTTTCTGGAAAAAAAGTGTCGACTGGGTAGCTCGTAGCGTGGTACAGCGTAGTCCATCAGGGCTTTGAAAGCTTCGCTTTCAACTAACCGGTAGGGCATCATCTCTAACGAGATTAGTCTAGCTATGTGTGCGTTCAAACCCTGTGTACGCGGATTCGAGGCTAAGTACTTCCTTTTTCTAACCATAGTCTCATGTAGGGTGAGCTGGACTGGAGAGCTGGAGATCGTGGAACTAGCGGGGGTGCCGGTGGACATGGCAGACTGAGAGACGGTGGGAGATGGTATTGTTGCCACCGGTGCCCTAGATGCAGTGTTTCCTACTACGAAACTGGTGATTCCCTGACCCTGACGGCTTTGGCCTGGCAAAGAAACCTGCACAGATACTGCAGGTGGTGCGGAAAATGGTGGCCCTACACTGCCGGAAGGGATGTTGCGTTGCTGACTAGCTTCATTGGCCGAGGGTGCTACAACCTTAAGGGACGTTTGGTAGTTAGTCCAGGCTTGCAAATGCATGGTGGTTAAATGTCTATGCATGCAACTTGTATTGAGACTTTTCAGATTCTGTCCTCTGCTTAAGGTAGTTGAACATTTTTGACAGATGACTTTGCGCTGATCAATTGGATGTTGTTTAAAAAAATGCCAGACTGCACTCTTTCTAGCATCGGATACCTTTTCAGGCATTGCAGACTGAGCTTTAACCGGATGGCCACGCTGTCCTCCAACAGGTTTTAGCTTTGCCACGCGTTTTGGGCAAGATACGGGCCCGGCAGATGGAACCTGTTGCGATGTTGATGCCTGCTGCGGCCCCTCCTCCTCCGCTTCAGAACTGCTGCCGCCTGCACCCTGTTCCCCCAATGGCTGCCAATCGGGGTCAAGAACTGGGTCATCTATTACCTCTTCTTGTAGCTCGTGTGCAACTTCGTCTGTGTCACCGTGTCGGTCGGTGGTATAGCGTTCGTGATGGGGCAACATAGTCTCATCAGGGTCTGATTCTTGATCAGCACCCTGCGAGGGCAATGTTGTGGTCTGAGTCAAAGGACCAGCATAGTAGTCTGGCTGTGGCTGTGCATCAGTGCACTCCATGTCAGATTCAACTTGTAATGGGCATGGACTGTTAACTGCTTCACTTTCTAAGCCAGGGACGGTATGTGTAAAGAGCTCCATGGAGTAACCCGTTGTGTCGCCTGCTGCATTCTTCTCTGTTGTTGTTTTTGCTGAAGAGGACAAGGAAGCGACTTGTCCCTGACCGTGAACATCCACTAACAACGCGCTGCTTTGACATTTACCAGTTTCACGAGAGGAGGCAAAAGAGCTAGAGGCTGAGTCAGCAAGATAAGCCAAAACTTGCTCTTGCTGCTCCGGCTTTAAAAGCGGTTTTCCTACTCCCAGAAAAGGGAGCGTTCGAGGCCTTGTGTAGCCAGACGACGAACCTGGCTCCACAGCTCCAGACTTAGGTGCAATATTTTTTTTCCCACGACCAGCTGATGCTCCACCACTACCACTACCCTCATTACCAGCTGACAATGAACGCCCCCGGCCACGACCTCTTCCACCATACTTCCTCATTGTTTTAAAAACGTAAACAAACTAACGGTATTTGTTGCTGTCACACAAATTACACGGTGAGCTATAACTTCAGTATGATTTAGCTACCCCTTTACAGGTGAGTGAGACCACAACGAAAATCAGGCACAATGTTACACACTCTGTTGTTGGTGGCAACAAATGAGAGAGATGCCACACACGCAGGACTGTCACTGAAGCACAAATGTAAATATTAATCTCCCACTGATTTGATTTTTTTTTTTTTTTCAGGGAGACTTTAGGAAAAAAAAAAAATAGAATAAAATGATTTTTTCAGGAAGAATTTAGAAACCAAATAAAATAAAATGATTTTTTCAGGGAGAATTTAGAAAACAAATAAAACAAAAAAAGGCTTTCTATGGCCCACTGAGTGAGAGATGACGCACACAGGAGTCAGGAGTGGCACACAAGCCCAGAGGCCAATATTTATCTCCCACTGATTGATGTAGTGATTTTTTCAGGTAGATTTTGGAACCCAAATCAAGCTAAAAAAATAATAGGCTTTCTATGGCCCACAATTGGAGAGAGAGAGAGAGATGGCACACCCAGGAGTCAAGACTGGCACACAAGCAGAAAGGGCAATATTAATCTCCCACTGATTTGTTTTTTTTTTTGTTTTTTTCAGGGAGACTTTAGGAAAAAAAAAAATAGAATAAAATGATTTTTTTAGGAAGAATTTAGAAACCAAATAAAATAAAATGATTTTTTCAGGGAGAATTTAGAAAACAAATAAAACAAAAAAAGGCTTTCTATGGCCCACTGAGTGAGAGATGACGCACACAGGAGTCAGGAGTGGCACACAAGCCCAGAGGCCAATATTTATCTCCCACTTTTTTTTTTTGTTCCAGGGAAAATTTATAAACCCAATAAAAAAAATAATAAATAGGCTTTCTATGGCCCACTATCTGAGAGACAGAGAGAGATGGCACGCTTAGGACTGGCACACAAGCCCAAAGGCCAATATTAATCTCCCTTTTTTTTTTTAAGGGAGAATTTATAAAACCAAAAAAAAAAAAATAAATAGGCTTTCTATGGCCCACTATTTGTGAGAGAGATGGCACGCTCAGGACTGGCACACAAGCCCAGAGGCCAATATTAATCTCCCACTTTTTTTTTTTTTTCCAGGGAAAATTTATGAACCCAATAAAAAAAAAAAAATAAATAAATAGGCTTTCTATCGCCCACTATCTGAGAGAGAGAGATGGCACGCTTAGGACTGGCACACAAGCCCAAAGGCCAATATTAATCTCCCACTGATTGATTTATTGATTTTTTCAGGTAGAATTTAGAACCCAAATAAAGCAAAAAAAAAAAAATGGGCTTTCTATGGCCCACTGAGTGAGTGATGATGCACACAGGAGTCAGGAGTGGCACACAAGCCCTGAGGCCAATATTTTTCTCCCACTGATTGATGTAGTGATTTTTTCAGGTAGATTTTATAACCCAAATCAAGCAAAAAAATAAATAGGCTTTCTATGGCCCACTGAGTGAGAGATGACACAGACAGGGATGGCACTCTAGCAGAAATGTCAATCTTAATCTCCCACAAAAAAAAAAAAAAAACAGGGAGTGTCCTTCAATTATTATCTCCCTGCAGTAATCTCAGCCAGGTATGGCAGGCAGCAATAAGGAGTGGACTGATGCAGAAATTAAATAAAAAGTGTGTACAAACCAAAAAGATAGCTGTGCAGAAAGGAAGGAACAAGAGGATTTGTGCTTTGAAAAAAGCAGTTGGTTTGCACAGCGGCGTACACACAGCAATGCAGCTATCAGGGAGCCTTCTAGGGCAGCCCAATGAGCTACAGCGCTGAGGGGGAAAAAAAAAAATGTAGCTTCCACTGTCCCTGCACACCGAAGGTGGTGTTGGGCAGTGGAAATCGCTACAGCACAAGCGGTTTGGTGGTTAATGGACCCTGCCTAACGCTATCCCTGCTTCTGACGAAGCGGCAGCAACCTCTCCCTAAGCTCAGATCAGCAGCAGTAACATGGCGGTCGGCGGGAACTCCCCTTTATAGCCCCTGTGACGCCGCAGACAGCAAGCCAATCACTGCAATGCCCTTCTCTAAGATGGTGGGGACCAGGACCTATGTCATCACGCTGCCCACACTCTGCGTTTACCTTCATTGGCTGAGAAATGGCGCTTTTCGCGTCATTGAAACGCGACTTTGGCGCGAAAGTCGCGTACCGCATGGCCGACCCCGCACAGGGGTCGGATCGGGTTTCATGAAACCCGACTTTGCCAAAAGTCGGCGACTTTTGAAAATGAACGACCCGTTTCGCTCAACCCTAGTCCTGACCCCTTTTGCAGAGAAACAGCCCCAAAGCATGATGTTTCCACCACCATGCTTTACAGTAGGTATGGTGTTTGATGGATGCAACTCAGTATTCTTTTTCCTCCAAACACGACAAGTTGTGTTTCTACCAAACAGTTCCAGTTTGGTTTCATCAGACCATAGGACATTCTCCCAAAACTCCTCTGGATCATCCAAATGCTCTCTAGCAAACTTCAGACGGGCCCGGACATGTACTGGCTTAAGCAGTGGGACATGTCTGGCACTGCAGGATCTGAGTCCATGGTGGCGTAGTGTGTAACTTATGGTAGGCCTTGTTAAATTGGTCCCAGCTCTCTGCATTTCATTCACTAGGTCCCCCCGCGTGGTTCTGGGATTTTTGCTCACCGTTCTTGTGATCATTCTGACCCCACGGGGTGGGATTTTGCGTGGAGCCCCAGATCGAGGGAGATTATCAGTGGTCTTGTATGTCTTCCATTTTCTAATTATTGCTCCCACTGTTGATTTCTTCACTCCAAGCTGGTTGGCTATTGCAGATTCAGTCTTCCCAGCCTGGTGCAGGGCTGCAATTTTGTTTCTGGTGTCCTTTGACAGCTCTTTGGTCTTCACCATAGTGGAGTTTGGAGTCAGACTGTTTGAGGGTGTGCACAGGTGTCTTTTTATACTGATAACAAGTTTAAACAGGTGCCATTACTACAGGTAATGAGTGGAGGAAAGAGGAGACTCTTAAAGAAGAAGTTACAGGTCTGTGAGAGCCAGAAATCTTGATTGTTTGTTTCTGACCAAATACTTATTTTCCACCATAATATGCAAAAAAATGATAAAAAAAACAGACAATGTGATTTTCTGGATTTTTTTTTCTCAGTTTGTCTCCCATAGTTGAGGTCTACCTATGATGTAAATTACAGACGCCTCTCATCTTTTTAAGTGGTGGAACTTGCACTATTGCTGACTGACTAAATACTTTTTTGCCCCACTGTATATATATATATATATATATATATATATATTGTGTAGACATAGGAACAGTGTCTATTTAAAATTTGGTTGTTTTCTTGCAGAAAACATACAGTGTCTTGTGAAAGTATTCGTCCCCCTGGAACTTTCCAACCTTTTCCCACATATCATGCTTCAAACATAAAGATACCAAATGTAAATTTTTGGTGAGGAATCAACATCATGTGGAACACAATTGTGAAGTTGAACAAAATTTATTGGTTATTTTAATATTTTGTGGAAATTCAAAAACGGAAAGTGGGGTGTGCAATATTATTCGGCAACTTTAACTTAATACTTTGTTGCGCCACCTTTTGCTGCGATTACAGCTGCAAGTCGCTTGGGGTATGTCTCTATCAGTTTTGTACATCGAGAGACTAAAATTCTTGCACATTCTTCCTTGGCAAACAGCTCGAGCTCGGTGAGGTTTGATGGAGATCGTTTGTGAACGGCAGTTTTCACCTCTTTCCACAGATTCTCGATTCGATTGAGGTCTGGACTTTGACTTGGCCATTCTAACACCTGGATATGTTTATTTGTGAACCATTCCATTGTATATTTTGCTTTATGTTTGGGATCATTGTCTTATTGGAAGACAAATCACCATTCCAGTCTCAGGCCTCCAACAGGTTTTCTTCGAGAATGGTCCTGTATTTGGCTCCATCCATCTTCCCATCATTTTTAACCATCTTCCCTGTCCCTGCTGAAGAAAAGCAGGCCCAAACCAAGATGCTGCCACCACCATGTTTGACAGTGGGGATGGTGTTTTCAGGGTGATGAGTTGTGTTGCCTTTACACCAAGCATATCGTTTGGCATTGTTGCCAAAAAGTTTGATTTTGGTTTCATCTGACCAGAGCACCTTCTTCCACATGTTTTGTGTGTCTCCCAGGTGGCTTGTTGCAAACTTTAAATAACACTTTTCATGGATATCTTTGAGAAATGGCTTTCTTCTTGCCACTCTTTCATAAAGGCAAGATTTTTGCAGTGTACGACTGATTGTTGTCCTATGGACAGACTGTCCCACCTCAGCTGTAGATCTCTGCAGTTCATCCAGAGTGATCATGGGCATCTTGGCTGCATATCTGATCAGTCTTCTCCTTGTTTGAGATGAAAGTTTAGAGGGACGGCCAGTTCTTGGTAGATTTGCAGTGGTATGATACTCCTTCCGTTTCAATATGATCGTTTGCACAGTGCTCCTTAGGATGTTTAAAGTTTTGGAAATCATTTTCTATCCAAATCCAGCTTTAAACTTCCCCACCACAGTATCACGGACATGCCTGTTGTGTTGCAATTTTTGCCACGGATCTGCAGCGTTTTTGACGCTGCGGATCTGCAGCAGTTTCCCATGCGGTTTACAGTACCATGTAAACCTATGGAAAACCAAATCCATTGTGCACATGCTGTGGAAAAAAACGTGCGGAAACGCAGTGGTTTACATTCCGCAGTATTTCAATTCTTTGTGCGGATCTGCAGCGTTTCTGCACCCATTGACTTCCAATGTGTCAGCAAAACCCGCAGCAAAACCGCACATATAAAAAGATCAGCGGTTTTGCTGCGGGTTTGGGTGTAAAAAACGCTGCAGATCGGAAGTGATGTCAGGCGGGAGGAAGTGTGTGGACAGAGTGGAAGTCGGAAGTCACAAGTCACTGTCACCATCATGGAGTCTTATCGTCGCATGTGGATTGATGTCGGGCGTCTGATTGAGCTGGTATGTATGTGTGTGTGTGTCTTGTCTATGTGTGTATGTGTGTGTGTGTCCCTATGCGACAATAGTGGCACCTAATTGTACTAAGTCGCCGTATGGCAGGGGTGTCAAACTGCATTCCTCGAGGGCCGCAAACCATGCGTGTTTTCAAGATTTCCTTAGCATTGCACAAGGTGCTGCAATCATTATGTGTGTAGGTGATTAAATTATCACCTGTGCAGTAAAAGGAAATCCTGAAAACATGACCAGTTTGCAGCCCTCGAGGAATGCAGTTTGACACCCCTGCCGTATGGGACTACTGCTCCCATCCGGTATTAGGATGGGAGAGTAGTCCCTGTGTCCAGCGACTCAGTACAATTGAAAGTAAAACACAAAACACACATACACTACACATATACCATACATGTAACAGACAGACAGTACATACAACATAGAACATAGAACACATACTCACCATACAGCACACAGGTACTCAAAGCCCTCATTCCCCTAAGGAAAAATTCCAAAAATAATAAAACAAGTCCATACTCCCTGTCCGCAGATATCCAAATGAGTGTCCCATGCCGATCACTTGCTCTCCGGCGATACACTACCAGGAGCGATGCTCCTGGCAGTGTATAGAGTTGTTTGCCGGAGTTTTGCAGCACCGGCCTCTCATTTTACGGCACTAGCACTGCGTGAGAAATTTCCCACACAGCAATGTTGTAAAGCTAGACTACCGGGGTTAATGAACGCCGGTAAACTCTTGCGCATGCACAGTTACACACTGACAGGAGCTGTAGCTCCTGTCAGTGTGTTGCTGCAGCCGTGGCGAACAGACACATATCCTGATGTGTCTGTTCTCCATGGCAGATCGCCGTGGGGCACTCGTTATGGGATATCTGCCGACAGGGAGTATGAATTTGGTTTGTTTTTTTGCCTTTTTTTCAGGTCGAGCGTCTTCAGGAGGATTGGGCGTACAATAAAAAAATGGTCAAAAAGTGATTTTTTTCTATTTTCTGTGTTTTTTTTAAGCTTACTAGGATTAATAATGGATAGGTGTCTTTTTGACGCCTTTCCATTATTAACCGGGCTTAATGTCACCTTACAATAGCAAGGTGACATTAACCCCTTATTACCCCTTATCCCACCACTAAACGGGAGTGGGAAGAGAGGGGCTAAGTGCCAGAATTGGTGCATCTTATAGATGTGCCTATTCTGGGGCAGCTGTGAGCTGGTATTTGTAGCCGGGGGGGGGCAAAAATCCATGGCCCCTTCCTCGGCTATGAATATCAGCCCGCAGCTGTCTGCATAGCCTTTCTGGCCTAAAAATATAGGGGGACCCTACGTCATTTTTTGGGGGAGTCCCCCTATATTTTATAGACAGAAAGGCTATGCAGACAGCTGCGGGCTGATATTAATAGCCTGGGAAAATCCATGGGAATTTCAACCCCTTCCCAGGCAACAAATATTGGTCCGCAGCTGTCTGCCTAGCCTTTCGGGCCAAAAAATATAGGGGACCCTACATCATTTTTTGGGGGTCCCACTATATTTTATAGCCAGAAAGGCTACTCAGACAGCTGCTGGCTAATATTAATAGCCTGGGAAGATCCATGGGTATTTTAATCACTTCCCAGGCAACAAATATTGGTCCACAGTTGTCTACCTAGCCTTTCTGGCCAAAAAATATAGGGGGACCCTACGTCATTTTTTGGGGGGAGTCCCCCTATATTTTATAGCCAGAAAGACTACGCAGACAGCTGCGGGTTGATATTAATAGCCTGGGAAGATCCATGGGTATTTTAACCCCTTCCCAGGCAACAAATATTGGTCCGCAGCCCATCAGCCTTCCCATTCTGGCACTGAAATTTGCACGGGGGGCCATGCAAATTATAGGATAGTCTTACACGTCCAGATAATCCGGTACTGGACAAAACGGTACTGGAGTTATCCGTGTCCATCTGTGCACGTAGGCCATCTGTGTGGGATCCGTGTGATGTCCGTGTGTCTGCTTTTAGGGTCCGTGTGCTGTTCGTGTGCTGTACATGTTTCGTGTTTGTATATAGAAACAATTTTCTTCAATTTTAACACTATGACAGGAAAAACGCGCACGGACAGCACATGGATGGCACACAGATAGCATCCGTGTGCGGTACGTGTTTACACGGACCCATTGACGTTAATGGGTCCATGTGATCCGTGCACTACCACGAACACTGAGATGTCTCCGTGTTTTGCAAACGGACACACGGTCCATGAAAACACACTGACATCTGCAGAGACACATTTATTTTAATGTGTCTACGTGTTTCATTGTCTCCGGTGCGGGAGGAAACAGTCACCACATGTACCGGAGCCACTGACGTGTAAAACCAGCTTAATTTGGTGTTTGCCTTTCTTGTTTGACTTTGGGTTAGGGTAGGTGTGATGTGTAATATACTGGATATCCAAAATTTTTTACATTTTATCTTTAAAGGGAACCTGTAACCCCCAAAATGGAAGTTGAGCTAAGCCCACCGGCATCAGGGGCTTATCTACAGCATTCTGGTATACTGTAGATAAGCCTCCGATGTATCCTGAAAGATGATAAAAAGGTTAGATTATACTCACCCAGGGGCGGTCCCGCTGTGGTCCGGGTCCGATGGGTGTCGCGGTCCGGTCCGGCGCCTCCCATCTTCTTATGATGACGTCCTCTTGTCTTCACGCTGCGGCTACGGAGCAGGCGTACTTTGCCTGAGCAAAGTACTGCAGTGCGCAGGTGCCAGGAAAGGTCAGAGAGGCCCATCCCCTGCACACTGCAGTACTTTGCTCTGCCCTCAACAGGGCAGACAAAGTACGCCTGCACCGTAGCCGCAGCGTGAAGACAGGAAGAGGACGTCATCTGATGAAGATGGGAGATGCCATCGGATGGGACCGCCCCCCCAGGTGAGTATAATCTAACCTCTTTTTCTCATGTTTCAGGTTACATCGGGGGCTTATTTACAGCATTGCAGAATGCTGTAGATAAGCCCCTGATGCTGGTGGGCTTAGCTCAACTTCCATTTTGGGGATGAGATGTTCCCTTTAAGATTAGTTAGCTGTTAGCTATAGTATCTAATGACACTATTCTATTCATTGTAGGTTCATGATATACCTGCTATTTGGGATGCCGCAGATGGGTCCTATAAAGATAAATATTATCGGGACCATTGCTGGATAAAGATTTTCAGGGACATCTATCCAGAGTGGGATTCTCTGTCCAGTGCCAGCCAATTGGAAAGCAAAGATGGAGGTCGGTGAGGGACCGGTTCCATAAATTTATTAATGCCTGTGACCGAAGTGGATCCTCCCCCAGCCGTAAAACATTCCCCTTCTATGACGAGCTGCAATTCCTGAGGACAAGCCGGACTTTGCGGAGGTATTTTCTAAACCACCAATGTATATGTAGCCTCATCAATGTTTCCATGTTTCCATGTGGTGAAGCACAGTTGGCTGCGTGTTGAACGCTGTGTCCTGCCGCAGCATTCAATACACAGCATCCAGATGTTATACCATAGTGAAGAGAGGATTTTCAGAAATCCTGTCTGCACTATGCTTCCAAAGATGGAGTTGTCAGACCTACGGCACCACACCATGTTTATTTATCTTGTGTTGGCACTTTGACTCCGCAAGAGAACTAGCACATTATATTGATAGCATGTGGTGATAACGCATGTGTTAAATGAAAACATGCGTTATCACCACACATGCAAAAAAGTGAACAGCGATTTGGACGGAGCGGCTTTTTTGCTGGGCCAAAAATGTTGCTCCTCCGCAGCCGTCATAATTAATGATTTTTTTCTTCTTTTCACACAGCACTGAGGGCAACTTTTCTACTCCACCTCCTGTGGATGACATCTCCGAACATGGAGCAGGCAGTTTCTCTGGAGCGGGAGAGACAATTTCTCCATCCATTACCACAGCTTCTGCTGGTGCCACATGTTCAGCAGCTGCTGCAGGCACATCAACTTCAGCAGCTTTTGGATCATCTGGTTCGGCAGAAGCTGTGGAAACGGAGAAGAGAGCTGCCTATCCAGTGGCAGGAGAGTCCAGTAAAAAAAAAAAAAATGAGGATAAAACTGGGCAGATTGCTAGCGATACCCTGGATTTACTTAAAAAATCCTCAACTGAGGACCACTGCGATTTTTTCGCATTGACAATTGCACGCAAGGCTCGCTCACTGCCACCGGATAGGCAGTCACTCTTTATGTCAATGTGCCAAATGTCCCTCACTGCTTTGGAGGACCCTGCTCCAATTCTGCCTTATGACGAGGTGTTGATGGGGGTTTTTGGACTGTTTCGGCCATGACCTAAACCAAGGGAACCACAAGCAAGAGAGCCTTACTCATACAACCATCCTGCCATCAATTATTCCGAAGGAGGAAACACACAATGACTGGGATCATCTCCAACTCCCAATTTCATTACAGACACAGCTACCTCCTATGGCTATTCTCAGGACTACACGTATTTGCGTTAAGATGCAATTTTGTTTAGAACAATTTATACTTTCACAGAGCATGTTGCACGTTGCCAAGAAAAGGCCCACTTCTGTTTTTTTTCATATTGATAAAATAATGACAATGACAATAAAAAAAAAAAAAAAAAACCATAATCAGGTTCCTCGCATCATGTTCTCTTCACTTTATGCAGTTAATAGCCCTCTGTGTCTGTACTGCTACATACTTAGGCAGTTAACTGGTTCATGCAGCTTTACATGAACACCTGAGCCTTACACTATGGCCGGTCCGAATAACTAAAGCAATTGTTACCATCCACCTCTCGTGTCTCCCCTTTTCCTCATAGTTTGTAAGCTTGCGAGCAGGGCCCTCATTCCTCCTGGTATCTGTTTTGAACTGTATTTCTGTTATGCTGTAATGTCTATTGTCTGTACAAGTCCCCTCTATAATTTGTAAAGCGCTGCGGAATATGTTGGCGCTATATAAATAAAAATTATTATTATTATTATTATTATTTCTTTGTAAAATCAATTTCTGTTGAAAAATGTAATCTCTGATTTTTTTATACTTAACGTAGTTAGTGGACAAGGCCTCTATGTCGGACGGTGTCATGGGTATATGGGCACTGGACTATGGGATGGAGGTAGTGTGATGGGTGTATGGGCTCTGGACTATGGGATGGAGAAGAATCATTAAAATGTTTCTACAAACAACAATTATTATATAGAAAAATAACCACATGGAAGTAACAATTAATTTTTTTTTATTAACCAGAAATCATAATAAATGTTTGTGTTCCACAACTAAAAAAGAAAATAAACACAATTGTATATCAATCTTGAATTCGATTCATAGGGATCTTGACTTCTTCTAACTTTTGGTACCGATCGTGGCATCTTTTATTGGTCGGTCAATGTTCTCCCATGCTTCTCTGCTGTTCAGGCTACCCAACACAAGCACAGGAGTATTGCCAGTGTACGGCACCTTCTGGACTCATAAAGTAGTGAAGGATTCTCTCACAGGCACACCCGAGTTGAACGGCCTTCCCAGACCCACGTTGACCTCTGGATTAAATACTGGCTGCTGATACTCCACATCTACATCAGTGTTGTACTTACGAGCGTAGTTGTGTAGTACACAGCAAGCCTTAATCACAGTGTCAACGGTGTCAGTATCCAGCTGGATGGGTGTAGGTGCATTCCACATATCTGCGTGCACGACTCAGCCGATAATTAAAAATCCTTCGCCCGGCATTCAGTCCCCTTCGTGGGTATGGGCGCAGCAGGTTTGTCGTAAAGGGAAACGCCTCATCCGATACCATCATAAAGGGTACTGAATGTGTGGAACCCAGCAAAGGTCGTGGGGCTAGGAGCGTTCCGCCATCATGAAGAATTTGCATTCCAATCTGTGACGTTCGCAACACCCGAGAATCCCCAGTACTACCATAGGCACCAACATCAATGGCAACAAATTTGTAATGGGCATCAGCCACCACCATCAGGACCACAGAAAAATACTTCTTAAAATTAAAGAAGCGTGATCCTGATCGTGGGGGCTGCTGAACCCTTACATGTTTACCATCGACTGCACCTATGCAGTTTGGGAAATTGGCCACAGACTGAAAGGCTGCTGCAACCTGCAGCCAAGTCTCCTCAGTTGGGGAAGGCATCACGATGGGCTGCAACTTCTGCCAGATGACGGTACATGTGCACCTTACAATTTTAGAGATGGTGGATTTACCAACTCTAAATTGGAGGTGCAGGGATGTATAGCTCTCTCATGTGGCCAAAAATCTGCAAAGAAACAAAAAAGAATATTAGAAAAGTCACACAAAAATATAAGGAAACATGTCAGCAGTTATGGGCGCTATAATATGGGATAAGATGGGATAACATTACACGTTAGATCATACCCGTGTGTGGGGTGGTCTCTCCACTGACCCAGGGCCTTAATTTTAGAATGCTGTAGATAAGGCGTAAAATACAGTGGGCACATCTGCTAGCAAGCAAAAATGGTTAGTTTCCTGGTGTGTTTTAAACATGATATTTCCGGTACCGTAAAACACAGTACCAGAGATATCCATGCCCATGTGTGTGTGCGGCCCATGTGCTGAATCCTTCCCACACGGATGGTTAGCAGGGATAAAAGCGATACAGTAAGCGCAGTTAGCGGTGCCAGGTGATGAAGACAAATCCCATTCTTCCCTGATGGTGCTGAAATCATGCAGAGCAGGGAAGAATGATGACATCTTCATCACCTGCCACCAGGGAACAGCGCTTCCTGTAGCACTTCTTCACCAGTGCAATGCGTGTCACACAGAGGACATCAATGTGTGCTCTCTGTGTGCACGTGTGCGGGACACTTTGTTGAACATGCAAATGGGAAAACAAATGGCATGTCAGCGTGTTTTGCCCACAGACATACGGCCGCCAAAAACGCGCTGACATGTGCAAAGATGAGTGGGTCTAAGTTTGTCAGTGTCTCCTGGACATGTGAAAACTTTCATCACACGTACCGGACACACTGACATGTGAAAGAGCCGACATGTGAAAGAGCCCTAATGACATTCAACCCCAAAATTAGTTATTTACCGCAAGGTGATGAGCAGCCTTTCCTCAGCAGAGATGGCCTTCCTCATCACTGTATCTTGCATTGTCAGATGGGGGGAAAGTATTGCCAGAAGTCGGTCGAATGCCGGGATGGAGAGACGGCAGAATATGAATTTTTCTGGATATCTGAAAATGTAAAAAGAAAACAAAAAAGGTTACTTAACATATCATAACATCTTTGGAAAAACATATTTGTCTTTTCATGTATTTCAACTTACCTCCTCAAATCATTGTAAAGGACATAAAAGTAGCCCTTTTGTGCGCGTTCGGCTACAAGCGAGTGCACCCAGAGTCTTTTTCGTGCACGTCTTCTCTGCTGCTGCTGCCTCTAAAATAAAAACAAATATATACATTTTTTAGAACACAACACTGTGAAAAATATTTTAAAAATTAAGATGTCTGTAAAGCGCTGCGGAATATGTTAGCGCTAGATTTAAAAAAAATGCACTTTAGCATACCTGCTGTCTAGGATGATTCAGTATTTGCAGCAGCAACCCCAGCATAAGAATCTGGTGTGGCCTGCGGAGCTGTATTTGCGGCCTTATGTGGCTACGCTCTGCGCTCTGCTGAGTGCTGTCAAGGTTACTTCCACTCATTGTTATGTTTTCACAAAATAGAGGATGAAAGAAGAAGGGGTTGGACTATGAAATGAAACCTTTTTTTTTTTTTACTGAAGTTTGTCAAGCTTCCAAAGCTTTATTTGGTGTCAAAAACACAGACAATTTGCAGAGAAAACTGCAATAAAAACCGCAATGAAAACTGCACCAAAACCGCAACAAAAACGCACCAAAGCCGCAACAAAACTGCACCTGCATTTTCTGCCAAGAGCTGCAGGAAAATCTGCAACGTGTGCACTTACCCTTCCTTGGTCTTCAAGATGCTCTCTGTGCTTCAAACAGAACCCTGAGACTATCACAGAACAGGTGCATTTATAGGGTGACTTGATTACACACAGGTGGATTATTTTTATCATCATTAGGCATTTAGGACAACATTGGATCATTCAGAGATCCACAATGAACTTCTGGAGTGAGTTTGCTGCACTGAAAGTAAAGGGGCCAAATATTATTGCACGCCCCACTTTTCAGTTTTTGAATTTCCACAAAAATTTAAAATAACCAATAAATTTCGTTCAACTTCACAATTGTGTTCCACTTGTTGATTCTTCACCAAAAATTTGCATTTGGTATCTTTATGTTGGAAGTATGATATGTGGGAAGAGATTGAAACGTTCCAGGGGGCCGAATACTTTCGCAAGGCACCGTAAATACAGTCTTTGGCATGTGGTAAAACAAAAAGTAACAAGCCCATACAATCATGCTGGCTAGCCCACCTGGCTTAGGGTTCCCATTGCGTTATGGGACCGCGTTTAACGGACAGCGTTGCACGGCGAAATTAACGCCGTGCAACGCGTCCGTTAACGCGCCCATTGAAGGCAATGGGAATGCGCTTCACTAGCGCGTGCCATGTTTGGCACGCGCTAGCGACGCGCCGGTGATTCCTGGCGCGCCGCGGACGCTGCTTGCAGCGTCCGAGGCGCGCCCGCGGTCCGTTCCCCGCTCTCGCAGATCGGGGATTTGCGAGAGCGGGGACGTTACCGCGACCCCGACCGCAGCCCCATAGAAAACATTGCGTTAGCGCAATCCGCTAGCGCTAAACGGATTGCACTAACGCAATGTGACCCTAGCCTTAGAGTCTAGCTTCTTAGTCCTTTTAGCAAAGGCATACAATTCAGGAGATCTGCACACCTCCACACACAGCCCTATTTGAGAGAGACAGCTCTTAATTTACAAAGTGAACCAAACCCAAGGGTGGAGATATGGTGAGTAGCAGTCTCTCCCAGCTCATCATCTGCTCACAATCAATCGGTCATGGCCAATTAACTCCTCTCAGCACTTAGTGTGCTGGAGCATTTTTCTATATGTACTAAAGCATTGCTTCAAGTTTATCTCCCAACCGCAAGGTGTCTGACAGTCACCTTACAATATACTGTACATATACAGCTCTGGCAAAAATTAAGAGACCACTGCAGATCTCAAATAATGCAAAAAAAAAAAAAACAAGTTCATAATCATATAGAAACAACAATACTAATGTTTTAACTCAGGAAGAGTTTAGAAATCAATATTTTGTGGAATAACCATGATTTTTAATCACAGCTTTCATGCATCTTGGCATGCTTTCCACCAGTCTTTCACACTGCTTTTGGATGACCTTATGCCACTCCTGGTACAAAAATTTAAGCAGTTCTCCTATGTTTGATGGCTTGTGACTATCCATCTTCCTCTTGATTACATTCCAGAGATTTTCAATGGGGTTCAGTTCTGGAGATTGGGCTGGCCGTGACAGAGATTTGATGTGGTGGTCCTTCATCCACACCTTGATTGACCTAGCTGTGGTGCATGGCGCTGGAAAAAACAGTCCTCAGAGTTGGGGAACATTTCCTGAGCTGAAGAAATCAACTGCATATTCTCGTGTTTGGGTGAGTTCAGGTTTATTAATTAATTTTTTTTTGGGGGGGGAGCCGATATTTATTTCTCAATTTAACTTTTTTCTTCTTTTTTCTTTCCAATTTTTTCATTTCTTTTTCTTTTTCCCATCATTGTTAAAAAAAAATTATTTTTATTTTTCATATTTAATTTTCACACTTTTTTATTGTCTTTATTAACTAGTCATGCTGTGACTCAATATATATTGCACATTATTTTTCTATGGATTGTAGTGCTTTTAGGACACTTGTTGTTATATATGTCTTTTTCATATCATTAATTATGCACTTTAGCACTTTTTATAGCAGCACATAGATTGTAGTACTTTTATATTTTGTTTGTATTTTTAAGAGCGATATTATTATATGTCCCTAATATTATTATATCACTCATCTATGCACTGCAGTGCTTTTTAATCACTACAAACTACGTACACGGATTATGGGAATATCGTTTGTTTATTCTTTAACATTTGGAATAGGAAATATGGCAACTCCCTTAGGACTTCTTAAAAATGGTGCCCATGAGCACATGCGCGCTCGTAACCCATTACCCCTGCATTGATGAAGGCCTCTTCTAACTACCGGTGCACATCAAATGATGTCAAAGAGGCACTTCCTCCTCTGAAGTGCGCTGGAAGAGAGTGCCGGAATCAATGTATCTGGGGACGTGGGGGCATCTTCGCATGCACGATGTATCACTGGCTGACATGTGAGTAGATGCGGGTATTTAAGAAAGACAGTAGGGGGTGACTGGCACACTCCCCTTGAGAAAGCACGTGGGCAAAACACGCGTCGGGGCCATCAGTGTGGTGGTATTTGTGATCTCCCTATAACAACAATGGGTAAGCATTGATTTATTTCTTCATATGGGCAGTCCCAGCGATAGTTCCAATCATCTGGGTATATGTGTACATTTATGATTATAACTTTATAGGATGTTTGGCTTATTCTATATATGGGACTGTTATACATTTTTACATTATGCAATGCAATGGGACGGTGTTGACGCATTACCACTGCTCTGTATGGATATTGGCTTGGCATAGTCTTTTTTTTGAGAGAGTCATGTTTAGTTATGTGTGTTTTTAGAATATTTTTTTCAATAAACTTTAGTGATTTTATTTTTTGGAGTCATTGAAATATGTATAACTCGCTTTGTGGCATCTGGAAGATTTTTTGCACTCCTTGTGGGCATAATTGGCCACAATTGCCCTTAGAGATTTGTCCTATTTTACACTGCTTTGAATAATCAAATCAGCACAAGCTTGAACTTAGGTAGACATGTCTTTTTCAGCCTATGTAACTATGTTGACAAAAAAACACCAGTACACAGGCATGGGTGCTTACCTGTCACGGCCTCTGACCAATTGCACTATCAAGGTGCAGCGAACCCAAGTTAAGATGGCAACTGCACAGGTGCAATAATACAGATGAGGCAGCCAGTCTACAATCAGGGATTGGCCGCTTGGTACTCCAGTTCAAACAGATAATCTGTATGTGGCATGTTCACACAGAAATGCAGAGCGTATGGCTCAGCCTATTAATGAAGCCATATGGCGGGCTGACCACTGCTGACTAATGCATCCTGTGCGAACAGAGACCACAGTTTACAGAGCCATCTAGGGCTCAACTGCACCCCGAAAAATATACATACAGATGACAGTTGGTGTTTTATAGACCAGGCAATGGTCCCGGTAAAGATATGTAAATTCACTCTCCTGAAAGCTGTCTCTTTAGTGCCGCATATCGAAGATAGCTACCCTATAAATCAATATCCAACCCTTTAATAGACCTTCTAACACGTCTAAGGATATAAGCCAAACCAGAATTTCCTTCAGAAGAAAAACATACCAATCTACAAACTTTATTGATTGAGAATAATTTATTAGCAATCAGTCATCAAATACAAATATGCAATGAACTACAACACAGCACAGGCTAAGAAGCAGCACACAAAAAATAATATTTACCATACATAGCATGAGAACACAATGCACAGTGCAGGTTACATTATATGTCATACCCTCGCAATACACTATGACAAATCACTCAACAAAGCATTACAGGTTGTGACATGAAAAATAGATGGGAAATCGAGAATAAAGAGGGGGAATCACAGGCTTGAAGGCTTTGAGAGACAAAATGCAAGAAGAATGCAGGGCAAGAAGCAGGGTTTATTCCTCTTCCTCAGCGACATCTGAACAGTACAAAATGAAATAGTCTCCGGGGAGGCTGTGGATCAAGTGAAGGAGCATCCTTTCAACAGTTCATAAGACATCAGGCCTCCTGAATATCTCCAACAGCTTGATCCCCAGGAAACAGTCCATAAAACTCTGAGTATTGTGAGTGACCATGGTGGTAGTCATGGCAAGGGGCTGTTGTTCTGGCACACCCTGGCACCCCACAAAAAAATTAAGAAGTCCCAACTGCTGTGTGATATGTGTGCAGTGCAATTCACTCACTTTTAGGTTAGAATTCTCCTCAGGTTGCAGGGTCCCATTTCCAGACATCACAAAGTGATTGACAGAGTCCAAGTTCTTATTTAACAAAATAACTTTACTTAACACATCCAGTCCAGTGACAGACATTGCACAGTGATCCTCAACGATCCTATTTCCTTTCATCTGTGCTGTCCCTTGCTCGCCTCTCATTCTCTATTCTCGTACCGTATCCTCCAGTCCCGCAGCATCCCATTTAGCCACAGTAGTTCGTTGCTGGAGTACCCAGCCCATTTTCCCTTCTGAGGACGAAATCATGGATGTGCTTTCCAACTTTTTCCAGACCGTAGGGCTCGGACATTTTGGGATTTTCTGCTGGACCTAGTTACTATTCCATCCTAGCTGCACTTTTCCCTTCATGTCCAAATAACTTCTGGCCCCCATGGCCCTGGACCACTGGACTTCTCTTGCATTTTTTACCTTAGCAACTTCACTTCTCCTTGTCCCACACTATGACTGACTGAAAACAGGGAGTGTCTCTAACTGCGACTACTCTGGCCCCGCCAAGTGTCTTAACTATCACTATGCTGGCTGAAATCAGTTCTTATCTTTACCTTATCTTATCTTCTACTCTACAGTGCCCCCACTGTACTAAACAGTATATTACCCATTACTATTGCTAAACCTTTCTCTAACACCATATCTCCCTATCTCTAACCCTAGTCCATAAAGACACATAATTTGCACAGTACACCAACATCATTACATTGTTTAACATATTAATACACAATAAAACTGTACCATGTAACACACCATTTTACACATAAAACTATCCTGGTTTATTAGGAAGGAACGTAAAGGGATGATGGGCATAATTTAGCCCTCCCACATCCCTTTCAGTATGATAGGCTCCTCTTAGGAGCTGAGTCTTTGGCCCCTATTCATCTAAGTGTTTATGCCAGAAATCTCACACGTTCATGTTTAAACGTGTACATGAAAAACAGGTAACCATGTTATCAGTGTTTTGGAACAGTTTGTCATCAGTGTACAGCTTGTGTGTTCAATTTTACCATCAGCAATATGTCATCAGTGTTTTTCTGGTATGGATAAGGAAAAAATTACATTTCTCCTATACTTTGCATTGTTATATACCGACAACACCTAGATGCCCTCGGTTTGCTGTATGTGTTTTTCACGGACCCATAAACGAGTATTGCCCCTTGTCATCTGTGCTGCTGGAAAAAATGGCATGTCTCCGTGTGTTTTGCACAGACACACAGTTCATGTAAAAACACGGACACGTGCATAACACTATATGTTATAATGGATAAGCGTGGTATCTGAGAAAAAAATTAATACCACATGTACTAGAAACACAGACATGTGTAGATATTTCTTCCATGAAAAGACACATTGGGCAACCTCCTTGTGTACCAATTGCTATTTTAAGGTTCTTTGCTCCTCATCAGGGCAAGGCACTGGTTGGCTGCACGATTTGGGTCTAGCAGGATTCCCTCATCTTTTGGAGACCACCAGAGAGTGTAGGAAATCTGAAGCTGCATTTAGACTGATAAACTATCATGAATGAGCATTCTTAAGAACTTTCGATTCACGATAATCTTTCTAAATGAACTGGCTGCTAATCACCTGATAAACGAGCAAAACGTTCATAGGGTTAAAGGATCTTTTGCATAGTGCAAAAAAATAATTGTTCTTGGGGATGCCACAATTGCCTATGCGCAATAAATGGTCGTGTGCGTCGTTTACTGCGGTCTGTCTATAAAAACAGGCTATTAAATGACTGCAAATAGGTAAAGGTTAACTGGCCGATGGATATTTAGTGCCATTGGTAGGGTCATGTAAATGGACTCTTACAGAATGGACAATGCTCCCTTTCTAGTGCAGCCTATCAGACACAGCCCTCCTGTACGGCAATGTTGGGCCCTTTCAGAAGCTTTGCAATATAACTAAGGATATAAGCAACGCTAGAGTACAATCTGTATGTTATACATGTGCAAAAAAATTATTTGGTGAGAATAAGGCTACTTTCACACTAGCGTTAACTGCAAACCGTCACAAAAACGTCTTTTTTCCGAAAAAACGGATGCGTCAAAAAAGTGGAAAATGTATGCAACGCATACAGCATTTTGACGGATCCGTCGCAAATCCGCTAAACGGTTTCGTTGAAATGCTGGATGCGTTGCATCCGTTGCATCCGTTTTACCATCCGTTGCATCCGTTTTTACGACGGATCCGTTTTTAAAATGGGAGGCACCCAAATTTGATTGGCTACTGGAAAATAAGGAAATCTATATACTGACTGTATTTACAGCCCATCTTTGAGGGTTTTAGTTTAGTGGCAAGGATGGATGGTGTACTTGGGAGGATTGCGAGTTTGGTTACTGACGTTATATTTGAGACGAATCGCCTGGATATCATAGTGCGGGAGAAGGAGGCGGCAGCAGAAAGACGGAGGATGCTTCTGCAGCAACGGAGAGTGAGACGATTCTGGATACATCCGATCAATGAACTGCGGATGACCAGGGGTGTTCAGTCCACTCTCTATCTGGAGTTGCGGTGCAACCCACAGAAATTCTGCAATTATGTACGGATGAGGATGGAACATTTGGATTATTTGGTTGGAAAACTAGGGGATGTAATCCAAAGGCAGGACACAAGGATGAGGCTTGCCATCACACCGGCGGAGCGGCTCCTGGTGACACTGCGGTAAGCCTCTTTTTTATGTCATTGCTCATATTGAATGTTATTACATGCTGCAGACAATACTGCGCTGACACATTGCGCACCATTTTCTGCAGCATGTAATTTTTTTTGTTGTTTGAGGCCATTCCACTGTTTTTTTTTATGTCATTGCTCATATTGAATGTTATTACAAGCTGCAGACAATACTGCGCTGACACATTGCGCACCATTTTCTGCAGCATGTAATTTTTTTTATTGTTTGAGGCCATTCCACTGTTTTTTTTTTCATGTCATTGCTCATATTGAATGTTATTACATGCTGCAGACAATACTGCGCTGACACATTGCGCACCATTTTCTGCAGCATGTAATTTTTTTTTTGTTTGAGGCCATTCCACTGGTTTTTTTTTATGTCATTGCTCAGATTGAATGTTATTACATGCTGCAGACAATACTGCGCTGACACATTGCGCACCATTTTCTGCAGCATGTAATTTTTTTTTGCTGTTTGAGGCCATTCCACTATTTAACACATTTCATGCAGGTTTTATTGTGCGTCCCGTCATACAAAAAACATTTTCACAGTGCCATTTATTATAACTTTAACAGTAAACCAAAAAAAAAAAAAGTTGATGGTCTGTGCAATTTTTTCTTACATTTTTTTTTTCCTGCAGCTTCCTAGCTACGGGTGAGTCTCTGACTTCGCTCCATTACCAATTCCGGCTGGGTATTTCCACTATTGGCGGAATAGTGAAGGACACATGTCGAGCGATTTGGGACACTTTACAGCCGGAGTATATCCCACAACCATCAATGGAGATCTGGTTGAGAAGTGCAGAACAATTTGAGAGAATTTGCAATGTCCCAAATTGTGTTGGTGCCGTGGATGGCAAACACATAAGGATTGCTAAACCGGCAGGAACAGGCTCCGAGTACTACAACTATAAGAAATACTTCTCCATTGTACTCATGGCTATTGCAGACGCCAACTGCAAGTTTCTTGATGTGGACATAGAAGCCTATGGCCGGTCCAACGATTCGCAAGTTTTTAAAAACTCTCCAATGGGTCGTTGCCTGTATGGAGATACATATGATTTCCCGCCAGCCAGACCGCTCCCAGGAACAAGTGAACCAGCCATGCAATATGTTTGTGTAGGTGATGAAGCGTTTCAACTGTCGCCGCACCTACTTAAACCATATAGTAGCCGTGACTTAAACCGTACCAAGCGGGTATTTAATTACCGTCTTACTAGAGCAAGAAGAGTAGTAGAGTGTTGTGAATTCTGTGGCCAAGCTCCCTCCTGTGGTCGAGAGTGGTACTTCGGCTGGTTCTGTCTATGAGCTTCCTTTGGTGGATGAGAGTGGTACTGCGGCTTCTGACTTTCCTTCCTCAGGTGATGAGGTTAAGTCGTTAGGTGCTGCTCTATTTAACTCCACCTGGTGCTTTGATCCTGGCCTCCAGTCAATGTTCTAGTATTGGTCTTGCTTCCTCCTGGATCGTTCCTGTGGCCTGTCTATCCTGCATAAGCTAAGTTTTGCTTGTGTTATTTTTGCTTGCTATTTTTTCTGTCCAGATTGCTTTATTGGTTTTTCTTGCTTGCTGGAAGCTCTGAGACGCAGAGGGAGCACCTCCGTACCGTTAGTCGGTGCGGAGGGTCTTTTTGCCCCTCTGCGTGATTGTAGGTTTTTGTGTTGACCGCAAAGCTATCTTTCCTATCCTCGGTCTATTCAGTAAGTCGGGCCTCACTTTGCTAAATCTATTTCATCTCTGTGTTTGTATTTTCATCTTACTCACAGTCATTATATGTGGGGGGCTGCCTTTTCCTTTGGGGTATTTCTCTGAGGCAAGGTAGGCTTATTTTCCTATGTTCAGGGCTAGTTAGTTTCTCAGGCTGTGCCGAGTTGCATAGGGAGCGTTAGGCGCAATCCACGGCTACCTCTAGTGTGGTGTGTTAGGATTAGGGATTGCGGTCAGCAGAGTTCCCACGTCTCAGAGCTCGTCCTTTGTTTTTGGTAATTGTCAGGTCACTTTGTGTGCTCTGAACTTCAATGTCCATTGTGGTTCTGAATTACCTGATCATAACAGTAGAGTGCTCTTTTGGTATATTGATGGCAAAGTGGAGAGTTCTGCTGACGGCAATAAAACTGGAAACCAAAACTGTAGACGATGTTGTTAAGGCATGTGTGGTGCTCCATAACTTTGTCCTTTCAAAGGAGCCCGTTTCCTTGGATGACGAAGAATTGGAGACAACCTTGTGGGAACCACAGGTTCTGTTACTAGGATGAGGGACCAGTTTGCAGATTATTTTTTGTCACCTGTTGGGCGGATTCCATGGTAAGACATCATTGTGTGACATGTTTTTCATGGCTTTTGTTGTTTATGTAAAAATTGTGTTTCTGGCAAAAAAATAAAAAATAAAATAAAAAATTCCCAAAGCGTGGTTTGCTTGGTAGTAAAACCATTGTGTTATACCTTTCAAACATCTGGTGTTTATTTTCATTTAACCTTTTTTAATAGTTACCATATTACCTTAATGAATCCACACACACAAAGAGTAGATTTTAAATCAGAAAGATTTTTATTGTAACTCTTGAAATTTTTTTTTCATTTGCAAAAAAACATAATTTTTTTTTCTTTTCACAATTTTTTTGTGTTGTAAATTTAGAAACTTGTACTTAAAAAATTATAAATCTTGGTAGTGTTGGGTGGAGTAACTATGGGAGGAGGGGCTGGAATGTTGGACCACGTCGGTAGATGGGGAAACCCTACTTGTTTGGTCTGCAGTGGAAGGGTGGTGAAAAGCAGGAGGCTGACCAGAGGGGGGTTGTGTTGGGGTAGTTATAAAACTGAATGGGAAGGAAAGCTGGGCAAGGAAGAAGAAAACACTGGGGAATACATTTGGGTTGTGGGCCTGGTTTGGTATTGGGACTGGCGTTGATATTGTGGGGCATGGTGTTGAAATGGTGACTGGGATGTGTGGGGAGGTGTGGGGGTAGATTGGGGTTCGTGGAGGACCTTAAGTAGAGCATTATGGCAGCTATTCATTACCCGCATCTGCTGCTCCAAAGAAAGCTTCTCCATGCTCCTAAGCATGGATTGAAAAAAAAGATTTGCCGAAGATTGACTTACATCTAAATGCAGCCTATCCAAGCGACTGCTGGTTTCATGGTGGGTTTCACTGATGCGTGATTGCACCATGTTGAAACTAGCAGTCACTTGCTCTCCCAAAATTTTAAAAGAACTTTGGAAGGATGCATTTAGATGTAAGAACTCAGGAGCATAGCTCCTTTCCTGACCCCTCTGTCGCTGCCGCCACGAACATAACGGTGGTGTAGAGGTGGCAGGGTCAGAGGGGTGGGGTAAAGGGAACGCCATCTGTTAAGCATCAGATGCGAGTAACGAAGGCTGCAATAATGCTCCAGTGCCTGAGGTGGATGAAGTGGAGGGGACAGAGGTGTGGGGCCTACCGACGTGGTCCTCGGTGGCAGACTCAGGAGGGATCACTCCAGAGGGCGCAGAGGAAGATGCAGGCTCACGGTGGCTGGAGAAGGTGCTGTGAAAGAAAAACAAAAACAATTAATATATTGATATGAAAAAGCCCGGACTGAAACAAAAGTTTTGTGATTAGACAGGTTCTTACTGGGATGTTGAATACTTACACTCTACTCAGCATGGTTCGCCTCAGGAAGGAGAGGGCAGGGCCGTATCTGTACCTCCTCTTCTTCCTTCCTGCTGAGCCACTCGGGGCCTGCATCTCCTCGTTGAATTCCCTCTTAAAGCGATCCCTCAGTGACCGCCACCGCTTCCTAACCTTACCACCTGTGAAGACAGGAATGAAGAAAAAAAAAAATTGGTAAATGCAAGACATTACATTCAGCTCTAAACATCACTGAAAAGTTAATACTTACATAGTTTGCTCTGCTGCTGTGGAAGATGTTCTGGCATACTTCCTCCCAGAGCCGACGGGTGACACTGGTATCAGCATGCCTGCGGTCAGCCATGTTCCACAGCGGCTCCCGCTCGCGAACCTCCTCAATTAGAGATTCGATTTCGATGTCAAAATCTTCGGCGGGAGCACGCTGTGAAGCCTGTGAGAAAAAAAATATAAGAAAAACATAAAAATTAGTACACTGAAAAACAAAATTACCAATCGAATCCCCCCAAAAAACAACTCACTGATGGCCGACCGCGGCGACGAGTCCGCCGACTCTGGGAGCGGCTGGGAGAACCTTCACGGTGTGCTGAAAGTTCAGCAGCAGCAGCAGAAGCAGCAGGAGACTGAAATAAAGGAGAGAAAAAATTAGCTTTAATGTATGTATATGTTTTCTGTGTTACGTTGTATCTGAAAATCTGTTTTGTGTATGGTGCAGTGTGATGTGTGAAGCAAGTGTTTCGCCACTACTTACACTTGGTTCCTCCTCCACTTGGATGTCTCCACCCGTCTCGGTCCCTTCTGACAGCTCCTCATCGGATTCGGATTCCTGTTAAAACATAATAAATGCATGTAGTGAATAAAAATGATGTAAATTAAAAAAAAAAAATTTTTGTTTACTTACCGATACACGCTGTTGCTGTGGAGGAGGGCTGTCAGAAGTGGACATTGTGTTCCTGGTGGTAAGGCCGGTGGCTGTGGTCCTGGTGGGTCTGTAAGTTAAAAGACACTTGCAATCTGCTCTACACATTGAAGTAGCAGATTTGGGGTCTTCAAAACTTACTTTGAAAAATGTGAGGATGTGGTCCTGGTGGTAATGCCGGTGGCTATGGTCCTGGTGGGTCTGTAAGTTAAAAGACACTTGCAATCTGCTCTACACATTGAAGTAGCAGATTTGGGGTCTTCAAAACTTACTTTGAAAAATGTGAGGATGTGGTCCTGGTGGTAAGGCCGGTGGCTGTGGTCCTGGTGGTAAGGCCGGTGGCTGTGGTCCTGGTGGTAAGGCCGGTGGCTGTGGTCCTGGTGGGTCTGTAAGTTAAAAGACACTTGCAATCTGCTCTACACATTGAAGTAGCAGATTTGGGCTCTTCAAAACTTACTTTGAAAAATGTGAGGATGTGGTCCTGGTGGTAAGGCCGGTGGCTGTGGTCCTGGTGGTAAGGCCGGTGGCTGTGGTCCTGGTGGTAAGGCCGGTGGCTGTGGTCCTGGTGGGTCTGTAAGTTAAAAGACACTTGCAATCTGCTCTACACATTGAAGTAGCAGATTTGGGCTCTTCAAAACTTACTTTGAAAAATGTGAGGATGTGGTCCTGGTGGTAAGGCTGGTGGCTGTGGTCCTGGTGGTTAGGCCGGTGGCTGTGGTCCTGGTGGGTCTGTAAGTTAAAAGACACTTGCAATCTGCTCTACACATTGAAGTAGCAGATTTGGGGTCTTCAAATCTTACTTTGAAAAATGTGAGGATGTGGTCCTGGTGGTAAGGCCCGTGGCTGTGGTCCTGGTGCTAAGGCCGGTGGCTGTGGTCCTGGTGGGTCTGTAAGTTAAAAGACACTTGCAATCTGCTCTACACATTGAAGTAGCAGATTTGGGGTCTTCAAAACTTACTTTGAAAAATGTGAGGATGTGGTCCTGGTGGCTACGGCCGGTGGCTGTGGTCCCTAGTGTATCTGTAATATAATAAGTATAATGGATTTATAGTTAGACCACCCCAGAACTAGGTAATGTTTAACAATAAACACCCTGTTAAAATGTGAGAAATAGGTGAACACCAAAACCTAAAAACAGGTGCACGTCATACCATTCATTTCCATGTCCCAAAAAAAAAAAAAAATTTAAAATGTGAGACACCATGTAAAAATATTTTTACCACATTTTTTTTTAAAAATAACCTCCCCCAAAAAACCTTCAAAGGATAACCTTTAGTAAAAAATGAGCCCTCAACCAACTCTGTATTGCATGTGTAACCATTGGTACATACACCTGTTTTAAATGTACCTTTATGAAATTATACTACAGACAATTTTTTAATAAACATTTTATTAATATTTTTTTTTTTTGTTTTTTTTTTTTAAATCACAATGGAGCAGAAATGCTCTTTATTTTAAATACAAGTACATCAACTGGGAATGGTTTCAACAGTATTAAAAAAAATCAACACTTTTAAAAAAAAAAAGCACTCACACATTCTAACCACAAGCTGCAGACCACTAGACTTTGCAATAATACATCCGATTAAAAAAAAAAAAAATTTAAGAGGAAAAAAAAAAAAAAAAACATTCACACAGGCTGCACAAACCACTATACTTAGTAAATACATCAAAAAAGTACATTAACCAATATGGCATTGACAAATGCACATGCAACCAACAAGACGCACACAAACATACCTGCAAGCAGAGTCATAACACAAGCATAACACATGAACAGGCATAATATTGGCGAAGGCATAATAAAGTGCAGGCACGTGAACACATACATACAAAAGCACACAGCAGTACAAAAATACACACACACGGCCATCAGTCCTCCGGCTGGAGCTGGATGTCTTCACAGTGGCAGGCCTCAGGGTGGATCTGGACTCTAGCAGGGCACTGGCTGTTGCAGGACGACGGCAGGCCTCAGGTTGTATTCAGGTTTTAAGCTCTTGCTGTAGTCAGTGCGTCATACACAAATGCACACACGCACACACACACACACACACACACACACACACAGCAATACTCACACTGTTGGAGTGTGGCTGGAAGGTCCTTGCTGCCAGGCTGGGATCTTGATGTCAGGCTGGGGTCTTGATTTCAGGCTGGGGTCTTGATTTCAGGCTGGGGTCTTGATTTCAGGCTGGGGTCTTGCAGGCTTCTTCTGAGTCTCTCTGTCTTCTTGTTGGCATATGTGGGGTTGAAGGCCCAGGCCAGGTTTATATAGATTTGGGGATGTCTGGCCAATTAACTACAAAATCCTGGTTCTGAGCATGCTCAGTAGAAAAAAAGTATTGCAGCGCTGCATTGCGTCGTACGACGTGTCTCGACGGATCCGTCGCTCATAGACTTTCATTGTAGCCAAAGACGCATGCCGCAGGATGCGTCGCGACATGTTTTTTTGTCGGAGCCAAAAAACGTTACAATCTACGTTTTTCCAGACGACGTGTCACCAAATTTCGACGCATCCATCGTACGACGTATACCGACGTATGCCAATCCGTCGCAATGCGTCGCCAATACAAGTCTATGGGGAAAAAACGCATCCTGCATGCACTTTTGCAGGATGCGTTTTTTCGGCAAAACGACGCATTTTAACGTATTGCAGTTAACGCTAGTGTGAAAGTAGCCTAAGTAAGATACAAGCTGACACATACATCTAATTAGTTCACACTTAGTATTGGCTATTGTCTCTTCCTTTTTCATCTATTTTCTTAAAAAATACCACCATGCTAAAGCGATTTCCCCTTGCGTTTGGCTGTTTGTTTGACGTTTGACAGTCTGTTCAATACATGTAACTGGGATTATTTTTGCACATTCTATTCACAACTTCTGCAACAAATGTGCTACGTGTGAACATCCTTTAAATCATCAGATATTGGTAGGCAAGTAAATGCATGTCTTCAACCTTTAATATTTCACTTCCTAAATTTACATTTTACACATATCTTATTTATGACTTTGGTGTATCATCCATTTCGTTTTCTGTGTAAACAGGTTCATGCTCAAAGCTCTTGCCTCCATTTCATTTTACTTTTCCCATGCATTTTTAATGTCTTTTACAGGAGGTTTTGGTGTTTTTTTTATTTTGTACATGCATTTTCCATGATGTTTTGTCATCTTTGAAGTTCTATGCATACAGTAAGCCTACAGAGAAAAATTCAATTATTAGAGTAGAAATGTGAAGATGCGCCGTGACAAAAAAAGCTATATATAAAACCACCCTAAAAAAAGTCAATTTTTTAGGAGCACACTTAGACTTGCAGAATTCTATTTTTCAGTTTTTTATTAGTAACAGAAAATAGAATTCCTGACAGGGACAGATCCATCACATGACAGACATCATCAGCCTTGACTTATAATGGGGTCTGTCCAGTTTCCATCATACTATCATGCATTCTACGGGGAAAAAAGTGCAGCATGCAGTGCTACTAATTCTGGTAAAAATGACAATCTGCCTCTACCCTAGTAAAAGAGGGCACAATATTTTCCTTGCCCTGGACACTTACAACCTATGCTATACAACCAATTTTTACACAACATTTCTTGGGAACACATCCAGGCAAATGTTTAGAGCAGTATATGGATATCTGAATTATTTCACAGTAACACTTTTTTTTCTGATATTTATTTCATTTTTCCCTCGAGCATCTGTATTAAATACATTAAAGCAATTAAAGAGCTCCTGAGATAATTGACAAATTATCTTTGATCTCTTTAAAAAGAAGCAGCAACATATTAAAGAGTTGTAAGTCCTAAACCCTTACTCCAATTAGGATGTGAATACCCTCAAATTAAAGCTGAGAGTCTGCACTATAAGCCAATATTGATTATATAACTGTATATATGAATATAATATGAATATATATATATATATATATATATATATATATATATATATATATACTGTATATATATATATATATTATATGCAAGTAAAAGATCTGGAGCTGATTGCAGGAGTGGTCAAAGGAGCTCATGTGGTCAAAGGAGCTCTCAATGACAGAGAAACGTACCATCATTAGGCTTAAAAGAAGAAGAACTGCGTTGAACGCAACATGTTGCATTTTGTTGCGGTTGGTGCAGTGTCAAAACAACGCATGCTGAGGCATCCGCATACATTTGCATGGTCTGCATACCCAATGTTAAAGACAGGCACGCAGGATGCATGCCGACGTAGGCGGAGCTGAATGGAAGAGGTGCAGCAGTGGGCAGGGCTTAACGGAGGAACTACACAGCCCTCCACAGCCCTGCCCTACACAAATGTGAACCTAGCCTTAGTCATTCATGGCAACAACACATCTCAAATAAGATGGGACAGGGTTAATAAAAGGCTGGAAAAGTAAGTGGAACTAATGAAAAACAGCTGGAGGGTCAATTTTAAACAAATGCACATGATTGTGCATAGAAATAGCATGGTAGAGAGGCAGAGTCTCTCAGAAGCAAAGATGGTCAGAGGTTCACTTATCTGTGAAAAACTGTATCTATAAACTGTGAAACAATTTCCGAAAAATGTTTCTCAGAGTAAAATTGCAAAGACTTTGAATATACCACTACATATCTACATCACATATCAAAAGATTCAGACATACTAGAGAAATCCATGTGCACAAGAGACAAGGCCAACAGTCAGTATTGGATGCTCGTGATCTACAGAATCTCAGGCAACACTCAATTAAAAAGAGGCATGATTTAGTCAAGCAAGTTTGGCTAAGTAATGCTTCCAGAAATCAGTGTCTGTGTACAGTTGGTTGTGCAATCCAAATTAAAGCTCTATCATGCAAAGAACACAACATATATCAACACAATTGAGAAACGCTGCTGCCTTCAAAATGAAAAATTGTTCTGTGGTCAGATGAATCAATCCTGTGGACTCAAGACGAGATGGACCATCTAACTTTTTATCAGCAAACAGTTCAAAAGACTACATCTCTGATGGTATGGGGTTGCATTAGTGCCTGTGGCATGAGCAGTTTACACATCTGGAAAGGCAATATCAATGCTGAGCATTATATAGGACAGTTTTGCACTATTACAGTCCTCAAGAGCCACCAACAGATCATGTTTTCAGGATTCATGATTTGCTGATGGTACTTGAGGGCTGGAGTTGGGGAACACTGATATTGAGGTTTTATAACAACATACAGAGGGTTTGGAAAGTATTCAGACCCCTTTCAATTTTTCACTCTTTCCTTCATTGCAGCCATTTGGTAAATTCAAAAAAGTTCTTTTTTCACATTAATGTACACACTGCACTCCATCTTGATGGAAAAAAACAGAAATTTAGAAATTTTTGCAAATTTAATGAAAAAGAAAAACTGAAATATCACATGGTCATAAGTATTCAGACCCTTTGCTCAGACACTCATATTTAAGTCAAATGATGTCCATGTCCTTATGATCCTCCTTGACATGGTTCTACTCTTTCATTGGAGGCCAGCTGTGTTTAATTAAACTGATAGGACTTGATTTGGAAAGTGTAAGATTGTGCTTACCGCATGTGTTGGGGGACACTCGCTTGGCACGGGATTCAAGCACACGGGCACTGTTTTTCGCTTAAACACTGTCGATGCGGTTTATTAAAGTGTCATAAACCGGGTTATGCACAGTTCATTATATACATTTCATAGAACACAATAGTCACCAACCAGTGATATTAACTTGCAGCTTTATCTTAAACACTTCATATATGGCTTTGTCTCACAGACACTAAACATGCTGGACCTCTCACTTCATCCAGTTACCATGGGTGTCCGTACGCCGAAGAGCTAATCAATGTCCCTAGTCATATAGCGCACATGACGTTGGGTCATGTCTAAATAAGCTGAACCTCACTTCGTTCAGTTACCGTGGTAGACCACACAGTTCATAGAATATTACAAGAACCAACAGTCAATGGTACCTTATGGGAGCTCCTGCTCCACCTGCTGACTCCTCGTCAGTCCTCTCTCCTGGGGAAACTGCCTTACGGGGTTCACAAACTTGCCTGGTCAGCACACATCAGTCAGTCCAGAGCCACTGAAGGACGGTAGCTTCCCCAACACAGACCATCCAGGTCCACAGTCTCTCAGGTGCTCCAGGAAGACTCCAATCACAGGAGCTTCCAACACCGACCGTCCAGGACCCCAGTTACACTGTGCGCTATTCAGGACATCCATCCCACCTGGGACCGTCCAACACACTGGTATGTGCTCTTCAGGATTCCTACTCCCAGGACTTCCAACACAGGTTGTGCTCTTCAGGAAGCCTACGCCCAGGACTTCCAACATAGGTTGCTCAGTGCACTATTCAGGACGTCCGTCCCTACCCCGGACCGTCCAACACATAGGCATGTGACCTGTCCAGGTGCTATTCAGGCCATCTGTCCAACACCCCAGGCCACCAGTGCGCTATTCAGGATGTCCGTCCCAACCTGGGACCATCCAACACACAGGCATGTGGCCTGTCCAGGTGCTTTTCAGGGCATTAGTCCAACACTCCATGCCACCAGGTCCAAAGCCCTGCAATGTGCTATTCAGGGAGACGACACTCCCGACACATAAATGCCAAATTTTTCCATCAGTATTTACACAAGAAAATCCCATGGCAAACAATATGATCAGTGATAACAAAAATTCCCCATTAAATGTCACCTGCTTAACAAAGCAGGAAGTATGGTGGCGTCTGAAAATCACTAAAATTGACAAATCTCCGGGCCCGGATGGGATACACCCCTGAGTACTTCAGGAATTAAGTTCAGTGATTGATACTGATAGACAAATATTTTTAATCTTTAAAGACTCCATAATTACAGGGTTTGTACCACAGGACTGGCGTATAGCAAATGTGGTGCCAATATTCAAAAAGGGGACAAAAACTGAACTCGGAAATTATAGGCCAGCAAGCTTAACCTCTACTGTGGGTAAAATCCTGGAGGGCATTCTAAGAGATGCTATTCTGGAGTATCTGAAGAGGAATAACCTCATGACCCAATATCAACATGGGTTTACTAGGGACCGTTCCTGTCAGACAAATCTGATCAATTTATATGAAGAGGTAAGTTTCGGACTGAACCAAAGGGAACGCAGTGGATGTAGTTTATATAGACTTTTTGAAAGCTTTTGATACGGTGCCACACAAAAGATTGATACATAAAATGAGAATAATGGGGATAGGGGAAAATATGTGTAAGTGGGTTAAGAGCTGGCTCAGGGATAGGAAACAAAGAGTGGTTATTAATGGAGCACACTCGGACTGGGTCGCGGTTAGCAGTGGGGTACCACAGGGGTCAGTATTGGGCCCTCTTCTTTTTAACATATATATTAATGACCTTGTAGGGGGCATACAGAGCAGAATTTCAATATTTGCAGATGACACTAAACTCTGCAGGGCAATCAATACAGAGGAGGACAATTTTATATTACAGGATGATTTATATAAGCTAGAAGCTTGGGCTGATAAATGGCAAATGAGCTTTAATGGGGATAAATGTAAGGTCATGCCCTTGGGTAGAAGTAATAAGATGTATAAATATGTGCTTAATTCTAAAACTCTGAGCAAAACCGTTAATGAAAAAGACCTGGATGTATGGGTGGATGACAAAACTTACATTTAGTGGCCAGTGTCAGGCAGCTGCTACAAAGGCAAATAAAATAATGGCATGCATTAAAAGAGGCATAGATGCTCATGAGGAGAACATAATTTTACCTCTATACAAGTCACTAGTTCGACCACACTTAGAATACTGTGTACAGTTCTGGTCTCCGATGCATAAGAAAGACATAGCTGAACTAGAGTGGGTGCAGAGAAGAGCAACCAAGGTTATTAGAGGACTGGGGGGTCTGTAATACCAAGATAGGTTATTACACTTGGGGCTATTTAGTTTGGAAAAACAAAGGCTAAGGGGTGGTCTTATTTTAATGTATAAATATATGAGGGGACAGTACAAAGACCTTTCTGATAATCTTTTTAATCATAAACCTGAGACAGGGACAAGGGGGCATCCTCTACGTCTGGACGAAAGAAGGTTTAAGCATAACAACAGATTCTTTACTGTAAGAGCAGTGAGACTATGGAACTCTCTGTCGTATGATGTTGTAATGAGTGATTTATTACTTAAAGTTAAGAGTGGACTGGATGCCTTTCTTGAAAAGTATAATGTTGCAAGTTATATATACTAGACTCCTTGATAGGGCGTTGATCTAGGGAACTAGTCTGATTGCCATATGTGGAGTCGGGAAGGAATTTTTTTCCCCAATGTGGAGCTTACTCTTTGCCACATGGGTTTTTTTTTTTGCCTTCCTCTGGATCACCATGTTAGGGCATGTTGGGTTAGGCTATGGGTTGAATTAGAGGGACTTAAAGTCTTCCTTCAATTTTAATAACTGTTACATAGGCTCTCCAGAGGCCATACAGGAACCATGTGACCCACACCCTGGTCACATAATACACCTGTAACCAATCCCCTAGATGGGAGTGTGTGTGTGGCTAGTTTGACCCACCCATCTCTCATAACTAGCCCAGTAATTCGCCTCCAAAACTTCTCCCGAATATCCCCAATCCTCTGGAACTCTCTGCCCCAACATGTCTGACTATCAACCACAGTCGGATCCTTCAGACGGAACCTGAAAACTCATCTCTTCAGGAAAGCCTACAGCCTGCACTGACACCGCTGCCGCCTCATCACTATCGAAGCTACTGCCTCACCAACACCGGAGCTCCTGCAACCCTCAGCCTACTGTCTCCTTCCCCATAATCCTGTAGAATGTAAGCCTGCAAGGGCAGGGTCCTCGCCCCTCTGTATCAGTCCGTCATTGTTGGTTTGTTTACTGTATGTGATATCTGTAACTTGTATGTAACCCCTTTCTCATGTACAGCACCATGGAATCAATGGTGCTATATAAATAAATAATAATAATAATTCTCCCTTGACAACTATACAAACACTTGTGGGACTACAGGTCCCAGAACAACAACATTACATTAGACTTACCACGCAGACTCCCTCTATGACACATATCGGCCACTTACAAATTCTGCCAGTCACTGTTTCACCACCATTATAACAACAGACATGCCTCTATGTATATCCCAAGGAGCACACTCAGTGCCCAAAAGCTGCCACAGGGGTCACTGCATCACAAAAGGCACACACCTGTCTATATAAGTTGTGGCAAGGCACAGATCTGGCCAAGGTTACAAAAGAATTTCTGCAGTACTCAAGGTTCCCAAGAGCACAGTGGCCTCCATAATCCTTAAAAGGGAGAGGTGTGGGACCACCAGAAGTCTTTCTAGACCTGGCCGTCCAAACTGAGCAATTGAGGGAGAAGAGCCTTGGTGAGAGAGGTAAAGAAGAACTCTAAGATCACTCACTGTGGCTGAGCTCCAGAGATGCAGTAGGGAGATGGGAGAAAGTTCCACAAAGTCAACTATCACTGCAGCCCTCCACCCGTCAGGCCTTTATGGCAGAGTGACCCAACGGAAGACTCTCCTCAGTGCAAGACATATGAAAGCCTGCATAGAGTTTGCTAAAAAGCACATGAAGGACTCCCAGACTATGAGAAATAAGATTCTCTGGTCTGATGAGACGAAGATAGACCTTTTTGGTGATAATTCTAAGTGGTATGTGTGGAGAAAACCAGGCACTGTTCATCACCTGCCCAATACAATCCCAACAGTGAAACATGATGGTGGCAGTATCTTGCTATGGGGGTGTTTTTTAGCTGCAGGGAAAGGAAGACACAGGGTGTCATTGAAGGAAGCATGAATGCGGCCAAGTACAGAGCTATTCTGGATGAAAACCTCATCCAGAATGCTCTGGACCTCAGACTTGGCCAAAGATTCACCTTCCAACATGACCCTAAACACACAGTTAAAATAACAAAGGAGTGGCTGCAGAACAACTCAGTGACCATTCTTGACTGGCCCAGCCAGAGCCCTGACCTAAACCCAATTGAGCATCTCTGGAGAGACCTGAAAATGGCTGTCCACCAACATTCACCATCCAACCTGACGGAACTGAAGAGGATCTGCAAGGAAGAATGGCAGAGGATTCCCAAATCCAGATGTGAAAAACTTATTGTATCATTTTCAAGAAGACTCATGGCTGTACTAGCTCAAAAGGGTGCTCCTACTCAATACTGAACAAAGGGTCTGAATACTTATGACCACGGGATACAGTTTTTCTTTTTTAATAAATTTGCAAAAATTACTACATTTCTGTTTTTTTCAGTCAAGATGGGGTGCGGAGTGTACATTAATAAGAAAAAAATAGCTTTTTTTAATTTACCAAATGGCTGCAATAAAACGAAGAATAAAAAATTTAAAGGGGTATGAATACTTTCCATACCCACTGTATGCTCCCATCAAGACAATCTATCTCATGGAAGGTCTTTTATATTTCAGTAAGACAATGCTAAATGACATACTGCATTTACTACAACAGCACAACTTAGCAGATGAAGAGTTCGGGTGATGAACTGGCCACCTGTCAACCAGACCTTTTACCTATAGAAAACATTTTCAGCATTGTGAAAGTGACAATCCTCCACAAAACTTCAGAAATTGGTCTTCTCATTTCCCGGATGTTTACAGACTGTTGTATGAAGAAGGGAAGATGCTACACAATGGTGGACATATCTTGTGGTCCGATGAATCAAAATGCGACATTTTTAATAAAATCAATGGATGCAATGTCCTGCGGACTCAAGAGGGGAGGAACCATATAGCTTATTATCAACACACAGATCAAAACCTGATAAATATGTCCCAACTTTTCTGAGGTTTTTGCTGCCAAATTAACTAATAAGTTGCTTTTTTCAAAGGAAGTGTAAAAATGTATGTCAACTGTTGTGAATTCTGTTGTCGGGCTCCCTCCTGTGGTCATGAATGGTACTTCAGCTGGTTCTGTCCATGGACTTCCTCTGGTGGGTGTTTCTGAGTTTCCTTCCACAGGTGACGAGGTTAATTCGTTAGCTGGCTGCTCTATTTAACTCCACTTAGATCTTTGCTCCATGCCACCTGTCAATGTTCCAGTATTGGTCTAGTTCACTCCTGGATCGTTCTTGTGACCTGTCTTCCCAGCAGAAGCTAAGTTCCTGCTTGTATTTTCTTTGGTTTGCTATTTTTCTGTCCAGCTTTCTATTTTTATTGTTGTCTTGCTTGCTGGAAGCTCTGGGACACAGAGGGAGCGCCTCCGCACCGTGAGTCGGTGCGGAGGGTCTTTTTGCGCCCTCTGCGTGGTCTTTTTGTAGGTTTTTGTGCTGACTGCAAAGCAACCTTTCCTATCCTCAGTCTGTTCAGTAAGTCGGGCCTCACTTTGCTAAATCTATTTCATCTCTGTGTTTGTATTTTCATCTTTACTCACAGTCATTAAATGTGGGGGCTGCCTTTTCCTTTGCGGAATTTCTCTGAGGCAAGGTAGGCTTTATTTTTCTATCTTCAGGGCTAGCTAGTTCCTTAGGCTGTGCCGAGTTGCATAGGGAGCGTTAGGAGCAATCCACGGCTATTTCTAGTGTGTCTGATAGGATTAGGGATTGCGGTCAGCAGAGTTCCCACGTCTCAGAGCTCGTCCTATATTATTAGTAACTATCAGGTCATTCTGTGCGCTCTTAACCACCAGGTCCATTATTGTCCTGACCACCAGGTCATAACAGTCAACTTCTGATCTGTGTTTTATGTTCTATTACAAAATATGGCTAGAAGAGATTTCCAAATGATTACATTCTTGTTTTCGTCACATTTTAGACAGCATCTCTTTTTGGGGTTTGGGGTTGTACAATCAGCCCTGAGATGGTATATAGTGTAGAAATGTCTGATGCTATGCTAATGCCTTTAAAGAGAACCTGTCATCAGTTTTGGCCGCTGTAAGATGCGGCCACTGCCTTTCAGGGCTTATCTAAAGCATTCTATAATGCTGTAGATAGGCCCCTGTCCGACCTGGAAGATAAGAAAAATAACTTTTATTATACTCACCCAGGGGGGTGGTCTGGTCCGATGGGTGTCGCAGGTCCAGGTCCGGCACCTCCCATCTTCTTGCGACACCGCCCTCCTGCTTCTTCATCGCTCCCCGGCATCGCGCTCCTGCGCAGGCGTCCTTCTCTGCCCTGTTGAGGGCAGAATAAAGTATTGCAGTGCGCAGGTGTTGGGAAAGGTCAGAGAGGCCCGGCGCCTGCTCACTGCAGTACTTTGCTCTGCCCTCAACAGGGCAGAAAAGTACGCCTGTGCAGGAGCAATGAAATAAGCAGGAAGGAGGTGATCATAAGAAGATGGGTGAGTATAATAAAGCTTATTTTTCTTCACATTCAGGTCAGACTGGAGGATTATCTACAGCATTATAAAATGCCGTAGATAAGCCCTGAAAGGTGGTGGCCACATCTTATAGCGGCCAAAACTGCTGACAGGTTCCCTTTAAATGGACTTCTTAAAGAAAAAAGCCAAATTATAATGTGATTGTGGCTTTATTCATTTTCCTTCATATGTCAATCTACGTGAATTTGCACACACATCATGGTCACATGTTACATGCCCTTTTCTTTCTTATTTAGTGTTTTACTTAACAAATCAACTGAATCTGTTCTTGCAGAAACCTCTACAAACAGGAATAATCCAAGCCAGGCAGGTAATGAAAGACATTGCCAAGGCACATGATAGCTGCTCCTTAACAAAAAAGGCAAGTAATGGGTTCATGTGCACTTAAAATGTTTTCACAAGAACATTCTTTTCTGCGCTAGTATGGCCTGGAAAGCTCCTGTAATAAAAACGAAATCTACAATTAAACATCAGACTTTAATGATTACTTTTACGGATTGATTTATATTCACATACAATGGGCACACATTTATATCACGTTATTGTCTTGTTAAACTTTATTAGGTAATGTAGAGAAAGATATAGGGTTCTCAGTCCAATAAAATATTTTATAACCTACGTAAAATTGATGATACAACAAATTATTCCATAAAACGCTGGAAGTACACTGGATGTGCCATTCTGTGCAACGTGATTTTTACAATCAATTATTTTTATGACTATTTTTTCAAAAACACATATGCTGTGACGTTAGACGGGCCATTGTTTGCAAAACACCGAAAACAAGCTGTGTCATCTAGACTGAAGTCAATGGGTTTTGCAATGTATGGCGATTTATAGGAACAAATTCCACTAAGCACCAACAGGGAAAAAAGTACAACCACAACAATACTACTAATGAGAGACAAGTAAACAAATAGACAGAGGAAGGTGAAATGAGGTTGCATACATCTACCGTCAGCTGGGAATAATTATCTCAGTTGGCAGAAAAGCTGGCTCAATGCTAGATCAGAACGTGCCTCACTAGAAAATATCATTTACCCAGCAAAATACCTACATTACAGATGTGCAGTAATAAAAACAACCAGCTATTAGCGCAAAGAGAAATATACAACTTAGAGATACAGATTATGTTCTGCCTTTATTTTAGCAGCTACAGATCCTGTATAGGATTTTTGCATGATATTTTTAACAGAATTTTGGAATTGTCTGATTATCAACATTATCGAATAAATTTGTACTTTTTAATAATACTTAATCATTTTGGCCATTTCAATACTGTACATATTTATTTATAGGGTGTTTGCATTTGATATTTGCATGAGACCATTATTCTTATTGTTAACCCCATCCTGACATGCGCCGCATATATACTGCTTTACGAGAGATGCATTCCCGCAAACCGCAGTATAGGTACGGTGTATTGATCGCACGGCCTCACACTGAGCGCCACAGCGATTGGGTGCGGGTGTCATCTCTGTGTCAGAGCTGACACCCTGCAGCAACGCCCAGCAACCCCACTGATGCCACTGTCAATAGTGACAGCGACATTGAGGAGATTCCACACAGGGAGGGGGCTCCCTGAGTGCTCCCATCAGAACAACGCCATGCAATTGCATTGTTCTGATGGTCTCCATGAAGACACCCGGCCTCAAGATGGCCACAGGGTCCTTCAGGGTCCTGCAGGGAAGCAGGGAAGGTGGCTTGTGAGCTCCTGCTGAGAGCAGGCGCTGACCTGCCTATTCCCTGCCTGTCAGATGATGATGTGATACTCTGCAGTGCAGAAACATTGCAGAGTATCAGATCAGCAATCTGATACTATACACTGATGTCCCATCCTAGGACAATGTAAAAAAGCTAAAAAAAAATCACCAAAGAAAGAAAAAAAAGAAACAAATATTTTTCCAATAAATACATATAGTTATGTAAAAAAATCAACAGAAAAAGTACACATATTTGGTATCGTCACAATGACCCGCTCTATAAAACTGTCCCACTAGTTAACCCCTTCAGTGAACACCGTAAAAAAAACAGAGGCAAAAAACAATGCTTTATAATCATAATGCTGAACAAAAAGTGCAATAAAACATGATAAAAAACACAAATATAAATGAAAATGGTACCTGCTGAAAACGTCATCTTGTCCCGCAAAAAAAAAGCTGCCATACAGCTCCATCAGCAGAGAAAAAAAAAGTTATAGCTCTCAGAATAAAGCGATGCAAAAATAATTATTTTTTCCATAAAATAGTTTTTATTGTATATATTCACATGTAAGGCGCCATGGAATAAATGGCGCTATAATAATAATAAATAATAATAAATAATAATAATATTGTGTAAAAGCACTAAAACATAAAATCAATATAAATGGGGTATCACTGTAATCGTACTGAACTGAAGAATAAAGCTGCCCTATCAATTTTGCCACACACGGAGCGGTATAAAATTGTTCTGCTTCCCAAAAATCAGAATAGAAATGGATAAAAAAAAGTCATGTGACTGAAAATAGTACCAATGGAAACATAAACTTGTCATGGAAAAAACAAGGCATAACATGGTAACATAACTATTTTTTGCAATGAAAAGTATTTTTTAGTGTGTGGCAGCAGTCAAACATAAAAACCCGATATAAGTCTGCTATAGCTGTAATCGCACCGACCCGAAGAATAGAGTCGCCTAATCACTTATATCGCACGATGAACAGCGTAAAAAATAAATAAAAACAATTCTTCACTTGCTGTTGATTTTTTCATTTTGCCTCCCAAAGATCGCAGTAAGGCTCAGCACATATTTATCCTGCTCTCTGTGCTAAGTGCTTACACCAGGGTTTCCGTGTAAATCTCTGAAATACGTGATTCAGACAGAACCTCTGGCGTAAGATTCCCCATAATGAGGCACATGGAGACAATGTGTCCGTCTATGTAGGATTGCATAAAAGTGCCGTCGAGAACAGTTTTGTGCTCTTCTGAAAAGAAGGACACCACTGAACAGAGGCCAGACAGAGTCCAGAGTAAGGCCGGCGTCACACTAGAGAGATTTACGGACGTATGAGGGGTTCAAAAACAATGCATTGCACACGGACCAATGTTTCTCTATGGGGCAGCGCTAGATAGCAGAAAAGCCGGTAATTCAATTGCCGGCTTTTGCTTTCTCCTTCCCAAACCCGACAGGATATGAGAAATGGTTTACATATAGTAAACCATTTCATATCCATTATTTTTTTTACATATTCCTCACTACTAATGTTAGTAGTGTGTGTGTGCAAAATTTTGGGGCTCTAGCTGTTAAAATAAAGGGTTAAATCACGGAAAGAACTGGTGTGGGCTCCCACGCAATTTTCTCCGCCAGAGTGGGAAAGCCAGTGACTGAGGGCAGATATTAATAGCCTAGAGAGGGGTGGTTATTGGCCCACCCCTGGCTAAAAACATCTGCCCCCAGCCACCCCAGAAAAGGCACATCTGGAAGATGCGCCTATTCTGGCACTTAGCCTCTCTCTTCCCACGCCCCCGTAGCGGTGGGATATGGGGTAATAAAGGGTTAATGTCACCTTGCTATTGTCTGTCTTCTGTTAACTGACATACAGGGGGCTACCACGTTACTGGTAGTAAAAAGGCTCTGGAAAAGTGAAATGGCTTCTCACCCTCCAAAAGAAATTTAGCAAATTCTGCGCTCTAAAATCAAAATGCCCCCTTCCCTTCTGAGCCCCAGTGTGTCTAAACCACATATAGCACCCACATGCCTAATTTACTGGTGGAGGTCTCCAGAGGCATAGGCTGGTGCTGATGACTGCAACGTACTGGTCACTACAACAGCAGTTTGCAATTTTCGGTCAGCAACATCCACTACTGCTTATTTCTGGAAAACACCCAGGGAATCAAAATGGTCACTACTCCTGTAGATAAATTCCCAAAGAGGTATAATTTCCAAAATGGGGTCACTCGAGGATGGATTCTGCTTTCATAGTATTTAGGAACTCTGTATATGAAGTCTGCAAACTATTCTAGGAAAATCTGTGCTCTAGGAGGCAAATAGCACTCCGTCCCTCCCGAGTGTCTCTGTATGGCTAAGCAGTACTGTACACCCACATATGGGGTATTTCTACATTCAGCAGAAATTGTGGAGCAGATTTTGGTGCCATTTTTGCCATTTTCCCAGTATGAAAATGTAAAATTTGGGGCTAACACACAATTTTGGTGGTAAAAATGTAAATTATTTTTTCTTCACTGCCCAATGGTATAAAATTATGTGACGCACCTGTGGTATCAAAATGATCATTGCACGCTAGAAGAATTCATTGAGAGGTTTAGTTTGACAAATGGATTCATTTATGGAGGGTTCTGCAATTTTGGCACCTCAGGGGCTCCGCCAATGCGATATGGCACCCTCAAACCAGTGCATCAAAATCAGTACTGTAATATGACACTACCTCCCTTCTGAGCTTTGCACTGTGCCTCAAAAGTAGTTTTTTAACCACATATGGGTTTCAGTGTGTAAGGAGGTGAAGCACAAGAAGAGTCCGGGGGCGGATACCTTCTCAGCTCCGTGCCTGGACCATCCCCGCGCCCTCCTTTAAACTAGGTGGCTCTGAGCTCGAGGGGCACCGCTCGGAGCGTGAAGAACAGAGGAGGAGTAGTAAAAGTTCCCCACAGCCTTGTTTCCACGTGCCCTCTGGTCTGGGCAGAAATCAATGGAAGAGCAGTGCGGTGCCTGATAGACACCGGCTCACAAGTGACCACCATGCCACCATGAGAGATATTTCCGCTGTCACTTCACAAAGGCGCTACGGCCCGAATGGGGCCCTGTGATCAAACTTATGGCAGCCAATCACTTGCCCATCCCGGTCGCAGGGGTGGTATGGATGAACATAGAAGTCTGCGGAAAAGACCTCGTGAGAAGAAGAGTGGTACTGGTGGATGGAGAGGTAGCTAAAGACCATACCGTGACTTGGGCATGAATGTGTTAAAAGACCTTAGAAGCCTGGTTTTCAACGAGTCCCCAGAACAGTTCCTGCAACAATGGAGCGACCAAACCCCCCAGAGAAGGGTCTTTCAACAACTGACACGGACCGCCCAGGTCCGGGAAGCATACAGCGACGGAAAGGAACTCGGCAAAGTCATCACCCCCGCCTCAGTCAATCGAGTGTTGCCCCCTGGGCAGAAGATTCTTCCCCTGCCTATATGAACTGGCATCCCGCTGGAAGGGGTCGAAGTCCAAGTCCCAGCAGAGCTGACCAGCTGCCGTCAGGAATATTGGTCACACGGTCCCTGGCTACCATGCGGGATGGAACTGTCCTTGTGCGCTGCATATATTTGGGGGAGACAGATGCAACTTTGCCCCCAAGAAGTGAAGTGACCCAAGTCCTGGGCCTCCCAGACGAGTTGGTCCCAACTGAGGCGGTACAGCAGACTGCAAGGCCAGAAGATCCGTGGCTGATGACCGTCAAAGCAGAGGTAGCTCCAGACCCCAGATTACTGCAAGAAGGGCGCCAGATACTGGAACGCATGAGGGTGGAGCTCTCAGAACTTACTCCGCAGCAGGTACCTCAGATGGAAGCCGTATTGGGGAAATTTCAGGAGGTGTTCGCCAAAGATGAAGATGACTTTGGACATACCATGGCCATCACCCATGAGATACCCACCAGGGATGTGGCACCAATCCACCAAATACTCCCACAGATGTACCAGGAGGTGAGGGGAATGCTGTCACATATGCTGAACAAGGGAGTTATACGCGAGAGTCAGAGCCCGTTAGCTGCCCCTATAGTCTTGGTGAGAAAGAAAGATGGGTCCTTGTGGTTCTGTGTGGACAATTGCCGGTTCAACACTTGCACAGTGCGGGATATGTCCCCACTGCCCAGGATAGAGGAGTCCCTGGCGGCACTAGGGAAGGCCAGATATTTCTCCGCATTAGACTGAGCATGACTGAGCCAAGACGGCTTTCATTCTTCCGATGGGACTGTATGAGTTCGACTGGATGCCCTTCGGCCTAGGAAACGCCCCAGGAACATTTCAACGACTCATGGAGAGATGTTTGGAGGACCTGAACTTTAAAGCCACTTTGATTTACTTGGATGATATCATCGTCTTTGCCCCCACCTTTGAGGAGCATCTGCAGAGACTAGAGCAAGTTCTGAGTCATCTACAAAAGTACGGCTTGAAAGTGAAACCCCAGAAATGCCACCTCTTTCGTACCGAGATTGAATACTTGGGACACGTTGTCTCCGCTGAGGGGGTGAGGCCTTCCCAGGAGAAGATCGCTGCGGTACAAGAGTGGCCAAATCCAAAAACTGTGAAAGATGTGCGTGCGTTCCTGGGACTCACAGGATACTTCAGACGCTTCGTAAAAGACTTTACCCGCCTTACTAATTCACTCCAGGAGTTGTTGAGGGGAGTACCCTCCTGTGCCAAAAACATGAACATACAGTGGGGGTGTCATGATCCGTTCCAGAGTTTAGTCCTGTCTGCTCTTTCTCTTTTTTGTCATTTCTATGGTAGCTGACTGACTAAGCACTCCTCCCATCACCATGTGGTTTTTAATTGCATCTCATCACACTTGGTCCTGGCCAACTCATATGTAGGCTTTGCTGAACAGAGGTGTCCACATTCACCCAGGCATACAGACATTGGCCTTTGGTAAGTGTTCACATTTGGACAGGGGGGTCAGGGACCCATCAGTTTTATGAGACCACCTTGACGATCGTTGATGGGCTCACACTATTTGATTATATCAAATTCTGTGCAAAGCGTCTCTTAAATATTTTCCTAATGTTCAAAAGCAATTTTGCTATTCATATTTCATATATTTCAGATTAGACATGCTTTTGCACGATAGAGTGCAACCTTTTTTGTATATTTATGTATGGAGGTAGCTGCTCCTGGTATGCACCTATTCACACTAGTTTGGATGTGCAAGTCTTTTTTTGTCCTTTCTCTGGGTGGATCATGTCAAGGGTTAACTTTTATCTGCCTCATTCTGGGCTCGGGTTTGCTATTAAGCTACCAGGTATCCTGAGGGTGGTGTCAGCTATAGCTCTGTCTTTGGCGTTTGAACCTGACTCTGGAAGCCCTTGGTTTGTCCTACTGTGAACCCTGACTTATCCTGTGTCTGTTATCTTCCCCTGCCTGCCCTTTCCCAGTGTCTCTTTGTTTGTCTGTATATCTGCTTGACTCCCTGGTTATGATCTTTTGGCTTGGCTCTTTGACTCTGTTTCAGTTTATCGCTATTGTACCGTATTTTGCCCGTCCTGGTTTATTTATCCCTTGCTATGTCCTGGCTATTCATTCTGTCTAACTCCGTTTGTACTATTGTGCTGTCTTGTAATCTGACTCAGCTTTCCTGACCTCGCTCTCGCCACTAGGTGGCGTCTGTTCAGTTGCTCTGTGTGTGCAGTCTGGCTTCCCTACCAAGCTCCCCCTGGTAGAGGTTGCGTTGTACTGCACTGCAACTGCATGACATTATAGCTGACCAACACATTTAAAGGGATTTCTGCATTTTTTTTTCTCTGCTCTGTTTGCTATGGATCCTCTCCATACCTTGGCGGATCAAATGGATAGATTGACTGTTATGATACAAGACCTGTGTGTGGAACAGAGGGCCTTGTCCTCTTCTCATAACCACCTGCAAAGGGAGCTTTCAGACACAGTTAAATCATTAAAAACACCAAAAAAGGACACATTAAAAAAAAAACACCAAAAACAGGCAAAGATGCTTACCTGTCTAAATAGGCCTCAATACAAATGCACAAGCAGGGTGCAGCGGACCCAAACAAAATAGCAAATGCACAGGTGCAATAACCAATGAAACAGCCAGCCTTCAATAAGGGTTTGGCCGTGTGGTACACCAATGCACTAAGATAAAATACTCTGTATGTGGCGTGTTCACACAAGGAATACAAAGCATCTGGCTACAGCCTATTAATAACGCCCTATGGCGGGCTGCCCAGTGCTAAAATGCATCCCATGTGAACAGAGGCCACAGTGTACAGAACAATTTGGGCCCAGCTGCACCCTGCAAAAAAATATACGTGCAAAAAAAAACAACATATAAATATATGTAAGGTATCAGTTGATATTAGGGCCATAATATGGAAGCTGGCAACCCACGCCAAGGGTCCTTACGTATTGCCAGTCCTACTCTAACATGAAAAACACCAAAAAAGGACACATTCAAGAAAAAACACCAAAAACAGACAAAGATGCTTACCTGTCTAAATAGCGCCCCCTGTCAGCGCCCCCCGAGGAAGCAACGTGTGCGAAACGCGCGTCGGGGCCTTCCTTTTCCACGCACGAACAGCAGGGTGGTTCATTGCCTTTAGCTTTACTCTTAATTTTCATCCTTATTCTCTACTACCATGTAAGAATAATTCTGGCCTTACTTATTATACACTTATATATGGGACTTCCCGGAAATATCTGATGATATACGGTTGTGTATAAGTTGCACAGGGTTCCTCATGGTATTGGTAATATAGTATACTTTGTGTATGTATGCTCAGGCCTTGAACCTCCCTATAGATGTATGATGTTTTGGAGCCTTACATTGGTGTTGTGGCTGTTTCTATGCTCTATTAACTATTGATGTTATTATTTAGTATGATCTGATTGTATATAGAGTAACCAGGTCACCTACTTGGATTCCTCATAAGGCATTTATCAATATATTTATATACATATATATAGGTATCTGTTGTATGGCTCACTTGCTTAGTCTACTTGTGCGTGGCACTAGTGTTGCCTTTCTTTTATCTTTGCATCGCTCTTATTGTCGTTTGTATTGATGTATTTATACACTTTTTTAGAATTTTGTCTTCAATAAAATTGCTTATTTTAGCTCCTGTGTCCATCTTTTGTTGGTTTTCTGTCTAAATAGGCCTCAATACAAATGCACAAGCAGGGTACAGCGGACCCAAACAAAATGGCAAATGCATACCTAATGAAACAGCCAGCCTTCAATAAGGGTTTGGCCGTGTGTACCACCAATGCACTAAGATAAAATACTCTGTATGTGGTGTATATTGGTGTACCACACGGCCAAACCCTTATTGAAGGCTGGCTGTTTCATTAGGTATTGCACCTGTGCATTTGCTATTTTGTTTGGGTCCGCTGCACCCTGCTTGTGCATTTGTATTGAGGCCTATTTAGACAGGTAAGCATCTTTGTCTGTTTTTGGTGTTTTTTCTTGAATGTGTCCATTTTTGGTGTTTTTCATGTTAGAGTAGGACTGGCAATACGTAAGGACCCTTGGCGTGGGTTGCCAGCTTCCATGTTATGGCCCTAATATCAACTAATACCTTACATATATTTATATGTTTTTTTTTTTGCACGTATATTTTTTGCAGGGTGCAGCTGGGCCCAAATTGTTCTGTACACTGTGGCCTCTGTTCACATGGGATGCATTTTAGCACTGGGCAGCCCGCCATAGGGCGTTATTAATAGGCTGTAGCCAGATGCTTTGTATTCCTTGTGTGAACACGCCACATACAGAGTATTTTATCTTAGTGCATTGGTGTACCACACGGCCAAACCCTTATTGAAGGCTGGCTGTTTCATTAGGTATTGCACCTGTGCATTTGCTATTTTGTTTGGGTCCGCTGCACCCTGCTGTGCATTTGTATTGAGGCCTATTTAGACAGGTAAGCATCTTTGCCTGTTTTTGGTGTTTTTTCTGGACAGTTAAATCATTGCAGACTGACTTTAAACTATCTGACACTGTTGATGTCTCTTTGCACTCTCCTGAACCTACAGTCAAGCTCCCAGATACCTTCTCTGGGTAGAGGGAGAGATTTTTTACTTTTAAGGAGAGTTGCAAGCTTTTTTTTCTTTTAGACCCAGATCTTGTGGAGATGAGAGTCAGCGAGTGGGGATAATTATTTCCTTACTACAGGAGGGACCTCAGTCATGGGCCTTCTCTTTACCTGCTTCTGCCCCTGAACGTGTGTCTGTGGACAAATTCTTTGAGGCTTTGGGACTGATTCATGACGAACCAGACTGGGTCAGGGTTGCAGAGGACATGATCATGAATCTCTCCCAAAATGACCTCACCGCTGAACAGTATTGTTCTGAGTTTAGGCGGTGGTCCGTTAAGGTGTCTTGGGGTGACTCTGCTCTGAAGCGCCTGTTTGAGAGAGTACTTTCAGATCATCTCAAGGACGCGCTGGCCCTTCATATGCCACCCAATTCCCTGGTAGAGGCCATGACTCAGGCCATTCGTATGGACTGGAGGTTACGGGAGAGAAGAATTATCCAGCGTGAGATTCCAGTTTTGCCTGCCAAGTCTGAGGTGATGTCATTCAAGGAGACTATGGAAGTTGGTGCCATCAATTTCAAGGAGAAGGAGAGGAAACGGCGACATGATGGGAAACTATGTTTTTACTGTGGAGATCCGGGACATTGGAAGAAGGACTGCCCCTCTTGTCCATCGAGTAACAAGCTGCCGAGTCTGGGTGATGGTCTAGGAGGTCATCCAGACTCACAGGTACCATTTTCGTCATTTCAAAAAGTTTTGTTAGAGGTGGAACTGTGTTATGGAGGTGTTTTTGCATCCACTTCAGCGTTTGTGGACTGTGGATCTTCCATGAACTTCATTGACTATAGTCTGGTGTTAAAGTTAGGGACAGTTAGGCTAGAGACTCCCATCCATATCGTTGCCATTGATAAGACACCGTTGGCTCAAAATGTCCTTAAATTTGTCTCTGAGGAGTTCCTCCTCAAGGTGGGTTCTTTGCACCAGGAACGAATTTCATGTTATGTTATGAATAATCTTCCTGCGGGACTGGTGCTGGGGTTCCCATGGCTGCAGAGACATAATCCTGTTATAGACTGGGGATCTCGTGATATTGTTAAATGGGGTCCTAATTGTTCCATTGGTTGTCTTTCTGCTGTGTTTGTGTCCACCATTAGTCCGGAGGGTATTCCGGAGTACCTAAAGGACTTTGGTGATGTGTTCTCCGAAAAAGAGGCTGAGGTCTTACCACCCCATCGTCCTTATGATTGTACCATCAACCTTATTTCGGGTTCTAAATTGCCCAAAGCCCATTTGTACAATCTTTCTGGCCCGGAACATATTGCTATGAAAAACTATATCTCTGATAGTCTACGCAAAGGTCACATCCATCCCTCTGTCTCACCTGTTGCCGCGGGGTTTTTTTTGTCAAGAAAAAACATGATGGTTTACGCCCATGCCTCGATTTCTGGGAACTAAATAAAATTACGGTGAGAAATACCTACCCTCTCCCACTCATTCCTGATCTCTATAACCAATTGTCTGGGGCTAAGTGGTTTTCCAAACTCGATCTTAGGGGATCATATAACCTTATCCGCATTCAGGAAGGGGATGAGTGGAAAACGGCATTTCTCACCTCTGAGGGCCTGTTTGAAAATTTGGTCATGCCCTTTGGTCTCACAAATGTGCCCGTGGTGTTTCAGAACTTCATGAATGCTGTGTTTTCTGATTTTATCAGGCGCTTTATGGTTGTATACCTGGATATCCTTGTTTTCTCGCCTGACAAGGAATCTCACAATGGTCATTTACGTGCTGTTCTTCACCGGTTATGGGGAAATTCTTTTTTTGCTAAACCTGAGAAATGTTTGTTTTGTGTCCAGGAGCTTTCTTTTCTGGGGATCACCCTTTCTGCGAATGGGTTTTGGATGGATCCTGGAAAGGTACAGGCCATTGTTGATTGGGTGCAACCCAGAGACCTCAAGGGGTTGCAACGTTTTCTGGGTTTTGCCAATTACCGAAAATTCATCAAAGGGTTTTCTCAGGTGGTCAAGCCACTCACCGATCTCACTTGCAAAGGGGCTTATCTCAAAGTTTGGTCATCCTTGGCAGTTGAAGCATTTATTACATTAAAAAAATGTTTTATGTTTGCTCCTGTATTAGTTCAGCCCGATCCATCTAAACCATTCATTGTAGAGTTGGACGCATCAGAGGTGGGAGTAGGGGCGGTGTTGTCTCAGGGACCCGTTACTTTGACCAACTTGAGACCATGTGCCTTTTTCTCCTGTAAGTTTTCTTCTGCTGAGAGGAACTATGATGTTGGGAACCGGGAGTTATTGGCCATAAAATTGGCTTTTGAAGAATGGAGGCATTTTTTGGAGGGGCGGTTCATCGGATCACGGTGATTACTGACCAGAAGAATTTGTCTTATATTGAAACCGCCAAACAGTTAACTCCTAGACAGGCTAGGTGGTCGTTGTTTTTCTCTCGTTTTCATTTTTCAATCACTTTTCAGCCTGGTTCCAAGAATGTCAAGGCTGATGCCTTATCTCGCAGTTTTGATCCGATATCACCCCCAGAACCTCCTTCCTCAATTCTGTAGCATTGGGTTGTTGTTGTTGCGGGGGTATCCTCTGAAATGGAGCAGGAGATTTGAAAGGCTCAGTCTCTTGCTCCTCCCTCTTTGCCTGACAATAACCTTTTTGTCCCAGTTCAGTACCGACTGAGAATTCTCCGGGAGTTCCATGATTCTGCTCTTAGTGGTCACCCGGGGATCTCTGCCACCCAGAAAGCTATTGCTAGGCTGTTTTGGTTGCCCTTCATGAATCATGAATTGACATTATTGAGTTTGCGTCTGCTTGTGATACCTGTGCCCATGCTAAGAGCTCCCATAACCGGCCGGCCGGGGAATTAGTGCCATTGCCAATTCCAGATAGACCTTGGACTCATTTGTCCATGGATTTTATCACTGATCTCCCTCCTTCCAATGGCAAAACTGTAATCTCGGTAGTGGTTGACAGATTCAGTAAGCAAGCGCATTTTGTACCTCTGGCAGGATTGCCTAATGCTGAGACACTCTCTAGATTGTTTGTTGAGCACGTTGTACGGCTGCATGGCATGCCTTTGTGTGTGGTTTCTGATAGAGGAGTACAATTTGTGTCCAAATTTTGGAGGGCATTTTGTAAAAGATTGGGGATTTGTTTGACCTTCTTCTCTGCTTACCATCCTGAGACCAACGGGCAGACGGAGAGGAGCAATCAGTCACTTGAACAGATTTTGAGGTGTCTTGCTACATCTCAGCAGGATGATTGGTGTTCTTTATTGCCCGTGGCTGAATTTGCATTTAATAATCGGATTAACCAGTCCACGGGCACCTCTCCTTTCTTCTGTAACTACGGTTTTCATCCCCATTTTGGTGAATCTTCTAGGCTGGATTCAGGATGTCCAGGGGCTGATACGGCAGTGCAACGGTTGGGGGAGGTGTGGAGGAAGGTCCAGAAGAACATTGGGAAGGCTCAGGGCAAACAAACTTTTTGCTGATAAGCGACGGTGTGTAGGACCTATATTCCTGGTAGGAGATATAGTGTGGTTGTCTACCAAGAACATTTGTCTAAAGATTCCTTCTGCTAAGCTTGGTCCCAGGTTTATTGGTCCTTACGAGATCATTGAGGTGGTCAATCCAGTTGCCTTTCGTTTACGCCTTCCTCAGTCGCTTCGGATCCCCAATGTGTTCCATAAATCCCTTCTTAGGTCCTTTGTACCATCTTCCACTGGGCCTCTATCCCTTCCGCCTCCTGTCTCTGTGGATGGTCACGTAGTGGCACAGCTGTGTTGGTGCACAAAATAGGTTCCCCAAACCAGAGTACAAGAAATATAATAAATTGGCACTCAACTGGTATATGTAAGAAGCTTTAGAAAGAGTATTTTTATTGCAGTCCAGGAAATTAAACGTTTTGGTCACAATTTGACCTTCAGTAAACTGCATATTAAACAAATCAATACAGAAAAAATACAAATAAAATAAAAATAAACATAGTACAATATCTTGTTGAAATTTACAAAATAAATTAACAGAAAAAACTAAATAAATTGAATCCGAAAACACTACTAATCCACATTGGTGTGTAGTGAGGGAAGGAAAATTATGAAATGCATACCCGACTGCTCTTATGTTGAGAGGAGAGAAGTGTCTCCATATCACAGGAGGAGGAGCAACAATGGAAAGTGCTCACTCTGTGTAAGAAAGGGAGAAAATTCTCCCTATAGAATATACGGGAGAGTGATTAATATATAATGTCATAGAAGGACAAAAAATGCATATATAATATACTGACCAGGTGATTCCCTTAAAAAATGGTTTTGTAAATTTTTTTGTAAAACTGAGCAAAAAATTATGTTTTCAAAAATTGTGCTTATGTAAAGTAGACATGTGGGAAATGTTATTTATTAAGCATTTTGCATGACATTACTGTGATTTAAGGGCATAAAAATTACATTTTGAAAATTGCTAAATATTCAAAAATTTTGCCAAATTTCTGTTTTTTTTCACAAATAAATGCAAATCATATCAAATAGATTTTACCACTATCATGAAGTACAATATGTCATAAAAAATCAATCTCAGAATCAGTGGGATCCATTGAAGCTTTCCAGCGTTATGACCTCATAAAGTGACAGTGGTCAAAATAGAAAAAATTGGCTTGGCCATTAAGCACAAAATTGGCCTGTCAGAAAGGTGAAAATGGGCTTAGGGGTGAATTGGTTAAAGGAATTTTCCCATGAACAAAGTACATTTTATCAATAGATCTTGGAATAATAATAAGTTCAAAAGTTGGTTGTGGTATCTCTGCGCTGAGATAATCGTATAAATGGGCCCCTGTACTTTGTAGTGGCTGTGTCTGACCATGCAGGAACATGGTCTGATCATACCACATCTCCTGGGCAGGGGAGGAAGCAAAAGAGCATACAGACAGGACACATGGGATCAAATATGATTCTTTTTGTGAGACAAAAAATTTCACTGCTTGTTTTTAAGCAACATTTTACCTCAAAGAAAGAATTATCTGTGATCCCCTTCTGTCCCGTCTATATATTCTCTTTTACATCCTCCCCTGCCTAGGAGATGAGGTATCATTAAACCATGTTCCAGCACAGTCAGACACAACTATTACACAGTACAGAGCCGGGTCACATTTAAAAGGCAAAACCAAAGGCATAGACAACATTTTCGGGGAGCCAAAACGCGGCCAAAACAACTAAAATTAGGGGCCGACACCAGGAAAAGTGGCATCAATTGAAATATCAATTGCACTTTAGATAAATGTGTAACGCCCACAGGGTGTGACAAGGTATAGTGGACTCACTAGACCACTGATGGTGCAGTGGCGGCTGTATACCCGATACTCAAAAGACAAGAGATTGGATCTCATAAACCAAAAGATATTTATTAACAAAGCAAAACAAAAAGGGAAAAGGTGTCAGAGGGAAGAACCTCTGGATCACAACACTGTACCACGTGGTGGAGCACTGGGCAAGGTGTACCCCTATACAGGAATTCCCCCATCACAACACCAGGTGACCTGAATGCCGCGAAGCCAGGACCAGAGGACGACCCGTATTGACAAACTTGCAATACTGTAAAATACTTGGACTTGCTGGTGGAGAGAATCCCAGAACCTCCATGAAATCCAGAAATGTTAATCCCACCGGTAGCAGGGTCTGGACAGTTCCGTAAGAAGAGACAGGACAACTTGGAGTGGGAACTGGAGACCAGGGGAGTCCAGGATTGGAAACGCCAGAAGAGGACTCTGTGCAAATAAACATGAAAGTACAGTGCAGAGCACAGCAGAGCGTGGCCTGAAGCAGAGGCAACAATCCAGAGAATGAAACACGTTGCCCAGGCACTACCCTTAAGGGGAGGATGCTTTTTATGCAGAGAGCATCATAGCACAGACAGTCCTAATAGCAAAAAGGTGCCCTGCTGTTTCAAGTATGTGCAGGAAGCGGGGCGGGGCGCGGCTCCTAAGAGCATTTCCAGGAGACCTGCCAAGAGGATGCAGGTTCCTAGCAGAGAAAGGAGCGGCTGATCGTCTGGAGACACGGACAGGGTGAGTAAGGCTATGAAATATATGAAATAGGCGCCGGTCTCCCTGCGCAGCGGAGACCGAACTGGCGGCTGATGGCATGACACTACCCCCCCCCCCTTACCTCCCACTTCTTCAAGCCAGGAATTTTCTAAGAAGAACCAGGGCATTAATGTTCTCCTTAGGCTCCCAGGATCTCTCTTCAGGATTGTATCCCTTCCAGTCAATCAGAAAGAGTGACCTGCCCCCTCTTTTCTTCATAGCCAGGATGTCCTTAACTTCATAGATGTCCTCGGAACAGCCAGGAGAAGGAAATTTACCTGGATCCTGGGTGAAGAGACTGAGAACAACTGGTTTCAGCAGGGATACATGGAAGGAGTTATGGATCCGTAAGGAGGCAGGCAATTTCAAATGATAACACACCTCGTTGATCCGGTGGAGTACTTCAAAGTGACCGATGAAGCGAGGAGCCAGCTTATAAGAAGGGACCTTAAGACGGATGTGCCTGGAAGACAGCCAAACCTTATCTCCGGGTTGGAAATGTGGAGGATCCAGACATTTCTTATCTGCATGTTCCTTGGTTCGAACCGATGCCTGCTCTCTGTGAAGTCCTCGTCTCAGTCCAGACTTTTGTGAAGTCCTTAGCCAGGGACTCAGCTGCAGGATTGCCATAAGCAAGAGGGAGTGGAGTCGGGATCTTAGGATGCTGTCCATATACAATAAAAAATGGGGAGTTAGAGGAGGACTCACCGACATGATTGTTGTAGGAAAACTCAGCCCATGGCAGCAGGTCGGCCCAGTCGCTGTGGTAACCATTCACAAAGTGTCGCAGATAGTTATTATTATTATTATTATTATTTATTTATATAGCACCATTAATTCCATGGTGCTGTACATTAGAAAGGGGTTACCTGCTTTACAGTAAACAGGTTTACAGTGACAGACTGGTACAGAGGGGAGAGGACCCTGTCCTTGCGGACTTACATTCTATGGGGGGTGAGGACTTGATTCACTCTCTCTACTTGGCCATTAGATTGTGGGTGATAGGCAGAGGAGAAGTCCAAGGTAACATCCAACAGTTTACAGAGGGACCGCCAGAATCGGGAAATGATTTGGACTCCTCTGTCGGAGACAATGTGGAGTGGGAGTCCGTGAAGCCGAAGGACATGCTGAATGAAGAGCTCTGCGAGTTCAGGAGCAGAAGGAAGACCAGACAGTGGAGTGAAATGTGCCATCTTAGAGAACCGGTCCACAACAACCCAGATTACTGTACAACCCGATGATGCTGGCAGATCTGTGATAAAATCCATGGCAATGTGTTGCCAGGGAGCAGACGGAATCGGGAGGTGGAGGAGGTGACCGGCTGGCAGTTTCTTCAGTGTTTTATTAGGAGCACAGGAGGGGCAGGCTGCAACAAAGTTCAGAACATCTTGGCGCAAGGTGGACCACCAGTAGTGTTGGGATATTAGTTGTAACGTCTTCTTTTGACTGGCGTGTCCAGCAAGCTTAGAACAATGACCCCAGCGTAGAACTCGCTTCTTGTCTCTTTCATTTACAAGGGTCTTACCAGGAGGGAGCTGCGACAGCCTGACTGGAGCCACCATGATCATCTTGGACGGTTCAATGATATGCTGAGGCTCATCTTCAAGGTCGTCTGACAAGAAGGACCTGGAAAGCGCATTGGCTTTGATATTCTTCTCTGCAGGGCGGAAATGGAGAGTGAAATTGAACCGAGCAAAGAATAATGACCAACGAGCTTGGCGAGGACTGAGTCTTTGAGCAGACTGAAGATAGGACAGGTTCTTATGATCAGTGTAAATGATGACTGGATGAACTGCGCCTTCAAGCAGATATCGCCATTCTTCTAAGGCTAGCTTAATTGCCAGTAACTCTCTATTACCAATTGAGTAGTTACGTTCACAGGGTGAAAATGCCTTGGAGAAGAAACCACAGCTCATCATCTTACCGGTAGGTAGTTTTTGTGTGAGGACTGCTCCGGTTCCGGATGACGAAGCGTTCACTTCAAGGAAAAACTGTTTGTTGATCATAGGCCTATGAAGAGCTGGGGTGGTTGAAAAGGCTTGTTTGAGGGAGGTGAAAGCTGATTCGGCCTCAGGAGTCCAATCCTTAGGTTTGCCACTTTAAAAGTCAGGGCAATGAGTGGTCTTACCATAGAGGAGAATTGGGAAATGAATTGCCGATAGTAGTTGGCGAATCCTAGGAACGGCTGAATGGCCTTCATTCCCTCAGGTCGGGGCCACTTTAACACAGCAGAGACCTTCTCTGGATCCATCTCGAGACCTTTATCGGAAATAATATAGCCAAGAAAGGGTAAAGACCTCTGTTCAAACAGACATTTCTCAAACTTCGCGCAGAGACGATTCTCCCTCAATCTTTGAAGGACGACACGAACATTCCTCCTGTGAGTTGGTAAGTCGGGAGAAAATACCAGGATGTCATCCAGATACACCACCACACAAACATAGAGCAGGTCACGGAATACATCATTGACAAACTCCTGGAAGACGACGGGTGCATTGCTTAACCCGAAAGGCATGACCAGATATTCGTAGAGACCATCTCTTTTGTTGAAGGTCGTTTTCCACTCATCCCCGGATCGCATCCTGACAAGGTTGTAAGCCCCAAGAAGATCCAACTTGGTGAAAATCCTGGAACCTCGAAACCGATCAAAGAGCTTGGGAATTAACCCCTTCATGACCCAGCCTATTTTGACCTTAAAGACCTTGCCGTTTTTTGCAATTCTGACCAGTGTCCCTTTATGAGGTAATAACTCGGGAACGCTTCAACGGATCCTAGCGGTTCTGAGAATGTTTTTTCGTGACATATTGGGCTTCATGTTAGTGGTAAATTTAGGCCAATAAATTCTGTGTTTATTTGTGATAAAAACGGAAATTTGGCGACAATTTTGAAAATTTCGCAATTTTCACATTTTTAATTTTTCTGTTAAACTAGAGAGTTATGTGACACAAAATAGTTAATAAATAACATTTCCCACATGTATACTTTACATCAGCACAATTTTGGAAAAAAAAAATTTTTTGCTAGGAAGTTATAAGGGTTAAAATTTGACCAGCGATTTCTCATTTTTACAACGAAATTTACAAAACCATTTTTTTTAGGGACCACCTCACATTTGAAGTCCGTTTGAGGGGTCTATATGGCTGAAAATATCCAAAAGTGACACCATTCTAAAAACTGCACCCGTCAAGGTGCACAAAACCACATTCCAGAAGTTTATTAACCCTTCAGGTGCTTCGCAGCAGCAGAAGCAACATGGAAGGAAAAAATGAACATTTAACTTTTTAGTCACAAAAATGATCTTTCAGCAACAATTTTTTTTATTTTCCCAATGGTAAAAAGAGAAATTGAACCACGAAAGTTGTTGTACAATTTGTCCTGAGTACGCTGATACCTCATATGTGGGGGTAAACCACTGTTTAGGCTCACGGCAGGGCTTGGAAGGGAAGGAGTGCCATTTGGCTTTTTAAATGGAAAATTAGCTGCAATCATTAGTGGACACCATGTCGCGTTTGTAGAGCCCCTGTGTGCCTATGCAATGGAGCTCCCCCACAAGTGACCCCATTTTGGAATCTAGACCCCCCAAGGAACTTATCTAGATGCATACTGAGCACTTTAAACCCCCAGGTGCATCACAGAAGTTTATAATGCAGAGCCATGAAAATAAAAAATAACTTTTCTTTTCTCAAAAATGATTTTTTAGCCTGGAATTTCCTATTTTGCCAATGGTAATAGGAGAAATTGGACCACAAATGTTGTTGTCCAGTTTGTCCTGAGTACGCAGATACCCCATATGTGGGGGTAAACCACTGTTTGGGCGCACGGCAGGGCTCAGAAGGGAAGGCACGCCATTTGGCTTTTTAAATAGAAAATTAGCTCCAATCATTAGCGGACACCATGTCGCGTTTGGAGAGCCCCTGTGTGCCTAAACATTGGAGATCCCCCACAAATGACCCCATTTTGGAAACTAGACCCCCAAAGGAACTAATCTAGATGTGTGGTGAGCACTTTGAACCCCCAAGTGCTTCACAGAAGTTCATAACACAGAGCAGTGAAAATAATAAATACGTTTTCTTTCCTCAAAAATAATTTTTTAGCCCAGAATTTTTTAATTTTCCCAAGGGTAACAGGAGAAATTTGACCCCAACATTTGTTGTCCAGTTTCTCCTGAGTACGGAGATACCCCATATGTTGGGGTAAACTATTATTTGGGCACTTGCCGGGGCTCGGAAGTGAAGTAGTGACGTTTTGAAATACAGACATTGATGGAATGCTCTATCGGCGTCATGTTGCGTTTGCAGAGCCCCTGATGTGGCTTAACAGTAGAAACCCCCCACAAGTGACCCCATTTCGGAAACTAGACCCCGAAATGAAATTATCTAGATATGTGGTGAGCACTTTCAACCCCCAAGTGCTTCACAGAAGTTTATAACGCAGAGCCGTGAAAATAATAAATACGTTTTCTTTCCTCAAAAATAATTATTTAGCCCAGAATTTTTTATTTTCCCAAGTGTTACAGGAGAAATTGGACCACAAAAGTTGTTGTACAGTTTCTTCTGAGTACGCTGATACCTAATGTGTGGGGGTAAACCACTGTTTGGGCACACGTGGGGGCTCAGAAGGGAAGTAGTGACTTTTGAAATGCAGACTTTGATGGAATGGTCTGCGGGTGTCACGTTGCGTTTGCAGAGCCCCTGGTGTGCCTAAACAGTAGAAACCCCCCACAAGTGACCCCATTTTGGAAACTAGACCCCCAAGGAACTTATCTAGATATGTGGTGAGCACTTTGAACCCCCAAGTGCTTCACAGACGTTTACAACGCAGAGCCGTGAAAATAAAAAATCATTTTTCTTTCCTCAAAAATGATGTTTTAGCAAGCAATTTTTTATTTTCTCAAGGGTAACAGGAGAAATTGGACCCCAGTAATTGTTGCGCAGTTTGTCCTGAGTATGCTGGTACCCCATATGTGGGGGTAAACCACTGTTTGGGCACACGTCGGGGCTCGGAAGTGAGGGAGCACCATTTGACTTTTTGAATACAAGATTGGCTGGAATCAATGGTGGCGCCATGTTGCGTTTGGAGACCCCCTGATGTGCCTAAACAGTGGAAACCCCTCAATTCTAACTCCAACACACCCCTAAACCTTATCCCAACTGTAGCCATAACCCTAATCACAACCCTAACCCCAACACACCCCTAACCCTAACCACAACCCTAACCCTAAGGCTATGTGCCAACGTTGCGGATTCGTATGAGATTTTTCAGCACCATTTTTGAAAAATCCGCGGGTAAAAGGCACTGCGTTTTACCTGCGGATTTACCGCGGATTGCCAGTGTTTTTTGTGCGGATTTCACCTGCGGATTCCTATTGAGGAACAGGTATAAAACGCTGCGGAATCCGCACTGTTGTGAATTCTGTGGCAGAGCTCCCTCCTGTGGTCACAAGTGGTACTTCGGCTGATTCTCTCTATGAGCTTCCGTTGGTGGAGGAAAGTGGTACTGCGGCTTCTGAGTTTCCTTCCTCAGGTGATGTGGTGAAGTAGTTAGGTGCTGCTCTATTTAACTCCACCTAGTGCTTTGATCCTGGCCTCCAGTCAATGTTCTAGTATTGAACTTGCTTCCTCCTGGATCGTTCCTGTGGCCTGCTGCTCTGCATAGCTAAGTTGCTCTTGTGTTATTTTTGTTTGCTGTTTTTTCTGTCCAGCTTGTTTATTTGTTTTTCTTGCTTGCTGGAAGCTCTGGGACGCAGAGGGTGTACCTCCGTGCCGTTAGTCGGTACGGAGGGTCTTTTTGCCCCCTTTGCGTGGTTGTTTGTAGTGTTTTGTGTTGACCGCAAAGTTACCTTTCCTATCCTCGCTCTGTTCAGGAAGTCGGCCTCACTTTGCTAAATCTATTTCATCTCTACATTTGTCTTTTCATCTTAACTCACAGTCATTATATGTGGGGGGCTGCCTTTTCCTTTGGGGTATTTCTCTGAGGCAAGGTAGGCTTATTTTCTATCTTCAGGCTAGCTAGTTTCTCAGGCTGTGCCGAGTTGCATAGGGAGCGTTAGGCGCAATCCACGGCTGCCTCTAGTGTGGTTGGAGAGGATTAGGGATTGCGGTCAACAGAGTTCCCACGTCTCAGAGCTCGTTCTATGTTTTTGGGTTTTTGTCAGGTCACTGTATGTGCTCTGACTTCTATGTCCTTTGTGGTACTGAATTACCTAATCATAACACCGCACAAAGAATTGACATGCTGCGGAAAATACAACGCAGCGTTCCCACGCGGTAATTTCCGCACCATGGGCACAGCGGATTTGGTTTTCCATATGTTTACATAGTACTGTAAACCTGATGGAACACTGCTGCGGATCCGCAGCCAAATCCGCACCGTGTGCACATAGCCCAATTCTAAAGGTATGTGCACACGCTGCGGAAAACGCTGCGGATCCGCAGCAGTTTCCCATGAGTTTACAGTTCAATGTAAACCTATGGGAACCAAAAATCGCTGTACACATGCTGCATAAAAACTGCACGGAAACGCAGCGGTTTACATTCCGCAGCATGTCACTTCTTTCTGCGGATTCCGCAGCGGTTTTACAACTGCTCCAATAGAAAATCGCAGTTGTAAAACCGCAGTGAAATGCGCAGAAAAACCGCGGTAAATCCGGGATAAATCCACAGCGGTTTAGCACTGCGGATTTATCAAATCCTCTGCAGAAAAATCCGCAGAGGACCAGAATACGTGTGCACATCCCGAACCCTAACCCTACCCCTACCCCTAACAATACCCCTAACCCTACCCCTAACCCTACCCCTAACCCTACCCGTACCCCTAACCCTACCCCTAACCCTAGTTCTTACCCCAACCTTAGTGGAAAAAAAAAATTCTTTATTTTTTTTATTGTCCCTACCTATGGGGGTGACAAAGGGGGGGGGTCATTTACTATTTTATTTATTTTGATCACTGAGATAGGTTATATCTCAGTGATCAAAATGCACTCTGGAACGAATCGGCCGGCCGGCAGATTCGGCGGGCGCACTGTACATGCGCCCGCCATTTTGGAAGATGGCGGCACCCAGGAAAGAAGACAGACGGACCCCGGGAGGCTAGGTAAGTATAAGGGGGGGGGGAGATCAGGGCACGAGGGGGGCGTCGGAGCACGGGGGGTGGATCGGAGCATGGGGGGGTGGATCGGAACACGGGGGGGTGGATTGGAGCACGGGGTGGGGGGGATCGCTGTGCGGGGGGG